>NC_133410.1:160490909-161101363 GCF_049350105.2 Macaca mulatta | reverse complement strand
ACTTGGGAGGTGGAGGTAGCAGTGATCCAGGATAGCACCACCACACTCCCATCTTGGTGACAGAGTGAGACTCTGTCTCAAAAAAAAAAAAAAAAAAAAAAAAAAAAAAAAAAAAAAAAAAAAGGAATTCAAAAAAGCCTCAGGAAGGCCCTTCAGGAGGTATTCCAGAAGGCAGCATTGTTATAGGAGATGACAGTTCCACGTGTGTGATTGCCTCTGAAGACCTTCCAGTGGGACAGTATGTGGAGATGGAAGACAGCAATATTGATGATCCTAATCCTGTGTAGGCTTTGGTTATTGTGTATGTTTGTGTCTTAAAACAATGTTGAAAGTTAAAAAAAAATTTTTTTTAAAACAGGAAAAAAAGACTTTTATAAAATAAGGATACTAAGAAAAGAAAATAATTTTATACAGCTGTACCATGTGTTTTAAGCTAAGTGTTATTACAGAACAGCCAAAAAATTAAAACTATGGAAGAAAGAAAAAATCTTACAGTACAGCCTAAGTGTACACTGTTTATAAAGTATATGGTAGTATCCAATAATGTCCTAGGCTTTCATATGCATTCACCACTAACTGACTCATCCAGAGCACCTTCCAGTCCTGCTAGCTTCACTTATGGTAGAGATGCACCGCTTTAAATTTTATATACCTTATTTTTAATATACCTTTTATATATTTAGATATGTTAATATCATTGTGCTGTAGTTGCATATAGTATTCAGTACAGTAACATGCTGTACAGGTTTGTAACCTGGGAGCAATAGGTTATACCATGTAGACTTGTGTAAAAGCACTGTATAATATTCACACAAAGAAGAAATTGCCTGACACGTTTCTCTGAATGTATCTTTGTCATGAGGCGATGTGTGACTGTATAATTTGAGCCACCATATCCATGTTATTTTAAAAATTGCAGTACCCTTATTAATGTAAAAAGCAGTTAAATTAATTTTAAGATATTTAACCTGATGGAGCCAACATATTACCATTTCAACATATACTTTATAAAAAAAAATGTTATTTTAGATTCTCTCTTTGTACTAGGTTTTTGAAATCTGGTAGATATTTTATATATCAATTTCAACACTAACTTTTTACCAGAAGTAATTGATCTTCCTTTAGATTTCCTAAAATTTATGGTTGGAAAAGTAGATTCACATACCTAAATTGTTTCAAAGACACTTAAGTATTTGAAACTTAAGTATTTCGGTACCTGAATTAAGTACCAAAAAATAATTTTTCTATAATATTTGCATCTAAATTGGTAAAACTTGTTCATGTTTTTTGGTAGAATGTATTAGATTTTGAAGCAAAACTATATCCATTTCAAAATTGAGCCACTCAAGCAAATTCACAAACTCTTGTGTCAACTCCGTATTACTAACATTACATTCAAAAGGATATTGGATGTTAGGCAAATCTATATTAAATAAAGTGTTTTTCAATGATTTTTTGTAATTTTTGCAACCACTTTGCAAAACACTGTCAATTAAAATTTATGCATGTTGATTTATGTTAGAGCAAAGTGTAAAATCTTTTTTATTGATTGCGTTGTGAAAACTTTAAATTTCAATGTAAATTTATAAGAACGTTCTTACAAAATTTCTGGCATACCTTTTTTCCCGTTTCTTTTTATTTTACTTTTACTTGTGTAGCCTGGTCATAAATAAACTCTACCTTTCTTTGGTGCAAGTTAAGCTTGTTCATAGGCATTGAGATATAAGTGAGAAAACAAAAGAATACTGCCATTTTTGTGTTTTATTACTCAATAGTGAAAAGCATCTCTTTCTAAAATCAGAGTTAACATTAGAGTAGATCTTTGTAAAGTTATTCTGCTATACCCGGTGAGCAAAGAACACAGGTGTTTTAAATGTATTGTTTTCTGTTTTTTCAACATTTCCATGAACTGGCTAGGATTCTTATTTTTGGCATGTACATACTGAACAATTTAACTCTTTACATAGGGCTTTTCATAGTCTGCTTCAGAAAGCTGGACACAGATATTTTTAATGTGTATTATACAGTGGAATAAAGGAATAGGAGAAACATCAATTTTTGCTTGTAAAATTCCTAACATAGCTGGAGCTGTCTGTTGTGATAGAAACTAATTGTTTAATACCTAGCTGAAATTCTTTGACAGAGGTAAAGGATTTAAAAACATCTATGCCACTCTTGGTTTTTTTTTTTTTTTTTTTTTTTTTTTTTTTTTTAAAGCTATGTAGTGACAACTTCTCTTAAATTTAGAAGGTCTTTCAAATAAAACTTACTTAAAAGATTTAACTGGGGCCGGGCATGGTGGCTCACACCTGCAATTCCAGCACTTTGGGAGGCCGAGGCAGGTGGATCACTTGAGGCCAGGAGTTCGAGACCAGCCTGGCCGACATGACAAAACCCCATCTCTACTAAAAAATGCAAAAAATTAGCCAGGCATGGTGGTGTGCATCTGTAATCCTAGCTACTTGGAGGCTGAGGCAGGAGAATCGCTTGAACCTGGGAGGCGGAGGTTGCAGTGAGCCGAGGTTGCACCACTGCACTCCAACCAGGGCAACAGAGCGAGACTGTCTCAAAAAAAAAGACAAAAAAAAAAAAAAAGACTTATTAAGGTAGCATCTCTTATATCACATGGCTCATCTAAAGCTGAAGGGAAATAGTAATTTTTCAAATTTTTAATCTGTTGATTTTTGATATTATTAGAAAGGTCTTCCATATGATGGATGGTGTCTTAATTGAATATCTTCCATGTGTTGTATCTATTTTAGTATTCCTCATAATTTTCTAACAAAATTTCTATAATTGAAATAATTTATTTACCATCTCTTTATGTAAATGTGATTTTCTTTCCTTTGGCGCAAGAATTTAAGCCAGTTTATAGCTGACCACAGTTACAAGCCCAGATTTGTTAAAAATCTTTTACACACGTTTGTTGGACATGTAATTCTGACATCATTTGGCTAATTTTTTTGCTTTTCTTTGGACTGTAGAGCAGAAAGTTCTTATAAAATTCACTATGTATTTGTTGAAAATGTCTGCTAATATTGTCTACTTGTAAAACTTTAAAACACAAGAAATAGCTTTTAATTTTGCTCTGTCATAGCTAACTGTAATTGTCATTCATTAGAAAATTTCTGGCATACCTTCTTCCAGTTTCTTTTTACTTTACTGTTCTGGTGGTAGCATTAGCTTTTGTATCTCTACTTGATTGTGTATTGCTGTAATGCCTTCTTTTTAGTTTTAAAAATGTGTCCTGTTATCCATTCATTTTTAAAGTAAGAAAATTAATTATATTCAAAATATATTAAAATTAAAAAGTAAAAATAAAAAGTATTTCAGTTGAATTACCAGTTGTGATTTACATAGGCATTGCTGCAACTTGTGTTATTTGTGAGAAGCATATTTAAGTAAACGCATTACAGAGTTAGATTGGTGAGTAGAAAAATACTCATTCTAACTGAATTAGCTAATTTTTACTGACCAGATCAGTATTTTTTTGTGTAATACTAGAAATGACTCACTGTATCCTGAGCTGTGGAGTATAATATGCAGTGCAATGGTCACAATGAAATGTAGTACTACCAAAACAATAAAACTTTCTTTAGTAGAAAGACATTTTATACAGCTTCAACTTTTAAATTTAAATTAAGTACAACTAAATAAAGCTAAAAACTCAATTCCCTGGTAACACTAGCCACATGTAGTCATATGTGGCTAATAGCTAATGTATTAGAAATTAAGCTTTTGAGAGTTGGTTATGTATGTGATTACAGTATTTTGGTTACCTGGGACTACAGATTACAGTCATTTTTGCTAAGGCTTATGTCATAGGAACAGTACCAAGGGGACTTCTGAATCAAGCACCCTGGAAAGAGCTACTTAGAGCTACTTGCATTTTCTTTGTGGTATCTTTTATAGTCATGAATAATTAGTAGAAAAAATTTCTAACATTTTTCATGGATAAAAGGATTTAATCAGAAAAGCATTTGGATGTACATATTTGAAATCATAGCTTGCCTCTATGTTCCTAGAGTAGTTGGAGAGTGGAAAAATATCTATATTCTAAAGACTTTCATCATTTGGGTGAAAAACCAAAAATAAAAGAGAGTAATGTTTTGCTTAATAACTCTTTCACAAATAAAAAAAAAGAATGTTCATCTGTAGAGACGTATCGAGGTCTCATCAGGTTTACAACAAACCTTTAGATTAGCAAGCTCAATTTCAGTTGACATGGATTGTGGAAAGATTTTCACTGGAGCTCAAATATTTAATATCCTGAGTTTGGATGGATATACAGTTTTTTAAATTAAGTACTTCAACTCCTCTGTGGTTTTAAAGCCAGTAGTGGCTATATCTTGACTAGTTATTAAAGCACCAAACTTTTTTTCTTTGTTACTTTGCTTTTATCCTTTGAGCAAGTTAGGCAGTAAGTTTTCCGTGTTTTTAATTTCCACAGAAGTAAATGAATGTTATTGCTGGTGTTTATTTCATTCTGTCATTATGTCATGATATGAGGATATAAGGAGATGTCTAAAAACTTGTTTTAAAAATATGAAGCGTAAGTTCATGAATAAAGAAGGAAGTGGAACTTGTCTTGAGAGAATTTGCCCATTTAGATGGTTTCCAAAGTACATTCTGCTAGTCACTAGAGATGGTCCTTGAAAGAGTTCTCTAATTAAGTTTGAAGAAACACTATGTACCATAATAATGGCCTATTGAATATTTTACCGTGCACATTAATATATCAAAGACTTTGAGATATCTTACAAGAAAGAAACTTGCTAAAGCTTGTCTTCCTGCATTTCTTAACACTTCTTCCAGTGACTTTAAGTTGGACTTGTCTATCCTGTGAGAAATGCTGCCCTCTAGAGGCACAAATTCAGTTGCTCTTACATTTGAGTACCAGAATGCTGCTGCCTGATCTTAGTGTGAAGTTGTAATAATTAATAGTAATCAAATGCATGGTAACAAAACCAAATAGAAGAAATCTTATGTTGCCTAATTTTAAGAAAATATGAGGATACAGAATTGCAATTTATAAATACCCACTTTTTAAATTGTACATGTGATATTTTTGGCTGCTAATAATCTTTCGAATACATTTCTGTATATGGGGAATAGAGGATACATACTACTTCAAGTCTCCAAACTCTGAGTCTCTCCTGCTAGCAGAAGCCATCCTTCCCTGTGTTAACAACCTTGCTTAAGACAGTTACCATCCACAGGGAAGCTAGTTTCCTTATACCCCTTCCCATGATACTCATGTTTCCATACCTGTAACTGGAGTCAGATTATATCATGCTGCACCTTTGCAGTCACAGTGGGAAGAAAAGGATTCTATGTAATTTTTAAAAAAAAATATATATTTTTTGCTGACATAGCAGCAAAACCTTCAGGAATATGTGTAGAAATGGGTGATGAGGATGTGAGAGAGAAAGAAACATGCTTTTGCATTTGGCTGAATGTATTGGTATGGTGCAGTTATCAGAGATTCTGAATTCATTCTTCTCGTTCAAGTAGCCAGGAGTGGTTCTAGTTGTTTGCTCCTTTGGTCTCAGCATTGACTTATACTAAATGAAGTTGAATGCCTAGAAATGCATAGCATAATATAGAGGAAGAAGTCAAAAGATTAAAGGAAATAGAACTGGTGGAGTGGATTTATCACTGTGACTATTCACTTAGCTCCCCTATTCCCTCTCCAGTATTCTCTACTAAGAGGTCTGGAAGACACTTCATTCGCCAACCTAATGAGAAAACTTTGAGGGGAGTGCCAACATACATGAAAAATAATTCAATTGCTTTTGTCTGTAGGTTAGAGGAGATACTTTCATTGAAATTGTCTTTTTTACTTCAGGGGGTGTGGCCAGATGCTAGGTAAGGCCCAGGTATCATATTGATAGGGTAGCTTGACAGGCATGATGATCAGAGGTGTACTGACTTGAATTCTTTTTGGCTCTGGCTAAAGGATCATGGATCCCTAGGTCTAAAATAGAGAGACAGCCTGTTAAGATCCTACTTTATCTGTATGAACAAAAAATTTTAGGTCTCATAAGAGAAGGCCTGACTTGAACTACCATAAGAGTGAGTTGGCCAGCCTGGCAACATGGTGAAACCCTGTCTCTACAAAAAACACAAAAGTGAGCTGGCCTCTTTTTGCAGTTTAATTCATGGGTTATGTAAGAAAACAGAAAGGAGGGGGATATCACCGAGAGATTCTGATATTGGAGCTCTGTGCAATAACTGGTAAGTCTCTGGTTCTTACTTCCATATGAGGAACAGAGAGTTTTGTTTGTACAAGGCTTGAGGATCTACAAACCTTGATCTGTATTTATGGTTGCTCATTTCAGATAGCCTCTCAATGTTGGATAAGTTTGCATGTTCATGTTTTATAGAGTCAGAACTCAATTTCCTAGCATTCCTTGCAGCTAGGGCACAAGCATATGACCTAGGCTTTATTGATCAGATGCATCTGTGTAAGACATGAATTCAGGGTCAGAGAAATGCAGGGTAACAGCTCTTGCCTGGAATTGCTTCCTAATGTGGATGTTGAGTGGCGAGACATTGAACTGTTTAGAGGTAGCAGTAACAGAGGTACTGGTGAGCCTTATTGTCCTAGGCTCAGCTTTCATGGTACTGGGGCTGAAGGGTGGGAACAATTTAGTGGGGAGACTTAGGTATTTTTCCTGGCTTCATACCTCCAAGTGGATTCTTCAATTCTCTGATAATTACTGGAATCACCTAATATATTAATAAATTTATTTTCTCTTGAAACCACCTCAGATAGGTTCTGTTGACAGCTTAGAGCCCTGATTGATTGTCTAACTTTAAAGATTTTATTTATTGTCAAACTATTTTATTTTTCTAATTGAGATCTGAAAATTGTCAAACACTTTTACTCCGTTTTTTCACTTCCTAGAGCTCTGCATCTTTTGCCATCATTTTTTCTTACCAGGAATGCCAATTTTTGTACCTTTTGAATTGTTTCTTGTTCTTTGCTACTTGGCTTGAGCTCCACTATTGTTGTGAAACCTTTCTTGTACCATCCAAGCAGCCTGATGGATTCTTTGCTTCCTCTGAATTCCAGTAGCACTTGTTTAGACATTAAGTGCAAGGTGTTTTTTGTTTTGTTTTGTTTTTCTGTATGCATCTTAAGCTTCCACACTAAATGATAAGCTCCCTGAAAACTAGTACTATGCCTCTTTATATCCCTTGCATTATCCAACAGAATGGTTTGCACCTATTAGATTCAAGGTTCAGCACAGTCACGTCACCCTCATAATATATAGTGATGAGTGTTGCTGAGAATCGCAGTGATGCCAGGCTGAATGAGCTGAGATAGTAAACTAGTTAGATGCATAGTCTGGCCGTGAGGCCCAATTTCCATCTTCCTCAAGGAGTCTGAGACTTGCCTCTTAGTAATTTTCATTAGTAGGTGACCATATCTTCTGAATTACTATCTTCTTAATGTTTCATGAGTTTGTTTTTTTTTTTGCCTTGACAAAAGCCTTCTATTTCTCTCGTACTTCCTAGTTCCTTCCATTGTGCCCTCTGCAATTTCTTTTCACCAAGCTTACTATTTGCAGTCTCTTAAAATTTTGTGTAAATTATGAAATAATTCAAATATACAAAAAAAGTACAGAAAGTAATATAGCAAACACCTGTGTACCTAACCTCGGGGTCAAGCAGATATCAACCTTTTGCCTCATTTGATTTTCTTTTAAAGTTCTCCACTCCCCATACTTTTCTCCCTTCTTTGGAGGTACTCATTATCCTAAAGTCCTTGAGATTATTTCCCTGCTGTTTTTGTGCACATAAAACATTTACGCAAAAGATGACCTGAAACATTTTCATGCAATGTTTTTTTCTAGATATGTTCATATTGACATGTGTAGATTTAATTCATTCCTTTTAACTATTGTTTAGTTTTCCAGGTTGAATAATGCTAAGTTTTACAGGTGCCTGCCACCATGCCTGGCTAATTTTTGTATTTTTAGTAGATACAGGGTTTCACCATGTTGGGCCATGACCTCAGGTGGTCCACCCACCTCAGCCTCCCAAAGTGCAAGGATTACAGGCGTGAGCTACCGCGCCTGGCCCAGTTCCATTTTTTTCTTTATGCAAGTCTTCTTTAGATTTTTTTTTTTAGGTCTTTATGATTTTTGTTACCATCATGAATGGCAAATTTTTATAAAAATACTTTTTGTTACTGGTAGTTACAAACCAATTAGTATAACAGAAAAATTGCTAAGAAACAAGTTGCTATTTGTATCTTGATTTTGTATCTCTCAATCTTGCTGAACTCTTAGTTGTTTTTGTTTGTTTGTTTGAGGTGGGGGGTTTTACTCTGTCACCTAGGCTGGAGTGCAGTGGCATGGTCACTGCTCACCACAGCCTTGACTGCCTGGGTTCAAGCAATTCTCCCATCTCAGCTTCCCAAGTAGCTGGGACCACAGGTGCATGTCACCACACTCAGCCAATTTTAAAATTATTTGTAGAGATGAGGTCTTGCTCTGTTGCCCAGGCTGCTCTCGAACTCCTGGGATTAAGCGATCCTCTTGCTTTGGCTTCCCAAAGTGCTGGGATTATAGGCATGAGCCATTGCACCTGGCCTAAACTCTTACTTCTAATGATAGATTCTCTTGGGTATCTCATGCAGATAATCATATAATTAGGGAATAAAGATGTTTTTTGTTGCTTTCTAAGCCTATGTCTTTATATTTTTCTTCTGTTATTGACCTATGTAGGACCCCTTTACTAAAATTGCAGGTGTTCCTGGGTCTTGGCTTTATGTGTGTATTAATGTATGGAGTAGAAAGGGGTATCTGAGAACTGAAGTCTCACACTAAGGGCCAAAGGTCTCATTTCTAGTCCCTGCATATGAGTCAAAGGGTAAATATAGGTTAAGACTAACAACTCATTGAAGGGAAGAAACATTTCCAACTTGCAGCCTAATATATATGTTTTTAATATGTTACTGTTTTTTCCATGTTACTGGCACACACTTAAAGATTTCTGTTTCATGGTGGCTAAAGGATTAATTTAAAAAATATATATATATTTTTCTTTTTCGAGACGTAGTTTCATTCTGTTGCCCAGGCTGGAGTGAAGCGGGGTGATCTCGGCTCACTGCGACCTCTGTCTCCCAGTTTCAGGTGATTCTTCTGCCTCAGCCTCCTGAGTAGTTGGGGCTAGAGGTGCGCGCCACCACAGCCAGCTAATTTGTTTTTTTAAAAATTTTTAGTAGAGACGGGGTTTCACCATGTTGGACAGGGTGATCTCGAACTCCTGACCTCAGGTGATCTGCCCGCCTTGGCCTCCCAAAGTGCTAGGATTACAGGCGTGAGTCACAGCACCCAGCCTAAAAGAATTATTTTGATATACCCTTTCTGCATGAAGTTTCTGTGGGAAGGCTTTTCAGGTGATCTGATCTGATACAGTGTTAGGACTGAAAGTATAGCTTATACTATATAAATTTCCTTATTTGAAATTTCCTTTTATTTGGGAACTCTGTGCCCTGAAGCTGTCTCACTCTGGTATTTGATGTCCTACAATTAGTTTAAAACAGCAGCCTTGGGTAAGTTTCTTAAAACTTCTTTATATTTGTTTCTTCATCAATATTAGTAGTATAGTATCTCCTGTCTTACAGATTATTATAAGAAATAATAATGTAAAGCATTTAGAACAGTATTAGTTATTGGTCTCAACCTCCTTTTAGCTGTTATCTACAGCCTTTCTTGTAGATTTTACTTATTCTGGGAAGATAGTGGCATATTCCTCATAATCTCCTTGTACATTCCAGGTCCTATAATAATTCTCAATCATTTTAGCATCCTTACATAGACTCTCCTATTTATATCCTGGTCTTATTTCCCTGATCTCCTCAAATCTACTGATTTTTCTCTTCCTCAGACAAGCGGTTTTTCACTTATTTGGTAAAATCCTAATCCTGGATTAACTCGGTTATCAGATTCTTTCATTCCTATACTACCTGAATGCTGCAGTAGAAAGTTACCTCAAAGGACATTTAAAAAACTTATAAATTCATGATTGTCGATCACAGACCCTAATACTGCGTGGAAATCCATTGCATTATCCTTGTCAGCTGGTTTCCTTATCTTTACCATGACTGTTTCAATCATCTGTTCTCCTCAGACCTCCAACATGCCCTTTTTCTTTCTACAGAAAACTTTTCCTATTACTTTCCAGTGAAAATCGGAGTATTCGATGCAACCCTTAGTTGCCCACTATCTTTTCTATATTTTTTTCCTTCTTAATGTTAAAATAGAGGTAGTCTTGCTTTCTATCTAAGGCTCTCTCCCTTTCTCTGCAGTACCTTATGCTGTTGATGATTTCCTTTTTTTTTTTTTTTTGGTATATTTAACTTTGCTTTACACTTGATTCTTCTCGTCAGTATTTAAACACGCTTAATTCCTACTATTAAAAAAATAAAAACAATAAGCATTCATGGGTACCAGATTACTGACCTTTCTGTTCTCTTTCCTATCCAAATGCTAGAAATTGTTGTTTCCATTTCTCACCTTTGACTCACCTGTTCAGTTTATTCATTCCACTGTAATAGTATTTGCTTATTGATACCAACGACCTCTCTGTTAGTAAATTAAGTGGATATTTTTAGACTTACTCTTATTTGATCTCTCACTTAGTGTGCTAGGGCTTCCATAAAATACCACAGACTGGGTGGCTTAAACAACAGAAATTAATTTTCTCACAATGTGGAGGCTGGACGTCAAAGATCAAGGTGTTGGCAAGTTTGGTTTCTTCTGAGGCCTCTCCCCTTGGCTTGCAGAGAGTGCCTTCTTGCTGTGTCCTCACTTGGTTTTTCCTCTGTATGCATGCGTTTCTGGTGTGTCCAGATTGGATTAGGGCCTGGAGGATGAATTTACTCACCTCTCTAAAGGCGCTATATCCAAATACAGTCGTGTTCTGAGGTACTGGGGATTAGGGCTTCAACATGTGAATTTCAGGAGAGACAGTCTGGCACATAATCTCCTAGCAGGTTTAAGCAGTTTTGAAAAACTATCCTTGGCTGGACACATTGGCTCACACCTGTAATCCCAACACTTTGGGAGGCCGAGGCGGGTGGGTCAGCTGAGGTCAGGAGTTTGAGACCAGCCTGGCCAACATGGTGAAACGCTGTCTCTGCTAAAACAACAAAAATTAGCCAGGTTTGGTGGCACATGCCTGTAATTGCAGCTACTTGGGAGGCTGAGGCATGAGAATCGCTTGAACTCGGGAGGCAGAGGTTACAGTGAGCCAAGATCGTGACACTGCACTCCAGCCCGGGCAACAAAGTGAGAATCTGTCCCTGGGAAAAAAAAAAACAAAAAAACAAAAAAAACACTATACTTAAACTTTTGATTTTCATTTTGCCTCTCTGATCTATTGCTCTTCAGTCTTTTTTTTTTTTTACAGGCTTCTCTTCTGCTTGGTCATTAAAAGTAGAAATTTCTTGAGTCTTGGTCCTTTGGTATTTTCTGTTTTCTCTTCCTTCTGTTATTTCTCCCCAGGCAGTCTTACCACTTTGATTTCCACTTATGAAGGAACTGCATACCTGTTGTTCCAGCACTTATTTGCCTAAGTTTCAGACCTATTTGATAATGCCATTTAGCTTATCCCGGAGGTACCTTAAAGAAACGAGTTCAAATCTAAACTCATAATAATCCGCATCCATGTGATTTGACCCTAATCTGCCTCCTTAGCCTTAACTATTCTTTGTTACTCTTTGCCATAGCTACCCTATAGCAAAGCATGGCCTCTTGGTCCAGGCGTAATATACCTTTTCCTCCAGAATCTTTGCTTTTGTTTCCTATGTTAATATGGTTCTCATTTTTCATTTATAACATTACCCAGTTTTCAACACATAAAAAGATACAAACATTAGTCATTAGGGAAATGCAAACTTAAACCATAAAATAATCACTAAAACCATCTAGAAGGGGTAAAATTAAAAAGACTGTCAACGACAAGTATTCTGGGAAGCCATCCAGAGCACTCATAAATTTCTGGTGTGAGTATAAAATGGGAGAGCCACTTTGGAATACCGTTGGCAATTTCTTATAAATTTAAGCATATACCTTTGGATCCAGCAATTCTACTTCTAGGTGTTTTCAGAAAAGAAATGAAAATATGTCCACAAAAAAGTTTTAAAAATTATATTTATAGTCTGTTTATTCGTTATATCTAACAACTAGAAGCAGCCCAAATATCAATAGGATTAATGACTAAACGTTTTTTGGTATATTTGTACAATGTAATGCCACTCAGTAATAAAAGAACTACAAAATGGCAAATGTACACAGTGTGGCATGGATGAATTTCACATACTTAGCAAAGGAAGCTGGACATGATACTATATTATTCCATTTATATTAAGTTCTAGAAGAGGCAAAGCTAATCTGTAGTGAAAAAATAAAAACAGAACAAAGGTTGCCTTTTGCTTGTGGAAAATGCTGATACTCAACTGGGAAGGTGCATAAGGGGCCTTCCTGAAGTGATGAAAATGTTCCATATCTCATAGAGGTATGTGTTACATGGGCTTATCTATTAAAGTTGTACAGGTAAGAAGTATGTATTTCAATGGCATACTTGTGTCTTAGATAAAATATACAAGTTTTATCTAAAAATTATAGAAATAATTGAGTTGGGTGATAGGGAGTGGGAGGTGTAGATGAAAGAAGAATTGCAGAACGTTGGTGGTTGCTGAAGTTAAGTAACGGAAGTGGGGAAGTTTAGTATACTATTTTGTTTTTTGTGTGTTCAAAATTTTCCACATAAAGAGATATTTTTAAATTAAAGTGATGAAGACACTTAAACAGCACCTGTGGTCTCACTACCAGCTTAATAAAGAATGCTTACTAATGGTAATTTTCCTCTCTTGTGAATCGTACCCTGATTCTGTACTCCTTTCTCCCCACCAGCCACTATCCTAAATTCCTCTTGACTTCTTAAGACATCTTCCAAATATCATTCTAAACATCACTTCCTTGGAGGAAAGCCTTTTCTGATTCAGAACACTCACTAGTTTTAAGTGCCCCTGTTAAGTCCTTTCATAGCTTTTATCATAATTATGATATATTTGTTTAACTATTATCAACCTCTACACTAGACTAAGCCTAAGTTTTTGGAGGGCAAGATATATCTATTCTTGCTGTTTTAGTGTCTAGAATAGTAATACATTTATTGAATGATTATGTTGGTGTAGTTTTTAAAAAAAATTAAAAGATACCCAAATTGAAGAACTATTCTATCACTGCTTACATTGTAAGTTCAATGTGTTACAAAATTTGTGAATGTGAGAGAATGACTGAGAAATGATAATGGTTTCTTTCTGATTTTATTGGCATCTAATAAAAACAAGGGGCAGTAATACTGTATTGTTAGATCTGGAACTATGTCCAGAAAGTCCTGTCAGTTGGTTCTCAAATGCCCTTGAGCTTTATTATGCTTCTTACTTATTATGTAAGTATTAAGTCATGTGAGTGAAAGACCCCTTTCCTCTTTGCAAAGAATATTCAAAATCACCTCTTTTTTCTCTTTTCTCTAATGTGCTTCTTCCTTTGACTATTAGTTTTGGTATTTATCAAGGACAGTGATCTTTAAGAGCTTGTTGTTTTGTTATTTTTTGTACTGCTTGCTGTATGTTTTAAATTTTGATGTATCTTACTGCCAAATGAAGGTGTGAGCTCATAAGTAATAAAGATAGAAAAAATATGCTTTGCTTATAATTGTACCATTAAACATGTCCTTAATATAGATACACATTATTGGTATTGTAGGTGCAGGATTATGTTTTGATTTTTGCCAGTTCATATTTCCATGGAGTATTTAGACAACTTTAACAATATAGATTTCTGTAATGAATGTTTTTGTAACTTATGCTGCTGCTTGAGAAACAAAGTCAGACTGCCAGGGTTTGAGTCCTGTGCCCAGTATTTCCTAGCTCTGTGACATTGAGTTATCTGCTTTTTGCCTGTTTCTTCCTCATTAAAACAGAGATACGAAGTGTACCTTATGGTGTTGTTGGGAGGACTATATGAGGTAGTATATGTAATGCCTGGTACTTATTAAATGTTAGCTCTTTTTTACTTTTTTGGGTTCTAGGGAGTCCAATAAGTAACAAATTTTTCCTCTAAGGTTTTTTTTTCCTTTATTGGTGGCAAAATATACATAGTATAAAATGTACATTTCAACCATTTTAAAATATACAATTCAGTGACATCAAGTACATTCACAATATTTTGCAACAATCCATCTCTGTCCATTTCTAGAAGTTTTTCATCATCTCAAATAAAAACTTGATACCCATTAAACAATAACTCCCATCTTTCCTCCCTTAATTCCCTGGTAACGTCTGTTACACTCTCTGTCTTTATGACTATCACTATTCTAGGTACCTCATAAATAGAATCATACAATATTTGTCTTATTGTCACTCTCTTATTTCATTTGGCATAATATTTTCAAAGTTAATTCATGTTGTAGCTATTGGCTTCTAGTTCTGTTTCTTGTGGTTGAAGAAAGTACTTCCCTAATAGAAATGAAAATATGTTTGCAAAGCTTTTTAAAAGAATGCTTATGGATTTAGTCATAATAGGTAACAACTGAAAACACTGGTATGACTGGGTCAAGTTGGACTAACTCAGTGTAGCCCAGGGTCGTATAAGAACATGGAGTTTTCAAGGTAGGCATCGGGGGTGGTGTTGAGGGGAGGGTAGTAAGCATAAAATATGGTACTCAGAAGAAGATAAGGGTGCCAGGTTTCAGTTCCAGGGCTGTTTACAGTAAGGATTACAGTGGGCTAAAGTTTAAGATTAATTTTATAAATTCTAAACACATCCTGTTGACTTCAACTGCAACTCTTAAAATTTATCAATAACATGACTTTATTATTCCTGGAAACTGGTATTTTTCCCAATACTTTGAAGAGGTTTAAAATAGTTGACTAATATTAGAAGCAATATTTCATGTATTGATTTTTCTCTTTAAGTGGCAATTAGTTTAGAAAATGCTAAACTTAAGTTACCAGTATAGAGTTGGTACATAGTTATACTGAGTATGAATGTCTTCGTAGGCTTGGAAGCCTACCATTTGTGTCCTCTTGAGGTACCTGAATTACCAAAAGCTATGTATTCTGAAGTTATTGAAAATAAGAGCTTTTGGGAATTCAGGTAGTTCAGGAGTGACTTTTCTAAAAAACAGACCTGAGCACCATATACTACTACTTATAGCCTTTTATTTACTGCCAATTGCCTGGAATAAAGTTCAAATTCCAGATCAACACAAACATGGCCGTTCATGAACTGAGAGACATTTCCTAATAATTCCTTACATACATGATACCCTTGAGCCTTACAAAATTAAGAATTTCTGAATTCACCTTGGTGTTTGATTCATCTGTGTTTCTATACGTGCTATTTACTTACCTAAAATAGACTACTCTCTATTTAGCCTCAAAAGTCTCATGGAAGGTTTTAAAAAAATCCTGTCTAAGCTCAGTTAATTATATTCTTTTTACTGTTCTATTTAGTAGTTAATATTATAAACTACCTTATAGTAATTTGTACAGATACCTGGCTTACTCCCTAAATTGAGTTGCGTAAAGGCAGGAATTGAGTATTAATCTTTGCCGTATTTTCTTTGCCTTGCTTACTGTAGTTGGTTGATTAGTGCTAATTGAATAAATGAACATTTATGCTTTTCTTTTTGAGAATATTATATGGGTGCTTTCTTTAGTTGTTTAATGGAAGATAGCACAGACTTCTATACAATTGGTTTTTATGGGAAGGCACAAGAGAATAATTAAAATATAATTTCATCTAGAAATAATTTTCTGCAGTTGGAGCGAATATTTTTTAAGTTATTAACTTACCTAGAGTGGAAGGTTGAATTTTTGAATGATAGTGTTTTAGTTATTAAAGTGGCCTGTAAGAGAACTTTTAAGTTCATGTGGCAAAACAGGGAAAAATTGCAAAGTTAAGAGTCTGATGTTTCATAGACTAACAAAAGGTTGCTTTATTAGCAGCATTAATGAACGAATCGCTTTATTGGCCTAGGCATACTGGTAGCATTGTTGTTCCAAAGAGCTGAGAGTTCTTATTTCAATTCATGATTATGTTAGACAAGTGAAGTGAAAGCCGTTGACCTTCTCTTAAGGAGAAAATAGAAAGTTTTTACAAATAGATTATAGATTAAAGCCTTTTAAGGAACATGGTGAAGAACTAAATTACTGCTAAATCACTTGAAAAATTTACATTTTTTTTTGTGCACCAGTCTTATAACAGGAGATTTTTTATAGACCTGTTAATTGATATTTAAAATAATAACTTTAATAGGATGATTTTGTAGAGTTAGGTCAAAGTGATTGACAAAAAGCAAATTATTAAAATAGGCAAACTTTCAATTCTCCAAAGGATGTTCAATTTTAAAAGCAATATGAGATACAGGAAATATTAAACTGGAGAAGATGTAATGCCACTTGGATGGCATACTTTTCAAATTATTTTTTATTTATTTACATGAAATGCATTTTGCTTGTTAGAATCATTTTGGAAGTGCCAATTTGCTTCTGTTGATTTACATCAAAGATTGAAATAGGAGTCACTGGTGACTTTCTAAATCAAAGTTCTTCAAAATGGTTGTTTTAAATAGCAAGAATTACAGAACTAAATGTTATATAGCTAGCTGTTAAAACTAAAAATTATGTAACAGCAGTCTATTTTAAATTTAACAATTTTAAATGATACTTAAAAATATAAAAAAATACAAGGAAGAATATAAGATGCTTATGTATCTGTACTGCCAAAATTTGCTATCATTGTTTCAGAACTTTTAAAAATAAATTAAAAATATAATTGGAGATTACTAATCTCATTCTTTTTTCTCTCTTGTTAGAGGTAATTACTTTTCTAAAGGTATCCTGTAAGTTTTCAATACTTTTTAACACCTATTTGTGTAAAAAGATAAACAGTACTGATTTAGTTTTAAAATGTAAAAAATAATATATTGTTGGCATAACTTTTTAACTTGCTTTTTTCACTCAGTGTTTATTTATATCAAGATTTATTCATGTTGATATTTGTATGTACTTAAAGTTTGTTTATTTTTTCCTCTGTGTTATTAGTTTGTTCCATTATTTATGATGTTGAGTTTCATTACTTGGTTAAGGTGGTGTGACCTGATTTCTCTATTGTAAAAGTATCCTTTTCCCATTGATAATTAATCATTAATCTGTGGGGTAATGCCTTGAGACTGAGTAAACATTGTTTCTCAACAGCCTTTCTCCCAGTGTTTTTAATATCCATTATTGATTTATACCTGAATTGTTGGTTACATTGATGCTTGCAAAATGATTTTCTACACCTATTATTCTTTCCACATTTATTAGCTGGCATTCCTCTTTCTGTAAGGGAGTTTCTGTCCTTTCACTGTGGGCTCATGGTTTCTTCATTAATTCAGTGAACTAAAAATCCATTATTGTTATGTAGTCATGCACTGCATATACGACATTGATCCCATGAGATTATAATGGAGCTGAAAAATTTCTGTCGCATAGTGACGTTGTAGCTGTCATAACATCCTAGGACCAACGTCACAACCAACACATTACATGTTTGTAGTGGTGTTAGTGTAAGTCAAATCTGTGCTGCCAGTTGGATAAAAGTATAGCAGATATAATTACGTACAGTACATACTTGATAGTAATAATAAACAGCTATGTTACCGGTTTATGTATTTACTATGCTATACTTTTTGTTGTTATTTTGAATGTACTTCTTTGTTGTTATTTTGAATGTATTAAAAAAAAAGTTAACTGCAAAACAGCCTCAGGCAGTTCCTTCAGGAGGTACTCCAGAGACATCGTTATTTTAGGAGATGACAGCTCCGTGCATGTTACTGTCCCTGAAGACCTTCCAGTGAGACAGTATGTGGAGGTGGAAGACAGTGATACTGATGATCCTGACCCTGTGTAGGGCTAGTCTAATGTGTGTGTTTGTGTCTTAGGTTTTAGCAAAACAGTTTTAACAGTAAAACAGGAATTTTTTTAAAATAGAAAAGACTTGTAAAATAAAGATAAAAGGAAAGAAAATATTTTTGTGCAGCTGTACAATGTGTTAGTTTTATGCTAAATGTTATTACAAAAGTCAGAAAAGTTTAAAAACCAAAAAGTTTATGTAAGCTAAGGTTTATTATTGAAGAAAGAAAACATTTAAAAATAGATGTAGTGTGTCTCGAGTGTATATTTACAAAGCCTACAGCCGTGTACAGTAACACCCTAGGCCTTCACATTCACTCATTACTCAATCATTAACTCACCCAGAGCAGCTTCCAGTCCTGTAAGCTCCATTCATAGTAAGTGCCCTATATAGGCATATGATTTTAAAAAATCTTTTATACTGTATTTTTACTGTACCCTTTCTGTGTCTAGATATTTTCAGACACACCATGTTATAGTTACCTGGCAGTACTCAGTACAGTAACATGATGTACAGGTTTGTAGCCTAGGAGCAATGGGCTATACCATGTAGGCTTGTGTAAATACACTCTGTGATGTTACCACAGTGAGGGAATAGCCTAACGAACACATTTCTCAGAAGATATCTCTGTGGTTACGTGACGCATAACTGTGTATCCTTCGGTGACTCAAACTGTTACAATTTAGCCAGCAAGAACTCAGTCTGGTTTGTATGTTTCTTTGACATGCCCCCTCATTTTTACAGCACCAATTTGCTTTGTGGCACAACAAAACATTCTCTCCTTACCTTATGGTATTCTTACCCCAGACCTGGACTTGGCTGTTTTACCAAAAGTTCTTGTTTCTCTTAGTGGGGAATGGTATTTGGAAGCCAACATCATTGATGCGTTACTGGGTGTCATTGCTTCTATTGGTTCTTTTCATTAGACAGAGCAAGAAAATATACTTTTAAAAACTAGTGATATTTGAGTTCCTAGTGAGACTAAGGTTCTTTCCTTTCCTTGTTTCATATTCCTCTTCTTCCATAATGAAGATCCAGTTTACCAATAACATCAATATATGTTTATTCATTTGTTCTGTCTTAAAATATACATAACATTGGAATTACTATAGCAATACCACTCCTAATAATAATCTCAATAACGTTTAAGATTTCTATGCAGTTTTTTATTTATAGCAGATAGCCCAGTGAAGGTTTATAGAGTGCTATGCTTATAGTTATTTTAATTATATTTTTCACATAGGCAATTTGAAACTTTTTCTAATAGGAAGGTTAAGCCTATTTACTTATCTTGGTGTAACTAGTATGTTTTATCTAATTGATATGTTGTATTTGCTGTTGTTTTACATTATATATGTTTTTGTTTTACTCTTTAAAAAGTATTTTTACTAGTACAAAAATCTTCCTTTCTCTAGATCTTTAGAATGTTGGTCTTAGCTCTTACAGTTTCCCAGTCTTTTTGGTATTTTTGTTGTCATTACTATGTTTAATTTTGTTAGCTAGAATTCATGTTTTCTTTTCTTCATCCATTTAGTTGGGCTGTATACTCTCCTTTTTTTGGAGACGGAGTCTCTCTCTGTCATCCATGCTGGAGTGCAGTGGTGCAATCTCAGCTCAAAGAGAAAAAGCTTCTCTTTTTCCCCTCAAGTAGATACTGTGCATTTGAACTGCAAAAAGGGTCATATTCTTGCTTTATCTCTCTTTTAAAGGCAAAGACTGATGGTTACTTTTTCTTTAATAAGAATCTTGATTTTTTCATTTTGTGTATTTGATATTTATCATTTTAAGAAAAAAAATCCTCTATACATAGTTAAAAATTTATGTAGAATGGATGTTGGAACCCAATCATAAAGCTATAAAACCATAAAATAAGTAGGAATAAATTTTAAAAAATGAATAGGATTTGTATGAAGAAAATAACAACAGTTCATTCTAGGATCAAATAAATGAAGAGAGAACTATTTTTCAGAATGAAAAACCAAATAGTGTCCAATGTAGACTATTCAAAGTTCTAACCCATAAAATTAATAGCAATTCTAGTCAAAATAGCTGCTTTTTCTTTTGAGGAGTTCGAGAAGTTTGACAACCCGATTTTCAAATATATGTAGTATAGTATGTGAATGAGAATTATCCAGTGTAAAATTTAAAAATAAAAATAAGACCGGTATTGTTATACTATACCGTATTGCTTGCTATACTGTAGTGCTGTAGTAATTAAAACACCATGCTACTGATACAGGAGTAGGGTCCAGATAAATAAAAACTGAGAAGGAAATTGTATACAGATGCAAGTATCTGTTTGTTTGTTTGTTTGTTTGTTTGTTTTTGAGACAGGGTCTCACTTTGTTGCCTAGGCTGGAGTGCAGTGGCATGATCATGACTCATTGCAGCCTTGACCTCCCAGGCTCAAGCAATCTTCCCACCTTAGCCTCACGAGTAGCTGGGACTATATCTGTGTGCCACTGTGTCCAACTAATTTTTGTACTTTTTGTAGAGACAGGGTTTTGTCATCTTCCCTAGGCTGGTCTTGAACTCCTGGGCTCAACTGATCCTCCCACCTCAGCCTCCTGAAGAGCTGGGATTACAGGTGGTAACCACTGTGCCCAGCCTCAAAAAGCTTTTTTTTTTTCCCCTATAAAGAGCCATATATCTAAAGAGGGAAACAGATTTGACTCTATTACAATGGAATTCTGTGAGAGAAGACATTTTAACAAGATCAGACTAGTAGAAAATATTTGTAACATGTAACAAAGTTTTAACAGACATAATAAAGACCTTCTAAAAATTAATAAAATTGAAAAAATGGGTTATGAATAAGTACAAATAATTCAAAGAATGTACACAAATAGTTTTTATAGAAATATGCATAAAGGTGTATGTACAAGTATGTTAATTTTGGCATTATTTGTAATACCAAATAATGATATCTCAACTAAATAGTTGGAATAATCTGAATGTTCACCAGTAGGGAAATGGTACATCCATATTTTAGAATATTATCAAGCTGATTAAAAAGAATAAGATCTTTGTGACCACGTATGGCAAAATATCCCAGATTATTCATGAAACTATAGAATGATCTGTGTAGTACAATCTCATTTACTTAACTCAGTAGGTCTATTGTTTGTGGTAAACTTAAAATTATTTTATTTATCTTATAGGATAGGGTTAACTTAAAAGTCAACCTATTATAGTATTAGGAACTAAAATATATCACTGTAAGAGAATAAAGACACAAATATAGAATAAAAGGAACTAAGAAAAATATTTTACCTCAGATTAATTGGAAATATTGGTATGAATCCATGAGTAAATAAATATCTCTCCCCCCACCCTGTTCTGTCTACCAGAAAATCTAAGAAGCATGGACAGTCTCAGTAGCAATGGTTACATGCATGTTGGATGCCAAATATGGCTCCCCATTGAAAGGATTCAAGATGTCTCAGAAAAACAGATGATCCCAGTTCTTAGGAAAACACACAGCAAGCCAGAAAACAAGGAAGTGGTAAAAAACTGAGGAATTATGTAAAAAAGAACCAACTCAAAGGAGTTCTAGTGGCCACCTCCGAAATAATGATTGCAGTCACAGGCATATCTTGGAGATATTGTGGATTCGGTTCCAGACTATCACAATAAAACAAATATTACAATAAACTGAGGAGTCACACACATTTTTGTTTTGCTAGTGCATATAAGTTACGTTTATACAAATATTGTAGTCTGTTAAGTGTGTAATAACATGTTGAAAAAATGTACATGCCTTAGTTGAGAAATACTTCATTGCTAAAAAATGCTAATAATGATCAACTGAGCTTTTAGTGAGTTGTTTTAACCTTTTTCCTGCTGGAGGGTCTTGACTTGATGTTGATGACTGCTCGCCAGTCAGGGTGATAGTTGCTGAAGGTTAGGGTGGCTGTGGCAATTTTTAAAACTAAGACTGCAGTGAAATTTGTGACATCAATTGATTCTTTGATGAAAGATTTCTCTGTAGAATGTGATGCTGTTAAATAGTGTTTTATTTACAGTAGAAATTCTTCAAAATTGGAGGCAGTCTTCTCAAACCCTGCTGCTGCTTTGTCAACTAAGTATGTAATATTGTAAATCCTTTATTATTTCAATAATGTTCACAGCATCTTCACCAAAAGTGGATTCCATCTAAAGAAATCACTTTCTTTGCTCTTTTTTATAAGAAGCAACACCTAAGCCATTCAAATTTTATCTTGAGATTTCAGCAACTCAGTCATGTTGTCAGGCTCTGCTTCTAGTTTTCTTGCTATTTCTGTCATATCTGCAGTGATTTCTTCTGCTGAAGTCTTGAGCTCCTCAAAGTCATCCATGAGGGTTGGAATCAACTTCTTCCAGACTTCTGTTAATGCTGATGTTTTGATCTCCACTCATGAATAATGAATGTTCTTGAAGGTGTCCAGATTGATGAATCCTTCCCGGAAGGCTTTCAATTTACTTTGCCCACATCTATCAGAGGAATCCCTATCTATTGACAGGGATATGAAATATCTTAAATATTAAGACTTGAAAGTCAAAGGGACTCCTCAATCCATGGCCTGCTGAATGGATGTTGTGTTAGCAGGCATGAAAACAACATGAGTCTTCTGGTATATCTTCATCAGAGCTCTTGGGTGACCAGGTGCATCATCAATGAGCAATGAGTAGTATTTTGAAAGGAATCGTTTATTCTGAGCAACAGTCTCAACAGTGGACTTAAAATATTCAGCAAACCATGGTGTAAAATAGATGCGCTTTCATCAAGGCTCTGTTCTGCACAAGCCAGAGTAGATTTAGCTTATTTCTTAAGGACCTTACAATTTTTGGAATGACAAGTGATCATTGTTCCCCTTGGAAGTCACCAGTAGCATTGACTCCTAACATGTTGAGTCAGCCTATCCTTTGAAGTTTGGAAGCCATACGTTGACTTATCCTTTCTAGCTAGGAAAGTACTACATGGCTTCTTCTTCCAATAGAGAGTTATTTCATCTACATTGAAAATCTGTTGTTTAGTGTTGCCACCTTCATCAGTGATCTTAGTTAGATCTTCTAGATAACTTGCTGTAACTTCTCCATCAGCACTTGCTGCTTCATATTGCACTTTTATGGAGACAGCTTCTCTCCTTAAACCTCATGAAATAACCTCTCCTAGCTTCAAACTTTTCTTCTGTAGCTTCCTCACCTCTCTCAGCCTTCATAGAATTGAAGAGAGGACTTTGCAGTGAATTAGGCTTTGGCTCAAGGGAATATTGTGGCTGGTTTGATCTTCTATCCAGAACACCAAACCTTTCTGCATATCAGCAGTAGGGTTCTTTCTTGTTCTTATTATTCATGTGTTCACTGGAGTAGCACATTTAATTTCTTTCAAGAACTTTTCTTTTCCTTTTTTAACTTGGTTAACTGGTGCAAGGATCATAGCTTTCGGCCTATCTTGGCCTTCATCATTCCTTCCTCACTAAGCTTAATTATTTCCAACTTTTGATTTAAAGTGAGTAATGTGTGACTCTTCACTCCAACACTTAGAGGCCACTGTAGGGTTATTAATTGGACAAATTTTAGTGTTGGTTTGTCTTAGGGAATAGGGAGGTCTGAGGAGAAGGAGAGAGAGAGAGGGATTGGCTGGTGGTTGGAGCAGTCAGAACACACGCAACATTTATCAATTAAGCTTGCCATCTTCTATCTTTGTGATTTGTGGTGGCCCAAAGCAGTTACAATAGTAACATCAAAAATCACAGATCACCATAACAGATACAGTAATAATGATAAAGTTTGAAATATTTTGAGATTTACTAAAATGTGATACTGAGACACAAAGTGAGCACATGCTATTTGAAAAATTGCACCATATAGACTTGCCCAATGCAGGGTTGTACAAACCATTATTTGTAATGTAAAATCTACAATATCTTTGAAGTCCAGTAAAATGAAATGCAGTACAATGAAGTATACCTATAATTATAAAACCTTCTATTGAAAAAAAAAATCCATGAGTCCAGAGAGATAAGAAGAAAAGAAAGAGAAAAGGAAGGCCCTCCTTAGAGAATTGTTATAGCAGTGTTAGAACTGGTAAACTCTGAAGAAAACAATCTGTGCCAATAGCATCAATGGATGCCAAAACCTTTAGGTGTAAGAGTGCTGTGAACATGCATGATATGTATGCAGTGGTGCCCAATTATTCTCTAAACCTTGTACAACTACCAAGGGAAAATGTACCTTTGCAACAGATCTGTAGATTGCCACTTGAACTAAGTGGTCACACTTATAATGGGACAGCCTGATACCATGTTCCTTTTGTTATGATGTAATACGGAATGATGTAACCTTGGGTGTATTCTTGCCTGATGTTTATCTAGAATCCAGTCAGGTTTCTAGACTTGATCTTGTTTCCCAGAAATACAGAAAGTTGTGGAGTAAGTCAGAATACATTCTGGGAAGCAGTCAGACAAATCTAGGACGTGGGACGTTCTATAAGAAAACTGGCTATGAGTCCTCACACATCATTGTCTTAAGAAAAAGATGTGTGTGTGTGAGAGAGAGACTATTTTAGGACAGGCGAGACCAAAGAGATGTAACAAGCAAATGTTATACATACATTTTCATTTGCCCTTGGATTGCTCTCTCTACCCTGAAGGCTTAAAAATAGGTATCTTTGAGACACTTGAGAAAACATCAAGATACCTGCTTACCTTGTTTTTACTTTTTTTGACTAGATGTCTTAATGGTTTTATTACCTTTGTAAGACTTGTTTTAAAAGATATGTTTCACTACTCAGTATAGTCTATGATAAAATCAGTAAATATAAAATATTTGTCATTTGCATCTCTTAAGAGGTTCATCTCCATGGATGAAAGCTCAGCTTATGTGTAACTGTCTTCCAAAGTAGCTTGCTTGGAAGGACATTCACTGTCATCATATTCTGCTTTATTTAATAGCTGTGTAATCAGATCTACGACATCCTTGATTATTAGATTACTGCTTTTAAGCCTATTTTAGTTCTTTAATCTGAGAATAACAGTTAATTTCATTAAAGCAAGATTGCCTTTAATTTTTTTGTAACCTTAGAAAAGTACTGTGCCCAACAACAAAACAAAAACCTAATTCAAAAATTGGTAAAGGACTTGAACAGATATTTCTCCAAAGAAGATATAAAATGGCCAATAAACACATATGAAGAGTCTCTGCACCATTAGTCATTAGAGAAATGCAAATCAAAACCACATTTAGATACAATTTGGCTATTAGCAAAGACACAGAAAATAGCAAGGATTGGGAAGGATGTGGAGAAAATTGGAACCATGCATGCATTGCTGGTGGGAATGTAAAATGGTACAGCTGCTATGAAAGACAGTTTATTAGTTCCTCAAAAAGTTTGATGTAGAATGATTGTATCATCAGCAATTTCGCTCTTAGGCATATCTCCAAAAGAATTGAAAGAACGGACACAAACTGGATAACTTATACAGCAGTGTTGATAGCAGCATTACTCATACTAAGAGGTAAAAAAAGGCCAAATGTCTATGAACAGATGAACGGACAAATGTGTTTACACATATAGTAGAATTATTATTCAGCCATAAAAACAAATGAAATTTCTGTTCTTGTGATAGTTTGCTAAGAATGATGGATTCCAGCTGCATCCAAGTCCCTACAAAGGACTCAAACTCATCCTTTTTTATGGCTGCATAGTATTCCATGGTGTATATGTGCCACATTTTCTTAATCCAAACCAAACACCGCATGTTCTCACTCATAGGTGGGAACTGAACAATGAGATCACTCGGACTCAGGAAGGGGAACATCACACACTGGGGCCTATCATGGGGAGGGGGGAGGGGGGAAGGGATTGCATTGGGAGTTATACCTGATGTAAATGACGAGTTGATGGGTGCAGCACAGCAACATGGCACAAGTATACATATGTAACAAACCTGCACGTTATGCACATGTACCCTACAACTTAAAGTATAATAAAAATAAATTAATTAAAAAAAAAAAAAAAAAAAACAAATGAAATTTTGGTACATGGTACAACATAGATGAACCTTGAAAACATTGTGCTAAGTGAAATAAGCTAGACACAAAATATTGTATGATTCTACTTAAATTAGGTACTGAAAGCTGGCAAATATATAAAGCTGGCAAGTATATAAGGCCTAGGGTGAGGGAGGAATGGGGAGTTTGCTTAATGAGTATAGAGTTTCTATTTGGAATGATGAAAAGTTCTGGAAATGAATAGTGGTGATAGTTGTACAACATTCTGAATGTACTCAATGCTACTGAATTGTCCATTTAAAAATGGTTAAAATGGTACATTTTATATATATTTTATAATACAAAAATATTTTTAAAGTAAAAGTTTGTATTTTGATGTTATTTATGGAAAATATTTTCACTAATAAAATTTTTGTTTGTTTCATTGCTCCCTCTTTGAAAATGTATTAAAAATTTTATGCATTTTGAAATATTATAGCTATGTAAATGAAAAAGAGTATCAGTAAAGAATTTTAACTCAGTACTCTCATATCATGTTATTTATTGTCCTTTCTGCTTCACATTAAGTTATACAGAGTCACCAATTTAAATTTGCAGATTAAAAAAAATTTTCTGCTTTTGGCCCTATAGAAATAAACCAAACTGGAAAAGGTGTCATATTTCCTAGATTGTGGGCACAGAAAAAGAAGAGATCAAAAGGACAAGTAACTCAGCACAGTAGATGCTTATTGACCTGATCATATTTAAGAATACCCTAAAATGCAAAATGTTAAGAAGCGAAACTGGGAAATATTGGGATGATATATGAAAAATGCAAATGTCAAATATGCAGTGGTTGAGTATTTATGGGCTTTTTTGGGTTTACTATTTTTTCCCCCCAAATTTAATGTCTCCTCTTTTAAATACTTCTACTGGATTCTTTTTAGATGATGCCGCAATTGGATTGAGACATTTTCATTGTTTGACTTTATAAGATTTCCAAATGCATATAGTTGTTACAATACGTGTTCAATGAGGGTGGAAGGAAACACAGAAAAATAGAAATATGTCACTCTGGTAAGAGATGATAGGTCTGATGACTGCTAATACTCTTCCAAATGGCATTTGGATCCTTCTTAGAACTTTTATATTATTCTAATATTGACCTACCCCTTTTATTTGGAACTGGAGTCCCATTGTCAAGAACTGTGAAGAAGCTGACATTTTACCCTACTTGCAAGCTAGCAATTACTCAGTTGTAGTTTTATGGGTGGTGGTTAAAGATATGAGACTCCTGAGTTGGAGTTGAAGGACAATTTATTAGTGCAGCAAGCAGTAGCAGTGACCAGAGTATTAGCTTGCTTCCCTACCCCACCCCCCCAACCAGTTTTCCAACTCCTGGTTCCCATATAGCAGTGTGAAGAGGAAGGCCACATGATGCTTGTACACACTGTGGATTGCATAACAGATGCCGAATCTTCAACTTCTTACAGAACCTGAATAGTAGTGTATATTAGGAAGTAAGAATGCCTTTCTTTGCTTTGGAGCAAGATACTGTCTTTGTCTCCCAACACTGTTGCTGTAAAAGTATCCTCAAAAGGATAGTGCATACCAAAAGGGTAGTGAGTGTCTTGCTCCTAAGAGGTGCAGAAACATGAGAGTCTCTTAGAAAATTATCTCCCAGTAATATTTTCTGCTCATTTCTATACTATTTTGTCTTCAGGCAAATTTTTTTCATGAGTATACCACTCTGATTTACCTGACAGAAGATAGTGAAGTTATCTGTTCAGATGGTTCGCTGGCTTTGAAAATCAGGTTATTTGCTTTCTTATTGTTGAGTTTGAGAGTTCTTTCTTGATTCTGGGTACAGTCCTTTGTCCGATGTGATTTGCAAGTATTTTCTCTGAGTCTGTGATCTGTCTTTTCATATTCTTCAATCTCTTTTACAGAATAAAAGTTTCTAATTTTGATTACTGTCAAGTTTTTCTCTTATGAATTGTCTTAGGAGCTTTTTGCCTAGTTGAAAATCAGAATTTTTTTCTTTGTTTCGTCCAGATGTTTTATTATTTTGTGTCTTACATTTAGATCTGTGATCTGTCTGGCAATACCTTTTGTTTGTATAAGTTATGAGGTAGAGTTCAGGTTCATTGTTTTTACATATGGATATTTACTTGTTCTAGCACTATTTGTTGAAGAGAGACTATCTTTTCCTTCAGTGAGTTGCCTTTTACCTTTGTTTTACCTTTTTGTCAAAAATCAGTTGTCCTTATTTGTAAGTATATTTTGCTGGATTTATGATTCTGTTGTGTTGATTTCTGTGTGTGTCCTCTTGCTAATACATCGTTGTCTTAAATAGTAACAGTTTTATAGTAGTTATTGAAATTAGTGTTCTCAAATTTTGTTCTTTTTCTGAATTGTTTTGGATATTATAGTACCTTTGCATTTTCTTATAAATTAAGAATCAGCTTGTTGATAACTACAAAGATACTTTGAGATTTTGATTGGTATTATGTTTAATGTACACGTCAATCTGAGGAGACTTGACATTTTACCAATATTGAGCCTTCCAATCCGTGAATATAGTTATTTTTCCATTTTTTAGGTCTTTGCTTATTTTCATCAGTGCTTTATAGTTTTCAGCATACAGATCCCGCAAATATTTTGTAGAAGTATATCTTTTTTGGATGTTATTGTGAATGCTACTGCTTTAAAAATTTTTGATGTACTAATTTATTGCTGATATATAAAAATATGATCGATTTTTACATAATGATTTTATATTCCACAACTTGTTAAAATCATATTATAATCATAAAACCCTTTGGATTTTCTATGTAGACAACATGCTTTTGAATAAAGGCAGTTTTACAAAATTTCATTTTAAATTTGTATACCTTTTATTTCATTTCTTTTCTTAATTGCACTTGCTAGAGCTTTCCAGGACAAGGCTGAATAGAAGTGGTAAAAACACATCTTTGCTTTGTTCCTGGTCTTTTATTACTCTTTTATTATTACTGTTATCTTTAGAGATGGTGTCTCGCTCAGTTGCCCACGCTGGAGTGCACTCAAACTGTTGGGCCCAAGTGGTCTTCCTGCCCCACCTTTCTGAGTAGCTGGGACTACAGCATGTGCCATCATGCCTGGCTGAGTTTTTTATTTTTTGTGGAGATGAAGTCTTGCTGTGTTCACAGGCTGGTCTTGAACTCCAGCCTCAAGTGATCCTCCCACCTTGGCCTCCCCAAGTACTGGGATTACAGGCATTAGCCACCACACTTGGCCTCTATTTATTAATTATATATATATATATATATATAAAATATATATATTTATTGAGACAGTCTTGCTCTGTCAACCAGGCTGGAGTGCAATGGCACAATCTCTGCTCACTGCAACCTCTGCTTCCCGGGTTCAAGTGATTCTCCCTCTTCAGCCTCCTGAGTAGCTGGGATTACTGGTGTTTACTACCATACCAGGCATGGTGGCTCACGCCTGTAATACCAGCACTTGGGAGGCCAAAACGGGCAGATCATGAGGTCAGGAGATCGAGACCATCCTGGCCAACATGGTGAAACCCCATCTCTACTAAAAATACAAAAATTAGCTGGACGTGGTGGCGTGCACCTGTAGTTCCAGCTACTACTGGGAGGCTGAGGCAGAAGAATCACTTGAACCTGGGAGGTGGAGGTTGCAGTGAGCCAAAATTGCACCATTGCACTCCAGTCTGTCAACAGCAAGACTCTGTGTAAAAAAAAAAGAAAATTGTTATGGGATGAAGTTTTAAAAAGACCTTTGAAAGATACAAGATAATAGGATTCAATTCTGTATAAGGTAGAGATAAACTGTTGATTTGTACTAGTTTGATTTGTGAAATATTACTATTAGGCTAAATCAAGAAGGTGATGGGTAATTGGAGAATTGATTTCTAATGCTTTGTCCTAGTTCATTCAAATCTGATGTTCACATAACTACTTAGAATTCTTGACTAGTTGTCTGTGCTTTTTAAAAACCTTTACCAGGCTGGCTCCAGCTTTTCTACCGCCAAAATTAAAATTGAAAACAAAAGAATTAGTCTCTTAGGAAAATAGTTTAAGAACACTATCTAAATATGCTAGATTTAAAAATACCAGTATTTACATGGTTAGAATTCATGAACAGTCTTCATTAGACTTAGTGCTAAATGAACAGCATACAGTTGCTGAATTCATTGTGCATCTTTTGTTTAAAGGGAAGATTGTTTTGCTTATATCTTTGCAGTCTTCTCTGAGATCTTCAATATTACTGGAAGTTATAAAGTTTGGTTAATTTTCCTAATAAATCTTTATCTGATTCTGTGGGCTATTTAGATTTGGGATGGGATCTGTTGTCTTAATTTGGTCACTATTGGCTCTTGGCTTCAAAGTGGACCCTAACTATATTCCTAGTCTGTCTAGTATTTGTCTTTTTTTTTGCTGAGATATGTGACCCCTGGGGAGGTATCCCTTATATTCAATAAGTTAATCTTCCTCTTTTAGGAAGATAAAACAAATTTCTCGTAAGGGAGGGTTCTTTTCCTTTTTTGTTCTAGAGTGCCTCTCAAATTAACAATTTTGTTCATATCAAAAGTTGCCCATAATGATCACTGTAAGTCTCAAGTTGTTCTTGGTGAAAATATGCCATTTAGAAAGATAAATATCTGAATTGGAAGAAGCATGTTTCATGCTTGGGGAGGTTGTGGAGTCAGACTGATTTAAAAAGTCAGTTTTGTGCAGCCTGGGCAATGTAGCAAGACCCAATTACCAAGTCAGAATATTAGTTACCTTTCATGTAAAGGAATATGACAGATACAGGGAAGCTTCTGAGGAGCTGACATCTTGATCTGGGTTGTGGTTACAAAAGTGTGTTCACTTTGTAAAGTTCATCAATATGAAAAGCTCATATGTACTTTGTATATGTAAATTATACTGCAATTCTTTTCTATGGAAAAAAAAAATAGGCAGGCATGGTGTTGCACACCTGTAGTCCTAGCTACTCCAGAGGCTGAGGCAGGTTGAGCCCAGGAGTTGGAGGCTGTAGTGAGCTATGATCATGCCACTGCCCTCCAGCCTGGGCTAAAGAGTAAGACCTCATCTTTTAAAATATATATACCGGTTTTTCTTCAAAAGATTCAAAAGATATCGCTTTAAAAGATGTAAGATTTTCTAACCAATAGGACGAAGTAATTTGCTTTAAAGTTTTTATGAATGCGTGGCTTGGCTATCTGGTTGCTTTTGAAATCAACATCTTAGTAAGCTATTAATGCTTTTAAAATGTGTGCAAATTTACATATTTGTAAATTTAACTTGAGTCTGTCTAGGAAAGCATTAGCAAGACTTTTTTTTGTTTTTTTTTTTCTTTGAGATAGTCTTGCTCTGTCACCCAGTCTGGAGTGCAGTGCAGGTCACTGCTCACTGTAACCTTCACCTCCTGGGCTCAAGCTATCTTCCCACCTCAGCCTCCTGAGTAGCTGGGACTACAGGTGTACATCACCACACCCAGCTAATTAAAAAAATGTATTTTTCATAGAGATGGGGTCTCCCTATGTTGCCAGGCCGGGCATTAGTAAGATGTTATGGAAAATTTTTTATACTATTAGTAGAAAATCATAAGGAATCCCTTGCTGGTAAAATTTATATTAAAACTACTCTTAAACATATTTATATAAAATGACCAGAGATACTTAATTTACCTTTATATAATAAATGGAAATAAATTGAAATACATTGTTAGGAATTTCAGATTTTTTAATTAGTAAATTACATATTGTTAGTATGATGGCTTAAAGTTATTTTATTGAGGTAATTTTTCATCTTTGATTAGAAAAACTTAAAAATTGTAGTATAATTTACATACACAAAGTATATATGAGCTTTTTATATTGATGAACTTTACAAAGTGAACACACTTTTGTAACCACAACCCAGATCAAGATGTCAGCTCCTCAGAAGTTCCCTGTATCTGTCATATTCCTTTACATGAAAGGTAACTAATATTCTGACTTTGTAATTAGAGATTAGCTTGGCTTGTTTTTGAATTTTTATAAATAAATCATATAGTATGTAAGACTGTATGATTTATAAGTTTTTTTAAACTGGCTTCTTGCCCACAGCAATATGTTTTTGAGATGGATATTTGGCTTACAGCATTTTTCATTTTCACTGAGGTTTAGGGTTTCCTTGTGTGAATATACTTACAGTTTATTTCTCCCTTCTGCTGATGGACATTCAAATTATATCAATTTTGGGTTCTTACAAATAATGCTGCTGTGATAATTCTTGTACATTTTTTTTTGTGCATAAATGTATACATTTCCTTTGAGTGTATGCTCAGGAGTAGTATCACTTAGTCTTTGGTTATATCTTCAGCTTTAGTAGATACTTCCAAACAGTTTTCCATACTGTTTATATTATATTATTATACATTTTTACCTGCAGTATTTTAGAATGTCAGTTGCTACACATTTTTGCTTACATTTGGTATTGTCTATTTTTTAGATAAAAGTTAGTCATTTTGGAGAGTAATAGTATGTCTTTTTGAAGTTTTGTTCGGTCTTTGGCCTATCTTAAAAATCTGTTTGTCTTTTTAGATCAGTTGAAGTGTTTTTAAAGAATATTTTGGGTGCGAGTCTTTAGTTGAACATGTGCATTGCTAATATTTTCTCCTACACTGTAGCTTGTGTTTTCATTTTTAATTTATTTAATTTTATTAATTTTTTTAATGATAAACAAAGAAATGTTTAATTACTTGATGTTGATACAGTATTTTTTCACTTAAAATGAGACAAATCCTTTGTGCCTTTTGAGGTTTCCTTTTAAGCTCCATGCCTGTATCATCTATTTAAAGGATAACTTTTTAAAAATTAAAATAAAAGAATAATTTAACAACTGTACACACAGGGACAAGCCATAAGCTGCACCAACTGGATCCTAGATCCTCTTTCCCCAAGGGCAGCCCATTCTTGGTTCTTTTTTTTGTTTTTGTTTTTTTGTTTTTAAGAGACAGGGTCTCGCTCTGTCACCCAGGCTGGAGTGCAGTGGCCTTATCATAGCTTATTGCAGCCTCGAACTCTTGGGCTCAAGCAATCCTCCTGCTTCAGCCTTCTGAGTAGCTGGGACTGCACATATGTGCCACCACACCTGGGTAATTTTTAAATTTTTTTGTAGAGACAGAGTCTCACTATGTTGCCCACACTCGTCTTGGACTCCTGGCCTCAAGCAATCCCCCTGCCTGGGTCTCCCAAAATGTTGGGATTACAGGTGTGAGCCATTGTGCCAGCCATTTCTTTCTTTCCCTCCTTCCCTCTTTCCCTCCTTCCTTCCTTCCCTCCCTCCTTCCCTTCCCTTCCCTTCCCCTTCCCCTCCCTTCCCCTTCCCCTTCCCCTTCCCCTTCCCTTCCCTTCCTCCTTCCCTCCCTCTCCCATCCCTCCCTCCCCCTCCCCCTTCCCTGCCTCCTTTCCTCCTTCCTTCCTCCCTCCCTCCCTCCCTGTAACTGTAATGAAATTTAGTTTGTTTGTAATGAAATTCAGTTTTTTTTTTTCTGTGCTGTGCATTAAATCTATGCCTAAATATCATGACAGTATTTATCTCGTCACTATATAAGCTTTATTATTTAAAATTTTATATATAGGTCTCTAATATACCTTACTTTTTCCCCACCTTTTCTGTGGCTTGTGGATAGATGTTACTCATTTTACTGATTTTGATTTTAACAGTAGTAGTCATAGAAAATCTATTGATACGGCTTACTCATGAGAAAACATTTTTATTTTTATATGTGATACTATAATTTCTAGTATGGCAACATTTCCTGCTAGTTATGATAGGTGATTTTCACTATGGAGATTCTTTAAGAGGAATTTAAAAACAGCTTTATTCCTGACTTTAGAGAGGGCAGTCAGTTTTACTTAATATGTCATTTTATGTCTTGTTACATTTTGTGTTTGGGGAGTCATACTGATAGTTTAAAAATACTGAGTTTTATCATCAAATGCAGCTACTGTATTTAAGCTGATGACTTAATGTCTGTGAGGCATGAGGTGATTAAAAAATGTATGTATATGCTTTTTGAAATACAAAGTAAATTGCCTGGCAGACAAGAAGAGCTTCATAAATATTATTTAGTGCTTTTTATTCTAGATTTTTGAAATAAATTGGACTTGAGACTTGATGGAAAGGATTTGTACTATAAGCTTATTATAAAATTATTAACAGCTAGCTTTTGTAAATAGTAAAATTGATTTGCCCGTTATACATTTCTTTTTGTTATGCATAAAATATTTTTATTTTAAAGTACCAACATAGGATGGATTTTAAAATGCTTCCTCATGTTAATTTTTTGATAAACATAGAATGAATACTGTGTGAAATATATTCCCACTTCATTGGCTCTGTTTTAACTCAGTAGACTCTATAGTTAGATTGTCTAGGTGCCACTTAAAAGATGGTAACTAGATACCAGAATGTGTTACATTATATGTTGATTGTCAGGAAGAACTGAATGCATGAATGCTTCCCTAAGACATTGTTAGTATGCTGTTGTCTTGATCTATAATTTTTTGTCTAAGTTTTGATAGAGCTCATTCTTTACATGGTCTAGTAAATTCTGCCAGTGTCTTTATAATTCATTAGCATCTCTATATATTACCTATAACATTTAAATTGTAAGGCTATGAAAAAATTATTTCATATGTGTAATATGCCGAAGTTTTAGCGTATGGTTGGGGTTTTAAACTGTTTTACTGAAGCAGATTACCCTCATTAAATGGAATCCTTGGGTAGACATTACAGAGTAGGTATAACTCTGAAGTTGAAAATGGTTTCATCTTCTTTTTTTTAAAAAAATTTTATTATATAGGGAATCTCAACCACCAGCAGGATTTTGAAAAGGCTGTCTAAATATTTGGTAAGTAAATATTCTCCATGTTAAATATTTTGTATGTAACTTAAGTTTACACATATGCTACATGAATGACATTTATAATAGTGAGTGTAAATTACAGTTATAATTAATATTTTAAATTTTACTTGGTTACTAGAATTTTTGTCTCCTTAAACCTATTCCAATCATTTTCTCTCTTGCTCTTTATGTTGTGTCCAGAAATTCTTTCAAGTGTACAGCCTTAATATTAAGAGTTCAAGGAAAGAAATTGTTTTAGTGAGCAGGAATGCTAATACTTTATGAATAAAACAGGATTTCCCCTACTTGAGATTTTGTATTATTTCTTGTGTGTGAAAACACTAATACAGATTTCTTCTTTAGCCATCCATTACTTGACTCCTCCTTGTATTTAGGTCCTATTTGCTGCAGCATGCCAACATGAGCCAAATACTGTGGTCAGCATGTATGTATTTCCTATCTAGATTATTCTTTGTTCCAAGACTAAAATACGAAAAATTATGTAGGTGTCTATAGTTAAGAATTTCATAAACTTATGATTTCATAGATAAAGCTTTGACTTTTTCATTTTTGAGTAAAGGTAGGTGAGTCAATCTCAGAATGTATTTTACTTCAATTACGTAGTATTTTATACTTGTGTATTATGATTATATAGATACAAAATGCTTTTGTTAATCATAATAGATTTTAAAGTTATTAAATATGCTTCAAAATGAGAAAGAAGTGCTGAGACATTGCATAATGATGTGTCATAATATAGGCTTTTGGTTGTTGTTTTTAATATAGTCAGTAACAGATTAAGGAGAAAATATTTAGTGATAAGCATTGGCTTCTTTTATTATACTTTTTAATGTGTTTGAAACAGCAAATATTTGACCAAATTATTTTTCTTAAATTTTATAGTAACCACAGTAGATGCCAAAATGTTCAACAGTTACACTGTTCTGTTTACTGTACATTTGTAATAAATATAACTACTTTTAGGAACAAATGATGCCACAGAGATCTCTTAAACAGATTTTTACTACTTTAGAAGGTGGTAACTGATTTCTGGAGATGTATTAAGCAGAAAAGAGTAACTTATTGTCATTTTTTCCCCTATTGATGCATATATTTCAGTTAGAGGGAAGCAGTCGTCTTTGCATTGTGTGCTTATCATGTATATTTCATCTTAGCAAATTTATTAATTTTAGTGACAGTTTTATTGAGATGAAATTTACATACCAGGAAATTTCATCTCTAAGTGTACAATTCAGTGATATTTTAATTTATTCACCAAGTTGTGCAACCACCAGTACTGTGTAATCTTAGGTTACTTTCATCATCCTTCTTCTCAATACCCTTTATCATCCAGCCCTAGGCAACCACTAATATGCTTTGTTTATATAGATTTGCCTATTCTGGGCATTTTATAAAAATAGAATCATACAATGTGTGTCCTTTGTGTCTGGCTTATTTCACTTAGCATGATATTTTAAAGCTTCACTCATGTTGTTGCATGTATCAGTGTTTCATTTTTGTGGCTGAGTATTTCTTTGTATATCATTTATGTATTCATCAGTTAATGAGTTATAGCCACTTCCTTTTTTGACTATTAGGAATGTTTTTCTATGAACATTCTTATATAAGTTTTGTATAGATATGTTTTTGAGTATATTTGGATGGGGTGGCATTGCTCGAAAATATAGTAACTGTGTGTAACTCTTTGAGGAACTGTCAAAATGGCTGTACCATTTTACAGGGCCACCAACAATGTATGAGGATTGTAATTTCTTCACATCCTCATAAACACTTATTGTCAGTCTTTTGTATTTCAGCCATTCTAGTAGGTATGAAGTTGTATCTCATTGTGATTTTGATTTTGATTTTGATAATGACTAATGATAAGCATCATTTCACATGCTTATTGACCGTGTATCTTCTTTGGAGAAATATCTTTTCAACTCCTTTGCCCATTTAAAAATAATGGATTATCTTTTTAATGTTGAATATTGTAAACATTCTTTATATCTTCTGGAAACTAGTCCTTCATCACATATATGATTTGCAAATATTTTCTCCTATGGATTATCTCTTTACTTTTTATGATGGTGTCCTTTGAAGCAGAAAAGTTTTAATTCTGAAGTTCAACTGATCTGTTTTTCCTTTTGTTGCTTGTTCTTTTGGTGTTATATTGCAGATTTGTTTTTAAATAAATACTCATTGATAGCCTAGGTCTATGACAAAGTTTTAATTGTCATAGGACTACAAAAAAGCATTGGCATTTTCTGTGTTTGACAGTCAAAGCCCAAAGGAGGCAATTATCCTTGTATTTGTGCTTCAGTTCCTCAGCTAATTGTTTTAAGCAAAACCTATGTTTTGATCCCATGTGTTACTGTGAAAATATTAGCTGTGCGTGATATGTTTATTGATATTAGTCTTGTGAATTTATGTAGTTTTTCTTGGATTGAAGAAGGGAGGGGCCATCTTTAATAGGTGTTTTTAGTCTGTTCTCATGCTGCTAATAAAGACATATACCCAAGACTGGGTAATTTATAAAGGAAAGAGGTTTAATTGACTCACAGTTCCTCAGGGCTGGGGAGGCCTCAGGAATCTTATAATCATGGCAGAAGGGGAAGCAAACACATGGTGACAGCAAGGAGAAGTTGCAGAGTGAATGGGGGGAAAAGCCCCTTATAAAACCATCAGATCTTGTGTGAACTCAGTCACTATTACGAGAACAGCATGGAGGTCATCATCCCCGTGATTCAATTACCTTGCACTGGGTCCCGCCACAGCACGTGGGGATTGTGAGAACTGCAGTTCAAGATGAGATTTGGGTTTGGACACAGCCAAACCTTATCAATACTTTAGTTTATTATGACAATTACTGCATATTTCATTTCATAGCTTAAGAAACCATTGCTTTTTAGACTAAGGATTATCAGGTGCTTATCTTTCTTGTGAAGAAGGAATAGATTTTGATAATCTCACTGATTTTAATCGTACAGTTTATTTTTAAGCAATGATATTTTGATTTCTTTGTAAACTTATGTATGGAATATGTAAGTTTTTCCTCTATTAAGTAAATGTCTTTAATTTTTTTTTGTTTTTTTTGAAATGGAGTCTTGCTCTGTTGCGCAGGGTGGAATTCAGTGGCACAGTCTTGGCTCACTGCAACCTCTGCCCCCCAGGTTCAAGCGATTCTCGTGCCTTAGCCTCTTGAGTAGCTGCGATTATAGGCATGTGCCACCAAACCTGGCTAATTTTTGTATTTTTTAGAAGAGATGGGGTTTCACCATGTTTGTCAGGCTGATCTTGGAACTCCTGACCTCAGGTGATCCACCCGCCTCTGCCTCCCAGAGTGCTGAGATTACAGGCATGAGCCACTGTGCCCGGCCAGTGTCTTTAATTTTTAAGGTACCAGTTTAGTTCCTTATTTTTTTTTTTATCGTTATGTGACGTTATGTGGTCAGTTGAAGGTATATTTCATGATATTTTGGCCTATAATGTCTAATTTAGTTTCTGGAGAAATGGTGTGTAACAATGGAATGTCACTCATCTTTAAAGCATTAGCTTTCTGTGTGAGGTTGTGGTTGTAATATAAATACGCTAGATGTGGTTTTATTAGGGGAATTGACTATTCTTACCTTTCGTGTTATCTGACAGTATTCTTTGTCAACTTAAAATAACGAAAGGCCTATTTGGATGAGATTTCATAGTGCTAAGATCACTGATATTCTTGTTAGTCGATTTAAAATCATGGTGTTCATTGGCTAACAGTCACTTGAGTGCCTATTAGATGGGTAATATTGTTTTGTTTTTTTTTTTTGAGAAGGAGTCTCTGTCACCCAGGCTGGAGTGCAGTGGCATGATCTTGGCTCACTGCAACCTCTGCCTCTGGGGTTCAGGTAATCCTCCTGCCTCAGTCTCCTGAGTAGCTGGGATTATAGGCGCACGCCACCATGTCCAGCTAATTTTTGTATTTTTAGTAGAGATGGGGTCTCACCACGTTGGACAGGCTGGTCTCTAACTCCTGGCCTCAGGTATCCACCTGCTTGGCCTCCCAAAGTGCTGGGATTACAGGCATGAGCCACCGTGCCTGGCCAGATGGGTAATATTGTTCTATATATTGATGTTCTTATAGTTTATGTTATAGTTTCCATGGAAATTTAGCAATGGAAAAGGAAATGAAAAGCTTACTCATGATGTTGTTAAATTTTCAATACTCTTGAAAGTAAGGAAAAGACATAATTGAGAGCTACCTCCAATGGTTTATATCAAATGTGGTAATTAAGAGGATTTTGGTGACCTATCTATGGCTGAATTAATGCAAAATAGCTTTTATATCGTATTCTTTCCTCTTCCCTTCTCTTGTTCTGTGTGCTTACTATCATAATAATTGAGTATACATTAATTTTCTTTAAGTATTTATATTTTAAATAGGATTGTAATGTCAATAGAGATTTTTTTTTTTTTCTCTTCAAGGTAAGTACCTTTAAGCTACTAATTTGTCACTAGAGTCTATAGAGGCTTCCATATATAACAGGTAGCACAGCTTCTCAGGGCATGTCCAGCTTTGCTGCTCTGCTGATCCATAATACACCTTGGAGGTACTGGTTCTGGTTATATGAATAGAACAATTAAATTGTTCTTCATTAGATGGATTGTTGATTACTAATCTTACTCAGAAAGGCTCAACTGGACTTGGATCATTCTAATTGCCAATACTGTTTTTGCACAAATGTCTGCAAACCATTGAACAGTAATACCCCTTTTTCTTCCAATGTGAAGTTATTGCAGTAACCACATCATTGCAGAGAATATTTCTTAAAAGCTTTTTTTCAGTATTCACTTCTTTAATGAAAAACTTAATCCAGATTAAGCCACATACATAGACGTCTTGACTTTATTATTTTGAATACTTGAGATTTCCAAACTCTCTTTAACTGTCTTCACACAATTTCTAATCTGTTATTTTATGTAATTACAACTGTTCATTTCTTCTGCTTTTGTTTCCTCTTCATGGGCTGCCTAGCATTGCTAGAGTTTCATCAGTTTCCTGTCTTGAGAGGTTTCTAGTACAAATTCACATTTTCCCTTCCTAGTTTATCCAAGTTCCTTCCTGGTAATTTTTATCTTTTTGATCTGTTTCATTTCGCACGTTATTTGGAACCATTCTACTGTGCTCAAATGACCAGTCTGATCCCTAATTCTCTTACTCCTTTTTCATTGCATATTTTGTACCCTTTTTTCGTCAGTCCGTCTTAAAGAATAAAGTGTTTTCATTTCAAAAGCTTATTATCTCTGTTTTTAATCTTAGCCCTTCTTTCTTCTACCATTTTTCTTCCTCTTATGCTTCACGCTGGGTTCTCTGCCTTATCAGACTTAATCTTGAAAAGTACGTTACTTCCTTCCCATTATCTCCAAGGTTGTTTGATTTATAGTCCATTCTAGGTGTCTCCAATTTCTCAGCTCTTATTCAACTACTTTCTGAAGTTTGCTATTATTTTTGCTGGTGTTCTGCTTTCTTAAGTGTAAGTAAACACATTTCTTACTTAACCAGGTAGATAAACATTAGCTGGATGGATCTGGCTGTAAACATGCTATTATTTCGAAGATAAAACTGAGTTCCAAATGGCTAAATCTTTGTCTTTTCACTTTTCATCCTTTGCTGTCTTTTTTAGCGTTTGTTTTTTTGCTGCTTCTTAACATTCACTTCTCCTTTGTCTTCTGTAATAAACCTTAATGGTTTTTCTCTTCTCTCTGGCTAAATGTTTGTTTTCTTTGTTATTGCTTTCTTCTTTTATATACCACTTATGTATAAATTGGGTTGAAGCTTTGCTCTTAGCTCTTTTTCATTACACATCATTTTGAGGAATAGGTCTCCTGTTCATTATGTAGATTATCACCAAGTTGATGACTCAGAAATACCACATTTTTCTTGGTGACCTGTTTTACCACTATCTCAATCGCCATGTCCTTAGCACCCCAAAATTGTTACTTCCCAGTGGAAAAGCTTGTCTTGTACAATGCTTGATACATGGTTGGAACTAAGTAAATGCTTTTTGAATCATGAACGAACTCCTTATCTGAGCTATCCAATCCGTTCAATTTGTTTTTTTTTTTTTGTTAAGATAATGGTTTTAACTGTCCACCTATTCTCATGTCACAAGCGCTGTAATATCTCTGACCACTTCTTGTCTACACTTGTTAATATTAGTTGTCATATTTTCGTCCTAAGTTTGACTAATGAGGAAGATGACATTTTTGTCTACAGATGGTGGAAATCAAGATCACAGAGATTGTGATTTCCTTATGGTTTTATGGGTAGTGGTGGAGTTGAAACTTACAACTAAGTTTCTGATGACATGTTTCCTGATATTCACAGACTGTTTTTGTTTTGTTTTGTTTTGTTTTGTTTGTTTTTTTTTGAGACAGAAAGTCTCACTGTGTCGCCCAGGCTGCAGTGCAGTGGTGTGATGTCTTGGCTCACTGCAACCTCTGCCTCCTGGATTCAAGTGGTTCTCGTGCGTCAGCCTCCGAGTAGCTGGGATTATGGGCGCCCGCCACCACACCCAGCTAATTTTTGTATTTTCATTATAGACGGAGTTTCACCATGTTGACCAGGCTAGTCTTGAATTCCTGGCCTCAAGTGACCCACCTGCCTCAGCCTCCCAAAGTGCTGGGATTACAGGCATGAGCCACCACACTCGGCCAAAAACATTCTTTATAATGATACAAGTAATATGCCAGACAAAAGATTACTCAGTGTACTATGTGAGATTAAAAAAAAAAAAAGACTCGAAATGGAAGTGGGAGTACTTTAAATTCTTGTCTGATGAGGTAAAGATTTTAAGTTGGTGGAAGGAATAGGAAGGAGTAAAAATCAAGGGTGTGAGAAATTTTTCATTAATTAGAATTTTGAGATTCTTCTTTGAAGGATGCTAGTGAAGTGGTTGAGTGAACCATCTTTCTGGTAACAGTTATAAAATCTGGACAAAATATTGAAAGAAAAACTTTAACTGTTTTAAAAGCAATGGAAAGTAACCAAAGAAGGCAGAAGCCAGATGAGAGCCTCCAACTGCAATGTGTAATTGTATGTTTGTGGCTTTCTTGCTTATATTTTCGCCTCCTATCGTTCAGTGGCATAGGAAAGAAGTTACGGGTAGCCTAACAGTTGGAAATTTACTCAGGGAAATCATGGAAGCAATAAGTAAGATCCAAAATCTGAATGTAAACTCTATCCAAATCATGGCTAATCACGAAACTATACATGCATAGGGGAGACTGCAGAGGACCCAGTGTCAAAACAGGTAGAAACAAGAGCGGAATCTGCTCCTGAAAGAATTGAACCATGTGGGGTTTGTGATTGCTTCTTTTTTTGACAGTACATTTCTCAACTTGCAGGCAATTCGCGTGGCCAACAGCTGGCTTGAGGTGTCAGAGCACAGAACATATTGTTGACAGAAGAGTTAAAATTTAGGGAACAAACACTGAAAGCAAGATAACATCAGAGGATGTAGGCTACACATCTGAGTATAATCTCTGCCCAGTTCCTTCACTGACCACCAGACTACCCAGTGCAGAGGGGATGCCCTGGGCATCAGATTAGAAGGAGGAAGCCGCTGGAAGGTGAAAGAACTAAGCAAAATCATTGTTGCTTACCACAAGGGAGACACCCAGTAAGTCCTCACTTAACGTTATTGATAGGTTCTTGGAATCTGACTTTAAAGGAAACAATGTATAACAGAACATTTTTTTCCTCATCAGTTTTATAACAAAACTAAGTTAAAGGAAATGACAGTATTCAAGGACCTTGCTGTTTGTTGTTTTGCTTCAAGTTGCTGTTTCCAAGACCTATCGACGATATTAAGTGAGGACTTACTGAAGTTTGCAATTTGAATCCGTATAAGCCCATTCAAATCATACAACATGAAAACCAAATGGTCCTTTGAAAGATTGCAACAAAATCTGGTTGCTGTAACTTGCTATTTATAATATGCATTTTCAACCAAAAAATTATTAGATATGCAAATAAAGTGGAAGTATGACTCATTTTCAGGTAAAGAAAGTCATTCAATAGAAATTAACCCTGAGTATAGCTAGATATTGAATTTAGCAGGCAGACTTTAAAGTAGCCCTAAATATAGTCAGAATAATTTAAGGAATCCTATGTTCAAAGGATTAAAGAAAAATACAGTCACCCCTCTGTTTCCATGTTTCTGCATTTGCAGATTCAACCAACCATGGTTCAAAAATAGTTGGGAAAAAACATAATAAAATTTACAGTACAGCAATAAAAAATAATGCAAATAAAAAGCAATGAAGTCTTGTTGAATGAATAGATAGGAGATCAAAACAGAAAAACAGATACTATAAAGAAGAAGCAAAAGAGAATTTTAGGGTTGAGATCAGTAAATGGAATGAAATTTTAAAATTTTATTTTATTTTATTTTATTTTATTTTATTTTATTTTATTTTGCTACGGAGTCTTGCTCCGTCGCCCAGGCTGGAGTACAGTGGTACGATCTCGGCTCACTGCAACCTCCGCCTCCTGGGTTCAGGCGATTCTCCTGCCTCAGCCTCCCGGGTAGCTGGGATTACAGACGTGTGCCACCACGCCTGGCTAATTTTTGTATTTTTAGTAGAGTAGAGACGGGGTCTCACCATGTTGGCCAGGCTGGTCTCGAACTCCCGACCTCAGGTGATCTGCCTATGTCAGCCTCCCAAAGTACTTTGATTACAGGCATGAGCCACTGTGCTTGGCCCATGAAATGAAATTAAATAAGCGAAACAGTTGTTTGGAGATGGCAAAAGAATCAGTTAAAGATAGATTAATAAAAGTCATCTATCTGAAGAGAAAGAATGGAGAAAAATAAGCAGAGTTTGAGAGACCTTTGGAGTAATACAGTGCTTGAACATGTATCTAAATGGAGTCTCAAATGGGGAATAAATAATGGCTGAAAACCCCCCCAACTTTGGTGGAAAGTGTCAATTTACGTATCCAGGAAGCTCAGCAAACTTCGAGCAGGATAAACACACACAGAAAACAGATGTAAGCACATAAGTGGTCAAATTGCTCAATGCCAGAGAATTTCTTGAAAGTAGCCAGAAATAACTTACCAGAAACAATGGCGACCTCTAGCCATGAATATGGTATATTGACCTGAAAGGCAAAAAGCTATCAAGTAAGAATTCTGTGTTCAGCTAGAAGTGAAGGTAAAATAAATACATGTTCAGATAAACCAAAACTGGGAATTTTTCACCAGCCAACCACCATTGCAAGCAGTTCTAAAGGAATCAATTTCAAGGGAAATGGCAGCAGATGGCAAGTGCCATCTGCAGGAGGAAATCAACATCAAAACTAGTAAATACATAATTTACTCTAATTTTTATAAACTATATTTTTCCTTATTTTAAAAACAAGTACATATAACTTGAAGCAAAAATTATGATGCTGTATTGTTGGGTTTATAATGGAGTTTGAGAATGTACATATTGTACAATTTTTAATATGTGTTATGACATACAAATTAACGTATTAATAGTCTTCTAACTTATGAACATGGCATATATCATTAAGGTTATTGTTTAATTTTAGTAATGTATAATAGGTTTATAAAAACTTAAAAATGGCCGGGCGCGGTGGCTCATGCCTGTAATTCCAGCACTTTGGGAGGCCGAGGCAGGCGGATCACGAGCTCAGGAGATCAAGACTATCCTGGCGAACACGGTGAAACCCCGTCTCTACTAAAAATACAAAAAAAATTAGCCGGGCGTGGTGGCGGGCGCCTGTAGTCCCAGCTGCTCGGGAGGCTGAGGCAGGAGAATGGCGTGAGCCCGGGAGGCGGAGGTTGCAGTGAGCCAGCCAAGATCGTGCCACTGCACTCCAGCCTGGGCGACAGAGCGAGATTCTGTCTCAAAAAAAACTTAAAAATGTGTTAAAATGCATATAAAATAAAATTTGCCATTTTAGCTGTACAATTTGGTGGCACAGTTACATTCACAGTGTTGTTCATTTATTACTACTTTTTCCAGAACTTTTCTATCATTCCAAACAGAAACTCTGTACCTACAAAGCAGTAATTTCCTATTTCCCTTCCCCTAGTCCCTGGCAGTATCTAATCTACTTTCTGTCTTCATGAATTTGGCTATTCTGTATTTCATATATAGTAGTCCCCCTTATCCACAGTTTTGCTTTCCACAATTTCAGTTATCCATGGTCATCTACGGTCTGAAAATAGGTGGTTATAGTACAATAAGATGTTTTGAGAGACCACATTCATATAACTTTATTACATTATATTTTAATTGTTCTTTTTATTGTTGTTAATCTTTTACTTTGCCCAATTTACAGATTAAACAAATAAGTATATATGTATAGGAAAAGACATAGTATATATAGAGTTTAGTTCTATCTGTGGTTTCAAGCATCCACTGGGGGGGTCTTGAAACATATCCTCTGTGGATAAGTGGGGGACTAGTGTACTTCCTGCCCTGCCCCTTGGTTTGGAATCCCTGCTGTATGAATATAAGGGCAGTCTGCTTGTGATGTGACTCTCCATTGATCACCAGGGTGTATGAATTAATTGCTGTTTATAAAGAGTCTTGGAATGACTGTTGAGTTTGCTCTGTGTATGTATACGTACAACAGTATGGCTACTGTTGTAGCTGATTTGGCTGTGGTACTGTAGTACCTTATTTGCTCCAAAGAGATGGAGTAGTGATAAAATCTGTGTTTACTAGGTGGAAGCTGTGTAAAAATGGGTACTCTGTTTTATTGAATTAGGTTGATTGGAAAAAGTGGAAGTGCTGATGGTTTTGAAAATATGATGATAATGATGTTATCTCTCTGGTTTAAATACTTTGTAGCACTTGTGGTAGATTGAATGCTGGTGTCAGTAGTAAAGTCGTGCTGTAGTTATAGTCTGAACTAGCTGTACTGTTTTGAGTAGTAACTTAGACAGTAGAGAATACCACTTTCCTAGGCAGGGCTCCTCACCTCTCCTAGGGGGCCATTTCACTGCACCTTGGAGTGAATATACAGAGAGGAAGTAGTTAGATCCTAATTTCTATAAGTTATGTCAGTTGGGGAACAATTGTGGTTGTCAACCTGTGTTAGGGCTGTATTGGTCTTGCTTTCAGTTGTGCTATAAAGTGGAAAAAATTGAATTGTTTATTTATCTCTTATTTATGATGAAACTTTCCTGTGGTCCATAGAAGTGGCATAGCAAGCTGAACATACCTGGGTTGGTTCTTCATTACAAGATCCTACCCCCACCTCTCTTTCCTTCCTGCCTAGTTTCTTATATCCATACTGCAAGCTCTTTTTCCCAGTTAGAAGTAAGTTAGTTTAGTCTTAATAGAGCTGATTTACAAAGGAATTTTATGTGTGTCATACTGTTTGATTCTCTGAAAGGTAGATACGGGACTGTGGTAACATGCCAGCATGATGTTAACTGTGCTCTCATTTTTAAATGTGTAAATGGATGTGTGTGAAATGGTGGCTTGTCTGATACAATATTGGCTGCTAAGACATATCTGACCTAGAGCCTATATGTGTTGACTTCTTAATAGTCTCTTTACCATGTCGGATGATGTATATCTAGCTCATTCTTTTTAATTGACTAATATGATACATATCTTCTACCTCTTCAGAGTTAGGAATGTAAAAGCAAGTGAAAAAATATATTAGATGCTCTTAAAAGATGAAAATAGATGTGCTCCGTCACTAGTATAGTTTCTTTTTGACCACTGTGTCAACCTGTTTAGAAAGTATATTTTAGGCCAGGTGCGGTGGCTCACGCCTGTAATCCCAGCACTTTGGCAGGCCGAGGTAGGTGGATCATGAGGTCAGGAGTTCAAGACCAGCCTGGCCAACATGATGAAACCTTATCTCTACTAAAAATACAAAAATTAGCTGGGCGTGGTGGCACGTGCCTGTAATCCCAGCTACTTGGGATTGAGGCGGGAGAATCGCTTGAACCCAGGAGGCAGAGGTTGCAGTGAGCTGAGACAGCACTACTGCACTCCAGCCTGGCAACAGAGCAAGACTCCATCTCAAAAATAAATAAATAAATAAATAAAAAGAAAGTATATCTTAAACATCAAATTAAAAGAATTTCCTGAAGTAGCTTTTTTTTTTTTTTTTTTTTTAGTATTGGTAGGGAAGATACGAGTAGAAGAGAAATGAATTGGAAACTGAGTACCACTACCCTTTTGCTTACGTTCTATCCAGAAATCTTTCTTAAATTCCACAGTGTCAGTGCAACATCTTTTATCTTTTGAGCTGTCTTTGAGGTTCTTTACTTTGTCTCTAGACTGTTTGTTAGGATTCTACTAGAGAAGTTGTTTTCAGGTTTTAATTTCTCTGCTCCATTTTCATCTTCTAATTTTTTAATTAAAAAAATCCCATTTTATTGAATTCTAATTAGTGCATAATTTGTTGAGTTTTGACCTATATGTGTACTCATGAAACCATCACCACAATGTATATATACAATGAATATATACATCACCCTCAAAAGCCTCTTTGTAATCTCTTCCCTCCCCACTTCCCAGGCAACCACTGATTTGCTTTCTGTTACTGTAGGTCAGTTTGTATTTTCTTGAGTGTTATGTAGGTAGAATCATATAATGTGTCTCCTCTTTTGTGTGATTTCTTTCAGCCCTAGTTCAATGTATTTGAGATTTGCCTGTATTGTTGGATGAATAATCAATACTTTGTTTTTGTTTTTGTTTTTTTAACTGGGGAATATTCATTTTTAGTACATATTACAATTTGTTTTTTGCCTGTTTCCATTTAGCTATTATTGCTGAATTGGGTTATTAACAGTTATTTATAATTGACTATTATAAATAAAGTGGTCACAATTGTTTGTGTGTGGCGTTTTATGTGGACTTGTGCTCTTATTTCTCCTGTAAGTGGAATGGCTGAGTCATATAGTAGGTGTATGTTTACCTTTATAAGACACTGCCAAACTTTTCCAAACAGTTTGTATCAGTTTATATTACCACTTGCAGTGTATGAGCATTCCAGTTGCTTCATATTCTCAGAATTCTTGGCATGGTCAGTATTTTAATTTGATTTGTTTTAGTAGCTGTATAATAATGTCTTATTGTGGTATTCATTAATCATTAGGAAAATGCAAATTATGTTGAACATCTTTACCTATGCTTGTTTGCCATTCACATATTTTTTTGTTGAAGTATTTTTTCAAATCTTTTGCTTATTTATTTATTTATTTTGAATAAAACAGAGTCTTGCTCTGTCTCCTAGGCTGGAGTACGGTGGTATGATCATAGCTCATGGCAGCCTTGAACTACTGAGCTCGAGTGATCCCCCTGTCTCAGCCTCCTGAGTAGCTGGGACTACAGATGTGTACTGTAACACTCGGCTACTTTTTTTTTTTTTTTTTTAATATTTTCTTTTAAGAGACAGGGCCTGACTGTTTCCCAGGCCGGTCTCAAACTTCTGGCCTCAAGCCATCCTTCCGCTTCAGCCTCCAAAAGTGCTGGGATTACAGGCTTGAGCCACAGTGCCTGACTACTTAATTTTTTTATTGTATTGTTTGTCTTATTATTGAATTATAAGAGTTCTTTCTATGTGCTAAATACTAGTCCTTTGGATAACTATTTGCAGATTTTTTCAGTTTGTGGCTTGCCTTTTTTTCTTTACCATTGTCTTCTCAAGTTCAAAAGTTTATTTTGATGAATACATGTTTATATTTTTTCTTTTATATTTCATGCTTTTTGTGTTGTATTTTGGTAGGCCAAATAATGACCCCTGAAAGATGTCCACATCCTAATTTCCAAAAGCTGTATATATGTTACCTGACATGGCTAAAGGAACTTTGCATATGTGGTTAAGTTAAGGATTTTGAAATGGGAAGATTATCCAGGTGAGCCCAGTATAATGAGAGAGTCCTTGTAAGAGGGAGGCAAAACCAATCAGGGCAGAAGAGATGAATGACTGCAGCAGAGGTTGGAATGATGTGCTTTGAAGATGAAGGGAAGGGGCCATGAGCTAATAAATTTGTGTTGCTTTACACCAAGTTTATAGTAATTTCTTACAATAGCCAATACAGATTTTACCTATAAGTGGAATGCTGCTGTAACACATATCTAAAAAGGTGAAAGTGGCTTTGAAGTTGGGGTTTTGGCAGAAGCTGGTAGAATTCTGAGGAACATAATAGAGAAAACCTAGATTGTCTTGAATGTACAGATGGTAGAAATACAGATGTTAAAGGCTCTGCTGGTGAGGCCCCAGAAGGAAGTGAGGAGCACAGTAGAGAAAATGTGTACCATCTTAGAGAATACCTAAATCATCATAAAGAGATTTTTGGTGGAAATGTGAATGTTAAAGGTGCTGCTGCTTGTGAAGGCTTTGAAGGAAATGAGGAAGGTATTATTGGAAACTGAAGTGAAGGGGATCCTTGTTTAGATTGTGACAGAAAGCTTACCTGAATTCTGTCCTGCAGTTATGTGGCTAACTCTCCTGTCTTGCCTGGGTATAACAGCGGTCATTTATGGATACATTTGCAGTTCTATTCTGTACTTGTTATAAAGTAGTTTTAATTAAAGTGACAGATTTATATTTTTACAAATTAAATTTAGATTTAAAAAATCAGTATTTAGAACAAATATCTTAGTAGACTATATATACTTATTCTTGAGATATTATCATTATTAAATCTTTTTACAGCTTCCTTTTGAGTAAATGGATATGTAATTTAAACCTTAATTTCTGGATTTCCTGATGATATTTCTTAAAGAATAATTTTTAAAAACATTTTAATTTATAACTAATGGTTATTTAAGGAAACACGTATATTAGTTTTATTTAGACATATGCTTTTTTTAATTACTGATTTGGACAATGGAAGTGCATTGTTTGGTAGAATAATATTAAATGGTAGCTCTTGTTAACGGTTAATATTTATTAGTGGATACAACTTAAAAATATCCATACATTTAGTCTTTATCCTTATCTTCCATATCTCTTTCTTCTGCATTCTAGGTTTTTTTGTTTGTTTTTTGGAAGGAGGATATATAAAAAAGTAATTATTTCTACATTTTTAGCTACTGCCAAGTTGAAAGTCAGTGTTTAAATTTTTTTAAAAACGGCTGTTTAGTGTGGAATTCCTAAATATTATAGTTCCCTCTTCTGTCCTTTCAGAGCTATTGCACCCTGTTAAAATTTTTTTGCATTCAGTTCAACTAGTGTTTGAAAATTTCCAGTAGACTTAAAGTACTTCTCTGGAATTAGAAGAGCTCCTGTGTCTGATGCTATATTGCTAGTATTTCTCTTCAGGTTGGAATTTGGAATAGTCATTATCAAAAGTTATTTGTAGGTAAAATAAAAAAATAACAAAAAGAAAAAGAAAGTTATTTGTAGGATATATTGGAGATTGGGGTACAAGATAAGTGACACAGTGAAGAAACACGGACAATTTCAGAATATGAGACACCTAACATGGTTTCTGCAAGTTAGTGGCATGGGAGAAAAAAAAAAAAAAAAAAAAAAAAAGAAGAACTTAGGGAGTTACTCTCCAGTAAAAGAGATAAAAGAAGCAGTACTATAGTTATATACAAAGGGTCGTTCTTTGGATTCTGTTTAGATCAAATTAACTAGAAAATACATTTTTAAAATAAGATGAGGAATTTGAATATTGACTGGTATTTTACTTAACATCATGGAAGTATACTTAGTTTGAATGTGTATAGTGATTTTGTGAGCATTAAAGGCAGTGGCCAAATTATTTAATGATACATAATGATGTATGTGGATGAGTGAAGTAATGACGCGATGTCTGGAATTTACTTTAAAATACCTTGGAAAAAATGAATAAAAGATAGATAAAGCAATATTGCTAATATTTTAGTACCTGTTAAATATAGGTGATGGTAGATATATAGAGGTTCATTATAGTCTTTTCTCTACTTTTTGAAAACTTTCATTTAAAAATTCAAAAAAATTCTAAAAATATTTTTTCTTTTAGAAACCAACACATGCTGAAAAAATTCAAAATTTTGTTCATTGACCACGTTTTTGCTGCCACCACTCTTTCAGCGTTTAAAAAATGTCCTTAAATCTTTAAAAATTTGATTTACTTTTTCATTAAGAAAATGAAGCATTTCCTGGCCATTTCATCCTTCCTCTTGTATTTTTTCTCCTTACCTGTTGCCACCGTCTATTAGAAAAGTATTTCTTTTTGTTTTTTATGTACCTTCTCCTTGAAATATAAAAGTTCAATGAAGGCAGGAGAGATTTTAGCCTGTTTTTGTATGACTGCATCTTCTTTATCCATACCTGTGAAGCATGTGGTAGGTGCTGAGTAAACATTTGAATGACTGCATGGATGACTGAATAGACTGAATGGACCAGAGTTCTAGAAGACATGGGGTGATGTGGGGTTTGGTTAAGGACAGAACCAAGGAGAACCCCTTTGAAAATTAACTCCGTGGGATTTACAGGGGAAAATGTGGGCTAATGCATAAGAAGATTAAGAAATCATCTTTCCGGTTTGACTGTAAAGCCTTAATATTTCAAGCATTTAACATATTCTCAGCATAGATAATTAAGTATTTTTTTAAATTTTTTTCTGAGACAGAGTCTCACTCTGTTGCCCAGGCTGGACTGCAGTGGCGCGATCTTGGCTCACTGCAACCTCTGCCTCCCAGGTTCAAGTGATTCTCCGGCCTCAGTCTCCCGAGTAGCTGGGATTACAGGCATGTGCCACCACGCCTGTCTGATTTTTTGTTGTTTTAGTGGAGACTGGGGTTTCACCATGTTGGCCATGCTGTTCTCAAACTCCTGACTTCAGGTTATCCACCCGCCTTAGCCTCCCAAAGTAGTGGGATTATAGGTGTGAGCCACTGGCCTGGCCAGTAATTAAGTTTTTATACTGTAATTTCTCTAATTGTCTTTAATGTATTCTTGAAAGTGTTTTTCCTCCTAATTTATTTAATCCTGCAAGACAATCCGTTCTTGAAGTTCTATTTAAAGTTTATGTATTTCTTCTCAGGAAAAAAATTACTTAAAACTAGTGATTTGTACAGGCAAGATGAGTTTTAGAAACTGTTCTTATAATTTCTTTTTATATTAAAAATATATAATGTCACATTTCCGTTTTCCTAACAACTGATATTCTTCCTTTTTCAATGTATGTTTATAAGCTAGATTTTTAAATTTTGCTCCATGAACTACTGTAGTTGTTCTACTACTTAAAAAATAAAGATGTTAGTATTTAACACTGTTATGAGACACAGCTGATAACAATTGTGCTCAACAATGACAGCTAAATATTGGGTTTTATAATGACAGTGAAAATTTAGAAACATTTTATGCTTGCTGTTCTAAAGTGAGTATTTTTCTAATCACTGCTTTAAAATTACTGAAGTCCTTTTAATAACCAACTCTGTATTTTAAGGAGAAAATGTGAGCAAAGATTTTTAGTGATTCTAAATTTGTTTTGTTCTCTTTTAAAAATTATTGAAGACCCCAAAAAACTTTGATTTATGTGGGTTATCTCTCTTAATATTTACCCTATTAGAAAATAAGGCTGAGAAGTTTAAATAGTTTTCATTTATTAAATTTATTTAAAAATAACAGCTAATTACGTGTTTACACAATTAAAGTCTGGCTTACAGGAATACAGTTGGATGCTCATATCTGCTTTTGCATTCAGTTTGTTAGGATATTACATGCTGTATACTCTGACAAAAACTTTACTTTGTGTATACTCAAGAGACAGAGTAAAAAACATAAGTAACATCTTAGTATTATTATAGAAATAATTTTGATCTTATAGACTCCATGTAAGTGTCTCAGGAACTCCCAGGGTTCATATTTTGAAAATTGCTGGAGTCATCTCTGAGACACTATGTGTGACAAATAGTGTTTTTAAATGAAACAATAATTTTTAAAATATAGTGTCAATTGGCTAAGTTTTTATTTGATACTTTTTTTTTCCCCCCAGACAGGGTCTTGCTCTGTCATCCAGGCTGGAGTGCAGTCATGGCTCACTGCAGCCTCCACCTCCTGGGCTCAAGTGATCTTCCCACTTTAGCTTCCCAAGTAGGAAGTAGATGGGACTACAGGCAAGTGCCACCATGCCCCACTAATTTTTGTATGTTTTGTGGGGACAGGGTTCACCATGTTGCCCAGACTGCTCTCATACTCCTGGGCTCAAGCAATCTACTCGCACCTGACTCAGCGTCCTGGGAGATCTGGGAGCCGGATTCTTATTTGATACATTTTTACCTTTAGAGGAACCATAAAAATTAGTTTATGCTTATGCAAATAAATTTGAGCATTGAGGAAGTATGTCTTGTTTAGGATTGTGTTTGTAGATTTCACATCTTTTAGACTACCATTTAAGAGAAGTGATCACCTTGTATCTTAAGGAAATTAAAATTATTTGATAGAAATGGATTGTTAAATATTTTTAAAACAAGTTTTGACGGTTACTTGTAATTAAAGGGGAAAGCAACTTTCAAATGTATTAGTTAATTGAAGAAATACTCAAGATCCTTAATTGTTGTTAGTGAGCAAGTATTAATGTTGTTTCCTCTTTGAAAACATATCTGTACCTAGACAAAGTTAATTATAAACTTTTTCATAAACAATATTATGCTTTTTTTTCTAGTAATTTTTAAACCTTATCTTTGTTGGTTTGCCTTCCAGCTCCATCTATCTGCAACCTAAGAATCAATAATACTCTACATCAAATTAGCTGATGTGGAGGAAAGTGATAAATAATGAATATCTCATATTGCTTATACTCTGTTTAAGTTGTAATTAATATAAGATCCAAGGGATATTGGTGTGGGGGATGAGGAGGAGGGAACATTGCAAGTCAAGCTATTTCACAGGTATTCTATACCTTTGAATCTTTTATTTCATAATTTTCTTTAGGAACAATAGTAATGCAGACTGAATAGCTAGTAAGATAACTTTCATTAATAGCAGTATGGCAAGGATTTTTAATGCTTGTTGGTAATATTAGACACATGATTTATTTATAGGCTTTTGTTAATTAGAAAACTAATACAGATATCAAATTATTATGGACAGGTTATACATTTTTTGGCAACACAAATCCTACCAGGTTTTAATACCTGATACCTTGTTTTTATGTTAGCATGAGGCGTTTTTTCATTACTACTCTTAGCTTCCCTGGCTTACCCATTTGTTAGGAGTACATCAGCAGTACTAGGACATTTTTCCCTAACGTGTCTGACATGCATCTGAAAGTGTGACAGAGCAGGAGTATAGCTAGATTTTAGAAGTTCTTTTTTTCATTTAAGAAACTTAAATTTCAGATTTGATAGTACTTCAGATTTTCTACATAATGTGCTCTTTCGATGAATAGCTGTGTAGCAGTAGCACAGGAAAAGCAGAGTTCTTGGCAATACCCAGCTCAATTGCATCTGCAGATGAGGATTTAAAATTCTATGCAGCAGACAGTACCTCCAGCAGGCGAGTAAAAGGTTACTGCATTATTGTTCTTGTTTGTTTCCATAGCCTTTATCTACCAAAGGATTTTTTAAAAATTGAATGTGAAATGCATGCCTGTTTTTAGATATTCTGGAAATTGATTTAAGTATAACATGAATATCAAAAGGGCAGTGCAAGGTGAAGGCAGAAGCAGTGCTGGATCTTTTTAGCTTTAAACCAGGGAAGAAATTGAGCATGTTGCATACACAAATAAGAAACCTTTCAGTGCCACAGACAATGGGAAGTTTTAAAATACGTACTTTAATTCAAGGTGTCTATTATTTAGTTTTTAGACTATCTTCCCCAAAAAGGGTGCTATTACATTAGCAATCATTGGTCTGTGAATGTTCATTTAAGTTATAGTAATTTGAAGTATGATTATTTGGGAAGACTATAAAGTATTTGTATTAATGTGACCCTCCCTTGTCCTGGAAATTGTAATGTGGATTAATTATGTGGTATAGACAGATATCTTTGTGCATTTTTGGCAAAGGTAAAATGCTTAAATATAAAAGATATTATAGTATAGCTAACATACTTAATATTGTTGCTTATGTTTTCAGGGTGGTTCATGGTTTTTAAAATAATCTTTTAAATGAAATGCAGATAAGTAAGTGGGACAAAATTCAGTATCAAAACAATGAGGTTTTTGATGGCTTTTTACTTGTTGTCAATACCTACCTATATAGCCATATGTCCTTTTTTTCTCATTAAAACTCTTCTAACATTTATGATAGCAGGAGCCACCTTGGATTCTCCAGCTTGTTTATTACATCATTATCTGCACCAATATTTTTGCTATAGATTTTTATTGTTCCATTACTTCTCAAGTCTACATAAAGCATCCAGAGGGAATTTTTACTTGCATGTCTTATTCAGTTACCCTCCTACCCTCTCTCATCAGTCCTCAAAGATTTGTATTAGCTACGTCTACATTTTGTTTATTTAAAAAATACTTAGGCCTATATTTTTGTATTGTAGATTGAACAAGATTGAAAACAGTTCTGTAAATAAATCTACAGTATAAAAGTAAAATTGGTTGATTATTCTTACTGTGAGTATTTGGCAGGCTTCTTGAATTGTAGAGTCATAAAAGGTCAGCAGTTCTGATTGGTAAGTTAAAGAATCCGTCCAGTAATTTGCTCCCTGTTGTTTCTCAAAGCAATGCAGCAGCAGTTCTTTTCCAGATATTGAACGGTTCTTGAACAGTGTGTGTGGAGATGGGGAGGGGTGGAGCTCATTCCTGTTGGTTGTTGAAATAGTGTGCATTTACAGAGGGAACAGGTTGGATAGGCTGAGCTGAAGGAGTAGGCAAACAGATCTAAATTGATGGAAGGCAGAAAGTGGTTAGTATAATTTTGGGGTGTCTTATCTTGAGTTTGCTCCTTTGTTAAGTACTTGGGCTTTAATATAAAACAATTTAAAATATTAAAGCACCTTACCTTCTTTCTAAAGAGTAACTGGGAGACTTCTATTTTTAATATTGAGTTTTTCTTGGTGATGAGTTTGTGGCTGGCATCTTCTGTAGCAAAGCTGTTGTTTTATTCTTTTTTAGCAGTGTTTCTTTCAGCCAAAGAGCTGCAGAATGAGGCAATTTGACAATTTTGAGTATATACGTGACATCACCAGTTCTGATTTTTTAAGTCAAGTTCTCATCCATTGAGCAAGTCAATGTGTGGCTGTGGCTGCAGCATTATTTCTTCTTTAATGAAGAGGTTGAGCCGTTCGACCTGCTGCTCCGATTTGTTCTCTTGTAGCCATACATCAGACCAGTTGCAGAGATTATCCATCGAATGTCCCAGGCAACCAAAGGTAACTACACAGATTTATTTCAGATAAAAATATGCAATGAAAATGGATGCATTATGACTAGGACCAAATGATTAAAAATAAAAGACCAATTAAAGATGTTCTTAGCAGTTTTCTTGACCTTGCAGTAGATATCCAATATCATTTTGTCATCATCAGATTGTGTAGCAATGGAAATGCACTGCAGTAATTGATTTTGTAATAGGATCAGGTGATTTACTAGCTGCACTGACAACCACTTGCTTGCTTGCTCTGAGCTGTGGAGCACTCTAATGGATGTTGTGATTTCAGCCTGGAGTTTATGTGAGACTGCCGGCCACTTAAAGCAGCAGCACTTATTTTAAAGATTAGATTAGTTTTTCTTTCTCATTTTCTTTCTTTCAAGTTTTGTGTGTAGCCTCAGTAATTTGATGGTTGTGTGCCCTCATGAAATTTTAGAGATTATATATTATTTCACTCATCAATTCATAGTTTTTCTGCTCCATATTCCTAGCTCAGCATCAACATATTCTGGTATTGACCATGAGAGTATATCTCTCAAATATGAGAGTTATTGGTGATTATGCTATGTTATCTAAATGAAGTGGAATATTCCTCACATTCGTAAATTTCATTAGCTTCAAACTCTAGCTGTAATTAGAATGATGGTAAGGTTCTTGACCTCTTTGAGTTGTACCACGGTTGTTTTGCATCCTTTTTTGGTCTTTTACTTTCTTAGTGGTTTCATGGGTACAGCACTATTCAGGAAATAGGAGTTGTATTACTTCTAAGGGATACTGATGAGGATATATAAAGCTATTTTAAAGTAGTGTTTAAGGATATAGCAAATTAAAAATCTAATATCCAGTATTATAAATTTCAAAGTGATTATTTTAAAATAATTTTTGTTTTCCTTTTCTATGCCTTTTAAACAAATAATTGGTTCAAATATAGAAGTGTAGGAATATTGCTAACTGTAAAATAGAAACTCAGATGCTGTCAAAGACTTGGTTACTTAAAAGTTTTGCTGATGGTGTTATAGTAGAAAACAAACTCTCTTCCACTCACGTCCTCACCAATACCACTACCTCATGTAAAGTGTTTTATACAGATTCCGCCACATAAAAATACTGAATTCTTTATCATTCCCTATATATGTTCTTGCCATGATAGAGACACCGTTTCTCTCAACCACATCTAAAAACATTTACAAAAATTAAATAACATTAACAATTTACTATAGTAGAAACTGAGCATAAAATTGTCATCACATGTGGTATTCAAATCACCATGTTAAGAGAACTTTCCTTTTTGATATACTCAAATAGTCACCCGTAGTGTTTGAAGCCTTAGTGTTTATAGAAAGTTGAAAATATTATCTGTGCTAGTCTGCACATTTCCTTTAATTCAGATACTTTAAACATTAATTAAGGAAGATTGAATATAATTTAAACACTAGTATTTGTAATCATTTATTATTCAACAGGTAAAAAGTTTATAGACTCTCCCGACTTTCAAGAAAAACCCTTCTGTGAACACTCATGAACATAAGCACATTAATATCATTTAGGATTTGGTCAAGGGTGTGTCTGAATTTCATATATATTGAAAATGTTTAATGATGGGCCACCAGCAAATTAATCATGGATATATTTTACTGGAGTGCCATACATGAAAGCATCTTTTCGTGATGGGTTCAGCAAATAGGTGACGAGGAAGTAAACACCAGAGTGTTGACTACTCTTTATAAAAGTTAGAAAGATAACTATGATACTGTGATTAGACAGTATTTTATGTAAAATAAATGTGCAGTGTGAAGTTCTAGCCTCAGTGGAGCTGCCTTTTCTAAAGAGCCCTGGATCGAGCATTAAAAGAGTTGGACTTAATTTGGCTTTGCCATTAATCTATTTGATAACCTTGATCAAATTACATAAGAACATTTTAAAGTCCCTTAAACATGCTCTTGAAATGTCCATTAAAAAGATTTCAATTTACCCTTACCAGTGGGAAGTATTAGAATACTTGACCTTGAAGTTATAGAAGTTAGGAAGAAGGATGAAATTTCTTAAAGAGTCAAGTTGTAGGTGATCTTAAAACATTTCCTTTAACTTTTAATGCCTTTTTTTGGGGGGGTGGGTGGGTAACATTTCTTTGCTAAGAATACTGTTTTATCTCTTTGATATCCAATATTTCCTAAGTAGGATAGTAATTCTGGAAATTATCCTAGTGGTTAAAAGAATAGACCTGGGATTAAAATCTGGTGCTGCCATTTTTTTCTAGACTTTCTAACAAAGATGATGTCATTAGGGAGTTTATTCAGTACCTAGCATATTTTTTAGTAAACACCTTTTAAGAAGGGCGGCCATTACGTTATTGGTGCTTTCTTCCTATATGGTATATTAGATAAGCTGTGTGCAGTCATCTTTGTTGCCTTGGTAAAATGGTTTGTAGGTTGGTTGATTGAACCCTTACTTTGGACCAAGCGCTGTACTAAACACTTAAAAAGAAAAAAAAAGCGTCTTGCTGTGTCACCCAGGTTGGGGTACAGTGGCACAATCTCGGCTCACTGCAACCTCTGCCTCCTGGGTTCAAGCAGTTATCCCGCCTCAGCCTCCCAAGTAGTTGGGATTACAGGCACCTGACACCACACCTAGCTAATTTTTTGTACGTTTAGTAGAGACGAGGTTCTGTCATTTTGTCCAGGCTGATCTCTAACTCCTGTCCTCAAGTGATCTGCCCTCCTTGGCCTCCCAAGGTGTTGGGATTACAGGCATGAGCCACTGTGCCTGGCCTGTACTAAGCACATCTGTGATAATTATGTCATTTATGAGAAAGACTCTAATGATTATTTTTAAACATGAGAAAACTGAGGCTCAGAGAGATTCTACAACTTTCTAAAAATCACACAACTAGGAAATAGGAGAATCAATGTCAAAACTTTAGGCATCAGCCTGATGCTCAAAGGAAGTGCTCATTGAAGCACTTTGGATTTTGAAATTTCTGATAAGTATAATGCAAATATTTTTTTAAAATCCCAAATCTGAAACATTTCTGGTTCCAAGCATTTCAGATAAGAGATACTCTGTATTTGTACTTTCAGTTAAGCTGTGAGTGTACAGATGAAGCCAAATTTCATCTGAAGATGTTATATAAATGATTACCTAATTTTTTTAGTCTTGAATAAGAAGTGATTTGTTCACCTCTTACTCAGCAATAATTCGTAGGAAGTAATTATTCATATAAAGCGTATTTGTACTGTTTGGAGTAATGTTTTCCAAAGTGTGGTTCAGGACTGGGCATGGTGGCTCACATTGTAATCCCGGCACTTTGGGAGGTAGAGGCAGATGGATCGCTTGAGTCGAGAAGTTTGAGACCAGCCTGGGACACATGGCAAAACCTCATTCTACAAAAAATGCAAGAAAATTGGCCAGATGTGGTGACGTGTGCCTGTAGTCACAGCCATGTGGGAGAATCATCTGAGCCTGGCAGGTCGAGGCTGCAGTGAGCTGAGCTGTGGTTGTGCCACCGCAGTCCAGCCTGGGCAACAGAGTGAGACCCTGTCTCAAACAAAGAAAGTATGGTTCAGGGGATCACTTGTATCTATCACTTTGGATGGTGGTTAGAAGTACCAGTTTACATCAGGGCCCACTGAAAGAATCACCAGAATGGGATCCAGAGATCTTCTTTTTCAGATAAGCTTCTCACATGATTCTTGGTTATACCAAATTGTTACAACCAATTATATTGAGAATGTTTTCCTGTTTTAACTTGTTTCTTTGCCTTGCAGCTTTTCCTTTCTTTTACGAATTTGTTTACAAACCACAGATGATTTGTAAAATTATCCTTCTGACTTATGGTGAAATGTAAATTGGTTATTTTGTGGTACTCATTTTAGGAACATGTTTAGGATTAAAAGTATTCATAAACTTTGACTCAGAAAACCTACTTCTCGGAATTATGCTAAGGAGATAATCAGATTCACAGGAAGACTTAGGCACAAGGATGTTCACACCATTATCGTCTATAATGGTGAAAAACTGGAAACAACTCAATTTCAAACATCAGATAAGTGGTTTGTTTTTTATATCCATTTGTTTGGACTACCATCCAGCCATAAAATGTCATATGGGGAAGATTTTGTAAGACATAGGAAAGTGCTCATGATTTAATGTACAGTGGAGCCTACAGAGACTGGCAGGCCTCCTTGAGCTGCTGTGAGCTCCACCCAGTTCGATCTTCCCAGGGCTTTGTTTACCTACTTAAGCCTCAGCATTGGCGGGCGCCCCTCCCCCAGCCTCGCTGCTGCCTTGCGGTTAGATCGCAGACTGCTGTGCTAGCAATGAGGAAGGCTCTGTGGGCGTGGGACCCTCCCGGCCAGGTGTGGGATATAATCTCCTGCTGTGCCCGTTTGCTTAAAGCGCAGTATTGGGGTGGGAGTTACCCGATTTTCCAGGTGTTGTGTGTCTCAGTTCCCCTGACTAGGAAAAGGGATTCCCTTCCCCCTTGTGCTTCCTCGGTGAGGCGATGCCTCGCCCTGCTTCAGCTCTCGCTGGTCCGGCTGCAACAGCTGACCAGCACCGATTGTCCGGCACTCCCCACTGAGATAAACCCAGTACCTCAGTTGATAATGCAGAAATCACCTGTCTTCTATGTGGCTCACACTGGGAGCTGGAGACTGGAGCTGTTCCTATTCGGCCATCTTGCTCCACCCCCCTATTTATTTATTTAATTATTTGTTTTTTGAGACAGTCTTGCTCTTTTGCTCAGGGTGGAGTGCAGTGGTACGATATTGGCTCGCTGTAACCTCCACCTCTTGGGTTCAAGCAATTCTCTTGCCTCTGCCTTCCGAGTAGCTGGGATTACAGGTGCACGCCACCACACCTGGCTAATTTTTAGTAGAGACTGAGTTTCACCATGTTGGCCAGGCTGGTCTTGAACTCCTGTCCTCAAGTGATCTGCCCGCCTCTGCCTCCCAAAGTGCTGGGATTACAGGCGTGAGCCACTGCACCCAGCTGAAAAATACTTTATTGCTAAGAATTGCCAACAATCACTTGAGCCTTCAGGGAGTCATGATCTTTTTGCTGGTGTAGAGTCTTGCCTCATTGTTGATGGCTGCTGACTGATAGAGTGATGGTTGCTGAGGGTTGGAGTGGGTGTGTCAGTTACTTAAAATAACAATGAAGTTTGCTGCATTGATTGACTCTTCCTGTCATGAACGATTTCTCTGTAGCATGTGATGCTGTTTGATAGCATTTTACCCACAGTAGAACTTCTTTCAAAACTGGAGGTAATCCTTTCAAATCCTGCCACTGGTTTATCAATTAAGCGTATGCAGTATTCTAAATTGTTTGACTTTGTCTTAGGAAACTACTTTCTTTGCTCATTCAGAAGAAACAACACCTTATCCATTCAAGTTTTATTGTGAGATTGCAACAGTTTAGTCATGTTGTCAAACTCCAGTTCTAATTCTAGTTCTCTTGCTATTTCTGCCATACCTGTAGCGACTTCCTCCACTGAAGGTTTTTTTTCCTTTTTTTTTTTTGAGACAGAGTCTCGCTCTGTCTCCCAGGCTGGAGTGCAGTGGTGGGATCTCAGCTCAGTACAACTTCCACCTCCCGGGTTCAAGTGATTCTCCTGCCTCAGCCTCCCAAATAGCCCTCTGCTGAAGTCGTGAACCCCTCAAAGTCATCCATGAGGGCTGGAATCAACTCCTTCCAAACTCCTGTTGATATTGATATTTTGACCTCCTTCTGTGAAACACAAATATTCTTAATGGTATCTGGAGTGCTGTATCCTTCTCAAAACGTTTTCAACTTACTTTACCCAGATCCATCAGAGGATTCGCTATGTGTATATAGCAGCTAATGTATTTCTAAAACAAGACTTGAAAGTAGAAATGACCCTTGATTAATGGGCTGCAATGTGCTAATTAACACAATTAATGGGTATTGTGTTAGCAGGCATGCAAACAACATGAATCTCCATGTACATCTCCATCGGAGCTCTTGGGTGACCAGGTGCATTGTCAGTGAGCAATGAGTAATATTTGAAAGGAATCTTATTCTGAGCAGTAGGTCTCAACAGTGGGCTTAAAGTGTCTAGTAAAGTCTTGAAATAAATGGATGTGCTGCTATCTAGGTGGTGTTACTCCATTTGTAGAGCACAGGGAGATTATATTTAGCCTAATTCTTAAGTGCTCTACAGTTTTTGGCATGGTAAATGAGCACTGTTCTACCTAAAGTCAACAACAGTGTTAGCCCCTAACGAGAGAGTCAGCCTGTCCTTTAGTTTGGAAGCCAGGTATTGACTTCCCCTGTCCAGCTAGAAGAGTCATGGATGGCATCTTCCAATAGGGGGCTGTTTCATCTACATTGAAAATCTGTTGTTTAGTGTAGCCACGTTCATCAGTGATCTTAGTTAGCTAGACCTTCTAGGTACTTGCTGCAGTTTCTCCGTCAGCATTTGCTGCGTTACCTTGTACTTACATGTTATCAAGACAGCTTCTTTTTTTTAAGCCTCTGAACCAACCTTTGCTAGCTTTCAGCTTTTCTTCTGAAGCTTCCTCACCTCTCTCAGCTTCCACAGAATTGAAGTGAGTTAGGGCCTTGCTCTAGATAAAGCTTTGGCCTAAGGAAATCTTATGGCTGATTTGATCTTTTATCCAGACCACTCAAACTTTTTCCATATTAACAATAAGGCTATTTCACTTTCTTATCATTTATGTGTTCACTGGAGTAGCACTTTTAATTTCCTTCAAGAACTTTTCTTTTGCATTTCTAGCTTTTGATTTAAGGTGAGAGGTATGTGACTCTTCCTTTTTGCCTGAATGCTTAGAGGCCATTTTAGGATTATTAATTGGCCTAATTTTAATATTGTTTTATCATAGGGGATAGAGAGGCCTAAGGGGAGGGAGAAAGATGGGGGAATGGCTGGTTGGTGGAGTAGTCAGAATAGACAGCATTTATTGATTAGGTTTGCCATCTTCCATGGGTGCGGTTTGTGGCACCCCAAAACAATTACAGTAGTAACATGAAAGATCACTGATCATTGATCATCATAGTATATACAATAATAATGAAAAAGTTTGAAATACTACAAGAATTACCGAAATGTGACACAGAGACATGAAGTTGCCACATGGCTTTTGAAAAAATCATGCTGATAGACTTGCTCAACACAGGATTGCTACAAACTTGCAATTTTTAAAAAAATATACTATTTGTGAAGTGCAGTAAACTGCAGTGCAGTAAAATGAGGTATGCCTGTAAAACAAACCTGCAGAAAAGAAATCCTCTACTCAGAAGAGCACTGACCAGTAATCAAGCTAATGTAGTGTGAGTTGTAGATATAACCATTTTAATGCAGGCGTCCCTGAGATCTGAAAATTATTTTAAGTGTTTCTCCAGTGTAGAAAGATTGAGAAAGGTTGAAAGTGAAGATCAGTAATGGGACGAACTGGAAATATGCCTACCTGATAATACAAAGCAATGAGAGAAACGTAGTATTACTTCCGTCATATTCGTGCCTGTGATGCATAATGTGAATAAAAAATTAGACAAACCAAAATTAAGGGCCATTATACAAAATGAATGGCTTATAATCTTTCGAAGTTGTTAAAGAAATGAAAGTAAAGAAAGGATCAAGAAAGTATTTCAGATATGAAACTCAAATGGGGTCTGAGGAATAGACAGTTTGATATGTCAATGCGATTTTCCTTAAACATTTATATTGTGATTATGAAGAAGAATGTCCTTTTTATAAGAAATGCATACTTATGTGTTTGGTAGGGGATGGTGCATCATGTTGGAAACCCCTCCCCTCCCCTCCTCTCCCCTCCCCAGACCTCGCCTTTCCCCACCTCTTTTCTTTCTGATGGAGTCTCACTCTGTCACCCAGGCTGGAGTGTGGTTTCCAGCTGTGGTGCGATCTTCGGCTCACTGCAACCTCCACCTCCTGGGCTCAAGTGATTCTCCTGCCTCAGCCTGCCGAGTAGCTGGGATCACGGGCACCTGCCACCATGCCTGGCTAATTTTTTGCGTTTTTAGTAGAGAGGGTTTCACCATGTTGGCCAGCTGGTCTCGAACTCCTGGCCTCAGGCGATCCACCTGCTTTGGCCTCCCAAAGTGCTGGGATTACAGGTGTGAGCCTCCGCACCTGGCCTGGAAACTTATTTTCAATGCCCTAGGGGAAGTATAAGTTCTTAATACTGTACTGTTTGTAGGACTTTTCTGAAAATTAAAAAAGCAGGGGAATGGGGGAGGGATTTGGACATCATTCTGGTTTACATCATTTGTTGCAAACAACCTTTGCCTTGTCTCCACAATTTTGTCACTATACATATCACTAAGTCCTGCTAAGTCTACCTCTTAAGGATGTCTACAATCAGTCCCACTTGTTTAGTACTATTTAAGCAGATGCCATCTGTCTCTTGCTTGAACTATTGGAATAGCACCCCTAGTCATCTGCCTATCTTTTGTCTCCCACCTCTTTCATCTGCTTTCTGTGCTGCTGCCAGAACATGAAATACCAACATCTCATTAGTAGTTTCCAAACCTTTTGTATGCTGAACCCATTGCTCAAATGAAGGCAGAATATTAAACACGTAAAGGAAGAGCTTGTGTGTGTGTGTGTGGGAAAGGAGTTTGGGGGAACAGAGAATTAGGAACCCTCAAGTGACTGCAGAACTTCTGAAAACCACTGTTCTGTAGGATAAAATCTAAACTCTGAAGCTCATTATACAAATCTCTATCTATACACACCAGTTTGTCTGAAATTGTGTATTTCTCAACAATTTTGATCATTTGTATTTCAATATGTCACATGCTCTCATATGTCTGCATCTTTGCAAATGATATTTTCTTCCCTGTAACGTTTTTTTGTCTTACCCTGCTGGCAAGGTAAGTCACCTTCCCTCTCCCTTCTATATATCCTTGTCAAAGAACTACTGAAATTGAATGGCATAGGTCTTGATAAAAGAACCTCTCTTTTCTCTTTATAAAAAAGTCAGTAAATAGTGGTGGAACATTCTGGAGAAAGTTGGGGACATAGAGACTAAGAAGGCAATGCAGTATTATTAGGTTGACAGAAGTGTAAACTAAGGCATAGAGGACAGATTTGATGAACATATTATCTTTTTTATATACATTATAAGAAGTAGAAGGCTAGAAAAGTGAACATGCTTGCTATTGCAAATGTCCCACTTTCCAGTTTCATGAAGAAAGCAGCAACTACTTCTACTTTATTCCCTCTTTTTGATGTTAATTGGTACCACATCACAAGTTTGCATTATAGTACTAAGCTTTAAAATGCAGGGATATACTCATGTATATACATAGACAATAAATAATAGATTCTTTTCTACATTCAGACAGTGAAACTCAGCTGTCTATACAACATTATTACCGACCATATATAGGCATCACTCAGTATGTGCAGGGGATTGGTTCCAGGACCAAAATCTAGGTATACTAGTCCTGCAGAACCAACATATATGCAAAGTTGGTCCTCTGTATACTCAGGTTTCTATATCCCATGAATGTGGAGAATACTTTTGATATGTGAATATGGAGAGCTGATTGTGTTTGTTGAAAAAAAATCCACGTATCAGTGGACCTGTGCTGTTTAAACTCATGTTGTTTGAGGGACAACTGTATTCTGTTACTTCCTATAATTTCTAAAAGCCTTAACCAGCAAATACATGTAAGATGCATGGAATAATTTTTCCATTTCCCAGAAAATAGTCAATATTTTTTTTTTCAGATTGTAAACTAGAAAGCATAGTGAATATAGATTTTTAAACGTGAAAATGTAAGTGTCCATTTTAAATTGTTATGGATATTTCTGTTTGCTGAAGTTCAAGACTGAAGACTACTGGAAAAAACCTTGTGACCGAGAGCACATAGATTCCTTCTTTTTAGGTAGAGCGCTGCAGTCACCATGACTTCGGTGTTTGCATATGAAAGCAAAAATCTGTCTGAGAAAGGGCAAACAATCACAGAAGTCATTGATTTACTTATTTGTTCATTTTTAATGCAAATTTTAATTGAGCGAAAAAATGATGAAAAGACAGTTGACTAAGGAAGATATGAGAAGGTTTAATAAATACATGAAGAAGTCCTCAGTAATATTAGCCACCACGGAGATGCAGATTAAAACCACAATGCCATACTACTTTCCATCCACAAGACAAGAATAGCTAAAATTAAAAGAAGTCAGTCACCACCGAATGTTGGTGAAAATAGGAAGCAGCTGAAACTCTCATACATGGCTGGTAGAAGTGTAAAATGGGACCAACCCTGTAGAAAACGTTTGACAGTTTCTTAGAAAAAACACTCACCCTATGAGCAAGCACTCCTAGTTATTTACCCAGGAGAAATGTCCACAAATAGGCTGGCACAAGAATGCTTGTAACAGCTATATTCAGAATAACCAAAAACTGAAAACAACTCCAACATTCATCAAGAGAAGTGATAAATAAATTGAGGTATATTCATAAAATAGAAAGTACACAGGGACAGAAAAGAATGGATTTCTGATACATGTGACAACATAAATGTCGAAAACAGTATGCTGAATTAAGGAAAAAGACACAAAAGTAATGCAGCATGAGTCATATAAACATCATATAGATAATGATGTTTAAAAATCCACAAAACTAATCTGCACTGATGGAACAGTGATTATCTAAGCGTCCTAAGGAGTGGTTGGAATGGGACATGAGAAAAGAGGGAACTTTCTGGAGTGATAAAAATATTCTGTATCTTTTTCTTTTTGAGACAGAGTCTCGCTCTGTTTCCCAGGCTGGAGTACAGTGTCGCAATCTCATCTCACTGCAACCTGTGCCTCCCGGGTTCAAGTGATTCTCCTGCCTCAGCCTCTTTAGTAGCTGGGACTACAGGCTTGTGCCGCCACGCCCGGCTATTTTATTTTTTTGTATTTTTAGTAGAGATGGGGTTTCACCATGTTGGTCAGGCTGGTCTTGAACTCCTGACCTTAAATGATCCACCTGCCTCAGGCCCCCAAAGTGCTGGGATTGCAGGAGTGAGCCACCGCACCTGGCTGAAATATTCGATATCTCGATTAAGGTTGTATACATAGATATATATGTTTTTTAAAACTCACTATGCATTCTAATTTATATAAAAAGTACCTCAATTAAATTACATATTAATTGAAGGCAAGGTAAAAACATCTATGTCTTTAACTCTCCTTCTATGAGTCTGTTGCATGTGGAAGAATGCTTTTGTCTTCTTTTCTTTGCTGTCTTTAGTTGGGACTTCCCTGTTCTACTACCAGATATGCTCACATTAGAAAGCTAGGATAGAGGCCTGGAATACTGATTTTTTTCCACTTCAACAGGCAAGGCGACAGTTTTCCTAGAGTTCACAACTCTTGGTATTGCAAGTCAGCACATAGTTCACGGTGAAACATTCTCTAGGAGGTAGAGAGAATTGTGACTGAAGAATATGATAGGACCAAATAAGTAGCTATACTAGAAGGAAGCACATTTGAAACCACTACCCTAAACAGCCAGTGACTACAGAACTAGAGAAAACCAGAATCTGCTAAATTTCAGAAATAACTCAGCATCTTTACAGGGAGCCTCTACACAATCACAGTGAGTCTCTGAGGAGTAGCAAGTACTCATTCAAATCCTTTTAGCTGTGGGCTCCACTCTGCCTCACAGTCATTTTAGAAGAGGGTTTTGAGCTTCAGAATAAGCCCATCACTGTATAAAACTAGTGTAAAACTAGTGAGTCTGTTTTTTAAGATAGGATTCCCATCTTTGTAATAATAATTTTGGCATGGCAATTTTTAAATATGAACCACAAGGAGGAGAAAATGTCCTCTTGTTATTTACTTTTTAAATTAGGCATTTTATTTTCATTTACTACTGCTTGATACCCTCTTATCTGGGTTCCTGGGAGGTTTCGATTGGTAAGTATTGTTGAGTAAAAATTATGGGACACCATTGTTTTGGACTGTACTCTTGCCCTAGGCCCCAGTGGACCGGATCCAACTAAAATGTAGTCATTCATGTTAACTGCCACATAATCAAATAGAAACTTTCAGGAAGCAGATAGATCCCAAAGCAGATCATTTTTTTTCCCTGAAAACAGGAGATTCCAGCTGATTCCCCTGTGCTTTAAACTCTTAGAAAAAGTAAACTGAAATAATCTGATATTAATCAATCAGCTTTTTTTTTTTCCTGTTCTGTTTCCTTGTTCCCACCTTAACAAAACCCACTCTTGTGCTCTTGCTCAGTGGGACCTCTAATTCTACCTTGCAGAATGGGGGCTGCCCTGATTCATGAAATGCAAATAAATGCCAGTTAGATCTGTAACTCAACTGTTGTAATTTTGTCTTTTGACAGAATGCAGCTAAAACTCGGGTATATCTGCACTGCTTTTATTTCATCTCCTTCCCATTTCAGAAACTCCTGTCTAGATTTCTTTTCTTGCTCTCTAAGGCAAACAATTACCACAGTTAGATGAACATGCCTGGCAATCGCTATTCACAGATAGACTCTCAGAAACAATCATTCCATCTTCCTCTTCAAATTCTTGGCAGGAAGGCTGAGTGGATATATTGAAGGAGATACTGTTTGATTGTACTGCACACAGTGTGGTTTCAAAAATGTGTATTTGAATTGGAAAAGAGAAATATATGTCAGGCACTGGGGATACAATACTGACCAAAGGTATATACCCTGCATCCAAAAATAAATATAATGTAGTTGCTATAAAGATATTAATTTTAAAGATTATGAGAAGAATAGCCACCCTAGTTAGACCTTTGCAAAATATATAGATGAGAAAATTTCTAAAAGTTACATAACTAAAATAGAAACCAGTAAAATGAACTTCATTCTACTCTGGTTTCATCCCTCTAATGTTCTTATCTGTCAATACTGTGACTGAAAAAGCCAAACCTACTACCACCACCACCACTGACAAAATCCAAAAAACTACAAATATCTGCAACATTAATTCTAACACCAAGAAACATTATAATCCACTTAAAACTGTTCTTTTTTCTTTCTTTTTTTAGTACAGAGAGAACTTTTTTTTAAACGGTAAGAAATATCATGCTTTTCTTATAAAGATCTTCTCTATGTACAAATAAAGCTACACTATCATAGTGGTTAAATCAGTAAACAGTATCTCTTATGTAATGATCTGTAATTTTCACACAAGAAATTTAAAAAGTTTTTCAGGTTATAGAGCAGTATTTCTGGACAAACCTAATAAGGCAATAGTTGACATTCTCAAACTTCAAAACACCCTCAGTTTCAATACAAATAATGCTGTGTTGTACATTCAACTTCAAACTAAGAGAAAGCATTGTGGATTGGCCACAACTTGAATTTCTTACTACAGTGAGGACTGCTTCAGGATTTTACCACTAAACTCAGCCGTTCAAAGAACTAGGAAAATAGTAACCATGGTTACTGTTCTCCAAAAGCACCGATTTCAGATTTGTTGAAGGAGTATTTCTTAGATCTTCAAGTTTCTGAGTAGGTTTCCTTCATTCTGGTTTTCTGGATTTCCTTGTCATTCTGAAGTTATTTCTCTTGCACAGGCAAAGTTAGAGTACTCATTCAGTAACAACAACAACAAAGCCATAAAATACGTCTTCTTTTTTCTACAACACCAATTTAGCTACTCAAGATACAGAATTAAAATATTAGCCGAAAATCTTGTAGGTATGAAGCCAGTTATATATTCACATTAGTAAAGATGATTCCACTGCATTCATTTAATCAGCAAACACTTACAGAATGCCTACTACATACCAACAATTTATTAGTGACTGCATATTCATTTAATCCTGAACTCTGAAATCATTATTCCTGGTTTACGAAATAGGAAACAGGCTTGGATTAAGGTTGCTTGCCCAAAGATTTGTAGTTAGTAAGGTTCACTACCAAGTTTGAAACTCAGATATATCTGAGCCAAAATTTATGCTCCTTCCACTAAGCCGAGCTGTCTTCTAGCATACTTAGTATCTTGTTGTATCAAGAGAAAATAAGGTACAGGTGACAGTGACATGATGCCATTATGGCTATCTCTTTTTATATAAAAAGACCCTTGTTAGGATAACTACAACTCTTTTTTTCTCAGACCTCCTACACATTGCTTTTCCTTCAATCATCAGGGTCATGAGCCTTCTCCCCTCTCCTCCCTTCCCCCACCACCCCCCACCACCCAACTTCCCCCTAACAAAGTAAAAGAAATCAAATAAGATTTGATTAAAGTGTTTTGTCTAGACTGCTTCAGGACTAAAGGGTCTTGGTAATTTGTACCAGCATCTCACTTCTTCCCCACACCCAAAAACTCATGTACACAGTTTGATTGCTCTTGCTTTCTAAAGTGTTTTTTTTTTTTTTTTGAGATGGAGTTTCCCTCTTGTTGCCCAGGCTGGAGTGCAATGGCCGGATCTTGGCTCACCACAACCTCTGCCTCCCAGGTTCAAGTGATTCTCCTGTCTCAGCCTCCCAAGTAACTGGGATTACAGGCATGTGCCACCATGCCCAGCTAAGTTTTGTATTTTTAGTAGAGACGGAGTTTCTCCGTGTTGGTCATGCTGGTCTCGAACTCCCGACCTCAGGTGATCCACCTGCCTTGGCCTCCCAAAGTGCTGGGATTACAGGCGTGAGCCCAGCCAAAGTGTCCTGAAAGCTATGTGTGAATCTGTTAAGTACAATCTATGCTTACATTTGATTATAAATACTTTAATAGTCTGAATTGATAAGATTTTAGGCAAAACAATGAAATCAAATTCTATGGACTGTGATCCAAAGAATATATTCAGCTTTTTTTGAATATATTTCTTCTTGCCTCCTTACCAGTTCTCAACACAACTCCAGAATAACTGTTATTAACTCTTATTGAATCTTATTTTGTACTAAACCTTGTTAAATGTTTTACCTATGATTGTGATTTCATTGTTACAGCAAACCTATGATATAGATACTGTATTACAGATGAAGAAAAGAGGTTCAGAACCTGTGCTACACTGCCTCGCAGGCACAATTCATCTGATGAAAGTAGTTGTCCCTTGAATCGCTCTTTCTGAATTCCAGTCCCAGGACAGTGAAAATATACAATATTGTGGTCAAAGATAAACCATTCTTGGCTCCAGCTGAGCTAATGGTTTTAGATAAGAATAAAGAATATTTGTTAGAAATAAAACGTTTTGTAAGTATAAAATTAGACTAGGAAAAAGCTCCTGGTTGAATTTTGTATTTATAAAATTCTTCCTTTACTGAAGTTGAAATCTTCTCCTTGAAATTTCTGCTTGGTATGGCCTCTCTGTTTGCCTCACAAGTGAAATTTAATCCTAATGTTATCTTACTTTCTAAGCATAACCACACCCGTAGGCTGCTTTGTCATGAGTTTAGTATGGTGTCAGTAGAAACGAGACCACACCCTTAGGCTGCTTTGTCATGAGTTTAGTATGGTGTCAGTAGAAACGAGACCAGTCAGTCATTAGGGTTACCTAATTCAAATCTTGACCCATTTTGGGTACTTCCTACAAGATTAGAATAACTGTCTTCCAAACCAAAAACTTACCCAAGGTTCCACGGGAAAGGGTGTAACTTCAACTCTTTTTAGGTGGAAAGAAAATCATTCTTTAACCTCTCAAAGGTCAGGAATAGGGTCAGTGGTCCTTAAAGTTTGGTCTGGGGACCACTGGTTGCTGGACGTTTTGCAGGAGGTCTGAAAGGTCAGACCTGTTTTCACAATACATATTAAGAAATTACTGGCTTTTTTGTTGTCATTCTTTTCCAAGTGTATTTGACTCTACAACTTGTTACGATGTTCCTCTGATAGTTAATGCAAGTATACTTATGTTTTAAAAGTTTGTCAGTTTTGATTTCTAATACAGTAAGTCTCAACAGATGGAACTCACATAACAAAACACTTTTGGGAGTCCTTCATAATTTTTAAGAGTATGAAGGAGGTTCTAAGACCAAAAGGTCTGGAAACTGCTCTTCTAGGTTTCAGAATTACGAGGCATACAAAGACTAATAGACTCTTCATCTGGAAGGGTTTAGAGGCAATCTTATCTAATCCCCTTATTTTACAGGTTTAGAAACTGATTCTAGATATTTAAATTCCCAGTCTAATGTCACAGAAGCTAATGAATTGCAGAGGTTAATTGGAAGCCTGGTCTTAACACTCCCAGGTTATCTTAATGAGGTCATGAGGATGGCATATGGATAATGTACTTCAAAGGGTATTTTAAATATTAACTAAGTTAATACAGGTCAAATGCATATATTAGCACTCGATGCATGGCAGTTGATAAATAAATGCTAGTGATTCTGATCAGAGAATCTAACCTCTGCTTCCACTCCCTGAGTAACACGTTGCATTTCTTGATCAATTGTATTTTTACTGAATTCTTCCTTTACTGAAGTTGTAATCTTCTCCTTGAAATTTCTACTTGGTATGGCCTCTCTGTTTGCTACACAAATGAAATTTAATCCTAATTTTATCTAGCTTATTTTCCAAGCATAACCACACCAATTTCATTAAATGATTTCTCATGTGGCATGACTTTAAACTCTGTCACCATCCCATTTGTCCTTCTCAAAGAGCTCCGGTTGACTTCTCCTGTGAAGTTGTCCATCTATTAATGTAAATGTTTTTTTCTAATTTTACAGAGCTCCCTGTTGTATTGTGTACAGTGTTAAAATAGTTTTCTGAGATTTATTGACTCTGTTTTCCCAAGCTTCTTGTGGCCCTTCTCTTTCCTTTGTCTCTATTCTGTGCGATTTTTATTTCACTCCCACAGTTTCTCATTACTGTGAGGCCCTGTTATGGAATGAGAGCCCTGGTTTTGAAAATTTCACAGAGACTAAACTTCTCTTGTCCCTGTAGTCCTGGCTGAGGGCCCACTACACTTGTCTGTTATCCGAGTGGGCAAACGACCTACCAGTTTTCATCTGCTGAGTGGCTGGTTATTTGGGAGGATCACCCTGTTGCAGGTCTGATCTCTGTTGCTTCCTTTTGCTTGTTCATGCTGTGATACTGATAGCATGTAGGTCTTGGGGATGTTGGTGGTTTGCCTTTATCCAGTTGTATTTTAGGGGTCCGAGGACACTCTGCTATTGAGTTTGGTTTTGGTAACTTCTTGCTCTGTTTATAGATTTGGGAAGATCCAAATACTGTGTTGCTGCTTTCTTCCTAGACTTCTGTTTTAAATTAAATTAACAAAATTAAAGGTTTTTTTTTTTTTTTTTTTTTTTGAGACAGAGTCTTGCTCTGTTGCCCAGGCTGGAGTGCAGTGGCGTGATCTCGGCTCACTGCAAGCTCCGCCTCCCAGGTTCACTACATTCTCCTGCCTCAGCCTCCCAAGTAGCTGGGACTACAGCATCCACCACCATGCCCAGCTAATTTTTTGTATTTTTGGTAGAGACAGGGTTTCACCATGTTAGCCAGGATGGTCTGGATCTCCTGACCTTGTGATCCACTTGCCTCGGCCTCCCAAAGTGCTGGGATTACAGGCGTGAGCCACCGTGCCCGGCCAACAAAGTTAACGTTTTAAGCTAACTTTTCAAGCTATTCTTTAAAATAGGGAGTAATATCTAAAAGATTTAAATAATACAACAATTTGTACTGTTATACAGAGATAATTTTTGACAAATGAAATGACAGTTTGTAAAGTATACATTGATACTTTTAAATTTATTTGAATGTCAGATGTTGAAAAGTTAATAGTAGACTTGCATAATATAAAGAGAATTGCTTTACAAAGAGAAAATTCCTGTTATTTATGCAAGGTGGCGTCATTCTTTGGCATTAGTAACTTAGCATAATGGTTAAGATCTTTCTTTCATACCTCTGGTTTGGGAGGTGGCTGTTACTTAAGGGGTCCCTGACCCCTGGATTGTGGACCTGTACTGGTCTGTGGCCTGTTAATAACTGGGCTGCATAGCAGGAGGTGAGCAAGCTGGCAAGTGAGCATTACCGCCTGAGCTCCGTCTCCTGTCAGATCAACGGCAGTGTTAGATTCTCATAGGAGTGAGAACCCGACTGTGAACCGCGCATGCGAGGGATCTAAGTTGCCTGCTCCTTATGAGAATTAAACTAATGCTGGATGAAACTGATCTCAGGTGGAACAGTTTCATCCAGAAACCATTGCTCCTCCCACCTTCCCCTGGTCTGTGGTTGGTATTCCATGAAACTGGTCCCTGGTGCCAAAAAGGTTAGGGACCTCTGACCCAAGGGATCTGGCAGCTGTCTAGAATGTTATGGTAAAAGCAAATATCGATTGGGAACAATGTATAACTATTGCAACTCCCTCACCCCTAGTAGAGTTCTATTTTGTCCTTGAAAGATAGCTTCACTGGTTATAAAAATGTGGTTGGGCGTTTTCTTTCAGTAAAGGAAGCTATCATTCCACTGTTCTGGCTTCCACTGTTGCTATTCAAAATTAAGTCAAATGCCTAATTGCAGTTCTTTCTAGGTAAACTATCTTTAGTTGTTTTTTTTTTCTTTTTAATGTTTTCTCTATCTTGACTATTCTGTAGTTGTACTGTAATGTGTCTGGATGTTAATTTATGCATATTTATTCTGGTTGAGATTCATTGAGCTTTCTGGATTTGATAATTGATGTATTGCAACAGTTCTATTATAGAAAGTTCATAGCTGGCCAGGGGCGGTGGCTCACGCCTGTAATCCTAGCACTTTGGGAGGCCGAGGCGGGCGGATCACAAGGTCAGGAGTTTGAGACCAGCCTGGCCAATGTGGTGACACTCCCGTCTCTACTAAAAATACAAAAACTAACCGGGCGTGGTGGCATGCGCCTGTAGTCCCAGCTACTCTGGAGGCTGAGGCAGAATAATCACTTGAACTCGGGAGGCAGAGGCTGCAGTGAGCCGAGATTGTGCACTCCAGCCTGGGTGACAGAGCAAGACTCTGTCTCAAAAAAAAGAAAAAAAAAAAGTGCATATAGCCATTATATCTTGAAATATTTACTCTTCTTCATTCTTCTGTTTATATCTTTTTGTAACTCCAACTAGATATATATTAGAGCTGTGATTCTGTTTTTCACACCTCTTAACCTGTCTTGCTTATTTAGTCATACATCTCTCAAGCTGCATGCTTCCTTGGAGCTTTTTCTGTAGGAATTCTTTGAGCCTTGAGTTGAGTTTATATTGCTTCAGAGAAAACTAAGGTTTGCTTCAGCTAGTTGCCCAGGAACATTACCACCTGGTTACCACTTTTAATTAAGGTCACTGCTTGAGGATTTCAGAGCGACACAGAGCCCTGTGTGAGGGTCTGCTTATGGTCATAAATTCTTGGGGTGTAGGTGGGGCGGGGATCCTGCTTCTTTACCTGGAGCTAAAACTGAGACAGAAAAATCCCTGACTGTCCATTTTTGTGTGGTGGGTTTATTTTCTGTTCACCCTAAACAATTACAGGTATTCACCTTGTAGAGCTCCCAGCTTTATGTGGGGGTTTCCTATTAGAGAACTATCTTATGTGGCCTTTTGGCTTATTTTCTTGCCTTCAGCACCTGTGCCAGTACATAAGTTAGAAACCCAAGGTTTCCAATTTTGAAAAACTCTCAGGGCAAAAGTTGGTTTTTGGTCATGCTTAGGTCCCAGGGTCCTTTGTACTTGGCCATATGGATTTCTTCTTCTTTTTTTTTTTTTTTTCTTCACTGTGGTTTTATTTATCTATCTGACCTACTATTTTAATTTTTGTTTTATCTGGTATTTTAATTGTTTCATTTGAGAAGGTTTTTCATAGTATTTGTTTGGTAGTTGGCCATTCTACTAGGAGTTTAAGAGTTATACTTAACTCCTTCCAGGGAGACCTTGGAAGATTTTTACTAAAAATACAATATTTAAAGTGGGTATTGAAGTACCATCAGGGGGAAACCTGGGGTGGAGTAGGAAAACAAAACAAAATATTACAAACGGGAATAATTAAGAGTTAGGGTATGTGAGATGTTTGGTTTTACTGGGCTTAAAGTAGAATTGTAGGGTATGGAATTGCTGCAAATGAGGCAGATGGACCCAGAGATGAGGCTCAAGAGAGGCCACATGCAACTTTTGAGAGTCTTTGTGTGTCACAGTAAGGAGGATGAACTTGTAAAATCACCAAAGGGTGGAATATATAAGGAGGAAGCTGACACTGTCATATCTATGCCTTAGGATATTTTGGCAGCAGTGAAAACAAAGCAGGTAGACAAGAGTGGAGCATTGCTCTTCAAAAATTTGGTCATTGATTGGCAGTAATGGCATCATTTGGGAGCTTGTTAGAAATGCAGAATCTCAGGTCCCATTTCAGATTTACCAACTCAGAATCTGCATTTTAACAGGACTCCTAAGTGATTCATATACATAGTCAATTGATGTCTGAACCAGTGACCTGCAGAGCCAATGATCTGCAAAGCAAGTGAACATTAGCTTTATTTTAAATTTTAAGAAAGAAGTCTTAATTTGTCTAGAGTACATAGCATTCGTTTGATGTTTACAGTGTTACTTTATTTGCCTAATAACTAGCTGACTCTAGATCCTTAGCAGCATTAGATTTAGTATTTGACGTTTTGACCCTACATACCTTTGATATGTAGTGATTTGTAACTTACGACATAAATTTGAATTCCTTAACATGTTGCTAATTACAAAACACTAGTGTCTGTAGCAGACTATCAAGAAATTGAGCAGGTTTTGTTCTCCACTCATTGTTAACATACATGGTAACTCACCAGGCGCTTAAAACAAGTGCGCTGTGGTGCAGGGTACTTCTTGTTTAGTGACAGAAATGAAAAGATCTAAGAATATGATGGTTTTAAATAAATATGATAAGAAGTAGAGAGAGTTTTAAGTAATAGAACTATTCTATGTTTTGGATGTTTGGTTTAGTGTCTCTAACTATAGTTCTCTTTAATGTCAAGTGCATAATATATTTGAACCATTCTATTTATTACATTTAATAACCATTGATTGTCTTTTTAGTCAAAGTTTCAGAAAAATGCAAAAAGTCTTGTTCTCAAAGGAATGCTCCCTGGGCCATGCACATCAAAGTCGTGGGTGGCTGCTTGTGTGGGTAGAAAATACTAAAAACGCAAAAACTGGGCCCTACCACTGAATCCCAATGTACATTTTAAAATAAGCAGCATCTGGTCAGGCACGGTGGCTTTCACCTGTAATCCCAGCATTTTGGGGGGCCGAGGCAGGAGGATCACTGGAACTCAGGAGTTCAAGCCTGGGCAACATAGTGGGACCCCCATCTCTGCAAAAAATTGAAAAAAAGAAAAAGCATCTCCCAAGGAATTCTGCCAGAGCAAAGTTGTGTTTTTCCCCCTCAAATCTGGAAACCGTAATTGTTCACTTTTTGACCTTTTACTGGAATACAGCATACACTGAGAAAAGTAACAGCACTCAGATAAAAAAATAGAACATTACTGCTATTCCAGAACCTCCTCTGGTGACTCCTTTTAGAAACTAGTCTAGCACCCCACCCCTCTAAACACAAATATAACCACCATAGTGACTTTTAACACCATAGATTAGTTTTGCCTGTTTTTGAACTCTTTAAAGTGGCATAATACAATTTATACTCTTGTCTGTTTTGTGTTGTTTTTGCTTAGCATTATGTCTGTAAAATTTGTCTATATTGTTAGCTGCAGTTTGTCATTCTCATTCTCATTGCTGTGTGGTTCTCTGTTGTTTAAAAGTACCAGTGGTAAAATTATCATTTATGTGCTTTACGTCTGATGGACATTAGAGGTATGGTGGTACCACTGATAGGCACCAAAATCAAACTTGATAACCACTGTTGTATATTATTTGGGAAAATGTGTACTCTTGACATGTTTGGCAGATTTTTATTTCTCCAATCTAAAATTTAGAAAATTATAATTTTAAAATTTTATCAATAAAAATTTACAGGGTTTTTACTGTCAAATATTATCTAATAGCTCAGCTAGCACATGCTAGAGTAATATAGCACTACCAACTTTTCTAAGTAGACTATAGCACTGAGGAATTAAATAGCAAATAAGGGAAACGTTTCTTTATGAAATAATTTCTTTTAATAAATTAAAAAGAAATGAGAGTATTAGAATACCACCATTTGCAACCTTCTCTGTATTAATGGATGGAGGCAGTGAATATCAACAGCTGCTAAAATCATAAGAGGGAAACCAGATGCTAGGTGACACGTAATGAAGTAACACATTATTAGACAAAGGAACAAACCAAGTTCAATAAAGCCTCTGGATCCAACTTCCAATTTGCCAGAAACAAAGAGACCAGATGAATATGCTGAATTGCATTATGTGTAAATAATCAGTCAAATCTACACTACTAAAAGTCAGATCAAACATAAATTTTAAGAAAAAGAAAAGAATGGAAAATAAACCTGTAGATTAAAAGAGACTGAATAGAAGTAGCAACTCTTCTTAAAAATGGTCAAGATTAAATAATAGTTATGTAGGGAGGCTTACTTAGCTGTTAAAGGGATAAATACAGGATGTAATTGAGAATAATTTAAAAGAAGTAAGTTACTTAAGAGGAAAGGAAAGGGCTATGACTGAATCAGAGCACTTGGAGGAGCTTCTGGGCTTGCTGGCAGATTGCTGTGTGGTGGTCACAAGAATGTATTCTCTGAATATACTGAGGTATGAAGTTTTTGTATAGTTTTCTGTATCTGTATTTTATTTTACTCTAAAAAAGGAAATAGTTTTTAAAAAAATATTATAGATCTGCTAATCTAATAAAAACTTCCCTAGAGCTTCATCAGTAATAGTCCAGTGTCATCTGGATTATCTTCAGCAATCATATTCATTCTAAATTGTCATAGTAAGTGTTGTCTCAAAGCAGAAAGAGATAGAGAGTTTGACAAAGTGTCTTAAAATGCCTGATGTCTATCTTAATGATTCCAATAGAAACTTTCCAGTATAATACTCAGACATACTGCCCTTAAAACTACATAATGGCTTATAAATTTGGGAAACTCAACAGATTTGGAAATACAGCACATATATAGCTGAGATCACTGATGAATGTGGCTACCTTAAATAACAGATTCTCAACATAGATGAAACAGCCCTCTATTGGAAGATGCCATCGAAGACTTTTTTGACTGGACAGGGGAAGTCAGTACCTGCTTCAGAACATCAAAGGACATGCTGACTCTCTTGTTAGGGGCTAATGCTGCTGGTGACCTCAAGTGGAAGCCAGTGCTCATTGGTCATTCTGAAAATCACAGGGTCCTTAAGAATTATGCTAAATCTACTCTGCTTATGCTCTATAAATGGAACAGCAGAGCCTGGATGACAGCACAGTTTGCTAGATATGTTAAGCCCACTTTTGAGACCTACTGCTCTCAGTGAAAGATTCCTTTGAAAATATTACTGCTCATTGACAGTGCACCTGGTAACCCAAGAACTCTGATGGAGATGTACAAGGAGATTCCTATTTTTTTCATGCTTGATAAACATAATAACATCTATTATGTAGCCCGCAGGTCAAGGAGTTATTTCTACTTTCAAGTTTCGTTATTTAAAAAATATATTTCTTAAGGCTATAGCTGCCACAGTGATTCCTGTGATGAATTTGGGCAAAGTAAATCGAAGACCTTCTGGAAAGGATTCACCATTCTATGTACCATTAAGAACATTCGTGATTTATGGGAGGGGTTCAAAATATCAGTATTAATAGGAGTTGGGAAGAAATTGATTCTAACCGCATAGGCAACTTTGAAGGGCTCAAGACTAAAGTGGAGGAAGTCACTGCAGATGTGGTAGAAATAGCAAGAGAAGTAGAAGTAGAGCCTGATACAATATGACAATTGCTGAAATCTCAAGATAAAATTTGAATGGCTGAGGTGTTGCTTTTTATTGATGAGCAAAGAAAGCTGTTTCTTGAGATAGAACCTACTCCTAGTGAAGATGCTTTGAAAATTGTTGAAATATCAACAAAGGACTTATATTACATAAAATTAGTTGATAAATTGATAAAGCAGCAGTGGTTTGGGAGGATTGCCTCCAATCTTGAAAGAAGTTCTATAGTTAGGTAAAATGCTGTCAAATAGCATAGTGTCTTTCATAAAAGGAAGAGTCAATTGATGTGGCTAACTTTATTGTTGTCTTATTTTAAGAAATTGCCACAGCCGTAATGATTAGTCAGCAGCCACTGAAGTCTCAGTTGATCATTAGCATTTTTTTTTTTTTTTTTTTTTTTAGCAATATAGTCCTTTTAAATTAAGGTATGTACTTTTTTTTTTTTACACATAATGCTATTATGCACTTAGTAGTGTAAATGTGACTTATATGCACCAGGAAACCAAAAAATTTTTGTGACCTGCTTTATTGCAATATTAACTTTATTGCAGTGGTCTGGAATTGAACCTGCATTTTTTCTGAGTTATAAGTATTGGTGAAATCATTAACCTCCTTCTCTTTTTGTATGGTTTCTTCAACTCACAAAGGATAGCAGCCCCAGTGAAAGTCATTACAGAAGGCAGAGGAAACTCCATTTTTTCCTTTTTTTTTTTTTTTTAAAAGACTTTGCCGCTGTGTGTGTGTGTGTGTGTGTTTACCTTATCCTAGTGGGCCTTACCACACATTTCTGTTATGTGAGATCCAAATGTGATGTGATATACACAAGAGTAATTTTCACCCCATTCTTAAAACTAAAAATGATGTTTAAGTTACTTTTTCCTGGGGGAAAATTCAACCCCGTGGTAATTAAGCTTCACTTTACTTGAAATTAATATCTTTTTATAAATTTTACGGACTCATAAGAAATGTAATACATTTTGCTTAAGTAACTAGCATAAGCCAAAATGGCATTTCATTTTTCTTAGGCTCAGCAGATTTAATTTAATAAAGATTATAAATTGATTTTAATTAATGATGCTTACAAAATGAAAATTAATTTACAGTGTTGAATAGGAAAGCTACTAAAACCATAAGCCAAAGCAATATGAATAAAAGTATAATTTAGACACAATTTTAAACCAGATTTTGAAAAACTTTACTCAGTGATATAGTCAGGCTCAATTGTATGCCTACTAGATTACTTCTTGTATAGGCTGATATATGCATAAAAGTATTATTTTTGAATTTTACATAAAATTATATTTATCTCTTTAATGCGAATTTATCTCTTTAATGTAAAAATTGTATTTGTCTTTTATCCTTGTTTCTTGTTGCACATATCAGTTACAGGTCAAGCATGAGATAAGAAAATCGTGTTAATTTCATTTTCAACTAAAATAAGACTATTTCTTAGCTTATTCTTGTTTGTTGAATAAAAAAAGATTGTTCATATGTGTGAGAAATTGCTGCAGCATAATGTTCAGTCTTTTTCTGTGAGTAGCATGATAATCTTTTCTTCATAGAAATCTACATCTTATCTGGGAAAGATTAGTAAAACTCATCTTTAATGTATGGTAAAACTGCAGATCTTTTTCCTCTTTTCTCAAGTCAAATTTTCGCAGTCAGAACATTCAGAAACAGGATCCCTTTTCCAGTTTTACACTTGTGTTTAAGTGAAGGAAAATGTGTTCAGTTTTGTTCTGCACTCCTCCAGGTGATTTCCAATAAGACTTGAGACTTGCTGATATCCTTCCTCACTCTCAAGCCCAAACAGCAATAGAAACATTTCAAGATTTTCTTTTGTAACATGTTTTTCAAAAGCTCATTTTCCTTTTAAATCTAAGAATGTTGTCCTTTGAAATAAAAAAAAAACCCAACCATTTTTTTCACACCTTGCAGAGACTGAAACATAAGTACTACGTAGGCTAGTTTCTACAGCTATTAATGTTTCAGGTATTCAACAGAATCTAGCCTGCTGTTTTCTTTAAAGGGCCCGTTTCAGTTCAGATACCCTATTGAGAAGTTTTCCACTGCTAAGTGGATTGTGTGTGTGTGTGTGTGTGTGTGTGTGTGTGTGTGTGTAAGAGTTCTTTAAATGAGTGAAATGACCTTTGTTTAATGAAGTTAACTATTTTATAACATCTTTCAGATGTTAAAACATTTTGCCCCAAGAGCTTTTGATATCAGTACTTTTATACAGATGTTTTTTGTGTTAGTTTGGGTCCTCTGAGACACAGATGTCAAGACAAGATTTGATGTGCAGGGAATCTCCCACCCCATCCTACTACCCTCCCACATTTTCTGTTGGAGCAATCCCCATTCTAGTACTTCTACCCTGCTCAGTAGCTTGCTGGGAGAAGCCCAGAGGCAGCAAGGCCAGGGGTGGTTGCCATGGATTCCAAGGTGCGATAGCTGGAGGCTGTCAAGCAGTTCTGTTCCTCATAGCAGGTTAGGTTGAAGGGACATCTGAGTAGGGTACCACTGTGGCCACTACACCCTCCTCTTTCCTTCAGCCTTTGACATCCTTCCCTCATGTGAACACTCTTTACTGTGTTACCCACCCATGGGGATGTTGTCACTCTGTTCTGCCTTTGACCTACGGGGGCTTCTTAACTATATGGATTATTCCTCATGCTTCTTAGAGTCAAGCTTTGCCACCCCTTGCACCCTTGTTGGTCTGCCTCTGTTCCTCCCCGCCGCCATCCCTCACTACAGAAAGGCTCTTTTCATTCTGCTTCAACTCCCGAATTTCGGACTACCTGCCTCCCACATATACACCTAGCTTGCTTGGCTCCATCTAATAGCTTTTTGACTAAATTGTTGAGGAAAAGAAGGAAGAAGAGCCATCAGGGTTTCTTACTTCTGCAACTGGCTAGAACATGGTTCCATTCACTGAAATAGAGAAAATAATAGGAGGATCTAAGAACAAATTTGGGCCTCACGTATGTGTGCATGTTGTGGGGAAATAGAAGTTTGGATGTTAAAATAATGAATTTGGTGTGACTTTGGGACACCTTCTTGAAATTAATAGGCTCAGTAGAGGAGTCTGACTGGAGATAATAGTATGGGGAATCATAGCTTCTATGTGGTAGTTGAAACCCTGACTTTCAAAGAAACAACAAAGAAGGGAGGAGCTAGCGCTGGAGCACAGTAACAGTGCTGCCTGAGGGATGCACCGAGGAATGTACCAGGAAAATTAAGGGACAGGAGAGAGTTGAAAAGAGAGCCAGTGACCAACAGAGTATAAAGATATAAAAATGGCAAAAGAGTCATTGAGATTTAACAACCAGTTTAAAATTTAGTTATTATGGAGCAAGCCCATATCACACAGGTGGTGGCATGAACGGGAATGAGGGATTAAATTTAGCCAAAAACAAAATATGTATTATAATTCAAATAACAAAAAGTATATATTGTCATGTGGACTGAGGAATAGTCTTTTCCATCCTTTGCAGTAAAGATATATGTGATTGACTAGCCAAGTCGATTTAAATTATTTAGTGTACATCCATAAAACTTTATGAATTACTTGCTGCATATGTGATGACACTCGCCAGTATTGCCCATTTTGTGTTGATTTTGTTAACGTACATTACTAAGGAGCTTTTCATCAAATTTTGCAGTCCCTGAAACATTTTCATCTTTAAAGTTACAAATGTGATTTCTCAGCTGCTGTATAGAAAATATGGAACCAGAAATACTAAAAAATGATAATTGTTTTTAAAGTATTAATCTTTTTAGTCACACAGTTGTTTTTTACATGCTATGCTGAAAATAACAAGAAATTTGATGCAGAGGGAAAAATGATTTTTTATGACTTAGTAGATAATTCACAAATATGTGTTAAGATATTAGGATTTATGTCCTACCAGTTTCAAAAGTACTACAAGTGACTTGTTCAATACGGAGTACAACTTTAAAAAATGTATTTAAAGTAATTGATGTTGTGTTTGTGACCTGGCTTGAAGTTCTCTTTTGGTGAAGAGCATGCATAAAAAGGTTTGATAATTATTTACTCAGTGAACAAATGTTTTGAGTGCCTTATGAGTCAGGCATTTTTGTGAGTGCTGGAGATAATAGTGATGAAAAACAAAAGTCCCTTTTCCTTATAGAACTTAAAGTGTGGGAAGGCAGATAGTACAGAAATAAATTGATGGATGGATAGATGGATAGGTAGGTATTTACTATATAGCAGGTACTGTTTCTGCTTTTGTTTAGTGCTGTGGAAATGAGTAGAGCCAGGACAAAGGAAAAGAAGAGGTGATGCTGGTGGGTATTATTTTAAGTTGGATGGTTAGAGAAAGTATTAAATAGGGGACATTTGAACAGAGTCCTCCATGAAGGAAGTACAAATAATAAAAAGAGGAATAGCCAGCACAAAGGCTCTGAGGTTGCAGCACACTTTACCCCTCAAGAAAGAACGGTGACAGAAAGTGAGAAAGAGAGAAGTAAAATATGAGTTCACAGTGGTGGGAATGTATGTGGGTGATAGAAGGACCCAACAGGCAACCATAAAAGACATTGGCTTTTACTCTGAGTGAAATGGGAAGCTCTTAGTGGGTGTTGAGCAGTGGATTAGTAAGATAAAACTTATTTCATTATGCATTTCAGGTACTTACTCCTAATCATAGTAATTAATAAATTATTAATTTGGAGTATAGGAAGTTCATATGTGAAGTGATGGGTGTTGGCTCTTTTAGAATTCAGTGAAAATCTTAAACTTCTTGCAGAAAGTGATTCCAAGCTTTGAGTTACTCTTCCTGATGATCAGTACAATTGGTTTACTTTCTTGTTATCTTTGTCCTAAAGCTTCTTAAATCACTTTGTAGCTCAAGTCTAATGGATTATACCAGCCCATGTAAATTCTGAAAATGTTAATATTGCCCAGTGATTCAGAGGCTTTAGTAATTTGCTTAAAGTACTTCTTGTTTTATTGGTATAAACTGTATTCCTCAGTGTCTACTATGATTTCAAAGTTAGTACTTGGCTTGGAATTTTCCTTTGAAGCTCGCAACTGTAGTTCAATATAAGATAGGCTGTCAGAGCTCCACTTATTTAACAACTGTATCTGTGCCCACTTTTATTCCTTTAAGCATCCTAGAGTAAGCATTTCAAATGGTTTTGAATTATCAAAGGTCATTTTGAATAACAAGATTATTGAGAAAATATTTTAAAAGTTCATGAGAAAGTTGTGTAAAATACACCCCCCCACCCAAGGTAGGCCTGAAATGCCACTAAATCAACAAAGGATAGTGAATAAAAGTTACCCTGTATTTTCTAGGATTTGGGGAAAGTGGAGTAGCTCTACTTTCTTTAAATAGCCTATTTTAAATTTGTTTGAACAGCAGAATTATTATACCTCTTTTTCATTCAGAATGGAGTTGACTGTAGGCATCTTTTTAAAGTACCCATAGGTCAGGACCTCTCTGGACTTTCCACTACCTTGAAAGACACTGCCAGAAGAATGTTGTTCCCCACACTTACAAAAGGAACAGTAATGTTCTTTTCTCCAGCCATTATTTTATGCAAAGTCCAACTTTATTTTATCAGAGCTATCTGAACTTTCAATGTATTTGAAACATTCATTGACTAATATCTTTAATGGAGCTTTTAATGTCTCTGATCATTTATCCTTTGTTAGGTTAGCAGAACTGGAACAACACAGTTACTTTCACAGCTTCAAATGATACTTTCATAGTCATTTGTGGACATGTACTATGCAGTGTCACAAAGTTTGAGCCACCTGACAAACCTATTTCTAGTTGAGATCAACAGGGTGATGCTCTGCCTTCTTGTTGCAGCTGTCATACTGTAAACAAGTGTCATTTTCATGGTCCATGAGGAAAAGTATAGCATTTTCCTCATTTTGGTGCTTTTCATTAGTGATTGGGCAGTTTAAAATGGCCCCAAAACATAGCCCTGAAGTTCTGTTTAATGTTCCTGAGTGCAGGAAGGTTGTAATTTGCCTTAAAGATAAACTAATGTGTATTAAATAAACTTAATTCAGGCATTAGTTATAATGCTGTTGACCATGAGTTCAATGCTGATGAATCAATCTATATTAAAGATATATTTAGACAGAAACACACATAAAAAAGGTTATGCGTTGATCAGTTGGCAACAATGTTGTGACCAGAGGCTTGTGAGAACTGTATTTCCCCTAGGAGCAATGGCTCAGTATTTGTTAATTCAGTGGTTGCAGCAATTTTATAGAACGCAATTACTGTGAATGCAAATCAACTGTATTTCATTAACAGTGGTGATTTATAGGGACTTTAGATACCAGAAGTGTTTCATAATTCCCTTTCTCGAAACCATTGTTTTAATATGTTTAAATGCATGCATGCAGAGTTGTGATGTTAAACATAATTTTACTGTGGGTTCTGGTCAAAAAGAGGAAATGTCATCAGGTAACTTGAAAGATACGTTATTCTAAACATTATCCTCCAGAAAATTGGCATGTACAAGAAGCATATTGAATGCTCAGCAAATAATTTGTTTTAGAGTAATAATCTTTGAGTATTGTAGTGATTCTAGTTTTGGAAAAGAAGGCAGTATCAGTGTTAGAGAATAATATTCTTTCAGGATTTTATGTGGTTACTTCAAGGTGTATGAAAGAAGACTCACTTGGGTGTTAAATTCTTGTCCCTGCTTTACTTAAAGCTAGTAATCTTGAGAAATTTACTAAATCATTTTAAGCCTGATTACCTTGCCTGCAAAGTGAGGAACATTTTCAGTTTAAAATTTTATTTCTTTTATTAGTATTCTTCCTGACCTTGAATCATTTCTGTTCCCATCATATCCAGTTGCCAAGAAATCCATGAACCTTAATGTTGTTTATTAGCCATCAGATTTTATTTCACTGAACTCAAGTTCAGTCACATTAGTTACCGATAAAATCATGTTATGTATATTAATATATATAACTTATATATATTAATATATTATATTAAATGTATAATATATTAATATATAAAAATATATTAATATATATAAATATATAACATGATTTTATCGGTAACTGTGACTGAACTTGAATATATCAAATATTTGATATATCTTGACATTTTGTATTATGGTAAGAAGAAATAAAAGACCTTCCTCAAATTTTAGGATATGGACTTCTGTTTGTTGATGTTGGTGTTTTATCATACACTGTTGTAAATCATACTAAAGGTTTTCTCTGAAAAAGACTAGAATTGACAATACTTCATTTGTTAACAGTTTCAAGTTTTAGATCACGGGTGCTTAATTTCTTGTGTGTGCACAATATGTTGGCATTATTTTATCTGACCTCAAAGATGTCCATATAGATACCAACAAAGGATAAAGTGTAAGAATAAATATCATGAAAAGATGCTGTATCAGATAAAATTCTAGAGCCAGGTTTAAAAAACATAAAGGTAAACATGCTTGATATGTAAAAATTGAGAAATATGATAAAAACAGAAATGTTTAAAGCATCTGTAATACCACTGCCTAAGATGCAGTTTATTTTGAAATGTTGTCTTCTAGTCTTCATACAGTTTAAAAATCATATTATAATCATTATTATTTCCAGTATTTTCCCCTTAGCGTAATATAATATAACATCCGTGTTTTAAAAAATGTTTTATGAACGTCATGTTTAGGGATTACACTGTATATATCCCATCTCATAGATTCCTTTATATTGAGCATTTGAATTTTTACTTTTATTTACATTTATTTTTATCTTTATATTTGCTTTTGTGGATAAACTGCAGTGAGCATCCTCTGTATAATTTTTTTTTTCTGTTTTAGGATTACTTCCTTAGGATAGATTGCCAGAAGTGGAGTTACTGGGTCAGAGGGTATGAACTTATGAACTTTTTTTTTTAAATAAATTTTTTGTTTCTGTCCAGTCATTTGTAAAAGAATTAAAATAATAATGATTATAATTGTTACCTGCTTGAAAACTGTGTCTGAAGGCAAGATTCTGTGATCAGAGAAGTTTGGGAAATACCAGGATAAAAAGCCTTTTAATCTGATTTACCTCAGCATTTCCCAAATTTAACTGAACACTGAAATTTTTTTTTGATACACTTCTTAAAATTTTGTGGAAGTTTTATATAGGATATAGTCTATGAACTACTGATGTAAAGTTGAAATTGTTTTATATGCTTATGTTTTATTGGTCAAAGGAATTAAACTATAAATCTTTATGCTAAAAATTATTAAAAGCGATTAATGTTGTTTACTATGGTTTTTGTGCATGTCTTTATAAAGTCTTATAACTTTTAAAATTGAAATGTTCTATATTGTTTACTAAAAAGCATTTTAATGCCTTGGTGGCATCAATACTTTTTTGCAATCATTAATGATATTTAGAATGTAGACATATAACATGAAAGTAGAACATAATATAGATTGTACAAATCTTGTTTTTTCCACTATTTTCCCCTGCAGAATGTGAAAACCTTTGCATCTTCTGATAGTCTAGCCAAGGTCCAAGAAGTAGCAAGCTGGCTTTTGGAAATGAATCAGGAACTGCTCTCTGTGGGCAGCAAAAGACGACGAACTGGAGGCTCTCTGAGAGGTAACCCTTCCTCAAGCCAGGTAGATGAAGAACAGATGAATCGTGTGGTAGAGGAGGAACAGCAACAGCAACTTAGACAACAAGAGGAGGAGCACACTGCAAGGAATGGTGAAGTTGTTGGAGTAGAACCTAGACCTGGAGGCCAAAATGATTCCCAGCAAGGACAATTGGAAGAAAACAATAATAGATTTATTTCAGTAGATGAGGACTCCTCAGGAAACCAAGAAGAACAAGAGGAAGATGAAGAACATGCTGGTGAACAAGATGAGGAGGATGAGGAGGAGGAGGAGATGGACCAGGAGAGTGATGATTTTGATCAGTCAGATGATAGTAGCAGAGAAGATGAACATACACATAGTAACAGTGTCACAAACTCCAGTAGTATTGTGGACCTGCCCGTTCACCAGCTCTCCTCCCCATTCTATACAAAAACCACAAAAGTGAGTATATTCATTATATTGTTAACTTGAGAAACTTTACATACCTATTTTAAGTAATGAAACTTTCCTCTCAGTCTTTGTATTACTAAAAATTAATCTTAAGATATGTAATAATAAAATGAACTAGTTTTTTGTTTTACAGAAGGTATTGGAAAGTATTAACAAGTAGAAATACTGATAATGGGACAATCTGAGTACAAATGGAGGGAAAGTAATTGAGCCTATTACTATGAAAAGTTATTAACATCAAATTTTTGTCTAAACCTTGAGTTCCGGGCAGGGATTAGTAGCTTGTGTGGGGTGTAGAGGTTTTGGGTGAAATATGATTTGTGTAAATCAAGTAATGAAGAAGCTTTTTATTTACAAAATGCAGCTGCTGGAGTGGGCTGTCTATTTACAAGTGTCACTCTAAGGCATAAATTACTCAAAAGTTGCCTCAAATTAGTTCTAGTTATTTATGATTTGAGAATTAGAAATAGTGGATATTCATGTAGAATAGACTTACAAGTTAAACTATATTTTGGAAAGGAACATTTTAACTTGAATAATAGCTTACTTGTTTTATAGACATTAAAATAATGTCTGTGGTAGTTCATCCTCTTACTCCTACTTGCTTATTTCTTACATTTTACAGTGATTTTAGGCCATAAACAATATACAAACTGATTTAACTGATTTGACATCATATCATTTAACCTAACTTGACTTGGAATGAAGTGTCTTACACACTTGGATTAATAATAGTTGAATTGCTAAATCATGTTTTACATCTGCTTGTAAAACCTTGACTTTCTAAAATGTGTTTGGCCCTAATTTACCTAGCCTGTCTGCAAGTCAGATTATATTTAGCTAGCATGATCTAAGAAGGACGTGACATCAAGTAGTGATTTTTCATCCATTGTATCATCCCTGTCTCAAGATGTTGAAGCAGTAGCTTTGGATCTCAGCCAGATGGCTCTACCGCTAACAACTATACACTGCTTTGTTAAGGCTCAGACCTTATATAGTGTCATTCCTCCCTTCTGTCCCCCCAGTCTTAATCCCCTTCTTCAAGGTTACTATATCAAAAGGGAGTTTATACAGCTCTTTTTTTCCTGAGGGTTCAGTTAGAGGAATAGGGGTTTAATACTTAAGTTCCAATTGCATTATCTTATTTCAGAAAGAGGTTCAATCAAAACTAAGCCTTGCAGAACAATGCAGAGTTATTGCTGATTTCTGCTACACTTTAAATTAAAAGCAAAAAAAGCTAGTTAGACAAAACTTTATCTTTTTCCAAAAGGAAAAGTCATCCTTATATTCTGTAGGAAACCTTCCAGTTCACAAGTTTGACAGGTACTTCATCTTTTCTTTACCTTCAAGATAAAATCATTAACAGAAATTTTATGTGTGTGATGATTACCTCTTTAAAAACGAAGTATACTGAATTTGTTAGTTTTTTTTCCTAGTGATTCTGAATCAGGAATAACAGTTATTCTTGTACATGCAAGATAACAAGAATGGACTGGGCCCTAACCATAGCAGGGATAGATGTGTGTATGCATTTGTATATATACACATGTACAATATAGATGTGTATATGCATTTATTATATAAGTGTGTATGTATACTTTTTGATATATTGTTGATCATGAGATGATTTGCCTTCATAAGTATGGCATGAAGAATACAAAGCTATTTGATTGCCAGGACAGTGATGCCCTTCTATAAGTACGATTTCAGTCTGAAATTTTTCTAAATGTTTTCCTTTTTGTCCATTCCTAAAACCCTTCTGCCAGAGTATTCCCGGAGCACTTTCAACAGCATTTAGAAAAGTCGCTTAGTACTGCTTTACCTAAAAAGAAAATGTCAATATTCTCCGTCTGTAGATGTTTTAATACAATAAATAGAAGCTCTCACTAGTTCAAGTACTTTATTTTGGAAGAGCTTTAAATTCTTGATCATTATAAAGTTAAGACACTTCTACAGACATTACCCTAGACCATAGTTTCATTCAAGTCTTAAACTTTGACTTTTGAGAGTAGAGGCATAAGAAATGAAATCCCATTTTTAAATGTTAATATAGGATTAGCTTTCTACAGATTTTACTCAGGATACCTTTCAAGTTTTATTTTTTGACGTTCTCATAAACAAACCCTGTGGACAGCTAGACTGAATTTTATCCGTCATCCCTAAATATGCTGCATAAGCAAATATGATATTAATGAGAAAAAAAGATGTTTAATTCTTCCTTGCATTGCTTTATTCTTTGAAAGCATTTTGAAAACTGTCAAAACTTTGAGGACAGTTTTTCCCCCCTTGTCACTAAAGGTTTGTTCTTTTGGGAGCCTTATGGCAAGCAATATATGTTAAAAATTCCATACTGTCTTAATGTTAAAAGTCAAGGGAAGTGATAGTCAAGAATTGCTATTTATTAAGCTCACACTGTTTGAAAGATCCTATGACAGATACATAAACAGAAGTTACAGAGAGGCCAAATGATCCACCCCAGATCACACTAAGTGATGAGAGATTTTAATCCTGATTTGCCTAATTGCAAAAAACCCCTTTCTCTTTCCATGTACTATGCTGCCCCCTATGGTAGAATATGACAAACATCACTAAACAAGATTTCCAATATAGTCATAGAGACTCTGGCGTGTGATGATTTTCTAATACTGTGTCCCATTTGAAGTGATCAGAGCTACCCTATAGAAAGGACAGAGAGCTCAGTTAACTACTTTTCTTTGTGGCACTTAACAAAACACTATTGAAGATTTTACAGCTCAAGGCTAAAGTAATCAGGAAGAAATGACGCTATTACAAAATCTGATAGAGGTCATACTCTCTCGAATCCATAAAACATGCTTTTAAAGCAGAGGTTGTGTGCTGGCTGTTCCTCTAAATTTGACTAGCCTGTAAATTCTAGAGTCAACTTGGTTCTCCAGATATAAATGTCTGTCTCTTCAGTTTTTACTTCCTTTGTCAACATCCTTATCATATATATTTTTTTAAAATTGTTTTCTGAAGAGATGCCCAGCTCATATTGAAGAATCTTTGACATATTTTATGCAGATATCAACTAATTTTCTACTAACATGAAAAACAAATGAGACAATTATTAGGCCAGATCTGGTATCCTGATCTTTTGATGAAGAGAAGTGTGTTTGAGCACTAATTTCTGATGCTTCCATATCTGTCATAGTGGCTTCCACCTGTTCTCTTCTCATATAACATCCTTACCTCAAATGAGTCTATTTTTTTTCCCATCCTGATTGTTGGATTCTTCCACCTGTTCTCGTCTCACATAACTTCCTTACCTGAAATTAGTCTATTTTTTTCCCATCCTGATTGTTAGATTCCTCTTAGTAATTAAACCGTGTTTATCCATTTGCCTCAAATAAGAAATAAATGTTTATCAAAAAATACATATGTATAAAGGATAGCCGGGTATGGTAGCTCACACTGTGATCCCAGCACTTTGGGAGGCTGAGGTGGGCAGATTGCTTGAGCCTAGGGGTTCAAGACCAGCGTGGGCAAACATGGCAAAACCCTGTCTCTACAAAAAACAAAAATTAGCTGAGTGTGATGGCATGCACCTGTGGTTCCAGCTACTTTGAGGGCTGAGGTGGGAGGATCATTTGGGCCCAGGAGGTTGAGGCTGCAGTGATCTGGGCCATAGAGAGTCCTGTTTCAGAATAAATAAGTAGAGAGGGGGGGAGTTGTGGAGAAGCATCTAGTATATTGGAGTTTAGAGGCATAAGACCCTTTCTTTCTTGTCTATAAGTTCTGAACAATAGAGGAATCAGGTAATAGGATCATTAACCAATCAGGGTATCTGGTCCACCATTCTCCAACCACCTCCTAGGACCAGAGCTGCTGAGAAACTTTGTAGGACAATGTGTCTAACATTGGAAATATAACAGGGCTCTAAGTTACACTCTATTGTAGAGTTCTAGAGAATGATAGCTTCTTCAGAAAGTCCCTGGCCTAGTCTACCTACAAGACAAATAACGTAAGTTCAAATTTTGTTTGGTGTAGACATGTCCAGAGAGCAAAAAATGCTATTTAAGGCAGTCATCTTGAGTAACATCCACTAGTAAACATGGCCCAGTGAATAGCCATGTCCCCTACCTTTGTGAGGGAGGAAAAATGAAACATTGACTCAGCATAGTTTAGCCCAATTTTAAACATGTGGGGAGGATGATGGAAATGGGAGAAATGGGGACAATGGGTGAGATGGGTTTTCCCTTAACATATTAGAGTGATAAGAACTTTTCAGATCTGAGTTTGAATTCTGATTATGCCACTTATATGTAACTGTAAGTATGTAATCTCAGTGAACCTATTACTTTATCTGTAAAATGAAGACTAGAATGCCTACCTCTTAAGGTTTTTGTAAGGATTAAGTGAAATAATTTATGTAAATCAGGTAGCATAGTGTCTGGGACACTCAAGATATTTTACAGATACAGGCCTTATAACATCATTTTATTTGTCTCCTGTGCCTTACCCCAAATCCCACAAAATACACTTCATTCCCCACAGCGGTTGTCAGTCTCTATATGTATGTTTTACGACCTTCAGCATTCAGTCATCATATCACCCTCTAGTGTAAAAAGAAGTAGAGAAATAAAGTCTTTTAAAAAGGTACACAGGAGGATTAGAAGAATACTATAATAAGCTAGGCCCATCTTCAATAAAAATAGACATAAATTTTGAAGCCGATGCTACCCACAGATCTCCCTAGCTGATAAAATATGTACCCTTTCCTTTCATTAGAATTTAAGTCAATTTCTGTAGACTTCCTTCTAATCTTTAGCTAAAGCTTCTGTATATTTAAATGCTTTAATGAATCTTCCATATGGATGCCACAATGAATTTTAGCTCATGGTTAATTTCTAATTAATGCTTGTTAATATAGTTTTAAATATATTTGTTAATATTGTGTTAAACCATAATAACTCTAAATGTTGGTGATAAACTGTATCTCATTCACTGCAGGTCATGACAGTTACTATTATTAATTATTTAAGAGATACGGCCTTGCTGTGTTGCCCAGGCTGACCTTGAACCCCTGGGTACAAGAGATCCTCCTGTGTAGTTGGGACGGCAGGCGTGGACCACCGTGCCCAGCTCAAAAAGTATTTTAATTATGGGGTTTCATTGTAGACTAAAGAATAATCTTCACACCAAATGGGCCATTTTAAAATTGTTTTATAGCGCTCCAATGATTTGTTCTTTATACAGATGATAAACCTCACTGAAATATACACAAATACCACAAATAGTTATCTTCAAAATACTTCCAAAGAAAATTGTTTCCCATGTGTATTATTATAATGATCTGATCCATTTTTAATGTTGTTTTTTGTTGGTGGTAGGGAAGACAGTATGAAGAAAAAGGATATAGGAATATATCATGATGAATTTTGTTTTCACTTTGGTAGATAACTCCAAAATGATTTCTCAAGCTCCATTCATTCACCCTAGCCATAGTTTTGCATTTCTAGCTGTCTGTTGGGCATCATCATCTGAGTGGTCCACTGAAAACTGAAACTACTAGTAGTTTCTTTCCCCAAACCAAGTTTTTATTTTCCTGCCCATATTTTCTTTTCTCTCTCAATTGTCCCGTCTTCTGGTCAGTGGATGGAAAAGTGACTTGACTTCTTATGATCTGAGTCTGGGCCTGCTGAAGAATTTAACAGACTTGATCACTTAGTCTCTCTTTTTCTTACCCGCCAGGCACTTGTAAGATAAAAATTGGAGGGGAGGGTTAGTGTTTAAAAATGTAAAGAGCATTTTTGCTTGTGCTTCTGTTTGCATCAGGCTATGATGCCATGCCCTTGACGGTGAGTTGGCAGTATGAATAATTGGATGAGTTTTTTAAATGAATTTTTAGCTCTGTATAGATAATAGCCTCAATACAGATATCTGGTGCCCTGTTTCCCACTGATAAAGCCAAACCTAAATGAGAACATTTGAAGTCTTCCAATATCTTACCATAGTTTCTACCTGGTTTCATCTCCTTTCCTCTTTACTTGTTTTGAATGATACTCCTTCCCACCAGCCAGATCCTTCAAATCCAAGTCCAAATCCCCTATCTTTATACCTTCCTAGATTTAGAAAATCTAATTCCTTTGAACCTGTTGTTGCTTCTCTTCGTGGTGCAGTTCATTTGGTATTACCTGGTGACATTTTTGGTAAGCTTTGTCTTAAGTTAACATAAAATTCTTCACTTTTTTGAGCAGTAGAAATTTGATAAATTTGTCTTCAGTCCTAATTCAGGTTGAGAGTTGAAGACTGGCAAACTGTAATGTGAACAGTTGTCATTTCACCTCTTTTTTTTTTTTTTTTCTTCTAAGACAAGGTCTTGCTTTGTTGCCCAGGCTGGATGGAGTGCAGTGGCATAATCGCGGCTCACTGCAGCCTCCACCTCCCAGGCTTAAGCAATTCTCCCACCTCAGCCTCCAGAGTAACTGGGACCACCCGTGGAACCACCACGCTTGGCTAATTTTTGAATTATCTGTAGAGACAAGGTCTTACTATGCTGCCCACGTTGGTCTCACACTCCTGAGCTCTAGTGATCTTCCTGCCCAGGCCTCCCAAAGTGTTAGGATTATAGGTGTGAGCCACCATGCCCCAGCCTCATTTCACCTCTTAAGATGTACCTAAGCTAGACCAGAAATTGTAAATGGGCACATCATTAAAATTGAGTTTAAGACTCAGGTATTCAGTATACGTACAGATAGTTACATTGAGACTCCCCTGAGGAGAAGTTAAAAATCCCACCTTAGGAATCATTTTGTAACATGCAGAAATCGATTGAAGGCAATTCATACAGCCATTAAATATCACATTTGAAAGAATATTTAATAATGGGAAATGCTTAAAAATATTTTATTTAAAATATAGGATTCAAAACTCTATACAGTGTGATCTTAATTATGAAGCAAACATAGATTTTTATATATGTGTGTGTATGCATCTACATATATACATATGCAAAGAAAAAGATCAGAAGAAATTGTACCAAATGTTAGGAATTATCTCTGAATGTGGTTGAATAAAATGTTATTTTTTTCTTAAATACATTTTAGAATTTCTCCATTTTGTTATAACAAGCATATATGACTCTTTATTGGAAAAATAACTCTCTGCTGGAAACCAATTATTCTATGTAATCTTTTTTGATGACTTACATGGTGTGTAATGCTCCTAATGGAGGATTGGATAAAAAGATGTTCCTCACAAGAAATGGCATTATATAATGATCTCTGCATGAGAATGCAGCTGAATATAGTGGAAACCTTCCCCTATTCCCAACCCCCCATTTCATAGTGGAAAGGGCACGGAACTCTTCAAGTCCTAGTGTAACTGATTCTTCACATCTTTAGGGCTCAGGTGTTACCCTGGCAATTTTCTAAGATCAGCTTAACACATTACTAGAAGAGTAATAGCATAGTCGTATCTTTTCTTGTTTTGAAGATATTTATTTAATATGTGTTTTCTTTAAAGAGTTCTTTGGCCTTGATAGCACTTTTGGCTCTCTCTAAACGTGAATATTTTTCATATAAAAACCTTTCTCTGAGCAATTTCAGAGTCTGTCTTTGAAAATGGGTGTCCCCAACCCCCAGGCCATGGACCAGTACCAGTCTGTGGCCTGTTAGGAACTGGGCCTCACAGCAGGAGGCGAGTGGTGGGTGAGTGAGCATTACTGACTGTGCTCCACCTCCTGTCAGATCAGCTGTGGCATTAGATTCTAATAGGAGCACGAACCCTATTGTGAACTGCGTTTGCGAGAGATCTAGGTTGTATGCTCCTTCTGAGAATCTAATGCCTGATGATCTGAGGTGGAACAGTTTCATCCCAAACTGTCCCCCCACCTCCCCCGTCCACGGAAAAATTGTCTTTCGTGAAACCTGTCCCTGGTGCCAGAAAGGTTGGTGACTACTGTTTTAAAACACAATTATTATTATTATTTTTTGAGATGGAGTCTGGCTCTGTTGCCCAGGCTGGAGTGCAGTAGTGCAATCTCAGCTCACTGCAACCTCCACCTCCTGGGTTCAGGCGATTATCCTGCCTCAGCCTCCTGAGTAGCTGGGATTACCAGTGTCTGCCGCCACGCCCAGCTAATTTTTGTATTTTTAGTAGAGACAGGGTTTCACTATGTTGGCCAGGCTGGCCTCGAACTCCTGACCTCAAGTGATCCACCTGCCTTGGCCTCTCAAAGTGCTGGGATTACAGGCATGAGCCACCGTGCCTGGCCTTAAAACATAATTCCAAAGTGGCCATTGCTTTATGAGGAAATCGTTAGTGCTTTCCCTTCACTCCCTTCCCGTATTCCCAACCCCCCATTTCATCAAACTAATATATTTAACATGTTAAGAGTTTTTAGTCTTAATTTTAAGTCTCCTAAGATGGACTCCAAACTGGAGTGGACCTTTGAGATCACCAAGGCCAAACCTGTGTCCAGTGGCTTTACCAACAGACTTGAACTTACAAATGAGGCCATTACAAAGGAATACTGCAATGTCAAGTATCTTCATAGTTTTAGACAGTTATTTATGTTAGGGTTCTTTATTTAATGTTGACATCTCTGACTTTGCTTTGGTCCTTGTTCTTCTGCCTAGAGCAGTGACAGCTCTTTTCACAGGAGAAGACTGCTGCCGTATTAATCTGTGATCTTCTCCAGACTGAATGCCTTCAGTGTGTTCTCAGAATGTGTATATATATATATACTTATATTTTTTCTCATTAATCTTAACAGTCCTAATAGGTCATTTCTAATCTTTAACCCCATAGTGGACATGAGAAATATGTGAAGAGAGGTTAAGTAATTAATCATGTATCAATCAGCTGGTAAATAGTGGAGTTGGGATTAGAACTCAGATCTTATTCTGGGTCTAGGTTATGGACATATAACAAATGTACTTATGTTAACATTTGGAAATTCAGTTAAACAATATTAGGAATTTTGGGATGAGTGGGCTGTGAAATAACCTATAAAGCTACCGCCCTAACATTTATTTTCATGTCCCCAAATGTTGCCTCAACTAAATCTCTTTGTGGTATATTTATTGTGACTCATTGTATTAAGTTTGTTTTTCTCCGTCTCTCATTTAAGCCCTTTGATTTCTTATTTTATTGCCTAGTAATATTTATTGTATTATCAGGTACCCTGATAACCTAATTATTAGTCAATAAAGAATTAGTGTATAAATTTTTACATAATACTTGTCAGTCATTGACCACATGGATATATATTTTGTGTAGCTGGAGTCAGTGCATATACTTCTTTTATATTCCTGATTCTTTTGGTTATTACGATAATAATAGCCTTATTATTATTTGATAACCTGTTTAAACAGTTGACTTGTTCAGCCTCTCAAAGGGAATTTTCCCCACTCCCCTCTGCTTCACTGAGATCTTGACCCATTTACATGAATTATTTCTACATTCCTTCACCTAGAATTTCATGTGTATCTTTTTTCTTTTATCCCTCCAATCTGGAAAGAAGAAATACACTCGTCCTTTACAAGGAAACCTTGTGTTTGGATTGTTGATCCTTGAGGTTTGCAAAATGTTTTTTGGAGACTTCCTGCATTAGCCAGTCTGTCTTTTTAAATTAACAAGCTTTAATTTTTAGAGCAGTTTTAGATTCACAACAAAGTTGAATGAGAGGCCCAGAGAGTTCCCATATGCCCCCTGGTGCACACATGTACAGCTTCCCCTTTACCAGAATAGTACATTTGTTACAGTCGGTGAATCTACATTGTCATACCATTATCCGGAATCCATAGTTTCCACCAAGGTCTCACTCTTGGTGTTGTGCACTCTGTGGGTGTGGACAAATGTGTACTGACACGCATCTACCAATGTAGTACCATAGTGAATGGTTTCACTCCCTTAAAAATCCTGTGTTCTGCCTATTCATCCCTTTCTTCCCCAGTCTCTCATCACCATGATCCTTCCACCGTCTCCATAGTTTAACTTTATCGGAATGTCATATAGTTGCAATTATACAGTATGTAGCCTTTCAGATTGGCTTCTTTTACTGATGTAATATGTATTGACTTTTCCTCCATGTATATTTATAGCTTGATAGCTCATTTTCTTCTAACACTGAATAATATTCCATTGTTTGGATATACCACAGTTTATCCACTTCCCTAGTGAAAGACATCTTGGTTGCTTCCACATATTGGCAATTATGAATATAGCTGCTTGTGAAAATCTGTGTGCAGGATTTTGCATGGACTAAGTTTTTAACTCCTTTGCATAAATGCCAGGGAGTGTGATTCCTGGATTGTGTGTTAACAGTATGTTTAATTTTGTAAGAAACTGCCAAATGGCTTCCAAAGTGGCTATATCATTTTGCATTCCCACCAGCAGTGAATGAGAGTTCCTATGGCTCCATATCTTCAGTGGCATATGGTGTTGTCAGTGTTCTGGATTTCGACCATTCTAATAGGTGTGTATGGTATCTCTTTGTTACAATTTGCAATTCCCTAGTGATACATGATACTGATCATCTTTTCCTGTGCTTACTTCCCATCTGTAAATCTTCTTTGGTGAGGTGTGTGTCCAGATCTTTTGTCCATGTTTTAGTTGGGTTGTTCTCTTATTGTTGTATATTTTGGATAACAATCGTTTATCCCATGTGCATTTTGCAAATATTTTCTTCCAGTCTGTGTCTTATGTTCTTATTTTCCTGACAGTGTCTTTCAGATAGCAGACATTTCTAATTTAGTATAGTCCAGCTTACGAATTCTTTCTTTCATGTATCATGCTGTTAGTATTGTGTTGTTGTATCTCAAATGTCATTTCCAGCTGGGTGCCGTGGCTCACACCTATAATCCCAGCACTTTGGCAGGCTGAGGTGGGAGGATCGCTTGAGCCCAGGAGTTTGAGACCAGCCTGGGCAACATAGTGAGACCTCCTCCTTAAAAAAAAAAAATAAATAAAATAATACACAAAATTAGCCAGGCATGGTGGTTGGTGCATTCCTGTGGTCTTAGCAACCCGAGAGTCTGAGGTTGGAGGATTGCTTGATCCTGGGACATCAAGGATGCAGTGAGCTGAGATCATACCACTCTACCCCAGCAAAAAGTCTTTTCTATACCCATTTAGGTTTTCTCTAATGTTATCTTCTAAGAGTTTTATAGTTATGCACCTTACATTTATGTCTGTGATCCATTTTGAGTTAATTTTGTGAAGGGTGTAAGATCATTGTTTCGATTCATTTATTTGCATGTGGATGTTCAGTGGTTCAGCACCATTTGTGGAAAAGACTAACTTTTCTCCCTTGTACTGCCTTTGTTCCATTGTCAAAGATCACTGTACCATATTCTGGTCTCTCTATTCTGTTCCATTCATCTACTTTTAATTCTTTCACCAATACCACACTGTCTTGGTTACTGTAGCTTTATAGTAAGCCTTGAAATTGGATAGTGTCTATCTCCCAGGTTCGTTCCTCTCCTTCAGTATCGTTTTGGCTATTCTGGGTCTTTTGCCTCTCCATATGTTTTAGAATCAGTTTGTCGATATCTGTTACTTGCTGAGATTTTGATTGGTATTGCTTTGAAACTGTAGACCAGATTGGCAAGGACTGACATCTTGACAATATTGAGTCTTCCTGTACAAGAATATGGAATATATCTCCATTTATTTCATTCTTCTTTGATGTTTTCTTATCAGAGTTTTATAATTTTCCTTGCATAGATCTTATACATATTTTATTAGATCATCCCTAAATATTTTATTTCAGGGGGCTGCTAACGTAAATGATACTATGTTTGTCATTTCAGATTTCACTTTTTCATTGCTGGTGTATAGGAAAATAATTGACTTATTATATATTAATCTTATATCTTGCAACCTTGCTATAGTTGCTTTTGTTTGGTCCATTTTTTAAAGGATTTTCTATGTAGAGTGTCATATCATTGGCCAAAAAAGACAGTGTTATTTCCTCTTTCTTAATCTCTTTATCTTTTACTTCTTTTTCTTGTCTTTATGCTTTAACTAGGACTTCCTCTACGATGTTGAAAAGCAGTGGTTAAAGAGGACATTCTTGCCTTGTGTCTGATCTTAGTAGGACAGCTTTGAGTTTCCATCGTTAAGTGTGATGTTAGCTGTAGGCTTTTTGTAGATAGTCTTTATCAGATTGAGAAAGTTCCTCCCTTCTATTCCTAGTTTGCTAAGAGTCCTTCTGTCCTATTTCTTAATGGTTTAGTAGATGACTCTGTGGTACTTTGAAGGTTGTTTGCCATAGGCAGTTTACCTTTCCTTGACATTTGAAGGATTTGTGTTGATGCCAAGTATAGGATTTTCACAGAGTCCTCCTGTAGCTTCTAAAGGTTTAGCTTGGAAATGTTAATTACTTAACATTAGCAGGTGAGTAAAAAAGCTGGGGATAAATTTTATATCTTGCTTGTATTTCAGTTCCCACCTCTCCCCCTGACAAAACCCCAATATATAAACAGTAAATGTAAGTATATATAAATATATTTTTTAAACATGTAACAAATGTAAGTTCCTTTTGAAATTATTATTTCACCAACTTTAAACAGTATTATCGATTTTACAAACATTTGGCCAGTGGTTACAATTTTATGAATCTTATTAATGAGATTCTTTTCTGCTTGTGGGTCTACTTTTACTTTGACTCTTGTCCTAAAATCTCAGTCCTATCTTTGGCCTCTCTTCTGAGAGACGTAATTTTGTGTATTTAATTAATCTCTATTTTCTATAAATTAATATGATAAAAAGAATCAAGTTGGATGGATCACAAGTAGAATACAGAGAAAAGAAAATATGGTTAGAGCATTGAGATTAGGTGTGTTTAAATACTTAGTTTTTAGACACGACCCCAGTCTTTTGTTTTTTTTCTTTGAAATTTGCCTTACATTCACTATTGTCTAGTTCTTAATTTGGAAATGCTATTTTTTTTCATTTAGCATTACAATTATTTATGGGAAAAACTTTAAGAACATTTCAGAATTCTTTCACTGGATATTCTAAATATGGATAGTAATTCAAAAGAAAGCACAAAGATGTAAAATCATAGAAGATATAAAATATTTAGGTTTTTGTAGAAGTCATATATTAGTATGTTTAGCATACGTAGAAAATTTTATATATATATTTTTTACTATGAAACATATCAAAAGCACACAGTTCCTTAAGAATTTATCTGTTTCTTCACTGAACACTAGAGGGCCATATAGTACCTTATAGATAGAGCTGCTTTCCATGTATTTAAATATACTTAGTATGTGCTTGTCTTTCCTACTTTGTGTTTTAGTATAGTATGTCTTGCTCAGAATTTGGAGTATACACTCAAGAGTAATTATGTGCACTGTCAGATAATATGTGGGATACCTAGGGTTTTTGTTTTTGCTTTTTTTTTTTTTTAAACAAGCAACTAGCATTTTGCTACTTCGTAACAACAAAAAGTGATGAAAGAGTGAATCTTGGGATAAATGTATGTGCAGACTGACTATGCTTTGGAAATATAAGTGTGCTTTTAGAAAATTTCTCAAGTATCTGAACATATAAGCATAAAAAGAATAGGCCTTTCATTGTTATTTGCTCTGGGACTTCTTGGCATGTATGTGAGAAAAGAATTCTCTCTCCAAAGAAGCTACTTCCCTTGTCTAAATGTCATTTTGTGTTAGCACAGAAAGTAATATTGTGGGGCATAACCACCTAATCATCCTGGAGTAAAGAATATTTGAACAACTGATTTAATCTTCTTCATTTTTTTTTTTTGGCTGCTTAGAGTAAAGAAATGAGAAATGTAACCTATAGGTACTTAAATAGGTAATGTCAATGTGTGAAGAGAATCATGAACAGCCAGTAAGACTGTTCAGGCTCTCATGAACTACATAAGATATGCCTTCCCCAAAAGGTATTAATATTCAGTTAAAAGAATAAAAATATGAGGCAAGAAGATGGTTTGAGCCCAGGAGTTTGAGGCTGCAGTGACAGTACTACAGTACTTTAGCCTGGGTGACAGAGTGAGACTCTGTCTTTAGAAATATCAAGAAAAGAAAAAGAAAAACATTGTGCTGGCTCCAAAAAACTGACTTTGAGCTACATATGACCCATCGACTGTATACTATTGGATCTTTGCTAGCTTCTAGAGAAGAAGTTCAAGATCTGAGTAGCACCTTGCTTAAATTTTAATTTCTTCCTTAGATATACTTTAGAGAGCACTTTTCATTATTAATTTCTGTATTATGTTTCAGGGGGCGGAAATAAGGACATTTCTCGTTAGCTACTATTTATACAGTCTTTTGGTGTAGGAAGATTAGTATGATGAACTTAGAGGAAACACATTGTTTACACCTAGAGGAGACAATAAAAGAGGGTCATGTGAAAGAGAAGGAACAATAATTCACTTAAAGACTTAAAAGAATCTCATCTTTTAAGTCTCGCCTCCTTTGATTTGCCAATTTTAATACCTTAAATTATTTCTTCAAATTAGTTACTATAATAATGAAGTGACAAAACTTTGATCTTTAGTTCTAAATTTTACTGAGATGTTAGTCCTCTTGAATATTGATGAACTTATTATTATTTTAAAGTCACTGCTATGATAAACAGTATTCTCTAGCTGATAACATTTCTTATGCCTTAGTGCTGTGTTTGCTAGTTTTCTGTATCACTGCCATTTTCTGAAAACCACATTTATTTACAGGTTGACATGAGCTTAGGTAATTGAAGGCTGAGCTTGAATTCTCATCCTTTTGCACAAGTGATGAATTGAGTTATTGTTAGCATAATATAGGTGGTGCATGTTGAACTCTTAAATGGTCAAGAAGGTAAATCAAATAAAAAGATCAGTATTTGGATATTTTGAAAAACACATGGACTCCTTCTTTGAGTGGCAGAGATAATAGATGCTCTTGATGGATTGAAGACATCCAGTATTGTGTCTTTAACATGTGTCTGAAGAAAACACTGACTTACTAGTTAAAACTTGATTCATTTAACAGTATTATTGAGCACTCAAAGAATTGCCATTATTTTTCTAAGATAAACCACAATTTACTAGTAGCTCTGGTAGGGAGGGGTTGGGGAAGGGTGATGTTGGGAGTAGATTACTATGCTAAATGCATATATTCATTGTTAGTTGCATTACATTTTAAAAGGGTTAATGGGAGGGGGCAAGTACAGGGTATGTAGTATTTTATAAAGGGTAAGAGATCACTTTTATCCACCCAGAAGTCACAGATTTGGAAAAAGCAGGTTAGTATGAATATGAATACTAGAGATGTTTCTAGAATATCATACACCTGTATTGTAACTAATTTCCATCAATGATTTATTTCCTAACCTGGAATGATTTTCAAGCAGAAAACCCTCTGGACCATAGGGTCCCGAAAGTTAATTGATATGAATGAAATGGGATATAAGAGCCAGGGAGCTAAAACGTCTCTAAAAAGAGGGTCTTGATATTGCCATGTTTTTGAATTTTTCAAAATTCGTTGGAATTTCAGATTTTCAGATGATATTTCTTAATCTTTAAAATACATTGGTGTCCAAATTTTACAAAAGCACTTCCGTGGGTTGGTTTGACCCATAGACCACCCGTTTTCCACTATCATGTATGGAAGAAGAATGGACTATTATTGTTGAACTGAATAACTGAAACTGGAATAAATGCAAAGGAAGATGTTCTGTAGAAATGTTTATCACCCATTACAAAATTACAGTACACTTTGCCTCCAGTGCTGATCCATTAATGGGAGTTGGGTTGTTTGGAGTGGAAGTGCGACATATGCATAGCACTTTAAGTGCTTTAACTGGTGACCTACAGACTTTTCCTTATGAATTTGGTATACTGATTTTAGGTATTAAACTGCCAAATGAATTGACCTCATTTTAAAGAAACGAATATCCAGCTTCCACAAGGAATTTGGGATTTGAAGTGGTCTATATGTAGGAGAAATACATATAATAAAGTGACAAAGTGTACATGAAAATCAGAACCAGGGACCATACTGGAGTAGAATATGAGGGCAAGGTCATGAGAAGAGGTAAGGAATGAGTTATAATGAGTTAGAGAAAGCTGGTAATAGGATATAGGTTGTCCACTCCTAAGTGTATGCACTGGTATTTTTCGAAGTGTTACCTTGGACCAGCTGCATCAGAAGCATCTGGAGTGCTTTTTAAAAACAGATTTCTGGGTTACTCTCCAGAGCTACTTAACTAAACTCCAGGGTCAGGATGTGCGTTTTTAATAAGCTCTCAAATGATTTTCATGTAAACTGAAGTTTGCAAAACACTGGCCTTTAGTTTGGAGTCTCTGCTTCCTTGTGATAAAATTAAGAAGACGATGTACTGAGTCCTCAGGGGAAGAGAAAAGATGTCTCTCACACACACACACACACATACACACCCATGCATCTTTCCTAATATTATGTAAAAGGAATTTCCCACATAGGGCTTCGGAGTGATTCAGTAGATCACGTCCTCAACAGTATATCTAGAACAAATGCATTAATGCTCGTCAATAGTGGTAGGGTGTGATTTCTAAGGTCAAACTACTGGGGGATTTTCAAATACTAGCTCTGTCAGTTCATGGCAGTCTGACCTTGCACAAACCATTGACCTTGTAGTTTCGTAGGGACGGTAGTAGTATCTAACACATAGTGTTATGGAGAGGATTCAGTGAGGTAATGTATGCAAAGTACTCAGGATAATGACTGGCATATAGCAAATCCTTAAGCATTTGCTATTATATTTTATAAGGTTAATTATTGTAATGTTACAAGTCTATGCTATAACTAACTTACTAGTTCAGGCTAGGAGGAATGCTATGCAAAATATTTTTAGTTCCAAAGATACTCTTTTGGGTGAGTTGAAACTATTCCATTGACTTTTGCCTACATTATTACGGCTTTTAGCATAGAGTTCAGCTGTTTGATATTGTACATTTTGTTACTACTAACTATGAAGCACTCTTGATCCCTGACAGGTATTTTTTCCCTAATTGGTTGTTAATGCTGAACTTAGAAGGAATTTGTAAAAGAACCCACAAGTAAATTTTGCTAATCCTAGAGCTTTGAGTACTCATATGAAAATGTTCAGAAGACAGGAAAAGGCAAGTTTTATTCTTTAATGATACTTGGGTGTTCTTGAACTGAATAGCTGAAACTGGAATAAATGCAAGGGAAGATGTTCTTTGGCACTTCTGTAGAAATTCTAGAATTACTGCTTGATACTACAGAAAATATCGATGTTTTTCACAGTGAAGAGATGATTATAAACAAATGAAGCAATCACTATGAATGGAACAATAGTTTTGGGTAGGTTAAAATTATCTTTATTTAGGATACATTTTAGAGAACACTTCATAAATTATTGGGATAACTTCTAGCTGTATCTAACATAGGACATTAACTTGATTCCTTATAATAAGTATTGTTGTCAGGGTAGCATCTTGCATATAAACTTTAACCTCTAATTATATGAAATGCAGGAAGAATGATGATTGTTTTCATAGATCAGGTTTAAAAATGATGCTTAAAATTTTTTTGTATCTTTCCCCCTCCCTAGAAAAGGGTCTGTTTTATTCAAATATAGCTTGTCCTTCTGTCAGTTGGTTTTTGCTGATGCAAAAGGTAGTTTCTCTGCTTTAGAAATAGCAGTTGCTTTTAGGAGATGCATTACTTGGTTGGTTTCCATGGCAGTTTTTGGTTATTGAAATCAGATGCAAATCAGGAATGGAAGCATGAAGAAGGTACTGGTGAATTTGAGGAGTAAGTGCCAGCAGTTACTCATTTGCTTAGCTACAGATGTTGGTTCTATTAATTTAAGTCTACATTATAAATTTAATTTTCTAGAATGCATTGTTTGTACTTTACCAGTATGCTGCCATCTGTCTTAGGGTTTAATGAGTGAAAAACTTAAATATACTGAGGTACGTACCTCTGTAGTGTTTATCACGTAAGTTTCAGTTTTGGGGTTTATTCCTCATTATCATTTTACTCTGTTACTTGGTATAGAAAAGAAAATTAAAACTTTAAGACAGAATCATTATTCTCTATCAGATTATCACTAATCTTACATTTTATTTTAATTATTTTTTTGTGCTTCTTTACTCCAGAAAGGAACAGAATAGAGATGACAAAATGATATCTCATATAGTAGGTATTTAAATCTTTTTCTTTTCATCATGACAGCCTACCATTGAATGTATTTTTAAAACATTTAAATTTGTTGCCAACATTGGAAAATCTTGAGAGTTCACATAAAGGTATTGATTTTTTTCACCTTCTTTTGAAAATATAGAACAAATGGCCTTGCTGGGCCAATGTACTTATATGATGACATCAATTGTACCCTCTAAAAGGGCTTTTCAGGTCTTAAACCTAATTGGTTTTTCTCCTTTAATTGTACTTGCCTTATCCCCTTGTCATCTGAGTTCGCTTGGAATATAGACAAAAGCACAATTTTAGGAAATCCAAAAGTGAGTTTGATTTTTCCTTTCTTGGTCATATATCGAATGACTTTGGATGTAAATTCAAGCCAAAGTAATATGAAACTTTTAAAAAAGTTTTATTATGAAAATAGAAACTTGCTAAGGCCTCATTTCCATTGAGTATCAAGGTGGGAAATTGTCACCCAAAATTTTGCCATCCTCAAGATGATCACTTACGTTTTCATTTTGAATCACCCATTATCCTTTCCATTCCTGTTACATTGTAAAATTAACGCTCCACTACGATGACTATAAACCAACTTAGAACTCCTTGTTTTATAAGATGTTTGGGTTATCCATTGTCACCTGACCAGTCGCCATCAAAGCTTTGTGGATATAGCAAATGAGAATTATTTTATTATTTCTCATTGTTCTTATAGGTTTGTAATTTGGGGAGTGCTGATCTGGCCATTGTTAACTCTGGGTGGCAGTCAGATCATGGCTGGAAGTGCAAAAGCAGGGGTCTAGAACAGCTGAGGGCTGACCCAGAAACTCTTTTTCCGTATAGTCTCAGAACATCTCCATGTAATACAGTCTTTTTACCTGGGCTAGTTTGGGCTTCTTCAGAGCATGGTGGCCTGAAGGTACTACTTAGTTACCACATCAGGACTACCAAGTGAGTGTTCCAGCAAGCTGGAAGCTGAATCTCCTTTTTATGACTTAGCCTGGGAAGTCACATGATACCATTTTTACTATCTCTGACGGTCCAAACAGTCACAAAAGTCTGGCCTGTTGTTAAGGCAAGAGGACATGGCCTCTACCTCTTTGTGAAAGGAGTGTCAGAATCACATTACAAGAAGAGCATGCAAGATGGGGGACAGTGTTGTGACTATTTTTGAGAATACAATTTGCTATAGGAGGTCATAATATCTTCGATGTTATTCCTGTTTCTTTTTTTAAATTTGGACTTCATAAAAACTAGGCACATTAAAACATTCCATATATAATATGTAAATGTCTTATACAATACTTTATTTCAGTTATCTAGAACTCATTTATATCTGACAAACTTACATATCTGAAACACTAACAAAGAAGTGTCTCCGAACAACTAATTTAGGAAGTAACACAACTAAGTTAGGATGTAACATTCTGTGGAATTGGATAGATGATCTGTTACAAAGCACAAGTTTAGGAATTAGACATACCAGGGTTAAAATCTCAACTCCATTACCTGGCAACTGTGTTACCTTGGGCAAATTTGTAAACCTTTCTGAGCCTTAGTTTTGTCTGTAACAAGTAGACAAGGATAATGATACCTCAAAGTTTCCTCCTGGTGATTAAGTGATACAAAGCATGATCTACTAGAAACTCTTGTCAGTGTTTAATCCCTTCCCCTCATCATTGTTCCAGTCTGAAACAATGTGTATGTATTTCTAAGCCCTACAGCTGCAGAATTCCTTTATATCTCTTATTGATCTCTGATAGTCTCCTTAGACTTATTTATCTTCCTATCCCAAGATCTTTCTATTACAGGCATACTATAGAATAGTAGGAATTGAGTTTTGTTTCTTCGTTTTTAATTTTTCTTGATAACCAGTTAGTGTTTCATTTATTGTAAAGAATGAAAACTTAGGCTCTCAGCTTAATTTAAACCTCAGCTACAAAAAATAACATTGATGTTTTTCAGAAAAATTACTTTGTTGAATATGTAATATTGACAGCATAAAAGGCCAGTGGTATCAACTGTCAGCCCGTCCAAGAATTAAGTTCTAAATATGTATTTTCTATTGCTTAATCTTACTTTTCTGTACTTTAATCCCATATTTAAATTCTGTGCTGAAGTACTTTCAGTTAATATTAATAAATCCCACATACTTTCATAGCACATTACTGAAAATTATATAAATGAAGTATGGTACTATGTTTATCTTACTCAAAATATATTGATTTTTATTTATAATTGCATCAGAAACTCAGCAGTGTAGGAAATAATCATTTCCCCCTCCTTACTGTTTTACCTGTTTAAAACGCCAGCACTCCTTCAGATTTTTTACATTTCTGTAAGTGTAGCTTTTTATTTTTCGTAAGATAAATTTTTATAAATCTGCATTATAGCTTAATTTTTTAAAGCTGTATAGCAAAACAATACACTCTTACTGTATTTTAGAAGAATTATTAGTATTATTTACTTAGTCCTAATTATTAGTGTAATTAGTATTATAACTCCCTGGCCTGCAATACTCTTCAGAATTTTTATTAAGAGAAAGAAATTACTGGTAAGTAATGTTTAATTTATTTTAACTGAAAGGCTGATGAACTGTTTATGTTTAAACTGTTTATGTTTGAACTGTTTATGTTTATGGACTTAAGTACTGATATTAAAGAAGTTACTGTCTTTCTTACACTTAAATTTTATTTTGAGAATTATGGAAAATTAGGTTGCTTTAAATCATTTACTCTGTCATTACATGAGGCTTTTTGCATGACTGAAATACCTGTAATTACTGTGTCATTTTTGTCATAGTTGACTTAAAGGTGTAACTATAATAATCACGAACTAAATTCTTGGTGAGCAGCTGTGTAAGGCCATTTTAACAGCTGGGGTAACCCAGCTCAGCCTGTAAGAGTTAAGCTTAATCATGAGACAGGTTATGTTAAGTCATTGAAGACTTCATACTGGGCATTTCTGAAATACTTAAAAAATTCAGTAAGATAGTTGGATTTTTGTTTCATCTTAAGTACTTTTTAAAATGCTTAATGAAAGGATGAGGAAAAGTATTTTAACAACTAAAGTTCTTAGGCACAAATATAAATAAAATCCAAAGTTTACTCCTTAAAAAAAAAGTCAAATATACTCTGTATGGTAGTGTTTAGACTACTATAGTCAGTAGGAGAGGAAAAAAATATATAAACACACACATATTATTATAGTATAATATGGAATCAGAAAAATCCTGAGGTTATTTTTCTTGAATTTCATCTTTTAAAAATTTATGTAAAAATCATTATGCCTGTACCTTTTTTCCAATAAAAATGTTTTCGTATTACTGTACAAAAACATTTATAGCACAGGCATACATGCCTTTTGTAAAAGAAGTCAGACACAAAAGAAGAAGCAATGCGTTTTATTTAGATATATTTTATAAACTGGCTATATTGTTCACTAAACTATAATAAAAGAAAGCTCACCAAATTGAACCTTCTTACAAGAAGGCCATGTGCGTAATATTATTAGAGCTGTAATATACTTATTTTGTGTGTGTGTAAATTTAAGGGGTACTGCAGGTTTTTTTACAAGGCTATATTACATAGTGGTGAAATTTGGGCCTTTAGTGTACCCGTCACCCAAATAGTAAAATTATACCCATTAAGTGATTTCTCATCTCTCAACATCCTCCCTGCGTGTCACCCTTCTGAGTCTCTTAATATCTATTATTACACACTCCATGTTCATGTGTACACTTTACTTAGCTTTCACTTGTAAGTGAAACGTGGTATTTGACTTTTTGTTTCTGTGTTGTTTCACTTAAAAATCATCTCCAGTTCCATCCATATTGCTGCAAAAGACATTTCATTCTTTTTTATAGCTGAATGGTATTCCATTTGTGTGTGTGTGTACACACATATATATGTGGGTTAGTTATCATAATTGACTTAAAGGTATAACTATAATAATCACACACTACATTCTTGGGCATCTTTAAAATAATGATTTCATTTCTTTTGGGTAGATGCCCAGTAGTGGGATTGCTGGATCAAATGATAGTTCTATTTTTAGTTCTTTGAGAAATCTCCATACTGTTTTCCATGGAGATTGTACTAGTTTGCATTCCCACCAACACCGTATAGCATTTTTTTCCTCTACATCCTCGCCAACATCTATTATTTTTTGTCTTTTTAATAATAGCCATTCTGAATGGTGTAAAATGAGATCTATTGTGGCTTTACTTTGCATTTCTTTGATAATTAATGATGTTGAACATTTTTTCATGCTTATTGGCATGAGAAAATATGTATGTCTTCTTTTGAGAAGTATTTATTCATGTTCTTTGCCCACTTTTTAATGAAGTTATTTGGTTTTTGTTGTTGAGTTGCCTGTAAATTCTGGATATCAGCCCCCTGTTGGAAGCATAGTTTGCAAATATTTTCTCCCATTCTGTAGGTTGTCTTTTCACTGTTGATTTAGAGATGTAATATACTCTTAAACCTGCAAGGGACTTAATCTCAATCATCTGAGGAGAAGTCAGACCATCTATTTCTATTAATATTTAGCCTCCTTTTTGTAGAAACCTGAAGTATAAACTCCAGGTAATTGTACTGCAAGACATTAAATAGTTAAGGTTCTTGAATCTTGGAGTTTCTGGCGTACCGTGGGATAGTTTTGTCATCTGTCAACTTATAATTTATTAGCACTTGTTTTGGTTGGTTTTCTGTATTTCACTTTTTAATTTATAATGTATTTTCAGCCAAATTTTTTGAAATAACTGGAATATAAAACAGCTTAGATGTCTAACATTGAGATGTTGATTCCATAAATCAGAGCAGTTACAATACCTTATATAATCTAGTATTCTAGCATTTTTATTTTGAAAATGCTACATATCTGTGTATATAGGCATGTACATGCAATGCTTTTATTTTGCAAATGTCCAATTATCAGGTCACATTTTTATAACACTTGTGTATGTTGTATGTGCTGCTTCAGAACCCAAGCATATTTCTCTTAGTTAGGGGCTGTCCTTGTTGCCCAAATAAAGAAAATTAGCAGGGAAGTGCAATGTGCGACCCATTGAATGTTTACATACATATAATGTCTCAAATACATTGTAATTGGAAGTTGTAATCTGAGTGAGCACTTTGAGCATGTAAATAAATATCTTTTAGAACATGTTTAGTAATCATTTTAAATGTGATTTTCATCTTAAAAAATTTTTATTTATTTGACATACCTTTTGTGAATACTAAAACTTAAAAAAAACAAAAAAACAAAAAAAACTAAAACTTTAAAAGGTATACCAACCAGGCATGGTGGCTCACGCCTGTAATCCCAGCACTTTGGGAGTCCAGGGCAGGTGGATCACAAGGTCAGGAGTTCGAGACCAGCCTGGCCAACATAGTAAAACTCTGTCTCTACTAAAAATACAAAAATTAGCCGGGCGTGGTGGCAGGCATCTGTAATCCTGCTACTCAGGAGGCTGAGGCAGGAGAATTGCTTGAACCTGGGAGGCGGAGGTTGCAGTGAGCCGAGATTGCAACACTGCACTCCAGCCTGGGCAACAGAGCAAGACTCAGTCTCAAAAAAAAAAAAAAAAAAGTATGCCATATTTTTTTCTTTGATGCCCTATCTAATTGTGTTTATGGTTCTGCATTTAAAGTAATATGTTGCTTGCTGGATTTTTTTTTTTTTTACAGTTATTGCTTATACAAGCTTGATAGTTAATTTATCATTAAGCAGAGGGTTTAATTTCTTGATTTCTGATTGTTTTCCTCCGTGTTTAAATTGCTCCATCTTCAACCATGAATTGCTTTCATTCATGAATTGCTTGGTAGGGAAATACTTTAACACTCTGATATCTATGATGTTAGGAAGATTAAAAACTGATTGTTAGAGAAAATAATCTGCCTTACTCTGTATCTGTGAATAAATGAGTATACTTGATAATACCATATTATCTGATCAGAAGGATTTTGATTCTGATTTATTGCACTTTAGTAATGGCATACTTTTTAGCACGTGGGACTTTCTGTTTCTACAACAGAGAAAGTCACTTGTTGCCTGAATTCACAGAAGCAGTGAATAATACTGAATTCAAATAACATATGTTGATATTCTTCCTGTGGAAGTTTTTAAGGTAAGACTGAAAACTCTTGGTATAAAGTCAATTTGAATTTGCAGGGAGATTTACATCTTCTGAGTGATTTGTTTTAGCTGATTCAGGAATAATATATGAAAAATGGAAAATCTTTGTGCTGCTCATATGCTGTAGCTTTGGTCAGGAGCAGTTAAATTTCTAGCCTTTTGTATAATACTGAATGAAAGAAAAGATGGAACTCCAGAGTAAATTGCTGTGATGGTATTTTTCTTGTTGTTACAAGAGAATTGGAGTGCTTGGAGTTGTAATGCATTTTACAGATACCGTATTGGTGATATTTTGTTACATGTAACATTTATATATAATTGTTTTTGCAGATGCAAATTTTTAGAAGAAAGAAAATCAGGAAGTGATAAGTGGGCAAAATAAGTTACCTTATATAAAGACCTTTTCTTTACTACAAGTTCCCTAATATTTAGCCTTTCTTGGATGATCAGTGATATCTGGAATCTTAAAATGCTAAGACACTATGGCTAAGATACTACAGCTTCATTTTTTGGCAAAAATTTTGACAGAATAGAAGTCTTTCTGAAACTTACAGATAATATGTTTTAAAATATTCTTTTCCAAAGTTATTGTAGATGGATTTTAGAATCTCTGCTTTATTTGCTGGTGATTTTAAAATTGGAAATGTTATCTACAAAGCTCTGCGTGATTTTTGATTCCATTAATAGTAGTGGTGATCATAATGGCAGTTTAATTAACACTATCGAACACTTACTAGATGTGAAGCATTTTTCTGTATACTTATATCAACTAATTTTTAATCCTCACAACAGTCCTATAAGGTAGGTACTGCCTAGGTGAAATTGAGACACAAAGGAATTAAATTAAGGTCATACCTGGTAAAGCCGGGATTTGGACTAAGTCAGTTTGGTTCTGGAGTCCATGCTCCTACCTACCATATTGTACTGCCTTACTATTTGTGGCATCATCTTTAAAAGAGCTTGTCTGTTTTTAAGAGTCTCAATTTGGGTAGTATTAAAGAGTATCTTAAATGTTTTTAAGAGTAGAATTGAGACTCAGACTTTATCTTTTCTTGAACACATGGAATTAGCTGCATTTTGAAGTATTAACAGTTGGTGTTCTTATATACCTTGTCTGTGATTTCCCTCATTTATTAGGGTTTTTGTCTATATTTGAAGGTTTGATATTTTGAGTGTTTCGTGTTGATTGGGAATATCGCTTTAGAAGTACTGTTACTTGAATCCTCCAAAAAAATGGAACTTGTAGTATATGTATTTGGAAATTAGTACTCACTTTGCCCAATCACTGATAATGTCTTCTTTTTCCAAAAATATATCATGACAAACACATGATTCTGTTACAGTGTTTGGTTTGCCACAGTTGCAATGCCCTGTATTATCCAGTTGAGGGCAGCTATTTACTGATTTAAAAAAAAAAAAAAAGTTAAATTAGGATATCACCCCTTTGAGCTTACCAAAACTCGGTATCCACTAAAAAACTCAACATTCGAGGTACAAACAGCCTTAATTATGTTCACTTATGTTTTGTTTCTGTTGTCATTGTAAATTATTTCATGAAAATGGAAAGCCTAGTTTTAGTTCTTAATAACTTTTGGTCTCTTAGAAACTAGAAACTGTTGATTTTAGTTTTAATTTTCCCACTTTTTTAAATTTTTAATTCTAAATCTTTCCCCCCACCTCCAGGATCAGACTCATTGAGATTAGGGATTTTTCTTATCTTTAAAATGTCTGCATGTAAATACATGTGACTTTAGAGTTCCTTGAGGGCTTTTAAATGTAAAAGTGAAAAATTATAATATTCAATAAATTATCTTTATTAACCAGTGGAATAACCACTGATTGTTAACTAGATCTTTGATTCATTTTTCCAAATGCCATGAAGGTGTTAAACTCGTAGAATATATCACCCTCTTCTAGTTTTTCTGCACTGGAGTATCACACAGTTAAAATTGTATCTTCTGTGTAGTTCAGGAAAAGAAATTCAGAGGGGTTAATTATCCAATTGATTTCAAAGATATCGCTGAGACAGAATTGTTTTGAAAATAATCTCAGACTACAGAAAAGTGTTGTAATATTAACAAAATAGGTAGTGTTAGTAACTGAGATAAGGATATTCCATGGGAACTACTTTAGCAAAAGGGATTGTCTAATGAGAGAAGGACAAAACATGACATATGTTTCACAAACAAAATGATTAGTCTTATGTTGGGAAATAAAGTGAGCATCTAAGGAGATGCTAAGAGTAGCATGAACCTAGTAATCATTCTGCAGGGTAGTAAGTTGTCTCGTAGGACTGTAGACATGGTATCTTGGATATCATTGTCACTTTTTTTCTACTACCAATTTATAGGTTTCCAGCACTCTCATACTATCTCTTCTCTCTCCTAACCTTAGATCTCTCGAAGTTTTTTTGGTGATGATTGTTCCATTTTCAGTCATTTACTTTTTTGTTTAAAAACATTTAAAATTTATGGTTAAATATCCATAACATAAAATTTAATATTTTAACCATGTTTAAGTATACAATTCAGTGGCATTAAATATATTTACATTGTTATACAACCATTACCACTATCCATCTTCAGAATATTTTCATTTTCTCCTACTGAAACTCCGTGCCAACTAAACACTAACTCTTATTTCCCCCCTTCCTGCCTCAGACAACCACCATTCTATTTTCTATCTATACGAATTTAAGTATTCCAAGTACCTTATATAAGTGGATCATACACTATTCTTTTTTGACCGACTTATTTTACTTAGTATAATAACTTCACCTCTATAGAGGTGAGTATAATAACTCACCTCTATTCTTAACCCTTTAACAGAATATATAGCCTACCCATTCCTCATGCTATCCTTACGAGGCATAATTATAACAAGCTTAACCTGCCTACGACAAACAGACCTAAAAATCACTCATTGCATACTCCTCCGTAAGCCACATAGCCCTAGTAATTATAGCTTCCCTCATTCAAACCTCCTGAAGCTTCAGTGGCGCAATCATCCTTATAATCGCCCATGGACTCACTTCTTCCATACTATTTTGCCTAGCAAACTCAAATTACGAACGGACTCATAGTCGCATCGTAATACTTTCCCAAGGGCTCCAGACTCTACTTCCATTAATAGCCTTCTGGTGATCTGCAGCAAATCTTACCAATCTTGCCTTACCCCCTACTATTAACCTAATAGGTTCATGCATGTTGTAACATATGTCAGAATTTCCTTCTTTTTCAGAGCTGAATAATGTTCCCTTGTTTGTATATGTCACATTTTGTTTATTCATTCATCAATTGAGACTTGAGTTGCTTCTACCTTTTGGCTATTGTTAATAATGCTGCTATAAGCATGTGTATACAGGTATCTGTTCAAGTCTCTGCTTTTAATTATTTAGGGTATATACTCAGAAATGGAAATGCTGCATCATGTGCTGATTTTATGTTTAATTTGTTGAGGAACTGGCACACTATTTTCCACAGCAGTTACATTCATTTCACATTGCCACGAAGGATGCACAAGGGTTCTGATATCCCCACATCCTAGCCCGTGCTTGTTGTTTACTGTTTTGTTTTGTTTTAAAACCATCCTAATGGATGTGAAGTGGTAACACATTGTGGCTTTGATTTACATTTCCCTAATTAGTGATGTTGAGCATCTTTTCATGTGCCTGTGGCCCATTTACATATCTTTGGAGAAATCTGTTTTTGTGTAGCATTGATGCCAATGATTTTGCATTTTTAACTACACTTTAAATTGTGGTATAAGAGAAAGGTCTACTAGTAGGAATGGGACTATTTCGTGTATATGGATTGCCTTCCCAGCAGCCTGCTTTAATATTTAGCGATGCCAATCTTTCCAAAGTCAAAAAGAAATCACCCATTTCTAACTTTCTCCTTTCAAATCCTCTCTTGTCTCCATCAAAATTCCTGCTGTAAAACTCCGTAAAAGCTTGGAAGTTAAAAGTTGGAAGGAGAGTTAACTGCAGCTGACTGGCTGTTGGAAGAAGAAATATAGAATGGAAAGAGAGAATAGTTGATTGAGCACTGTGAACAGTTAGTTCACAATTATTATCTACTATCTATTAGAAATATGGATTATAGTATAAAGATTAATTAATACTTGCACAAGTGGTTAATTTAGGGAAATATTTGAGATAATGCTGGAAAGTTTAGTTTGGTGCCACTTCAAGGAGAGTCTTCATCTCCAGACTTTATCTTAGGCCTTGGAGAACCATTGAAGGTTCCTGAGGAGTAAATGGCACACTGCATCCCCTCTCTGTGTTTTAGGAAGATTTATCTGACCATACTATGAAGGAGAAACTAGGCACTAGGGATTTGCAATGGACTGGCTAGTTACTCTCCATTTTACTATAATTACTTCCCATCATAGATTACTTTATAAATAAATACACTTTTTACATATCTTTAATCAATTGGGTGACTGTTACACTTTCAAGTATAATTAATAAGTTTTTCAGAATTAAAGAGATTGACAATTGAAAACTCTAGTACAAAGATTAATCTGAAGTGTGTATTAACAGCCATTAGAGAACCAGAGTGTACAGTATTTAATGTCTAGTGAGTATGAGATAAAGAATGGTGTGTATGGAAAAGGGAAAGAGAGCACACACTTGAAAATAATGCTTATTATAATATATCTAAGGTAGAACAAACATGTATGTGTGGGTTTTTTTTAACCATACGTAAACACCATCCTTAAATTTGAAACACAATTCAAAACATTCCTAAAATATTAATGCTGACATTTGGATAAGGAAGACTTAATAGATACTCAGGATACAATGTTTGTTTTTTTTTATTTTTTTAAGTAAAAATTTACTTTCACTTTCTAGGAAACACTCTTAGGTTAGTTAGTTGGAGAAATATTAAAAGGGACCTTACAGCATAGCCCTGCTTTGGTTGTGTTCACATTACTGACTTTGTATGAGAGGTTCACCAGCTGTTTGACTGGCAGGAGCAGGAGCTTTCACTTCAGTAGTTTATAATTCCTGGCTATTCTAGGATAGTTTGCACTTCACCAAGCCTCAGACAGGTCAGGACATTTGGTAGGAGAAGGTTGAAAGACAAAAGCAGCAGGCCTTGGGTTCTCAGCCTTTTTAAAAACTATTAATAAATATATATTTTTTAAATTTAGTGGTTAGAGCTTTACTTAGTAATGTGCCTGTATTACATGTAGAGAGTATTCGTCAACCAAGAGGAGTTTTAAAATGTCAAAACCGGGAAAAGCTACTCTAAACCATGGCTTGGTTCCTGTTGATCTTAAAAGTGCAAAAGAGCCTCTACCACATCAAACTGTGATGAAGATATTTAGCATTAGCATCATTGCCCAAGGCCTCCCTTTTTGTCGAAGACGGGTAAGTCTCACACATTTGAAAAATATGAATGTTTATTTAAATGAAGTACTTTGGCCTCTTTCAGTGAAGAGATGCCTCAAATTTCAATTGATATTTAAAATTAAAACTGTCAATGCATTATGTAGCCAGTAAACACTTATATAAGTGATAGTTTTATAATATGATACAGATCCTAGAAGATAGGGTTACCCAGTTCACCTTTTTGTCTCATTTATTTTTCATGAAATTAGAATCATGCAGATTTATCTAAAATTAGTAAATGTAAAAAGGTATATTTTGAAATACGTTGACAAATATTAACACTATAAATTTGTAGTTTTTATTTTGCATGAAAGGCAAAAAGTTGATGGTATTCTCCTTATACATGGGAAATATAGCTGAAATTTCATTCGTTAAAAGGTATTCCAAATCCTTAGGCTTCTTTGGCCTCTTAAGCTGTATTTTTTTTAATTGCTATTCCTTACATTTGAACTTAATAGGAACACTACTTTTTGCTGTTATATAAAATAAAAATAGCATGCTATTGTGTGGCAGTCACGATATGGTTTATATATAGACAATCCTGAACTCACAAACATTTTGTAGAACTTGTATGGTCTATTGGATGTTTCTCAGGATTACGTACTCCTCTCCCCCGTACAACAAGTTTTAACCCTATTAACATGAGCAATTTTTTATATTTCCTGAGTTAATTGAAATTGCCAGTTTCATATTATTTATTAGAGTAATATATTTTTAGATCTAACATAGGTTTATTAGCCTGAAACAAACAAACAAACCACTGCTTGGGATTAAATGACTGTATTTGTGTATATCAACACTGTTAGGGTTCTATCTTTTTGTGCATTCCTTAAAGTTTTATTTTGTTTTTAATCGATACATAATTGTATTGTACTTTTTCTTTTAGCTAAAGGGAAATATTCTATTAAATAGAATAATCCATAACACTGGAAGAATATTTTTCCTCCTTAATAAAGAGAATCTTCTATTTGCTGGAACTTAACCTTCATAAAAACACATTTTCTAATTAGCTTAGTTCTTTTTGAGTAGTTTCCACTTCTACTCCAAACAAGTGGCAGCCATGTTGGAAAACTTTTGCATGAGGTTAAAATGTAATACAATTTAAACATCGAAAACAGAATACAAATATCCCCAGCACCCTCTTGTTTCTTTTGTACTTTACTGTTTTAAGAAAGTGTTTCTTTTATTTTGTCTGCTTTCACCTTATCATTTTAATGGCTTCTTCTGAATGAGGTCACTGCTCTGATTTGAGCATTTTACAGAGGCCTCTAATAGCTTTAAAGTCACTAATAGACTAATTTATTATCTTATAGCTCTGTAAAACAAAATACCAATAAAATAAATTTAAAAATTGAGAAAAAGAAGTGTAGGGCTTTTTAAAATTAAAGGGTTAAGATGTTAATCAAGTTAATTTTATTTTTATTGAGTATTTTTAATAAACTTAAATACATATGGGAGATTACCTCATTATGTTACAGTATATATTTCCTATCTTTGTCTTCTAACATAGACATTAAGTTTAAAAGGCATAGGAGAAGATTCTGTAAGATAAATTAATAGAGAACTGTAAGGCTTCCTTGAGGGCTTTCTGGGGTCACTATTTAATTTGACTTTTCTAGGTTACTGTGTTATGTTAAATTATAGTTACAGCCTTGCAGTTATAATTGCAGAATAAAACTAAATATTAAAAATGAAATTCGTACTAAAAAATTTTTAGAAGATATTTAAAAAACAAAATGAACACATTGAAGTTTAGCCTGCCTGCCAATAATTTACTATTGCATAACTCATTGACTCTGACTACTAGAAATATTAGAGGGATTGCGAAATTATATCCTTTCTTTCCTTTTTGCAAATGGTTAGTTGATTTACATTTTCTTTGTTACTTTCACATTTTTCTTTATTAGAAATTTTAAAGATATTTTTAATATGTTATAATTAATAATATTTTGTAGCTGACATATTGTATGACTTTTACGTTGGGTAGTTTTACTTTCTTTCAAGCAGATTGCTATACACATTGACAGCAAAGCACACAAAGCAAACACTCTTCTGTATTTTGCAGACCACTTTTTTTCAAGTCGTGAGCTGAATGTAATCTGTAGTTACTGCTTGTGAGACTATATGCAGTCTTGATCTATTAGGATTTGAAAGCATGGTATTCTCCTTCCAGTCATCATAGATACTGAATCAAGTTAATGTTTGCACAGTTAATATTTTGCACAAAATAAAAAAAAGTTTGAAAATAGTGGAAAAAGTTTTAAGATAGTAATAACTATAACTTCAATTTATATCTCTTCAAATATTTTCAGGAAATTAATTTACCTTACTATTAAGTGTAATATTAGTACTGGTAGTTAATGTATTATATAAATTATTCTAGTTGCTCATTTGAGATAATTTATAAGCATTGGATTTAATACTAACAACAGTAAATAAATAGCAACCTAGCTATTAATCATTTACCTTCAAATGAAAATATTTTTAGGCCAGGCATGGTGGGTCACGCCTGTAATCCCAACACTTTGGGAGGCCAAGGTTGGAGGATTTCTTGAACCCAGGAGTTCGAGGTTACAGTGAGCTGTGATGGCGCCACTGCACTCCAGCTTGGGTGACAGAGACCTTGCCTCTGAATAAAAGCTAAAATTAGCAGAGAGAAAGAAAAAATGTTTTTAGTCTTAAAACTCATAATTTGTTCATGTTTTCTCAGATTTTCCTGGTCATAAGTATCAATTCAATACTTACTAAAAATAAGTTCTGCGGGTATTTCTTAGTATCAGAAAAATTTGGGAATATAATTTTTAACTAAAAAAAGCCTTGGTTGTCTTTTAAGGGAAGAGAAGTTTTACAGGAAAAAAATAATTTAACCTATAAATTAACTAGGTAAAGATATTTAAAATAACTAGTTATTTTATAGGTTATAGAAAAATAACTTTTTTATTTGAAATTAGAATTCCTAATTATAGTAATGTTATATTTCTTAAATCCTAAGATGCATTATTTTTTCACATTGTAAGCATATATGAAATAAGGATACATCTTGATGGCACTAGATAGCTTACCTAGCAACATTTTTTTCTTTCTAGTAATAAGAGAAATTATATTAAGATGCATCTTACGTCTAATAATTGCATGGTTTTTTGTTTTGCTTTTTGCAAGACAGTGTCTCACTCTGTCTCCCAGGCTGGAGTGTAGTGGCACCATCTCGGCTCACTGCAGCCTTCACCTCCTGGGCGTAAGAGATCCTCCCACCTCAGCCTCCCAAGCAGCTGGGACTACAGGCACACGCCACTGCACCTGGCTAATTTTTGTATTTTTGTAGAGATGGGGTTTCACCATGTTGCCTAGGCTGGTCTTGAACTCCTGGACTCAAACGTTTTATCTGCTCGCCTCAGCCTCCCAAGTGCTGGGACTACAGGCATGAGCCACCATGCCCGGCATAATGATTGTATGTTGAAAGAAAATAGACTTTTAATGTGTAAATTTCATCTCTTGACTCATTTTTTTTTTGTTTGTTTGGAGCACTTTCAAGCATTTAGAATACTCTCTTAAAATTATTCTTCAGTGTTACTATTTTAGTAGATATTTCCAAATGACATGCAATTGTTGGTTTATTTGGGACTTAAATATATCAGGTTTGACTGTGCTGGTTTACAGACAAATACTGTATTTAGAGGGCCTCATATATTCTTGAGTTTGTGTAGCATAGGCAGCAGCAACACAGGAGAGAATGGGCTAGAGCTTTGGTGGAAAGGGTGGTGCGCAGATAAAGGACAAGGATTTATGCATCTGAGACCCAGGAACTCAGGAAGTAGTGAGATAAACAACTGATGTTTCCAGTAGTTGAAAACAATTTCATAGTGATTATATTCTATATCAAATTATATTCCAAATACCATACTTAAAATTATTTTTCTTTAAAATAAAAATAGAAATAAAAGTAGAATATTTGTGTGTCATTTGAAAAAGTATTACAGTCACGTCTTATGTATCGTCATCTTAAATCAGGAGTCCATATGCTTTTTCTGCAAAGGGCCAGTAAATGTTTTAGGCTTTGTGGACTGTGTAGTTGGCCTCTGTTGCACTCAGCTCTCTCTGCCTTTCTATCATGAAAGCAGCCACAGACAGTACTTAAACAAATACGCAGGACTGTGTTTTAATAAAATGTTATTTATAAAAACAGTGAAAAACAGGTTTTTACTGTTACAACAGTATTGTAGTAAACTAATTTTCTTTTGCATACAGCTTTTTGCTTATGTGTAAGTTTCATTTTATGGTGAGTTTTTAGAATGGGGTTCTGGAGCTTTAAGCCATTACTTTCCTTTATAAGACTCATTTTCTCTAATTCTTTTGTGTTTGTGGGAGGAAGAATTTTATTTTTGTGTATCTAATTACTCTAAATTTATTTATTTATTTATTTATTTATCTATTTATTTATTTATTTTTGTTTTGTTTTGTTTTTATTTTGAGACAGAGTCTCACTCTGTCTCCCAGGCTGGTGCGATGTCAGCTCACTGCAACCTTCTCCTTCCAGGTTCAAGCGATTATCCTGCTGCAGCCTCCTGAGTAGCTGGGACTATAGGTGCCTATCACCACGCCCAGCTAATTTTTTTTTTTTTTCTTTTTGGTATTTTTAGTAAAGATAGGGTTTCACCATATTGGCCAGGCTGGTTTCGAACTCCTGACTGCAGTTGATCCACCTCCTTTGGTCTCCCAGAGGGCTGGGATTAGAGGTAGAGCCACCGTGCCTGGCCTAATCACTAGAATTTTAACATACTGCTTTTTATTACTTATCTTCTAAATGTATGGTATAATAATGGTATTGATGATTTCCATCATTTTAAGAGCCAACTATGTATTCTAGGTACTCCTCAGCCACTTTTTATATTTTAATTTATTTAATCCTTAAATAGTTTAAATGTTAATGAAACAATGTAAGTTTTATCTCCATTCAGTAGATGAGAAAACTGAGGCTCAGACAAGTTAATAACTCTCCCAGTTTTCCAGGCAGTTCGTAACGCTGGTATTTAATCTCAGGACTCTCTAATGCTGCAGGTACTAGCTCCTCTTTTACTATGCTCTGTAACATATACATTTATTTTCCTTATGAACTTAACACTTTTCAACTATTAGTATTTTGTAGAGTTAGTCTGAGGGCCTATTGCTGTTGACATTGCTTCTATGAGACAATACAAAGTTTCAAACAATTGACTTACAAATAATTTTTGTAGCACGGTCCCTTTATAAATTTAAAATTTTTTGTGTAATCTCTTTTAAGTTTTTTTTTGTTGTTTGTTTGTTTACTTATAAAGTTATCCCACAGATTATGTAACAGTTTTAGTCATGAAAAAACTGGAAATATTCAGACCGTATGCATATTTGTCCTGTGTCTTTTTGTAAACTGAGGGGTGATACTTCAGGGTCCGGGGTCAGGCAACTGAGAACAGGGTACCTAACAGGTGACTATCCTCAAAAGACAATGCAGTACCATTCTCATCGGTTAATCAATTAGTATGTTTGACAATTATGACCAAAAAAAAAAAAAAAAACACAGCACCTCTCAGCAATACTGCGTTAGGTTCAGGTTTTTCTTCATTGTTCAGTTGTTCATGATAATAATCAAGCCTGCATTCAAAATTTTAGTCTTCTCATTCAGACATAACCTAATTTGTTGTTTTTGTATGTATAAACTTCAGTTAGTTCAAGGGGTGTGTAATTTTAATCTATTATGTTCCTGTAGTAGACTGTTGAGTTCGTTAGAACCTTTCAGCAAGGTCTGCTAGGATTAGTAAACAGTCGTGCTGCTTTTGTTTCAGAAAATAACATCTCTAATTATTCTACAATAAAATTTTCATTAATATGAAGATTTTGTACATACCCAGAACACTGACCATCATAAGCTCTGTTGGTAAAGCAAATTTGGGAATTATTACCCTCTCAAATTTGGTAATTTAATGTCCTCCAAAGTCTGAGTTCAATGGCTATATAATGAATTTTTATTTCCCTCCAATATTTAATATCTTTTACTTCTCTTCATAAAGCTGTTAGACATGTTAAATATATAATGTAGAAAAGACACTTGTCTTTACAGTTTCCTAAATTATTAGTAATCTCACTGGTCAGAAATAACCACAATGAGGATTTTAAGCATATCATTTTTAAAATAAAACTGTCACCTTAATTCATTTTTAATATACTGCTAGTATTTTCCCATGGCTGTAGGTATTCAAAAGTGTATAATCTGCCATATAAATATATCATATTTTTCACTATTGTTGATTTAGATTGTGACCTACTTTGAACATTGTTACACACAAATTTAACCACATCACTGTACACAGATTTCTAGAATTAGTTTTATTGGGTCAAGGAGTATGAACTTCCTTAAATTCTTGAAAAATATTATTAAATTTTTTCAGAAAAAATTGTATCAGTTCAAAAACAACATGGGGTTTCTAATGTTGTTACAAGACAAATTATAGTTTAAAGAACATTTATTCTTATGGCAAAGTTCTGTGGACTTTACTTAGCTGATACTGTATCATTATACTTCCATGTTTGTTTTTCTAGGTTTTCTATGAACTGAATTTTCATTTTGAGAAAATAACAATATGTGCTTTTACTTAAGGCCTCTTTTTAAAATTATTATTATTATTATACTTTAAGTTCTAGGGTACATGTGCATAACGTGCAGGTTTGTTACATATGTATACTTGTGCCATGTTGGTGTGCTGCACCCATCAACTCGTCAGCACCCATCAACTCGTCATTTACATCAGGTATAACTCCCAATGCAATCCCTCCCCCCTACGCCCTCCCCATGATAGGCCCCGGTGTGTGATGTCCCCCTTCCCGAGTCCAAGTGATCTCATTGTTCAGTTCCCACCTATGAGTGAGAACATGCGGTGTTTGGTTTTCTGTTCTTGTGATAGTTTGCTAAGAATGATGGTTTCCAGCTGCATCCATGTCCCTACAAAGGACACAAACTCATCCTTTTTTATGGCTGCATAGTATTCCATGGTGTATATGTGCCACCTTTTCTTAATCCAGTCTGTCACTGATGGACATTTGGGTTGATTCCAAGTCTTTGCTCTTGTGAATAGTGCTGCAATAAACATACGTGTGCATGTGTCTTTAGAGCAGCATGATTTATAATCCTTTGGGTATATACCCAGTAATGGGATGGCTGGGTCATATGGTACATCTAGTTCTAGATCCTTGAGGAATCGCCATACTGTTTTCCATAATGGTTGAACTAGTTTACAATCCCACCAAGGCCTCATAAGGAAAATATATCAATTGATTAAACAATTATTTGTCACTCATAGTAATGATATTTTTTATTCTTATAGGAGATAATATTTGCCATAGACTTGTCACCTATATTATTTTCAACTGTAATTTTCTTCAATTATTCTCATGGTTTTAAAACTGTGATCTGTGTTTTTATCTAAATAGATGACCCACAGGTATGATTTGATAATTTATTATTGATTCAACGTATTTTTTATACGGCGAGTCTTCTTATGGTTGTCTCAGTTTTTGTCACATTAGATTATACTTTTACATTTCTGAATTTTAGCGTGGTATCTTTACAGTGTAAGTGACAACCTCTCCCAAAGTATATAGCTATTAATAATCTCTACTGTAAGAGTACTTCTCATGCTAGCAGGAGCAGCTGCCAGAAATACTTGCCTGTTTCATATAGCACTGTTACTTAGCATTACATTTCTGTCATAGCTTTGTCATTTAGCCCCAATCCTGGTTTGCCTTAAAAACAAAACAAAACAAAATTCTAGTCTAGCTATGATTAATTCTCATTTAAAATAGTTGTAGCAAGTCTCCTCTTCTAAAACGCCTTGATGACTAAAAGGGATTTCATGAAACTCAACATCACTTTCATAGAACTCTTAGCCAAGTAAAAATATATTGATACCTCCTTAACATACAGAAATGTAAAACCTTTTAAAAGCCAGCATCATCCCCTCCTCTCCTGCAAGTAGTCTATTTGGTATCTACTGGTTACATTTATGCCTCTGTTTTTCTATATCCTTTCCATGACTTCATGGTCCAGCTTACCTCTCTCTTGAAACCTCCCTTCTGGCACTGATTTCATCCACTGTTGTCCTCATCCATTAAATGAAACATATTGCAATTATTGCTGTTATCTTTGGTCCCTAGGCATACTATATGGGCTGCTCAATGATGTTATATGACAACTTAGTATAGATACCTCGTTGGTTAGGTTATAAACTCTTACAATTCAGAGGTTATTTTTAATACCTTTTTATGCTTCCAGAGATATTTAGGAGAAAGTTAGTATAAATATTTGTATGGCTGATTCATTGAAGTGTCTGTTAAACTTGGAAAAATCTTTAAGGAATTTTTGTGCTGTAAGAATGTGGCATGTTTTTGTTTACTAAATGTTTTTAAATGACTGTGCAGCTGTGATTTTGAATATTTCATTTTCTAAATTTAACGAAACTCAGATACAGTTTGACACTTAATTTTAAAAGTAATTACTGCTTACTAATTTTGAAAATGAAAAAGAAACACACACAGTATAGTCATTCAGGTGGTACTTTTGGCAGTCTAGATTAGCTCCTAAATATCAGAAAATGCTAAAATAGAGAAAAAAATATAGTACTTTGAAGAGAAGAAAGAATAGGGGTGGTGGTATGAACAAATTTAGAGAGGGAATTTGATAGGGTACCTGTTTTGTGGTGGGGGTTTTTTAATTTTGTTTTTGTTTGTTTGTTTGTTTGAGTGAGGAAACTAAAATGTGGCTTTCTAAGCTTCTCTTCCTTGCATATATCTTCCATTGGTACTTGGAAAATATAAGCATTTCTAGATCCTTTGATGTTTTTTATGGTCACTACTTACTTTATCAATAAAGGCATTAATTACTGTTAGTTACCACATATCAGATCATTCTATTTCAGATCCTTTGGTCTTTTTCTCTTTAAGAATGTTTCACACATCATGCATCAACATGAGTAAGCAATATAATTGTCAGTTTTCTTTGCATTCTCTGTGTTGTGCCAGCCACCGGCTATAAATAAGATGATGATCCCCCATGCCCATGCACAAATGAAGTCACAGTGATAAAACTAGAAACAAACCATTATAGTACAAAATAATAATTGCTTAAATGGACCTACATACAAAGTACTGTGGGGGTATGAGGAGGCACCCAGAGCTCAATATGAGTGGTTCAGAAAGGGCTTCACAGTAACCTTGAATTAAAACATGAAGATGTTTGCTAAGTAGGTGATCAGAGGACTGATAGAGGGAACTTGTATCATTGCTTGGGATCATGACTTATGTTTTTTCATATTAATTATACTGCTGCAAATCACATTTGTCATCAATTTATTAATGTTAATGTCAGCTAAAAAAATATGTGTTGAGCACCTAGAGTGGAGAACTTTCCTAGAACCTGGAGATATAACAGTGAACTTGACAGACAAAGGCCATACCCTCATGGAGCTTAGATTCTAGTTTAGGGAGACAGAAAATAAATACTACTGTTTAGGGAGACAGAAAATAAATACTACTGTTAATATTTTGATGACAATAAAATAGGGTAATAAAATAGAGTCTGATTTGGTATGTAGAAGAGGCACTAATCTAGTTACTTTCTATACATAAACTCATTTAATCCTTAAAATCACCCTGTGGAGTATGTTGTATTATACCTGTTACACATAAGGAATCTCAGGCCGAGGAAGGTTCTTGCCCCTTAGCTGGTAAGTAATGTGGCTGGGACACTAATTCAAGCAATCTTATTCCAGCATCACAGCCACTGCAGTATACGGATCTGGAGTAGGGATTTGTTGAACAGCCCCTTAGTGTCCATATGTTTTAAGGGTTAACTTTTGCCATATAATCTTGGAATTTTAAATGTATAATTCTCACCTTTCCCAACAATTTATGATGTTCTCAATATCTAATTACTGATAATACTGCCTTCTATATGTTTTTGTCATCAGATGATGTTTTAGTATTGGGTTGTGCCTGAGTTGACAGATATGAGTACAAAGCGACTTAGCACATGATTTGTAAATCTGTAATTACACTATGGAAACAATTCCTATGAATTTGTCTTTTATGTAACAAATTTTTAATTAGGTAACGATTTGTATAATTTTGACATCAAAGGGCAAGGCTATTTAAATTTGTAAATTTAAACTAAGTTATGTTTTACAGAAACTAACTTAATGTTAAGGCTTGTAATATAGAAGACAGATGAAAAATATGCTAAAAATAAACTTGGAACTAAGCTCCTGGCAAGGTAAACAAGTGTGAAATAAGTCCACAGTCCCTTGTCTGCAAAGTAGAAATCCAGCATGCTCTGAAAACCAGAAATTTAAAAATAAAGGTAGCAAAACCTAACCCAAACTAACATAAAACAATCACCTTTATTATCTATCTAAATATTCATATATTTTGCTGGAGAAATATTAATGTGTGATATACTGGAAGTGTTCTGTAATAAACAGTATATGCACTCTGTTACCTTTCTACAATTCAGAATATTCTGAATTTAGGAACACAGCTGTCTCCAAAAGCATGGAACTAAATCCAGAGACCTTAGAGTTTTACAACTGTCACCCACTCATAAAAAACGGAACACACTTTGAAATGTTACAGTAGTCTGAGCTTTATCTTAAGTCTCTGAGTACATGTATATTAAATATTTTAAAACATACATATATAGATGAGTACCTAAAGTTTATTAACCTAATTATAGGCTATTATAACCACATAATACAATGATAGTTTGGAGCTTTTATATTACTTTTCTTCAGTGATTAAAATACAGCTCATGCTAATAGACTTATTCTTTAAATGAGGGTAGAGAACCTCAACCACATTTTTTTTAATTGTCCCAGTACTTTCATGGGAAATTAACACCACAAAATTAATTTTAATCTGCTGATATTTAGTATGCATAGTGTGTGTTGCTACTGTTACAAAGATGAATAAGACAGCACACCTTTCTCTTAAGTAATCCACAAACGCCTTCATGTCTCTTACAGACTTGTCTCATCATCCACATTTCATGGTCACATATCAAAATTAGATGAACATAGCTTAATTAATTTATTCAACAAATAAGCATCTACTAATAGCCAGGCCCAGTTCTAGGCACTTGGGATACATTAGTGAACAAAATGGGAAAAAAAGTCCTTTCAATGTTTTAGTGGTCCTGAGAAGTCCTCCAAGGCATAAGACAGTTTGTGCCAACATATAGTGTGTCATCAGGCTCCTTTATTAAATTATACACTTTTAATTCCTAAATCATTTGGTGATAATTTGTATTATAGTTTTTTCATATGTATATATAACTACATACATGTACATACAATTTACCTGATTTGATAGAATTATGTTAGTGGCCTTATTGAAATATATAATCTGCCAGTTTTCAAATACTGTTAGATAGTATCTATTACAAACAAAATATTATTTTGATGCTCTGAAAGGATAAATAGGATTCCATTTAACTCCTTTTTTAAATATTTTTGCAAAACAATTTTCTTTTGGTGTTTTTAATAATTCTATCAAGCACAGCCTAGTGATTTCTTTCTGAATTATTCCTGGATCAGAATTAGACTTCTTGCCTTTTTCCGTGCCACTATGGAAGTTTGCATAAACTAACATGTATCTCACATATAAATTAGTTATGTAATGGTAGATAAAATTTATGGTATATATATTTGTGTTATATTTGTTATATTTTGGTAAAAATAACGGTAGATATAATTTAAAATTTTTTAATATGATGTTAATTTTACTATAGAAATAGTAGTGGAAAGGCCCAGCATTTTTGGTAAATGACATTCTAAATGTTAGCAGTTTCAATTCAGTTATTTCCTTTCACAACTACCTGTTGATGCAGCACATCTCTTATTTATATGTATACTATTTTATTCCTAAAATATCAAGGGTAAAATTATTAAAGTAGGGTTTTTTAAAGTCAATATCTTAGATTAATAAAGTTTTCTTTTGTGACTTTGATAGTGTCTTTTTTTTTTTTTTTTTTTTTTTTTTGAGACGGAGTCTCGCTGTGTCGCCCAGGCTGGAGTGCAGTGGCCGGATCTCAACTCACTGCAAGCTCTGCCTCCCGGGTTTTTACGCCATTCTCCTGCCTCAGCCTCCCGAGTAGCCGGGACTACAGGCGCCTGCCACCTCGCCCGGCTAGTTTTTTGTATTTTTTAGTAGAGACGGGGTTTCACCGTGTTAGCCAGGATGGTCTCGAACTCCTGACCTCGTGATCCGCCCGTCTCGGCCTCCCAAAGTGCTGGGATTACAGGCTTGAGCCACCGCGCCCGGCCGATAGTGTCTTATGTTTATATATTTATAAACTTCATTGCAATTTAGGAATGGGGGAAGCAGTGAGTCTTTCTCAAATATTAATACTGGTTTTGTAATTCTGTTTTTCTATACTGAATATTTTTCAGAGCTATTGAACCACAAAATAGCAGGCTTTTCTTCTTAGGAGAGCCATCATTTCTCAAACGTACATCTTACTACATTGGCATTATTTGCATATTTGTTTTTCTTTGAGAGAGAGAATAGTTGAAAGTGGCCATTGAGTGTCGCAACTCCAAATGTAGATAATGCTAAAAACATTGCAGTGATTCACTATACATGTAAGATTTTGATATAATTAACTTGAAACATTAATTTTATGGTGGAATTCCATGTATGCATTCTTTAGGAATTTACTCACAACTAAATCAAGACTTTTAAGTTGAACTTTCTTCCTCAAGTAAATGTAGCACTTCCCACCCCACACATAAAAAGGACAGAAAAGGTTAAATATTTATCCCAAAAGCACATGGCTAATTAGCCATTTGTTTATGATTATTTTATGGTATCCTCATATAATGATGGGAAAATCTGTTTTGAGGATTTGAGAAAATTTATGGTAATGTTGAATGGAATTTTCTTAAATTTCTTCTCCTTTGCTAGTCTTGAACATGAAAATTGAAACTTATGAGCTATTTAATTACATTTTTATGTGTGGGTGATTTCATGTAGTTCACTTGGGAACAATTTCAGCTTAAACAGCTTTTCAGTAATCCATAGAAATCTCTACATTATCACTTGAGATTTTAAAATGTCATTGTTGCTACTAATATGAACATGTAGGGGCAGTATAGTACTGTTTTTGTAAATCTTGTCTGAATTTGTGAGTTTTAAAAATCTGTGTTACTGTTAGAAGTTTGTTCTTCTGTAAGATAACATAACTATATCTTGCTTTTTTAAAGAATGGTTAGTACTACTTCATTAAGTTGGAACTATTCTTTCAGTTCGTGTTCTTACGTGTATTACACAAAATCTCTTATATTATGAAAGCTCTTGGCCCTGATTTATATATGAAGTCAAGGAATATGTTTAGTTAAAAGGAAAAATGCATTTTTATTGTCTGACAATAAAAATGAGAATAAATGAATTCATAAAAATCTGAAAATACCAAGATCAGTACAGTTTTGCTCTTACTCTGTGTCATTCTTTCAAAATGAATGTTAATGAGAATTTATAGTCATAATTTTTCAATATGACAAGTGAACAAAACTGAGATTAACAGTCTTATTTTTAAGATTCTTTAATTGGCACATCTTTTTTTCAGTATCAAAATGGTTAAGGTTATTACAAACTGTATTAGAAAATATAGTAACCTTTCCCCCAACTTAATATTTAAAAGAAGACAACTGAGCAGTTATCTCTTCCATGTATGTATTCACTTTATTCAACACCTCCTATGAACCACGGACTGCTTTAGGCATTTAGAGTACAACAGTGAACAAAACATCCAAGCCATCACCCTCGTGGAGTTCATATCAGAAAAGCAGAGTGCCTAAGAGCATGGACTATAGAGTCAGTTGGACCTGGGTTTAAGTTCTTTGTTCTACCACTTACTAAGCCTCATCTGTGAAATGGAGCTAATAATAGTACCTTTTACAGAGGGTTGTTGTAAGGATAAAATGAAATAACCCATGGAAGGCATGGTTATGTACAAGAGTTCTGTAACTATTATGAAGCCCTCCTAAGACATTTTTAGATGTGTTGGTAAAAATTACAATTAATTCTCCTGATGTAATAGTACTTATGATAGAGATTTTGAGTATTTTTTTCATTTTTAGTTTCTTCGAGTAGTGAAAGAAGATGCATGGCGCAAATTTTGAATAATTTTTCTTAAACAGTTTCCTGAGTGACTTTTAATCTTCTCTAAGTGGAAAGATGCTGCACATAAAAAGTTAATGTGATTTGGTTCTACTTACATTATGTAGATTCATTCAGTGTGACTATCATATATGTAAAAATTAACCCCATTATGTCTCCCTACATGAAGAAAATTATATGTGACATCTTGGTATTTTGTTTGGAGATTCTCAGATGTTCAGAGTAAATGTGTTGGTTTCAAATGTCATTAAATTGGAATTTTAAAAGTCGCTATATAAGAATTAAAAATATGTTTTATTGATTTACATATTATGTTAGCTGCTAAAATGTCTAGTATATAGTTTCCATTATAATTTTAAGTCCTGGCACCATTTTCCTACTGAAGCCCCCAAATTTGGTAATTAAGAAATGGAACATACTTTTTAACAAATTTGAAAACTATCTTGTCAAAATGGTACCTGATATATTATTACTACATAAGAATTGAGACTTAAAACATTTAAAGAACTGATTCACGAATTTTAACAAAAGTACTTGGAAAATTAGACCTTTCTTTAGTACCCTGTGCTTCTCTTGGTTCTTGTTATTTCTGTGTTATACAGAAATTCCATATTTCACACACACATGCATGCATCCACACACACAGGCATCCCGCACACATAGAAATAAAATTCTAACAACCCCCTACCTCTATTTAATAGCTTACCAGCTATGTTCATGCTACAACTGCTTCATTGAAGGGAAGTGCTGTTCTGCTGTTTTCATATTAGCTTTGTTATCATGCAGTATTTTTCAGCTGCTCATGCTCATTACCATACAGCTGGTATGTAGAGAAGAGAAGGAAGCAGGCAGAAGTTGTAATGTCTACAAGAATAAGAAGCTCTCTTGCAGATGGGGTGCTGGCAGATGGGGCATGTGTTTGAACAGGTTTTACTAATAACAGAGTGCATTAAAAATCATTCTGAGAAAGTCTAAGGTCAGTGCCATGAATTTAGAGCTTGAGAGGTTGTTCAGCTTTTTTGTAGACCTTTTTAGAATATTGATCGACTCTTACCAAAAAAAGTAATAAATAGCAAACCATACCTCCTCCAAAAAAAATCTTACCAGTTTTTTTCTTGTTTATGTTATATTAGTATGTTTTTTCTTTAGTATAATTTTAAAAGCGTTAATACTGTGACCTGGTATCGTTCATCAACTCGTGTTGTTGTAGTCTTAAATATATTTACTTAAAATGTCTACATCTATATACAAAAGTGTAGATGCTTTGTGAAAATGGTAATAACATTCTTCAGTTTCCATATATTAGAATATTCATTAGAAAGTGAAAACTAAAGATTTAGATATCGATATGTATAGTGTTGACTATGTTGAATTAGTGTTGACTATGTTGAATATTAAGTCGAGGAGTGTTTTATCTGCATTCAAGGTTAGAAGTGAATGGTATGCCCAGAAATGTTTCTATTGTTAAAAATATTTCTTGCATATTTTGCATATTCACAAAACCAAAGTGAATGAAGTATAATTAAAATAACTGTCATTTTTATTAAAGTATTTTAGTAGGATCTTAGTCTTTTTGGCCCTTTTTTATTAACTATAGTGTTTCTTGATACATCCTCTCTCAATGGGAGATGCTAATGAAAAGCAACTGAAGCAAAATAAAGCTAGGCAATTTCGTGTAACATAGGTAGTATTCAATTTAATTTTAAAGGAAATAGAACTTGTTCTTTTCATAAAGATTAAAATGTGAATATATATAATATATATGAAATATATACAAGTATAGCTAGTTTTTTTTTAATACTTTAAAGTTCTAGGGTACACGTGTACAACGTGCAGGTTTGTTACATATGTATACATGTGCCATGTTGGTTTGCTGCACCCATTAACTTGTCATTTACATTAGGTATTTCTCCTAATGCTATCCTTCCCCCATACCCCCACCCCACGACAGGCCCCAGTGTGTGATGTTCCCCGTCCTGTGTCCAAGTGATCTCATTGTTCAATTCCCACCTATAAGTGAGAACATGCGGTGTTTCGTTTTCTGTCCTTGCGATAGTTTGCTCAGAATGATGGTTTCCAGCTTCATCCATGTCCCTTCAAAGGACATGAACTCATCCTTTTTATGGCTGCATAGTATTCCATGGTGTACATTTGCCACGTTTTCTTAATCCAGTCTATCATTGATGGACATTTGGGTTGGTTCCAAGTCTTTGCTATTGTGAATAATGCCGCAATAAACATACGTTTGCATGTGTCTTTATTGTAGCATGATTTATAATCCATTGTGTATATACCCAGTAATGGGATTGCTGGGTCAAATGGTATTTCTAGTTCTAGATCCTTGAGGAATCGCCACATTGTCTTCCAAAATGGTTGAACTAGTTTACAGTCCTACCAACAGTGTAAAAGCATTCCTGTTTCTCCACATCCTCTCCAGCACCTGTTGTTTCCTGACGTTTTAATGATCGCCATTCTAACTGGTGTGGGATGGTATCTCATTGTGGTTTTGATTTGCATTTAGTTTTTAAAGCTAATATAAGTTACAACACTTTTGGTAACTCAGAAACTCATGCTTCAGATTTCTTGTCAGTAAAATGGAGGTACAAAATATTGCCTGTGAAGTTAATAACTATGAATAAATAAAATGATTTTAATGAGATCTGTGGGAAGTGGTGTACTTTAACAAACATTACTAAAACTGTGTATTCCTTTTAATAGTGAAAGTTTAGATTCTGTTGGGCATTTTAAAGGTACAGAAGTTCTAAACTGTAAAGTTGCATTTTTATTGCACATCAAAGTTATTTTCTTCCAATTTAATTTGTATTTGGACTGTATAACTGATAAATATCTAGAAATACTTTTATGACTTTTCCCTGAGGGGGGGAATATATTAAGTATTATAAACAATATACAATATAATTATAAAATGAGAAACCTGTAAAATGTATTGTTCACCTACATCATTTCTTATTTAGAAAATAAGAAAATTGTGTTTTTAAAATTGTGTTGAAAATTAACAATTTTCTATTATTTCTGTAGTTCTACCATTGTTGATCAGAGTATGTCTTAAGTTGCTAATTATCTCATATAAATATTTTTTGTTGGTACCCTACTCTATGCAGAAACTATGTGAGGAGCTGAGATACAACAAGAATCAAAACAGAATCAAAATACTGCCCTCATAGAACTTACAGTCTATTGGAGAAGATAGACACATATTTAATGTGCTCACACTGTAACAAGGTGTTGGCTTCAAGCACTGGGAAATCAGAGATAGCCTATATACAGATAATTCACATATTTTCATTTCCAACCCAGACCTTTCTTCTGGGCCAGAACCAGTTGGAGCATGAGATTTGGATACCTGGTTATCTCCAAGATATCTCAAGATCCTCCTCACCCCTGGTCCCCAGAAAACAAAAATAACCAACTAACATAGTCATTGTTATCCAGTTGCACAAGTGAGAAAATAGGTGTTATCTTTGATACCTTCCTCTTTTTTACTTGCCATGCATGACCCATTTGTGTGGGTCACCCTATCAGTTTGATGTCCTAAATGTCTCTTAACCACCCACTCCTATGCATCTCTGTTTCTACCTAGCTAATCAAAGCCATCATTATCTCTTGCCTGGTCTTGCGGAATAACTTCCTCACACAGTCTCTCCACATCTACTCTCAAATCACTGCCATTCTATCTATTTTCAACATTACACTCTGAATGATTTTTTTCAAGAAATACATCTGATTATGTCTTTTTCTTAACTAATATCCAGCATTAGCTTTTCATTACTCTTATGGTAAAACCCAAAATCCTTTGAGGTCTTAGGTAATCTCTCCCTTGTCTACTTCTTCAGCCTCATCTTACACCTGCCATACTACCTCTAGCTATAGGTGGTTACCCCTCCCTGCCCCAAACCTAGCTCAGTCATTTATTCAGAGAGAAGATGCCTTCTCTGAACCTACAGACTAGGTGAAAAACCTTAACATTCTTAACACTCTTTGAACACTGCAGCATTTACCATAGTTGCAGTTTTGCTTTGTTTTGTCTCATTATCTTGCCCACTGTGCTGTGAACTCCAGCCATGAGACAGACATAAGACTTAGTTTAGCTTATGTTAGGCAACTAAATGACTATTATATTGAATGAATGAGAGTGTCTGTGGCAGACTAAGATAACCATATAAATCTGCATTTGTTATAATTATGTATCCTAGGTAGAATATAATTGTAGAGATACTTGAGACAATAAAGTATAGGATAGAATCACAGAGATACGTATGTATCAATACAGATGTTCACTGCTAGGAATGATAACCACACATGGATCAAGTGGACAATTATTAAAGATGGATTGGCTCTTAAAAAGGCCTTATGTAATGAAGTTAAGAAACAGGGCCCAAACGATAGCCACATATTAAAAAGCATGTGCTCTATATATTCAGATGGAAAATCCTGTGAATATGTTACTACTCAGTAAGTCAAGTATTTTAAGGCTGTGTACTAAAAGAATTTTCAATGAAGAAGTCATAGTCCCTTGTTAAGTGTATTTGGGTTGGAGTAATCAACAAAGAGCATTTGAAGCAGTTTCTTTCATAAATGTTATGATACATAACTTTTGTCAGTTTTCCATAGAGTTCAAATCATTTTGGTAAGGGGGAAAAAACCTAGTAGCTTTCTTGAAAGCACAGTCCATTGGAGATCCTTTGATGTTTGTGTTTTCAGCTCTGTTTCATTATTTCCTATTTTAGGAAAATAAAGCATAGGACATGAGAAGGAGAGTAAGATACAGAAGTCCTGAGAGGGTTTGGGAAAAGGAAGTAAAACCCATGTCTTGTGTTTCTTCCAGTATGCCCACTGATGACTGCCTGGCGTCACTATAATGTCACAGATTATGAGAGCAGTTCTTAACCAAATGGAGCCACTGACAGTAGTATATTAACTTGTCGTCAAGCTGCTCCTGGTGAATTCCCAGAAATAAAGTGTATCACAGTACACAATTAGCTGCATAGTCTGTCTCTTCTTTCTGTGAGTCTGCAGTGGCTCTAGTGTGGATTTCATATGCACATCACACATTTGCATACTGAAATAGCTAAGAAAACATCTTAGAGATATTTAAACTGCCAGTATTTCTTGCTTTGTATATAGAGAACTCTATTTTTATTTTTTTGTAAACTGAAGACCAAGACTTCCTTAGGTTCAAATCGCATCTACCTTAAGTGACCTTGGGGGTCACTTAAAACTGTGTGCCTCTTTCCTCATCCGTAAAATAGAGACAATAATAGTACCTTCTGCAGAAAGTTGTTAACCCATTTCATTGAGTTAATGTAAGAAAAACACCTAGGAAGAGTGCCTGACATATAGTGAGTTTCCTTCCCTGTATACATTGTATTCTTAAGAAAACATCTTTTTGAAAAGGAGTTGCTTATACAAACTGGAATAAAGTTTGCAGCATCTTTGATAGTGGACACTGAAAGAGCATTCAGGTCAGTTTAAAATCTAGTGTTTATTTTTCCTTTATACGTTTGGTTTAAAATATTGCCATGTGCATTTCTTGAAAATATTATCTCTTCCTCTTTCTAGTTGTACATACTGTCGTACAAATTAAACAGTTTCACTTATTAGTCAAATGGATTTGTCATTTTTTATTGACTTGCCTGTCCTTCCCTCCTGAGTTGGGAGTGCTTTCGGGATAGATACTACATCTTGCTCAATTTTTGCATCTTTTTTGCTTAGTGCTTGGCTTTTAGTAACCCTGGACAAATATTTCTAAAATGTGGTAGATCTAGATCTAAAAATATAACATTGGAATCACTGCTTAATTTTTTCTTCCTCTTGTTTTATTGTTTAGAAAATGGAGAATCATTATATGACTCAGGATTCATTTGGATGAGATTGATAATATAATGGAATTTGGAGTTAGAGGCTCACATGAATTGCTCTCAGTCACTAGCTTTTTCTGTGCTACTATATATAATACACAGATATTGTGAATCTCACAAAGTTGAAGTGTTTGAAATAAATGGATTGGTAGGGGGTAAGTTACATCTTAGTCTAACAAAATCTGTTTATTGCAATGGTTTAATAAAAGTCAGATGACTAAAAATATCTTAGAAAATATCACTTAATTTTAATCTTTGCTGTTTATGTTGTGATCGTGATGATTAACATGTCTTCATTTAACTTCTCTTGAAAACTATTCCAAGTTGTTTTTTGGTTTTTTTTTTTGAGACAGAGCTTTGCTCTGTCGTCCAGGCTGCAGTGCAGTGGGCACGATCTCGGCTCACTGCATCCTCTGCCTCCTGGGTTTGAGCAATTCTCTGCCTCAGCCTCCCAAGTAGCTGAGATTACAGGCGCCCACCACCATGCCTGGCTAATTTTTTTTGTATTTTTAGTAGAGATGGGGTTTTATCATCTTGGCCAGGCCGATCTTGAACTCCTGACCTTGTGATCCACGTGCCTTGGCCTCCCAAAGTTATGGGATTATAGGCATGAGCCACTGCACCCGGCCCTAAGTTCTTTTTTAATATGCTGTGTTGTCTGTTGATGGAATAACTTTAAAGCAAAGGTTTAAAATGAAGAAAGGAATGTGTGTGTCTTTATCTCATGAACTAAAAGATATTGAAATTTTAAGAATACACTAAAGTTCAGCATCCTTTTGCTAGCTTTGAATTTATATTCTTTTGGTAGATTTAGACTATTCCTCATAGAATTTTTTCATATTGTGTAATTATGAACATACATCAAGTCATAAACTTAGATTTTAAGGAACCTAAGATTTAGCTTTAAAAAGTGATCTCAGTTTACCATGTCGCAGTTCTTAACAGACCACAGCTATATGCACTTGTTCCGATCCAGAGCAGTTCCTAATTTTAGTTATAATTCATATTTGTTTAGTAGGCATCATTCCATCATTACATACTCTGCCTTCATGCAACTGGTGGGAAACTAACGATATTCATTCCACATAAAGGAGTTTTTAGAATCATATATTAAATGTGACAAACTTTCTTTTTTCTTTTCTTGTCCTTTTCTTTTTTTTTCTTTTTTCTTTTTTTCTGTTCAGTTCTGTTCTTTTTTTTTGAGATGGGGTCTAGCTCTGTCGCCCAGGCTGGATTGCAGTGGTGCAATCTCGGCTCACTGCAACCTCCACCTCCCGAGTTCAAGCAATTCTCCTGCTTCAGCCTCCCGAGTAGCTGGGATTACAGGTGTGCACCACCATACCTGGCTAAGTTTTGTATTTTTAGTAGAGTCGGGGTTTCACTGTGTTGGCCACGATGGTCTCAAACTCCTGACCTCAAGGGGTCCACCTGCCTCGGCCTCCCAGAATGCTGAGATTACAGGTGTGAGCCACCATGCCTGGCAAAAGTTAGTTTTCAAACATTTAGAGGTCTCAAGTATTTATAGGTAAATATTTTTTAAATCATGTGCTAAAATGAATTTTAAGAAAGTAAATCTGTAAATAAAATATTTCTATGAGAAGAATGTTGAGAAGATAGCAGAGTGCTTCTCTCAGTCTTACAGTTCACTGCACATAAAAGAAGTATACATTAGATACCTTTTCAAGTTAAGTTGTCTTGAAAATATTTACTGAACCTTCAAAGTCTTTTGGAATCTCCTAAACAGGTAGGAAATCATGTAAGTATTTACTAGTCATAGAATTCTTGATGTTTTTTTAAAGCAAATAATGCAATTTGTTGAAGTATATATATGTATATAGGAATAGCTTTAAAATGTAAATTAATGTTTTAAAAATGAATAGAATCCTCTTTTTAAAATGTAGTGGGCACCTGATTACTGTGTTCTTCCCTATTCACTTGACAGCCATGTCAAACACTTGAATACTTAAAGAGCAAGCAAGCTACATAAAAGCAAAGAATTGATGAAAGATCACCATGAGGCACACTTTCTAGAGCAAGAACCCAGTGTTATTTTTGTTTCTCACTGGCCTAGCACCAAAACAAAATAGGTACTCAATAAATATTTTCCAATTAGTGAAATCAGTTTGAATTCACAGACTTTGATTCATAATTAGAGTTTTAAAAGATTGGTTCAAGTTGTGCCTTATCATTGTGAATTCTTCTGGAAAATTAGTAAGATGCTTGATGAGAAGGGATGCCTGTATTTTAAAAAGTTCAGTAAGTATGAATCTGGACTTTCTGTATCTGCCAGCCAAATGTTGGCTGACATTTTAATATATTTTTATATATTTAATATGTTTTAATATATTTTTCTAGGCTTTACTCTAAGCATACACAGTGCGCACGCACATAAAATGTATGCTTTTTTCAAAAGGGCTGTACCTTATATTGTGTTATCGAATCTCACTTACCTTCTAGTTTTACAGTCACCCTTCTATAGTCACCTAGCTCTATACATGATGAGCAGTTTCTGAGACTTCAAATGCTCTATACTGAAGTCTGTTCTTTAGAAAGGAGGCTTTGAGTCTGGGGGCCAGACAGTAGAGGTGTGGGGAGAAAGGGCTGGGGTAGAACAAGATGAAAATTTTCTTAGTGAGCCATACCTTTTTGAATAGGAGAGGTTCTTTCAGCCACGTGTTGGTAAGAATCGGTGAGTTGTGTACTCACCTATTGCCCCGAGTAACTTTTTGGATTGTTTTTTCATGAACTTTTTCTGGGAATATACAGTTTCAATGAATGTTTTCTTCACTATTTCCCTACCCCATATATTCAGGAGCACAACTTGCTTGTATGTATGATTTCTAGTTTGAATGCCTGCTCAAACAGAAAGTCCCCTTGTTTGTCAGTGTTTGTAACTCAGATAAAAAGTCAACAGTCTTCACACCCACACAGTAAAGTTCTCCTAGTGCAGAAAGACACATAATGCCCTAAAATGGAATGATGAGCCATGACAGGAAGTATTTTGAAGAAATTTAACAATAAGTTAAATAACATTTTAACTCTAGTATTAAATGTTTCAATTAGGAGAAATAGCATCACATGGGTTATCCCCTAATGAACCTTGTAAGACCAGTGACTAGAAGTCTAATAGATGCTATTAATCCTGCAAGTTAATAATAGTCATATTTCCATTTACATCTCAGGTCCACAGGTGATAATTTCCTTCTTCCCTCTCAACACTTACCAAACTTCTGTTTTTTAAACACAGAAGCAAGACCGTGTCATTTATGAACTCTCAGACTATTTAAATAACTTCTCCATTTTCTGACCCACTCCACCCAGTTTGGCAATTGATATGTAGTCCAGTATTGCTTTCTATTTGTTTCTTGTCTTTGTGGGGTTTTTTTGTTTTTTGAGACAGAGTTTTGCTCTTTTTGCCCAGGCTGGAGTGCAACGGCACGATCTCAGCTCACTGCAACCTCCACCTTCCGGGTTCAAGCGATTCTCCTGCCTCACCTGTTTTCATGGTTTTTGTTGTTGTTTTGTTTTGTTTTTGGTAGTTTTTGTTTGTTTGTTTTTGAGACAGAGTCTTGCCTTATCACCCAGGCTGGAGTAGAGTGCTATAATCATAGCTCACTGCAACCTCAAACTCCAGGGCTCAAATGATCGTCCTGCCCCAGCCTCTCAAGTAGCTAGGGCTACAGGTGCACATCACCATGCCCAGGTAATCTTTTTTCATTATTTGTAGAAATGGGGTCTTGCTATATTGCCCAGGCTGGTCTTGAACTCATAGCCTCAAATGATCCTCCTGCCGCAGCCTCCCAAAGCTCTGGGATTACAGGTGTGAGCCACCACACCCAGGCTCGTTTCTTATCTTGTCACCTGGATTTTAAGTATCTTGTGGGAGGAAGGTAATTATAATGCTTTTGTTTGCCCTTGGTAGCATTTCACAGATATTGGGACATAGGAGGTGACTTATTTGTTGTTTTTTTTTTTTTTTGAGACGGAGTCTCGCTCTGTCGCCCAGGCTGGAGTGCAGTGGCCGGATCTCAGCTCACTGCAAGCTCTGCCTCCCGGGTTTACGCCATTCTCCTGCCTCAGTCTCCCGAGTAGCTGGGACTACAGGCGCCCGCCACCTCGCCCGGCTAGTTTTTTTGTATTTTTTAGTAGAGACGGGGTTTCACTGTGTTAGCCAGGATGGTCTCGATCTCCTGACCTTGTGATCCGCCCGTCTCGGCCTCCCAAAGTGCTGGGATTACAGGCTTGAGCCACCGCGCCCGGCCTAGGTGACTTATTTCTTAATTGATTGTTTTTTTAACCTAAAATTTTCTCTCAGTTTCTGTCACCTTTCCCCCGTCACCAGGCCTTTGCCTCAGATTTCCCAGATGTAGTAGAAGCATAGTTACATGGACCTAAAATAATGATTCAATAAACTGAATAATCAAATTTAGTTGCAGTTTACAAACATGCTTATTTGCAAAATGTAACACTTTTTTCTTCTTTAGCAATGTCTCGTGTTTTAACTTAACTTGAGCTACCACATATCTAATGGAAATCAGTAAGAATTATTGATCTTGGGACCAGAGACCAAGGTTCTAAATATAGCTAGCTATATAAGCCTGAGCAAGACTCTTAATTCTGTACCTACTTTTCTTACCTGTTAAATACACCTACCATTTCTAGGGTATCTCTTATGTGCTAGGCATCTTCTGTGTCCTCACAGTGACTCTGTAGTTTAGGTGGGTAAGGTAGGTGCATATCACTACTCTTTTATAAAAAGAGAAAACTGAGACTGATAAAGGTCAAGCACCTGACATTACACTGTGATAGTGGCAAAACTTGTGCTTAAATCCAGGTTTCTCTGGTTCCATTGCTTGTGTTCATTCCACAAACAAAGAGGAATTAGATGACATCCAAAATCACTCTATGGCTTCCTGCTTTTAATGTTTTTTGCTGATTCAGTAGCTATACCTTTTTTTTTAGTCTTCAACTCTCTTCTCAAAATTTTTTATTATGACTAATCACTAATTTGGGAAATTAATCCCAGAATTTTAAACAGTTCTTGAAATGAGTACAAGATTAATATATTACACCTTTGGAAAATTATTCTCAAGTCAGGCAAATATATTTGAAAATCACAAACAGCAGCAATAAATATGGATTTGTGTAAAGAAAACAGAAGAGTGAATAGGGTTTAGGCCTTATATTGAGGGAAATTTGATTTTATTCTTTCTCCATGTTAAATTCTTTCCTGGCTCATATTTGTGATTTCATTTTTCTTGAAGTCACACTTACTTTACTTTTTTTCCATGATATCTGTCTTACTTTACTGAAAGTATTACTATAAGAAATTCACAACGAAATTTTGAGAGGAAACTTACGAATTCCAAATGCTTATTGGTAGTTTATTTTGGATTTTAAGTATGAAAGATTCATTGCTTTCTGGATAAATCAGTAAACTCCACGGTGACTTGCTAACTTTGTTGTCAAATTATTGCACTGATGCTGGGTGTCTATGAAAAAGTAGAGGATGTTGACTTAGTATTAGTCTGACAGCTGTGTAACAATATAAATTTTAGAGGAACAAATAAAACCCCCATATTATTCTGTGGCTGGCATAAATAGAACTCTTAACTTGCATTATTGGGTACAAATTCTGTATGTATGTATATTTATATATTTGTAGATACATTTGTGCACGTGTCCATCAGATGACTAATGTGACCTGATCTGAAGGAATGAAAAAACTTTCACTGTTTGAACTAATACTGCAGTTGATTTGTGTCAAATCATCAGAGGCTGCATCTTTGTTAGGAGAGTTTTAAATAGCTTACACTTCAAGATTTAAAACTTCTGGCCAGGCACAGTGGCGTACCCCTGTAATCCCAGCACCTTGGGAGGCTGAGGCGGGCGGATTATTTGAAGCCAGGAGTTCAAGACTAGCCTGGCCAACATGGTGAAACCCCATCTCTACTAAAAATAGAAAAATTAGTGGGGCATGGTGGCGCACAACTGTAATCCCAGCTACTCGGGAGGGTGAGTCAGAATCTCTTGAACCCAGGAAGTGGAGGTTGCGATGAGCCGAGATTGCGCCACTGCAGTCTAGCCTGGGCAACCGAGTAAGACTCTGTCTTAAAAAAAAAAAGTACTACTTCTGTAATCATACTTATATTAAAATTTATTTAAAAGCAGTCAGCTGTAATATTTTGATTTGCAGCTTGATTTACAGAGGTTGGGATTATATATATTACTGTAAACATCCCCTTCCCCCCAAAAAATAAGTTTAAGTAAGATTATCTATTACAATGTTTAGTGTTTGGGATTGTTTTCTAAGGCACTAGTGTCATAGTATTTGTTTACTTAGATGGTAGTTTTGAACTAAAGCTGGCTTATCTTGTTTTATTTTACATGTTCTCAAAAATTTTTCAGAACTAGTTTCAGTATGAGTTCTAACAGTCAGATGTTTGTGTATATTACATTACACTATGCTCTTGTGTTAATTGACTATATTTCCAATGGAGTAAGAACAAAGTCTTAATTACTGTATATAATATTCTGTGCCCAACACAAAATAGGTGCTAAACAAATGCTTACTGAATGAATAAATGTGGAAAATTGCTTATTGGTCAATACTGCCACCTATTTGTGTTATTGAAAATGTAAATGCTGGGCATATATACTATTTCAGTTGATATCTGTATAGAACAGGTTTATTAGTTTGCCAGTTTTAATAAGCAAACCTTTTAATAAGCACTCACATCCCAGAAAGTTAATGACAGTGAGTTAGTGAAATTTCAAAAAGTATTTCAGTCTCAACATGGTTGGCATTCCTTTCATTGATGTTGAAATTTTGAACTGTCTGTAATTTTGAACTGTCTGTAATCTAAATTCTGTGCTTAGGGCAAGACAGCTAACTGTGGTGGTTTCCTAGTCCTTTCCAGAGTACAGAGTGTTGTCATGATAATAATAAAATCACTGACATAGGAATATAAACACATTCTCCTGCTGTTATAAAATGGAAGTGTATTTTTAAATGTTCGCAAGGTAATGAAAAGAACTAATAGTATTCATAGTATTTTCCACTAATTATAAACTTTTTAGTTGAGTTAAGCTTTTTAATATTGATTGTAATGTATGTTTATTCTTTAGAAAAATAATGCTGTGGTTTCTGATATTTGCTTGTATGGCCAATTCAAAAATATTAATTATTTGTTTTGTGACATTTTCTGGATGCCCTAGAAATAAAATTGAATAAGATGTGAATATTTAGGGAGGAGATAGGGGAGAAAGATGTATAAAAATAATGACAGTGAACTATGATAACTGCGTTAATAGAAGAACTATATATAAGATGGAAATAATGAACTCTTGAGAGTCAAGGTGAGGTAAAGTACTCTATTAACTACTTCATCCTTTATGTTGACATTATGTACAAAGATAAGTATTTCTCTGAAGATAAATGATTCACTTAAGACCATTTGTTTATATTTTTCTCACTGTATGTACATTATTTTTTGTTTCTGCTCACAACCACAACTGGCCCTTCTAAAAACTTAAGTCATCCCAATTATTTGCTCAGAGAGAGCCATTTCTCTAGTAGGAGCTCACAGGTTAATGGTTCTATGGCATCATTCCCCAGAGGCAAAGACATCATCATATATTTGTGCTGGTTTTTTTCCTCGTTACTGCTGACTTCTATGCTAGCACACTAGTTCCACTTCTACACCTAGCACAGTGGAGTTGTGATGAGATGAGCATTGGGTCTGAGTTAGCAGATGGATTTTATTCCAGGACCTTATTCTTGGTCATTCCCTTTGCTAATGGAATTTCAATAATGCTTCTAGGTTGTCAGTCAACACAAGAATTAATTTTTTGTAGAATGGGAGAAATGATTGCCTAGCTGAAATTACATGAAAATTTACTTTATTGTAATGAAAATATATTTAATATAGTGAAATAGTAATTCTAAAAATACAGATGACAAACAAGCATTTTCTTAGCTGTTTGGTTGACTAACTTAGCTATTTGGTTTCTTAGTTATTTGGTTGGCCTTCTTCCCAGTGAACTTACTACTTAATATTTTAGTATAAGGCATGAAATACTTAAAAGAAACTTATTTAACAGAGATAATAGACTGATCTAAAGTTTAAAATGTTTATTGTCACAGAGATAAGATAAATACACAAACCAACAAAGATTTTTAAATATTATATTACTAAAAACTTAAATGTGAATAAAGTTTCAAACTATATTTTAGCCAAGAGTGGTGTAAATAGAAATGTGAGAATGATTTTATTTGCTTTGTTCATATATAGACTATGATGACAGTAATACAATAGATCACAGTTTTCCTTGATAGTACGTCAGAGAATGTTGAAAGTCATTTTTATTCTGTTAATTTGAAATTCAGTTAGAGGCTCAGTTGACTAGCTTTGTTTGACAAGTTCTTCACAGTTCAAATTAACATCATAAGATATTAGGGAGAATTGTTTAAATACTTGGGAAGACAAGGTCTTCATTAGTACTTATAAACATATGCATTTCTCACTTAAAGGATAAACAAATTAATAAAAATCTTTCCCAAGTGGGAACCATGGTAGATGGAGGATATGTGGTAGTAGAAAGACTTCTCAGTGTAGACTTTTTTGTATATCATTTCGATGTTTGAAGCATACAAACCTGGTAATAAAACATGAATCTACAGGACAGTACCCCCATATAAACAATATTTGTGGGGAACAGGTTTTCCTGTAACTCACAGCCCTAAGTAGGAGACATATAATCATGGGAGCATGTCCTTTGAATATACAAAGTTAAGAGGTATTTCTTTAGGTTTTGAGACAGTATCCCCTACTTCATTAAAGTTGGTCTCTTCTTAACTGAGTAGACTTAACTTGAAAAAGTTAGTTCAACTAGAAATAGGACATGATTTCAGTTGAAGCCAAAGTATATACTGTTATAGCACTAGTATTACACCTGTCTTATGAAAAGCTTGTTACCGCTGACAAATTCTGAATGAAATTTCAGGTGTTCTGATAGTCCAGAACATTGAGGAAAATCACCTTTTTTCCCCCTTTCCTAAATCTTGAGTCCTCAGAACTTCTAACAAAAGGGTTTATGGGTCCATTCCTAACAATTAGATTTTTTGTTTTTTTTGCTTCCCTTCGAAGTAAGATTATTTAGATAACTAACTTCTACTGAGTACATATACATATTGTTCCTGAGGGTAAGAATTAGTTTAAGAGCCAGGTAGGAGATTTTTTTAAAAAAGATAAGTAGACAGTAGAATATAATTTCTAGAAGACTCAAGATGTACATCTTCATAAAATTTTACATTATCTTATTTTCATTTATGTTTTAAAGTAAAAGATGTTGCATTGACATAATGTCTTAGTTATAAAGGTAAACATTTTTGTTTTTAAAATTATGATACTACTTTATGCAGTATTTAGAACCATTTTACTAAAGAATGCCATTTACCACCATAGCAGAGAGTATTAAAATATTAGTAAGTCCAAATCGTTGTTTTGTTTTTCTGGAGAAACTTGCATCGAATAGTGGTAACTATAGGCACACAATTTACTTGTAATAAAGAACACTAATGGGAAGGATAGGAGTAAATTAACTAGACCCTTAATAATGGGCTTTTCTAGTTCAAGGAATCTTATAATTGTCCCTGAAGCTAGTTGTGAAGGAAGTTGCAAGATGAAATATCTAGATTTATGTAGTAGTCATTCCAGGAAAAATGTTGCCTTCTGGCAAACTGTGGCACCTTTATTATGTAAAATGCCTTTTTAATGATAAGCAATATAGATTGTCAAAATAATTTTGGGGACAGAAGTCCAGTGCCTCCTGTTTACTCCAGATTAAATTAGCAAATAAAAGTAAGCCTCTCCAGCGAGCCCAGTGTTTGCTCTTTTGGGGAGAAAATAACCTTTCGGCCAAACTTTACACACTTAGGTAGTACTAGTTTGTTAATCTTAAAAAGACATTCTCATGTTTAGTAAAAATTGATGAAGCGTGTGGCCATTTTCCTGAAAATTACTATGTTTTAAAGGATTGAATTGGAAAAGCATAGAGGATGTTTTTATTAAATCAATACCAAAATATGCAGGTTGAAATATAAGTTAGATTACATAATTTCTGCAAATGCTGTTGGCTCCAAACCAGTTTACTTTATTGTCAGTCAACCCCAAAGAATTATTAATTTCTCTCTTTGGGATTGCCTGTTTTGTACCATCGAAGCTACTTGAAAAATCTGATTAGTCTGTGCCAGGACTACGGTAGGATGACAGTTAGTGAAAATAGCATGCTTTGCCTCTGTTGAGGGGGACCATATGAAAATATATCCTATTTTCACAATGTTTCTGAAAAGATTTATTTGTGGAAATGTTCCTTGCTATTTAAAACTCTTCAAAAATGCAGGTTTTACAAAATACAAAAATAACCTCCTGAAAGTTTGAAAGGGGAGAGGGGGCTGTCGTGTGGGGCGGTCTCATTTGCTGCCCACATCCTCCCTCTGTTCAGTGCGTTGTGTGCTTACGGGTTCCCTGGAGCGGATCACCATATAATTGATGTGCAGTCTGCATTGCTGAATCCTGGACTGCACCATTCTGTGTTCAAGGGAAGATGTAATCTGATCCCTCTGCTGCTGAGGGAGGAATCTGTTCAGTCAAGGCTTTGACAGGGCATAGTCTCCTCCAATAATCTTCTCCGTTCTCTCTCATTATTCCCTCGAGTTCTTCTCAGTCAAGCTGCATGTATGTATGTGTGTCCCGAGAAGCGGTTTGATACTGAGCTGCATTTGCCTTTACTGTGGAGTTTTGTTGCCGGTTCTGCTCCCTAATCTTCCTTTTCTGACGTGCCTGAGCATGTCCACATTAGAATCTGTGACATACCTACCTGAAAAAGGTTTATATTGTCAGAGACTGCCAAGCAGCCGGACACACGGGGGCACAGAATCACTGAAGGGGAAAAATACAGAAAATATGGGTTTCTACGGCACATTAAAAATGATTTTTTACAAAGTAAGTAATCTGTTTTCTTCCTATGCTGTGTGATTGTGTGTGTATGCCTGCCTGAGAAGGAAAATCTGTATCATCAGAGATGGCTGCAGTATCCTCTAATTTTGGTGGGTGGCTGGATGTCTGGTATTCTGTTTTATATCATGAATGTAAGCAAATAATGGAAAAACTGTGAGCTGGAAAAAGCTTTAAGATTAAATGTATATTTTAATCTGAGAATTTTTCACTGAAAATATATTCAGACTTTAGAAATGTGGCTCCGTTAAATGCTGACCTGGAAATACTCTATCCTTAGTTGGCTTTTAGTGAACCTTTTGCCTTCAATTTTTCTATACCTTATATATAGTTTTTCTTTTTTCATTAGTTGACTCTTTAAAAGTATAGAATCATGAGACTATTTGGGATTTATATTTAAAGAGATCATGTTTACTTTCCGTACCCCTCAAAAATTGCAGAATTAATTTTTGGTTCTGAAGTCAGTATTTTCAGTAAACAGAACAGTATTTAAAAGACTTCTATAGTCATACAGAAGGTGCTTTCCTTTATGAAATATTTGTAAAATAAAATCCTTTCTCATTGGTTTCCTTGATACACATTTTGGGCATGTTTATTCATTGAAGGATTTCTAAGATGGAAATAAAGTTTGCTTTTAGTGGCAAATGGTATTTGCACCAATGTTTTTTACAAGGTATCCTGGGAAGTTCTGAAAACCAGTATTACAAACTTAATCAGAATAAATATCGAAGTTTCTCCTAATTATGAAGATAAGAATTTGAGGAAGTTATCAGAAAACTAGATTGTAACGTAGTCTGTACTGACTGACCTTCCTGATGGATTCATTTGCATGTATGTGTATATATGTGTATCTATAAATTAGACACATGGAAACACGTGGCTGCCTATATACTTCAGCTTTTATATTTATGTTTGCTTTTTAATAAAATTATTTGGAGAAAGAAAATAATGGTTTCTGAGAGGAATCACTTTAAAACAATGTAATCAGTACAGAAACTTCTGAAGGGAAGAAACCAGCCAGACCAATTCCATTTCTTTCCAGTAGGTATGTCATGAACTAAGGTATAAATTGTAGATGAGCTTGTTGTACCCTCACCTCTAGCCCCTAGTATCGTAAAATCATCCCAGTATTTTAGAAAACCCTTCGTGATGACAAAAACATGGTCTTTATTATTCCGTGTGGCTCTAAAACATTTTTAGTCTCTTTAGTATTTATATTGTATCATGCTATGTTGTGATGTTCCCATGTAAGGCAAGAGGTAGGAAAATAAGGCTGCTGCAAAGCAAGGATTTTTACCTACTTATAAACATGAGGATAGCTCGCTATCACTCTGGAGTGTTTTTCCTCCTATAACTTGCAGTAATACAGTGATTAGTTAGTGGACACAAATCTTAAAAAGGGGTTGTTGAAATGGAAAAAGTTGAATCTTATTAGATTTTATTTTCTCGTATTAAAATATACATATAGTCATATAAGAATATTTCAATATTGATGTTGACAAGATACAATTCTGAATATATAGTATAGCATGGCATAATGAAACACCTTAAAATGTAGATTTTGGATACACCTTATAGAGAGGCATAACTGATTCTTTTAAAACCTTTCTGTTGTTGCTTTTCAAGTTAGAATATTTTGTCCTGAGTATCTGTCAATAGAGCTATATTCTATATATATATCAATTGATGACTTTTTCCCTCAGCGTTATTATACTGTCTCCAGATTTCTCTTATTATTGATTTACTTTTTAAAACTATCCTTATTGCCCATATTAATTGCTTTATGCTTTATCACTATTCAAGATTATTTATACTGCTCTTTACCCTTTTATAATGGTATGAGTGTTTAAAATTGAGTTTGTTACTTTCATACTTATTTCTGATTTTACAATTTTGAATTTTGTTTATCTTTATTAAAAACATGTTTTTAAAGAAAAATGAAGATTCACGAGGAAGGCACGTTAAATATGATTCTTTTCTGTGGGGATTAACATGAGATTTTTCCCTATGTTGGTTATTAAATTGGAAAACATGAAAGATGTATTATCTCAAGGAATATATATATATATATATATATATAAAAAATACCAGTTTTCAAATCATCACACATTGTTCTTCTGGATAAAATATTAGGGGGAAAAATTCACCTTTCCATTCCATTCAGAGGAAAACAAAGTAGAACAAATAGAAGAAACTATGAAACATTTATTTTATATATATAATTACAGTTGTAGGCATATGAAAAGTTAAGAATTTAAAATATTAACCATGCTGACTCAAGATTTAGACGATTTTTAAAAAACATATCTTGTTTGTTTTACCTTATAGATGAAAAGAAAGTTGGACCATGGTTCTGAGGTCCGCTCTTTTTCTTTGGGAAAGAAACCATGCAAAGTCTCAGAATATACAAGGTAATATTAAATATAATGATTGATTATGTCGTGATTCTCAGTTTTTTAGAGTTTATTCTGAAAGTGTTTTAGTTTATTCTTATAGAATAATAATGTTACTAGTACGGTTGACTGTTTAACACATTTTGAGATTACTAGAAATTGAGAACTATATCATTTTAAATACGAAGAGGAATACCACCTTAGTTTATGTTTTGTTACTACTACATTTGAAGTATGACATAAGCAGAAATTATCTTATGAACAAAAATTTGAAATTACAATTTTTAAGGAATTCTAAAAAGTAAACCATAAAATATGAATATGAGCCCCTGTGTCTTGTTACTATAGCAACAGCTGTTCTAGGGTAGACATTTATGTATGGAAATTTGAAGATACGTTTATTAGCAGTGAAATAAAACAATTACTAACTAAATCTTATTTCATGAAATTAATATGTTAGAAATTTTCTTTTATGGGCTTGGTAGGTCTTAAGTTTTTAACACATACATTTCCATACCAGTAGAATAGTTTCCATAACAACTAAATATAATTGTAATCTTTTTCTATTTCAGTCTCCATCATTTTTGAATTTTACATCAGTATAAAACTTTTCCCACTCTCACACTAATTAGGCTAACTTAAGCACAATGTCTGTTGCCCAGCCAATTAAAAGTGGCTTTGAATGTCATTTGGAATGTCGCATTTTAAAATTTAAATGACAGAAGTATCTTAGAGCTTTTTTTGGTCTTTAAAACAGAATTTTTAGTATAATTGCCAGTTTTTAAAATAAGTGATTGAAACTTAACAGTAGAAACCACAAGAACTTTATGGTTATGACGTTTCTTCCTTTCTCTCAAAATATTTCGATTTAGTTATTTTTGTTCTATAAGATGCAATACAATTAACATTGCTCAGATGCAATTTTTGTTGAACATTGTTACAGATTGTGTCTCTTACAGAAAAATAGCTTGTTTTTATTTCAGCTGTAAAAATATTTCTTTCAAATGCTCTTTTATGAAATTTGAAAATCATAATAATTGGAATAGTCTTACATTCAAAAAGTGAAGAGATAATACAGAAGAGAAAAATGAAGCTATCTCTTATTCAGGAGCTGCTTTTCTGTGTGATTTTTTTTATGTTAACTGTCCCCCTTCCTGTTAGTCTTTGCCTTTTGACAGTTTTACTGTGTTTTGGCACTTCCACCAGAGGGTGTGGAGGGATAGAGAGACAAGTGAAACTATTCACTTCATTTTGCTTTTCCCTTCTAGTCATGATAAAGTATTTCTTGGATGAGAAATTTGCATTTAATGTTAAACTGTTAATGCTATTTTTTAAATGTATCAGTCTTCGATTAATATGGCTGATACAAGGACAAAGGTATTACATTGTTCACTTGTTTTTAAGGCGACTTAGAATAAATGAGTGCTGAATATTTATTACGGAGCACATTTTAGTAAAATTTGTTTTTTGTTGCTCACTTTTTATATTGACAAAGCAACTGAAAAGGCACAGGTTTTATTTTTAGCCTGTTAATACATAATTTTATTAAAGCAAAATTAGACCAAACAGCATATTTATTTCCATGTTTTTTTGGAGACTCTTGGTTAGGAAGATATATATTTGATATTTTGTCATATTTTTGACATTTGCTAATAAGATAAAACTGTGATTTTTCCATCAAAAATTTGTTATAAACACATCCTATTTTGGAGAAAAAGAAAATAGAACTTACCTTTAAATTTGAAAGATAGATTTAATTGTTGAATGTTAAAGATTGTCTTCGATTTATACTATTAGAGGATTTAAAGGGGGTAGGTAAGAAGACTTTTCTGTAAAATCTGGTGATTGAGATACATTTTTTAACAAAATAATGCTGGATAGAAAAAAAGCTGGAGGAGTTGTTTCATTAGTAATTTATCAGAGTTTGATTGTTAACTGTTATGATGCAATTTGTAAGTGTTCTTTGAATTTAAAATAATCAACATAGCTCAATGAATTGAGTGAGAATTTCTTTTCAAATATAATTTCGTTAAAACAGACCTTCCTGCTGCTTTTTTTCCAAGGTCCTTAAAATGGATACCCAATAATTACCTTGAGTTTAGTTTAATTACATGCAGAAATTAGAAAGGAAACTTTAATACATTCATAATATAGTTATATATCTGTATTCTTTCTGCTGTTAATTGATCATTTTTAGGGTAGTTAGACAATTTTAGAGAGATCATCTAGTCATCCTCATTTTACTGGTGGCAGAATTGAATTTCAAGTTTGTTTGAGACTGTTAAATCTCAAAATTTAAATTACTGTATAAAAATGTTTAGATGATCTTATTTAGTTTTGTATATAAGTTCTTAATACCTGTTTTGAATAAATGTATTTCTAATCAAGACTGAGTTCTGTCAACTATTCAGACCAAGCTTTATAAATAGCAATAAAAAAATTGGAAATATTATAGGCATCTGGGGCAAACTTAAGGAATAATGTGATTCTTGAAATTCAAAACATTTGAACATAGTATTTCTATGTATGAGTTTTTTAAAGCATTAATAAAGTATCACAACCCTTTGTATAAAGAAAATTTAAACTTTTATTTATGTCACTGAAGACCAGTCATAGAAGAAGTGGGACTTGTATGTTCTAAGGAAATATTTTCACATTATTTGTATATATTAACAACTTGCAGTTTTGTCATGGAGATTCTGTTATTTGGTTGCAATTAGCATTTCTGCGATAATAGCAGGTGTTACGTAGGAGGGAGGAAACTTACTGTAAGAACCGCAAATAGGTTTTGTTTACCTGTGATCTCTGGGAAGAAATGTAATTAACTGAATTGATGATTGAAATATGCCAGATCATCATTCTTTGTACTAGAATCTATTATTAATAAGCATCTATTTTTGCTTTCACTCTTGCTTTTTTCCTTTTTTCCTTCCTCTCCTTTTTTTTTTTTTTTTTTTTTTTTGTAGTACCACTGGGCTTGTACCATGTTCAGCAACACCAACAACTTTTGGGGACCTCAGAGCAGCCAATGGCCAAGGGCAACAACGACGCCGAATTACATCTGTCCAGCCACCTACAGGCCTCCAGGAATGGCTGAAAATGTTTCAGGTGACATATCTGAACATAGTACTTGAGATGCCTCACTTAATTGCTGCAAAATAAGGGATTAATCATCCATTAAAAAAAGAAGGAAGCACTTTTACATACTATACTATGGATGAACCTTGAAATCATTCTGCCAAGTGAAAGAAGCCAAACACAAAAGACCACATGTTGATTCTCTTTATATAAAATGTCCAGAATAGGCAAATCCACAGAGACAGAAAGTAGATTAATGGTTGCCTGGCAATGGGGGGAGGAGAAGGACTAACTGCCAGTAAGTACAGATTTTCATTTTGGGGTGATGGAATGTTCTGGAATTGGATAGTGGCGATGGTTGCACAACAGAGTGAATATACTGGGAAGCACTGAAGTATACACTTTAAAATGGTGAATGTTATGTGATGTATATTTCAATTTTAAAATGCTGTTAAAAACAAGGGAACTCAATTTTTGAGTGTCATAATTGAGGAAGTCCAATACTTATTTGTGTAACTGTGCACTGACATTTTTTTTAAATTGCTTTTTAAATAATAAGACTGACCTTCCTCTTCTCCTTTGTTTGAATTTCTGGGTTGTCTAGTTTTCTAAACTGCATTGCTTGTAAGTTAGGCATTTAAGAGTAATTTAAGAACCATGCTAGCTAGAGTTAATACAGCTTCTTTTCTTCAGTGCCATGCTTGTATATGGCTTACCGTACTTGAATCCTGATTACTATATTTTAATAGTATTTATATTTTTTGGACATTTACAGGGAAGATTGGTTACAACCAAACCCTGAATATTATGAATTTTATAACCTAAGATAGTGATATTACATTGATTTATCTCTTCTTCCAGTAAGATAATGCATATAAATCAAGTGTTTAGCAAAATAAATGGCAAGGATTAAGTTCTCACTCAGTTATTCATTGTAAATAAATAATATAAATTATGTAAAGTGAAGATATGATGTTAGCCTCCATACTAATGTAAAATGAATCTACTAGCCTACCTCTGGCTGCATGAATGGTTAGGTATTTAATCAATGCATAAGGGAATAATGGTTGATAAAGATGATACTTTATTTGACTTTTAGTGTTTCAGATTTTAAAGTGTTCACTTTATAAACCCTAATATTTTAAATACCTAGATGAATATGAGATAAATGTGTCTATTTTTTTCTTCTGTAGCTAGAAAAGTAACTTGGAGCACTATTGCTTTTAAATGGATTTTTAAAATCATTTTCTACCCTTCAGGTGATTTCTGAAAAACTAGGATAACCTTTTTTTGGTTGGTAACTGAAAGATTTGAGCCTTGCTCTCAACAGGGATTAGTTTTTCCCCTGGTTGAGACAAAAGTGTCTCAAGACATTTTTCATTTTTGTAACTGAGGGGATGAGGGCACAGGACACTGCTGGTATCTAGTAAGTAGAGGGAATATAAAGGACGATCTCCATGCCAAAGAATTATCCAGCCCAGAATGTCAATGGTACTAAAGAATCTGGGTTAGAGGAATGAAAATTATATTTTATTGTTATTAAAATGTTATAAGCCACTGCAATTACAAAGAATTTTTTTAAGTTTTCATTTTCATAGTCATTTGTTGATTAAACTTACCTTTTCCCCAAGGATTATTCCTACCCCACCCCCCTGAGTTATTTTGCCTCTGGTTCATGATGGTTTGTAAAATGTTAATTAATTTTTATTTTTTCCTATGCATGCCCTCAGAATTCTGAATTTTTAATTTTGTCCCATCCTTTTAAAAGGAAATCTTTCCATCAATAAGAGGTGAAAATAAAACTCAGACACTTATATAGCCTTAAAAAAAATTTAAATATTTTTATCATCTCTGATTAAGCCAAAGAGGTAGGAATATGGTTGTGTGTTGCCATGCTAGCACATGCATATAGTGTGAACAGCATATATCATTCTGATTTCATATCACATGATTTCACTGATTTAATATTTTTATAAGAAAATACATGATTGAAAATTACACTATTAGCAATAGTTTTATCATCACTGTAGAAAAACCTCCAAAATGCTTATTTTGTATGAAAAGGCTTATTTCTCATCAGAAGGTAGTTCAGAGTAAGATTTACTTTTTCTGTGGTAGGGCTCGTTTTTTCCAACGTTTTGGAATACTTGAATATTCTTTGCTTACTATCTAGGATATTTCTCAATTTTAAGGGGACTCTCTAATATTGATCCATAGGAAGAGGCATTTCAGCTTTATTTTAGTCAGGATATTTTAGAGAGTTCATTGTACACCGTTTGCTTGTTTAGCTAGTTCATGCTTTTTAAATGAAATGTCCAAATGTTACCACATACTATATTTCATCAAATCTGAGACACCATAGATTTTTTTAGATGCATTCCAATTTCAGAAATGTTAATATTTAAAAAAAAAAAAAACTTTATTCAATAAGCTAAAGAATGTTAGACTAGCTTTTGGTCCTGTGAAAGAAGTAGGTACAGTGAAAAAACCTTGTTCTTAGTTAACAGGAATAGCATGTGGAATTACCCTGCAGGTATAGTATTTTAATTTTTTTTTTTTCAGATAAATATTCTGTAGCAAAGAAATCTGTAGCAACAAAAGGTCAACTAGACAGGTAGATCAGGACCTTCATCTTCTGAGTACCATGTCTGTCTCTGACACACCCAAGGCCTCATTGTTGTACACTGCCCTTTATTTTCAGGGCTGGTCCCAGAGTAACTAGAAATGATTCACTTGCCTAAAGGCTTACAGTGCTTTAATGTCTAACTTGTAGAGATATAATTTCATAATAAAGTGGGGAAGTCATGAGTTGACCTATGTGAGAGAGTTGAGGGATAATTAAACTGGCATGATTTCTACAAATATGCTTTGGGGGCATTTCATGATGACTTTTCTGTTGCATAATAAGCAGTATGGGAGAGCTTGTCCCCTTACTGTTCTGCTATTGCTCCTAAGGCAGTGATACAGCATTGTTTTGGTCCAGCTCCATCAATTCTGACAGAGTAGTCTGTACTCTGTTTATAAATTGAGTGTGAACAAATGATATTCCATTTTGCATAAAAGAGGACTGAAACAGAATGCCACTGGAAAATAGAAGTGCAAATTAAAGACAAAAACCAAAAAAAAATAGAAATTTTATACCATTTGAATTTTCAGTAGCCATTGATCCACTTTGTATGGCAGTCAGATTGATGCTTCAGATTAATTTAGGGAAGCGAGTTGGTCATTTGTTTGGCTTGTTTATATCATTCAAGTGCTAATAAATGGTTTTTCACTTAAAATTTTCAGACTAATTACATGAACATTATTTTATATTGAAATTTGTATTCAGAAGCATCTTGAGAATAGCACAAATGACTTAGAAGGACAACTTCTTAGTTCAAATTTTGACATTGTCTCTTAAAAACAATAACTTCATTAATATATAACCAGTCTTGCCTTTATTTTCACACTCTATAAAACACATAACATTAAAAAGTTGTCAAAGGGGAGAAAACATGTACATCTGCTTAAAGTTATACTTGGAAATATATTGGAGACTCAACAAATATTAGTTTCTTCCCTTGGTGAAGAAATAATCTTAGTGGACCTCAGAAATTTTCTCGATCTAAAAAGGGACCGTTAACACTGGTTTCACAGTGTTGGTGTGAGGATCAAAGATAAAGTGATATGGAAGAACTTTAACCTTACACAGATGTCATTAGCTTTGCATTATTTTAATTAAAGCATATTTGAATTAAGCTATTTATGTACTTTGAAAAGATGTTATACTAAAAATATTTTAAAATGGTAAGTATAAAATACATGTGTTTTGATATTAAAAATGGAGGAAAAATTTCTCCATTGAAAGATTTAATTAGGTTTCATGGGAACACTTAGAAACTGTACATGTTCTCAAACCTACTTTATTTACATCTTATTTGCTACTCAACAAAAAATTAAAACCCACAGGATGGTGCCAAAAATTGAATTTATTATTACTTTGAAATTGTACTTGGGACACAGTGATTTAAAAACCTTGTTTTGTGTGAAGGACTTGAAGAAAGTCATGTATTGGAGCTAGAGAAGACTAAGGGAACATGTGATGTCTGTTTTTAATATATTAATGACTTTTGTATAAAAGTAGGAAAAGACTCATTCTTGGTTTCTTAGAAAGTGAAACCTGAATCATGTTCTTTGAGTCAGATTTTGGCATTAAGTTAAACTTAACAATTAAAACTGGCCCACAGTAGAATGGGAGATAAGTTACTTGAATCCTGGAACTGTTCAAACAGCCTGGATAACCATGTGCTAGAGGTGCTAGAGAAGTGAATTCTTTACCACATGAAATTCAGGTGCAGTACTACCCAAGATCATAAAACAGTCTATCTAATTGGGACACTAAAGATCATCCAGACCAGTGGTTCACAAGTGCTGCTTTGGATCATCTACATCAACACTGGATGAGCTGTTTGTTTAAAAAATAAAATGTCTTCAGCCACTGAATCAGACTCTCTGCTGTTGGGTCTTAGAACTCAGTAATTCTTGCTATCCTTGATCGGCATTTGGGAACCACTGGCCTGGACCAAGCCTCTCACTGTGTAGGTGGGTTCTCTGAGACTCAGACTCATTAAGAGACTTCCATGTGGTTCTACAGTGAGTTTCCTGGTGAAGCCCAGGCTCTTGATTGCAGTTCAGTGCTCCTTCTACTCTTCTCTACTACCTCTATGCTCTAATTTACCTGAAATAAAACACCACTTCCATGGGGAATTTTCAAATTTGCATTTGCAATTTTGTCCTCAAATTAAAATTTACTTCTGAACCTGGGATGTTTTTCCTCTCCCCTTCAATATGTTCCAACAAGACTACATGAAAGGCCAAAGGAAGTACTTTTTTTTTTTTCCTCTTTTCCGAGAACCACTTCTCAAGTAGCAGTAAAATAATAATTAAAAGAGTTATCCAACACTTTGCTTTTGCAGATAAACCAAGGCCTGAAGAGGTTAAATTGTAACCTATGACAGTTATCTCCTAAAATTATTTCCTGATCCCCAATTCAGTTCTCTCTCAACTATTCTTCGTTAATGGTTGCTGTAGGTTACTTCATATACACACATGTAGTCATTAGCTGCAAGGGTTTCATGTTAATGTATATGTCCCTTGCTGCTTAATTGTATATATACAAAATTTGAAACCACTCTTGGAGCCAGAATCAGCAAGCAAGTCCTAGTGATACCATCAAATACAAAGAATAGAAACACTCTCTAGAGATAAAATTGAGATGACAGCATTAATCTAGAGATAGTATTTCCTGATTCTTTTGGGACTCATTTATTTATTCAATAAATATTTATTAAGCACCTTTTCTGTGCGAGGCCCTACTTGGGCGTGGTATGCAATAGTGAAAAAAACAGACAAAAAACCCTTTTTCAGGAAACCTGCATTCTAGTCAGAAGGGGATGAGGTGGATGGGTTTGGAACTGGTTACAATTTTAGAAAGGTTGCTCAGGGAAGGAAATAAGGAAGCAAGGCATGTGGGTATCTAGGGAAACAATGTTCCAAGGAACAGCAAGGAAAGATGTTGTGAAACTGAGTGTGCCTGGAGTGTTTACAGCACAGAAAGAGTGTGTATGGCAGAGCAGAGTAAATAAGAGGAAAAGTAATGGGAAATTGGTATGTTGTAGGCCACCCTAAGGACTGATTTCTACTTTGGGTGAAATGAAAAGCCATTAGAGGGTTTTAAGAAGGTTAAGACTTTAACAGTAGCACCGAGTACAGTGTGGAGAATAGAACAAAGAGGCAAAGGTAGAAAACTGGAAGACCACTTAGGGAGTTACAGGAGTAATGTAGGTGAGACATACTGGTAGCTCAATCCAGTGTAGTAATAGTCAGATTGTGGATATATTTTAAAGTTTAAGGCTATGAGTTCATTTGGATCAAAACTGTCTGATGGTAAAAGAGAGGGAGGAGTCAGGAATGACCAAAGACTTCTTGGCCTGAGTAACTGGTAAAATAGAGTTTATTTTACTGAAATGAGGAAGACTGTGGAAGTATAGATTTGGAGGGAAAGATCATAGACATGTTAAGTTTCAATTACATATCCAAAAATAGATGTTGAAAAAGCAACAACATACGTAGGTCTGAAGTTTAGGAAGGACTCCAGGCTGGAGAGAGGAAAGCTGTTTTTATGGTCCAGATCTTTGTTTAGAATCACCAAAGAGATGTGATTTTAACCAATAGAACTGTTGAATATGTATGGTCAGTGGAAACAGTCTCATTTTCTTATGCTACTCATCTTTATCAGTGGTATACTTTTTAATAAAATAACACGAAGTAACATCTACTGAGTGTATATATAATTTAAATTGAGACATTTTTAATTGTCTTTGATTCTTATTACAGATTATTTAAAATAAAAATGCATCGTTTCAAATATTGTTTAGAGTCTTAGATATATTTTGTTATACAGGCATGATTTTTTTCCATGTACTTTTTCTTAAATATATGGAAACTTCTGACACAGTTTCAGATACTTAGCTAAGGTCTGAATTAGATGTTTATCATCTGTTCGTCTGTCCTGTCTTCTTTAATTCTACACCCTATCCTCCAAAAGCCTTGATAAAAGATATGTCTCATATATTAGCTTTTTTTTTTGAGACAAAGTCTCACCCTGTCACCCAGGCTGGAGTGCAGTAGCGTGATCATAGCTCATTGCAGACTTGACCTCCTGCCACAGCCCCCCAAATAGGTGGGACTACAGGCGCATTCCACCATGCCTGGCTGATTTCTTATTTTTTTATGGAGACAAGGTCTCATTATGTTGCCAGGCTGGTCTCAAATTCCTGAGCTCCAGTGATCCTCCTGCCTCTGCCTCCCAAAACTGCTGGGATTACGGGAATGAGCCTACGCACCTGGCCTAAAGCTACATTTTAATCAAGTCAGCATAGTTATCCATCACTCAAAATGAGCATGTCCTTATACTAGTGTCCATGCGTTGTCTGTGATGTAGATGGAGAGGAATAGCATTTTATCAAAACCCACCTCAAATCCTGTGAGGGATGTGAATCAATAAATTAATGAGTTTGTTTTGTTGATACCAAATGGAGAGACATGAGTGGAGATTGATCACTATAAGTTATGTCAAAGAGGTAAGTTTAAACCAGTATTTGAAGTTATGTGAGAGAAACCAAACAAGATAATTAAACTTCAAATTAACTGCTTTTAATTGGTCACGTGTATACATATACATGTTTATGAGTATTTTACATTTCTATGTATAATAAGTCCTCCCCCTGACCAAAAAAGGTACAAAGTAAGACTCAGGGTGAATGTTCTGGATACATGTATTTGTAGAAGCAAAAGGAAGGGACACAACTGGTTGGAACCAGTATTTCCTTAACATTAGGTGGTAATATGGAATATACTGTGGAAATAAATACCATTGAAATGTTTTATGGTATTGCCAATTTAACACATACTTTATGATAAGAAAGATGAGAAGAAGTTCGTTGTAGATTCCACAGAGGTAAATAAAAAGTATTCCAAATACAGCTCCTCATATCCTTAGTGTATCTCTTGTCAGTTATTACATATTTCATGTCTTGGATCAAGTTTTCTTGTTTGGACAAGAAATGGAATGGCAAAATCCAGATCTTTTTAGCTGAAAACTTCACCTATTCTGTATTCACCCACTTCTGAAGTGGACACAATAATTCTTACAATGGTACTTAAATCAGTATAGACTTGCAGAAAGAAAGGCCTGCTTAAGAATGTTCTTTCATTTAAGTATTATGAGGTTAATTAAATGTGTGAAATTGTAACATTTTGAATTATTCACATGGCATTTTAGTTTTTCCTTTTAAGAACCATGGCTTTTCTGTGCAGGTGTTCTTCACTGGGGGGAAAATAATAATGTTTTAAGATGATCCCCTGATGTCATTTAAAGGAACTCTTATTTCTGAAGCATAATTGTGTGTTTTTGTGTTTTTATAGTGTATCTCTTTCTTACCCGCTTTTGGCCTTTGTTTATATTCTAATTTTACCACTATCAGCTACTATTTTCTATTGTTTATTGTTTTTATTGTTTATTCAATTTTCTATTGTGTATTTGTTTTCACATAACAAATCAAAGCCTGTTTAATTTGTGGAAGACCCTTGTCAAATGTGTAATATATCCAGTTACTGATTTTTCTCTGAATGATGTTGCTCGTCTCCTTTCAGATGATGCCTTATTAAAACCGTCTAATTTTATGGTGCTCAAAATTGTCAAAATTTTCTATTATTTACTCAGTAACCCAAAATGATGTTTCTGGAATAAAATTTTGGCTTCTCAATTAGTGACTTGGTGGTAGATGAACATATAACTATTAAAATAATGTAATGAAAAACTATTTTTCTGTCAAACATGATTTTTTTTTAAACCTTTTACAAAATGAAAGTGGTTGGTAAGCGATGAAATTAAATGCATTCTTCAATGCCTTGTGGAAAAAATGTCACTGTAAGGAGCCACTTTTTATACAATTCTACCTTGTTCAACTATGTTTGTGTGTAGATGTGAGTTTTCCTTTATAAGCCTATAATTTGGGACATCTGTTAACACAATAAAAATTTCTAATTCTCTTTGATAGAGCTGGAGCGGACCAGAGAAATTGCTTGCTTTAGATGAACTCATTGATAGTTGTGAACCAACACAAGTAAAACATATGATGCAAGTGATAGAACCCCAGTTTCAACGAGACTTCATTTCATTGCTCCCTAAAGAGGTAAAGATTATCAATTACATTCTTCATTGGGTGTTATTTGAATATATAACTCAACAGCTACCACCTTTAAACATTGTCATGCTAATTATTGTATTCAGTATTGTCAGTTTGACACTCTTAATTAGTGGTAAAGAGGGCTGTAAATTGATACATTGCCATGACTTAATAATGTAATTGTCAGATTAAAGTATGCATATGGACTAAGTAACTCTTTTCCACTACTTGAATAAGTCATATATATGAGAGTAACTATTGAGTTTCACTAATTTGATTATTTATTTACCAATATTTTTTTGCCGGGTTATTTGAAGCCCAGGCTTTAGTTATCTTGGTATATTCATTATAGTAGATTTTTTAAAATTCTGACCTTATTAAAATAGCAATATTTTTTCTCTTATTTTATTGTATATCTTAAGTCCCTTCAAGACCAGTAGTTTTTCTCTGGTACTTACATCGTGTAATTATTTTAAATACAAATATTATAATTTCACGTGTGTATATTTTTCTAATCATTCTCCTCCCCATCTCCATTACACAAATACAGATATCCCATACTAATTATATGCTAAAAGCACTTCTTTGGGAATTATTTATGCCTATTTCTTTTTATATTTTTATGTAAGCTGAAACTATTATAGACTGATTATATGGGCATTCATAGCTATTATATGGGCATTCATAACTATAAATAAGGCATAGTTTAGATACAGTTCCTTTATTGATATTATAGACCTAGTAATTTTATTTTGTCAGTGAACAGAAATAATATAACATTAAATAATCAGCATCACCATGATTTATATTTTCGTAAGTCATGTGTGTATGCCACTAGTTATATATCAGCTAAGAATACAATATAAAATACTAATATACCATTTCAAATTATCCTGAAACTTCAAATTTGAACAGAAACGGAGTCATTTTTTAAGATTATCATTCTAAATATCCTAATGATATTAAAGGTAGTCCCAATTAGAATTGCATGTTGGATATGAATAAAATAGTTGTGTCATATTTAATGCATGGAACCAGCAAAGAGCAAAGTATAGAAAATCTCTTCTTCCTGAAATGCGTTTTCTACTGAGTGCTTTTTAAAAATGACGTTGGCCCAGAAGAAAATTTTTAGTTTTGCTAACTCGTTCTAAAACTGAATCCTTTGAATAGATTTAGCTTATGAAAGTGACATCAGCTCTCTTTGCTTCCAGAAGGGCATTAATAATAGGAAACACTTACATAAGTATTTGACTGAAAGTGATTTTCTTCACCTTTGATATATTCTCCGTAGTTTTCTTAGTGATATCCTCCGTATTTTAGAGGGTATCATTTTGGTTAAAAGGCAGACTTTCTCATTTCATTTTTTTCTCTTATTTCTAATAATGGTGAGGTTTTTGGTTTGTTTTGCTTTATTTGAATTTCCATAATAACTTCTTAACAAGCAAAATGTGGTTTAAGATCAGAATATGAAAGTATTTTGAAAAATCTAAGAATTAAAAACAAATAATCAATAACCAGGGTAAATCCAATAAAGATTCTTTCGGTTTAAGTGTTCTTTTAAGGATTGCCTGGGGAAAAAGAAGTGAAATTACATAGGAGACTAAGGGAGAGCCTTGGTTTAGCATATGATCTGTGTTTCCCTCTTGTTTTCAACTACCAGGAAAAACATTTCCTGTTTTGAAAAATGCTTGTCTATGTGGATAAATAATGGTATAGAAAATATCTTCTCAGAAACAAAGTATTATTATTTAAAACATTATTACCTTCTTGTCAGGAAATGGACTTATTTTTCTTATAATTCCTTTGGACATATCAAAACTATTTATAAACATTTACTTACTAATCTCAAAAAGCTTGACAAAAGTCTCACTAGTTTCACATGGGAGGGTTGTGATGAATAACATTGTCTTTATTTTATAAGTGAATACCAGGAAAATCATAATCTTATAGTAGGTGATCTAGAGCAAAACCTGAAATTCTTAATAGAGGATTAGCCAACATTAAAAAAAAATTTTTTTTCCTTGACTAGTTTAATCCACTGAAATACAGCAAATCTGGGAAAATACTGGCTACCTTCTATGTACAACGTGGTTGTCTTTTATATAGGTTATAGAGAAAAATAAAAAATAGCAATTCTTACAGAGTTGGACAAGGAAAAGATAATTATCTGAAATAGGTTTCAATTCAAGAGCTTTTCTCTGGCAGAAGTGGTCTTTAGGAAGAAATACTTATCTGGGTTTTACCTTTAAAACAAATTAATAGAAAACTGCATTAACTGCATGACTTGGCTATAAGAAACCCGTAACTCCCTGCCATACTGGTGGGACAGACAGAGTCTCACTCTGTTGCCCAGGCTAGGGTGCAGCAGAATGATCATAGCTCACTGCAGCCTCAAACTCCTAGGCTCAAATGATTCTCCTACCTTAGCCTCTTGAGTAGCTAGGACTACAGGCATGTGCCACCACACTTGGTTAATTTTTGGGGGGGCTGGGGGTGGGCATAGGGGCGGATGTCCCTTTTATGAGAGTACTAATTCCATTCATGAGGACTCCAACCTTGTGACCTAATTATTTTCCAGACACCTCACTTCCTACATTGAGGGTTAGGATTTCAACATGAATTTGAGGGAATATAGACATTCAGTCCATTTCAGAGCCCTACATGACAAAACCTTGCTTCCTTTGAGGGAACTGGTATACTCCCTCATAATACATAGTAAGAATCATGCAACTAATTGCTATTTTCTTTTTGGCCTGGCAGTTTAATTCAAAACCTTGTAAGACATACCTTGTTGACAGCATATTTGTGCTCTACTTTTTCTCTAGTTTAACCTTCTTTTCTGATTTTTTAATTTGTATTTTTTTTGTTTTGCTTTGTGTATTTTGTGTATTGCTTAGATGTTTTGATGGAACTGGCTAGATGTAAATAGGCAAACATTTAATAAGTTGAAGTTCTTGGTTGAGTTAGGGTCTTCACTACTTTTAAGGAAGGTGTGCCAGTAACCTATAGAGTTAGCACTTCAACTTTCTTTAGCGCCTTAGTATTTCTTTATGTTTCTCTTTAATGCACTGGACTAGATGATCTCATAATCGCTATTAATGCTGGAAATTTTACCTGGTGATTTGGGGATATACTTTTGAAATCTAAGCTATTCTGGATTTGTTGTTTCCTAGTCTTTAAGATCCATTGACTATTTCTGTATATTACCTGATTTCTACTTTAGTTAGGTAACTAAAGCAAAGAAAAGAATAGACTTTTTCTGTTTTTAGATAAATATCTTGGTCATTAATTAGCATCTCTTTTGCACAAATATTTTTGTGCCTGATAACTTCTATGTTAAATTACAATTACACACAGACTAATAATGGTAACATCACATTACTGCTATACTGACACAAAGTGAACTTGCTTAGGCTTTGATTGATTGCTAATTCCCAAATTAAGTGGCTTTTGGAGTATCCGTTAAGTACAATATTGAGATTACATATGTGTGAGTATTGTTGAATATAGTTATACCTTTTTATTTTAAACGACTCAGCTTCTCTGCATAATACTGGTCTTCTCTGATATACCAAAAGTAATTATTTCACAAAAAGTTTTTCACTATCATTCATCAGTAGTAGTAGTAAACTGAATACCGGCTGGTTGGAGTATTTTGTATACACAGTATTTACTGAGTATACTGAATATATAATATTCAACAAATACATAGTAAATATGTAATGAATGGTAAGTTTTTGCTGTTGTTGTTGAGACAGAATCTTGCTCTGTCACCCAGGCTGGAGTGCAGCGACGTGATCTTGACTCACTGCAACCTCCACCTGCCGGATTCAAGTGATTCTTGTGCCTCAGCCTCCCGAGTAGCTGGGATTATAAGTGTGCACCACCACACCTGGCAAATTTTTGTATTTTTAGGAGAGATGGGGTTTCACCACATTGGCCAAGCTGGTGTCGAACTTCTGGCCTCGAGTGATCCACCCACCTCGGCCTCCCAAAGTGCTGGTATTACAGGAGTGAGCCACCACACCAGCCCATGATGAACTCCTTATATATGTAAAGTCATTGGGAAAGCATAATTTATATTATATAATTTATATTTAGCATCAAAAATAATTAAAATTGTGCTTTTACTCCCTATATGACCCTTGACCCTTTAATGGATAATTTGTTTTAGTTCTTGTCATTTAGTTCTTGTGAAAACTGAACTTAATTGCTCTATTTAAATGGTTTTCCTTGTATCATAATTTAAAATTTTATGTGATATGTGAGGCTATTTGAATAAACAGAGGCTATAATTCCCCTTTTTTTCTCTTTATTTTTCCTCTTTATTTGAACTGACACACTGAAAAAAATTAATAGTTTACAAGTATTATAAACAAAATTTTTTAATCAGTGGTATACCAAAGAGTTAGCTCAAATATACAACTCTGTGTGGCCCATCAAGAAGATCCTTATAAGTAATGTAAAGTAATTAGAACTCAATTACTTTTATATGTCTATGGAATGGTTTAATAATTGTCCCCCTTTGTCATTTACAGTCAAGGATGTAAGTGTTTCAAAAGTTCATTATGATAATAAACACTTTGATTTGAAGACTGTTAATTATGATATATATCAATCAGAAATGATCTGAAGTCATGCCACACAGAATATATAAAAATTATTTCTTGTCTGTCAGGCAAGCATTTAGGTCCTATCTTCAGTGAATTTACATTGTAGTAGGATAGAGAACAAAGTTAAACAACTAATAACATTTTTTTAAAAAAGAATTATTAAGTTGAGGCTCACAGAGCAAGGCAAGAGCAGAGACAGAGAGCTTTAATCAGTAGTCCCTGAAGAGGTAAAGAGTAGAGTGAAGTTCATAAAAACCATAAGGTGTGTGTGTGTTTTTTATCTGGTATATATTTGTTAGGACTGAAGTTACTGCCTTTCATAATTTTAAAAATCAGAGTGCAGAATTATATTTATCAAGTATCTCATCCTGTGGAGAATAATTAACTTATATAATATATATATTTATTTAAATATGGGTATTATACTATGCATTTTTTTCTTAGTTGGCACTCTATGTGCTTTCATTCCTGGAACCCAAAGACCTGCTACAAGCGGCTCAGACATGTCGCTATTGGAGAATTTTGGCTGAAGACAACCTTCTCTGGAGAGAGAAATGCAAAGAAGAGGGTAAGGTTCAAAATTGCACAGAGAATATGTTTATACTTTGAAAAGCAGAGTGATTCTGAAAACAAGTAGAAAAAATAAAAATAATATTCACCTACTTATAATAAAATCCACAGATTATTCTACACATTGAAATGAGCCAAATCTTACAGCTAACCCCTTTAACAAGCAATATAACTAATAGCAAATATATCTGATTTGCTTCCTATCACTAGTAGAATTAATAAACAATGAAAAAGTCAAGATGTGGATGATTTAAAGGAAACCCCAAAATTACATTTCCAATTAAATATCCAAATATTTAGTATTAATTAATTCTTTTCATAAATGTTTATTGAACACCTCCTATGAGCCAGACATTTCTTCAAGGTGGGGGATATAGCAGTGAACTGAAGTTCTCTTTCTGTCATGGAGCTTATGTTCTTGAAACCTATTTTTTTCCTTAGTAGAGGAATAGTTATCCTTTGTATTGGGAGAGCTGTTTTGTTGTTTTTATTGTTGTTTTCCCCAGCAGACATCCAGAAAAATATTTTTGAAAAAATATAAAAGTATTATGTGCCTCAGAAGCAAACTTTTTTTAGAAAGAATCATAGAGCATGATGCAGGTACTCTATAGGTGATCATTCCGTTCATGGTGGTTATAGTCAAGTGGGAAGCATTGATGGTTAGTCCAGTTAATAAAGGTTTGAGGTAAAGATCCAGGGTACTTGGTTTCTCATCCTGCTTTTCACCTCTGTAGGACTTGGATTAATCAGTGAAATCTTCCTTCTTAAGTATCTGTATACATAAAGTGGGATTAATCTCTGCCTTCCCTTCTCCCATATAATCATTTTTTTAATGATCTTTTAAAAATTGTAATAACATATATGTAGTTTATCAATTTAACCATTTTTATATGTACATTTCAGTGGCATTAAGTACATTCACGTTGTTCTGCAACTATCACTATCATCTGTGTTCAGAACTTCATCTTCCTCACATGAAACTCCATGCCCCCTGTTATAACTCCCCATTATTCCTCTCCACAGCCTCTGGCAACCACCCTTTTACTTTCTGTCTCTATGAGTTTGACTACTCTAGCTACCTCATATAAGTGAAATCATACAATATTTTTCCTTTTGTAATCAGCTTATTTCACTTAGTGTAATGTCTTCAAGGTTCATCCATGTCATAGCATGTGTCAGAATTTCCTTTATTCCATTGTGTATATGTATCTAATGCTACATTTTGTTTATCCATCTGTCGATGGGCCCTTGGATTGCTTGCACCTTTTAGTTATTATGAGTCATCCTGCTATGAACATAGGTGTACAGATAACTGTTTAAGGCTCTGCCTTTAATTGTTTTGCTTATGTATCCAGAAATGGAATTGCTAGATCATATGTTAATTCTGTGTTTGTTTTGGGGAACCACCAGACTATTTTCCACAGCAGCTGCACCATTTGCACAAGCATTCCAATTTCCTCACATCTTCACCAGCATCTTTTAGAATCATTTTGAGAAATGAAATAGTGAATACAAAAATATGCCATATAAAGTGCAAACTTTACATTATTGCTATATACTGTGATAACAGTATTAGAAATTGGACAATGTCTTACATTTCAGTGGTTTCGAGCAGAGAGAAAGATGGAATACTTTATAAAATGTATAATTGTTATTGTTGGTGAAGGCAATTTACTCTTGACCTCTAACACTTCAGGGATTGATGAACCGTTGCACATCAAGAGAAGAAAAGTAATAAAACCAGGTTTCATACACAGTCCATGGAAAAGTGCATACATCAGACAGCACAGAATTGATACTAACTGGAGGCGAGGAGAACTCAAATCTCCTAAGGTAACTGAACTCTGCACAGTGTAACAGAAACCATTAATCAGTGTTAGTACCTAGTGTACTATTTCACTTCTTGGCAAACTATAATTTGACACTTCTCTTCTGTGGAAAGAAAACCATATATTTTAAAATAACTGAAAGTATTACTGACAGTATTCTTTTATTGCTAATTAATCTGACAACTAATTGTGCTTGAACAAAAGATAAGTTAAATTGAGTATCTTTTTATCTTACTTAAATGAAAATCTCTCAATATCCTGTTGAATTGTACTGTGTCATACACATTCTACCTGAGAATTTGCTGCCTTCTCTGATCACATAGTCCAAACATGATTTTTTGAGGAGTGTCTGTGTTTTGGTATTGGTGGCTTTCGTGTGTCTTATTTTTATAAATTGAAGCATAATTCTGGTTTTCTGTATTAAAACGTTTCAAATATATAAAGAATGTTAAGAACACTTTAAATTATTGAGCATATTTTTACAACTGGAAAAAAACAGTTTGGGGAGACATTGTGATACTAATATGTATATGTTATAGATTTTTTTGTTTTGAGAATGCTAATAATTGTTACTCTTTGTGGTTAATAGATGCGTATTTTGTTCTTGTGTGTCAAAGTTGTAAAAATTAGAGGCATATTCTGGTTTGAACAGATAAAATAGATTATTGTCAAATACATTGGTGTTCGAACCATCTTCATGAGGTCTTGATGCAGTAAAACTTTAATAGTTGATGTTTTGAGTATAAATAATAGACTATGGAAACAATAAAATGTTTAATTCTGAATTCGTCAGCCAGGAAAAATAATGCTTTATATTTTATATAAATTATAATTCTAGAGATAGACTACAAATTACCGTTCCTGTTTGTGCCTTCATTTTTCTCTTCACCAGTGTTTTAAAGAACATAATTTAATTAACATATTTCTAATCTGTACATCTATCTTATAGGTGCTGAAAGGACATGATGATCATGTGATCACATGCTTACAGTTTTGTGGTAACCGAATAGTTAGTGGTTCTGATGACAACACTCTAAAAGTTTGGTCAGCAGTCACGGGCAAAGTAAGTTCACTCTTCCTACACTTCACAAAGTCACAATTTTGTGTATAGCATTGCAAGTAGCAACTGGAAAAAAGAAAATCAGAATTCATTCTTGATTCTCAATTATTGGGATAGCAAATATCAGAGCTCGTAACTTAGCTTTTTCCCCCATATTTATGAAAATCAATGGCATGAGGATAATGATGTTTCTCATGATAGAGGTTTCATTAATTTTTTTTCATTTACATAGTTTGTGACAGATATTTTAACATTTTCAAGGGTGCTTTATATTTTTCTTGGCTCAATTTTTCCCCACTTTTATTTACTGTCTAAGTTATACCTCATTACTTTGTAATGTTTTTCAAAAGTATGGTTGAGGGGTATTTATTTTTCCTTATGAACTGCTTTGTTGATAACCTACCTATAGTTTAGAACTTAATAAATCATGTTAATTTATACTTATCTCAAACCTTTGTGAGATGAGAGTGGACTAGGCATTTAAATGTAAGTTTGAAGAAAAAAGTAGCCCAAGCAATCAGCTTGACCGTGTACCATATCATACCTTAATGATTCTCTAGCAAATATTTATTTGTATCTGTCCAGTAGAGAATATTTTCATGAATTAAGTAATTGCCACCTCAAAAATAACAGAAGAGAGTCTGAAAACAAAAAAAAATCCATGTCTTTTAAAATGTCTTTTACCATGGTGCTTCTTGGCAAGTATCTTATAAATACGCCAAGTCAGATGTTAAAATTTTTTAAAGCAGCTTTATATTTCCATAGTGTAATATTAGTTTGGGATTTATTTCAGGGCCTTAATGTCTGTCTTTACTTGTCTAGAAGTAGCTTCACTGGCTCCTAAATACTGCCCTGGGGCAGATTCAGATGAAATGTGGTATGTAGCCACACCCAATACTGTTGGCATACTTTCATTGAATCTATTCCCATGGAAGAAACCCAGTTGCAATTTCAGTATTTTTTCATCAAAGAGACCAGAGCTATCATAATTGCTTTCATATCATGTTTCCTTTTTATTATATCATATTTTATATCATATGTTTGCTTTCTACATGTTCTTCAATTGCTTGTGCTTATATAAATTTATAATGCTTTGAATAAACAAAACTATAAATAGTGATGGGATCATTTTATACGGATGTGTAAAATAATATTTTCTGAAGAGCCAAACGAATAAATAACTTTACTCCAAATTTTAATGAGCTATTAAATTTTATTTAAATCACTTTTCCTTTCTACCCAAAAGTAATCATCTTAAGTGTTTTTCCAGTGTCTGAGAACATTAGTGGGACATACAGGTGGAGTATGGTCATCACAAATGAGAGACAACATCATCATTAGTGGATCTACCGATCGGACTCTCAAAGTGTGGAATGCAGAGACTGGAGAATGTATACACACCTTATATGGGCATACTTCCACAGTGCGTTGTATGCATCTTCATGAAAAAAGGTAAGGGAAAATCTTATCGTGGTTGGGACTTCTTCCTCTATTATTTGTGAATTTGGGCCCTTTCTGTATAGAGTTACTGAAATAGTGACAATGAGCTCTTAAATTACATTTAATTATTAGACTTCAGATGGTTCTATTCTAGGAAAGCCATAGTGTTTTGTCTTAAAATTGGGGATTGTCTGTAAGTTTCCTTTTTCATTTGCTAGTGTTGTCGGCTTCCTCTTTGAAGCTCTCTACTCTCTAATCCTTTTTATTGTTCTGTATCTTTGATGACTCATCATGTTCAAGCAGAAATCATTTTTTCTCTCTCTTTTTTTGATATTCTTACTTCTGCAAGTGGGACAAATTCAGGCTTCAAGCGTCTGAGCCTTTTTAAATTACCTACCCACCTTACACCCACCCTATCTCTTAAGTCGAGGCAAAAGCTGAGGCCTGTGAGTAATTTGTTCTCTCATTCTGAACTAGTGTCACAACTTTCTAACTTGGTCATCTTACATTTTATATGCTGACATACAGTCCTTTTATAATTATGATAGTGTCACTGCCCAGTTCTTAAGTCTTTGTGAGCCTACTGTTGACTAACGAATTAAGGAAGAAATCCTCAATCCAGTTTTCAAAATGGTGTCTGCCAAACTAGATTGCTTGACTTTTTCTTCTCAGTGCCTTTGCTGTTACTTTTATCTCCTCCTGTAAAGCCCTCCTATTAAAATCCTATCTTTCTATTATCTTCATCATACCCCTGTTAAACAAGTGTGATTTCTGCCTCATTTGTCAAAAAAGGTCTCTCTGAAAGGTCCTTACAGTGAATCAATGGCAGTCTTTACCTTTAATTCTGTCTATAGCATCTTCTTATATTAAGAACCATTACATTAAGCAGATTTCACACCAGATTTGTAATATGTTTTCATTGTGTTCCATTGTGTTCTGACTTAAATCTCAACCCTTTAATTTTCTAATTTTTCCAATATGGAAACTGTGATATTTCTTTTATCTCTTCAGAATGAATGACATAAGGATACCTGAGTTTTCAGCTTTGTTTTGTAATCCAAAAGTGATTACAGTATTTGCATGTTGCTCTGGTTTTCAGGAGAGTGTAGCGCTAATGTTGAACCACATGTTTAAGGGATAGCCATTGTTTTTAAAAATGTACATATCTTTAAAGATCCATATCAATATTTTTATAGCCTATTGCATACTTATAAATCTAATCATTAAAAGCATAAGCAGCCTGTGTTTGAGGACATGTCTAAAACTGGTTAATTTTTACTGGAATGTATAGTGTAAACACAAATCTGCAGCTGTTTAAATTCCAAATCCTGACTTGTTTTGTTGTATAACCTTTATTGAATTTTTTACCTAATCACAAGGGAATATATGCATCCATAATTGAAATTTTGGAAAATGGCAAAGAACATAAAGAAGAAAATTTAAATTCTTTAAACTACTACCACCTAGAGTTCTCCCATTAACATTTTATACACATGCCCACATTAACATTTTATTTCTAAAATCAAAATCTTATTGTATATATTTAGAGGCAGCTACTGCTGCTTTTAAAAAAAAATACAGTACAGTGGTTTTCAAACTCAGTCCCACAGAACCTCGAGGTGCTGGAACTAAGGTCCACAGGTCAGGGAACCAAGCATGAGGCATTCTAGGCTTCCCAACTTCCCATTCCCTTATTGTATGTTTATATACCAAGGTTTTACATAGGATTTCTTTTGACAAGAGTTGTTCCTGTGTAAGAAAAAGAAAGCTAAAAAACCTTGACTAAATCTATCATGTTTTCTCATATTATTAAAAATTCTAAACATGGGTTTTTTTGTTTTGTTTTGTTTTTCTGTTTTTCCCTCTGCAGAGTTGTTAGCGGTTCCCGAGATGCCACTCTTAGGGTTTGGGATATTGAGACAGGCCAGTGTTTACATGTTTTGATGGGTCATGTTGCAGCAGTCCGCTGTGTTCAATATGATGGCAGGAGGGTTGTTAGTGGAGCATATGATTTTATGGTAAAGGTGTGGGATCCAGAGACTGAAACCTGTCTACACACGTTGCAGGGGCATACTAATAGAGTCTATTCATTACAGGTAAGATCTCTTATCTCTCCCTTAAATGCTCTCCTGATGAATCATAAGGTTGTTTTACTCAGATAATCGCTGTCAAATTGCTGCTCCAGTACAATCCAAAAAAGATTAACCAGATTATTCTGCTGTTTTTATATAAATTTCAAAATTATTTAGATGCTTTCAATTTTCTGTGATCTATTTCTCCTCTAAATACAAATATTTGTCTTGTAACCTGACAATTTGGGACTCTAAGGTTTGCTATATTAATTAATGGTTAAATAGTCTCATAGGAGAGTAACCTGGATTTTAAGAAACTCCTTTGCAGAGGATTAATATGGCCCAAAGCTGACCCTTTGCTTTGATAGCTGAAAGTTGATGGACCATGTAATTGTGATTCCATCCCCATTCAAAGTGGAAATAGATCCTTTCTGCATAAAGCACTCTACTGTCCCAGGCCCACTGATTTGTAGTCATAAGGAAGTAAAGTTGACTAAACAGATTTTTTTTTTTTTTTGGTTTACATTTCAAGCCCATATCCTTGAAAACATTGCCATATTTTAAGATCATTGACTAGATGAATAGGAAGTTTAGAATATGAATCTTGTTTTGTTTCCAGAAAGGCAACATTTTCAATGTAAAAATATTTCCTACAGCCTATATAGTTTATTTATCAGTTATTGCCCATTAATGTTCAGCAAATTAGTACATAATCTTAGTACTGTCAATTCTGTTCTTAGGATATTTGTTTCTTTGTCGAAGGAATATTGTCCATGTCATGAAATATTGACAATATGATCAAGATGTTTGCTAAATTAGAAAAGGTGATGAATTTGGAGGAAGGGAAATTGGCTGCACCTGTTTGTGATATTCTCAGAAGCTTAATGAATATAATATTCTAATTTAAATAACCCCATTTGATTGAGAAAAGAGGTAGCCACATTATTATATAGAAATGATAGATTGTTGTTGACTTTTGGTGTAGCTGGGAAGCTGGAGAAGAGGTGGTATGTAGTTTGCTTTTGATAACAAAATGCCACCTCTTCTGATTCCAGATACAGTTATCTTTTGGCACATTTCCTAATTAGCATTAGGTTCTTATAAATGAAATTTTATTTTACACACGGTTTTTAATGGAACTTGCTTTTGAACATCACGAAAGTTATCTCTAGCCCTTTTCATGCCTTAAGTGCTGATAAGCACTCCGTTTATCATAAGCTGTGTCATTAGTCTTAGCTTCCTAGTGGGAAGGAAAACTCAAATAGCAATTCTCTCAGTCACCCATGATATATAGCTAGGTGGGGCCAGATGATTTGAAAATTAATATATTGTTCATTTTAGGTGCTTTGTTTTCATTTTAAGTTGCTTCTGCATCTAGTTTGAAGCAGCTTGGCATAAAGATGAACCTTTCTGATAGAAAGGTGTGAGAACATACATTGTAGAATGGCTTGGCGTGCACTTTATCCTCATTGCCACTTTACCTTAGTACCTCATTTTGTTCCTGGCATTACCCATTTCCCATCCTCTTCCCCCTTTCCTACTAGGATTAAGGTCAGTAATATGAAGAGCATCCGTACTTCTATTCTAATAAACTGTGTCTTTTGTAGTTTGATGGTATCCATGTGGTGAGTGGATCTCTTGATACATCAATTCGCGTTTGGGATGTGGAGACAGGGAATTGCATTCACACGTTAACAGGGCACCAGTCGTTAACAAGTGGAATGGAACTCAAAGACAATATTCTTGTCTCTGGGAATGCAGATTCTACAGTTAAAATCTGGGATATCAAAACAGGACAGTGTTTACAAACATTGCAAGGTAAGTATTAGTTACGTTTAGTTTTGTTCATTAAAAATGAGATCATTATTCAACGGAAATATGGAGCTTTAGCATTACAAAAAGAGTCAACCTCATACGGAATGATTACTTCAGAAAAGTTTATGCATATTTTCACCCTGACTTACAGAACTAGTCTACTCTTGAGGAAATGTTTTGAACTGTGTTTTTAATATATAATATAAAATTGTTTAATCACTTCCTGCATGTTCAGTTGACTCTACTTAACCTTTAAGAACAGTGAGAAGAAAGATCTTGGCTATATCATAGAAGCAACATACTCATTATGTTTTTTGATTGGCCATTGCATTTTGAATTTGTAGTCCAATTTTGAAGGGCTACCTTATTGAAAAAAACAAAAGCATCCTTGATAGAAAATTTATTTGGCCTCCTCTTAGTCACGTGCTTAACTGGAATGGAGAGGAATAATAGTGCCTACTAAAATAGAGAAAGAAACAAGTGAAAAATCACTAATATTAGATGAGGTACAGCAATGCCTCATGATTAACTTTTTCTATTTGTTATAGCCCTTAGAAAGCGTTTTTTTCTGGGGTGGGGGAGGGGGGGCGGCATCTGATAGGCAACATTGCAGCTTTTTACTCATTGGTTTTGTCTCTTCTCAGAGTTTTGGAATAGTGACCATTCAGCTTTGAGTGGTTCATAGTGGTGGAGTAATAGATCTCTTAGTGCTCATTTGTCCATCAGCAGTATGTATGGAGTTGCACTATCTGCATCCTCACCAAGGCATGCTGTCGTTCACACAGCCAGAAAATAAGACATTTGTCTGGTAGCTAACCAAGTGTCTTGGAAGACAGGCCTCTTGAAAGTTAATGTTTCAGTTACAAATTGCTACCAGATTTTCTTATATCCCTGCTGATCCTAAAATACTGAGGACATAGGTTTCTAAATATGTATCATTTCAAATGTTGCATTTATTGTATGTTGTAAAGTAGAAGTCTACAAATTATAATGTAACTAACCCATAGCCATTATTTCTAACCAGTAATTAAATTCTTTTGGTTTTTGTCTAGGTCCCAACAAGCATCAGAGTGCTGTGACCTGTTTACAGTTCAACAAGAACTTTGTAATTACCAGCTCAGATGATGGAACTGTAAAACTATGGGACTTGAAAACGGGTGAATTTATTCGAAACCTAGTCACATTGGAGAGTGGGGGGAGTGGGGGAGTCGTGTGGCGGATCAGAGCCTCAAACACAAAGCTGGTGTGTGCAGTTGGGAGTCGGAATGGGACTGAAGAAACCAAGCTGCTGGTGCTGGACTTTGATGTGGACATGAAGTGAAGAGCAGAAAAGATGAATTTGTCCAATTGTGTAGACGATATACTCCCTGCCCTTCCCCCTGCAAAAAGAAAAAAGAAAAGAAAAAGAAAAAAATCCCTTGTTCTCAGTGGTGCAGGATGTTGGCTTGGGGCAACAGATTGAAAAGACCTACAGACTAAGAAGGAAAAGAAGAAGAGATGACAAACCATAACTGACAAGAGAGGCGTCTGCTGTCTCATCACATAAAAGGCTTCACTTTTGACTGAGGGCAGCTTTGCAAAATGAGACTTTCTAAATCAAACCAGGTGCAATTATTTCTTTATTTTCTTCTCCAGTGCTCATTGGGCAGTGTTAATGCTGAAACATCATTACAGATTCTGCTAGCCTGTTCTTTTACCACTGACAACTAGACACCTAGAAAGGAACTGCAATAACATCAAAACAAGTACTGGTTGACTTTCTAATTAGAGAGCATCTGCAACAAAAAGTCATTTTTCTGGAGTGAAAAAGCTTAAAAAAATTACTGTGAATTGTTTTTGTACAGTTATCATGAAAACCTTTTTTTTTTTTTTTTTTTTGCCAACCATTGCCAATGTCAATCAATCACAGTATTAGCCTCTGTTTATCTATTTACTGTTGCTTCCATATACATTCTTCAATGCATATGTTGCTCAAAGGTGGCAAGTTGTCCTGGGTTCTGTGAGTCCTGAGATGGATTTAATTCTTGATGCTGGTGCTAGAAGTAGGTCTTCAAATATGGGATTGTTGTCCCACCCCTGTACTGTACTCCCAGTGGCCAAACTTATTTATGCTGCTAAATGAAAGAAAGAAAAAAGCAAATTATTTTTTTTTATTTTTTTTCTGCTGTGACGTTTTAGTCCCAGACTGAATTCCAAATTTGCTCTAGTTTGGTTACGGAAAAAAGACTTTTTGCCACTGAAACTTGAGCCATCTGTGCCTCTAAGAGGCTGAGAATGGAAGAGTTTCAGATAATAAAGAGTGAAGTTTGCCTGCAAGTAAATAATTGAGAGTGTGTGCAAAGCTTATTTTCTTTTATCTGGGCAAAATTTAAAACACATTCCTTGGAACAGAGCTATTACTTGCCTGTTCTGTGGAGAAACTTTTCTTTTTGAGGGCTGTGGTGAATGGATGAACGTACATCGTAAAACTGACAAAATATTTTAAAAATATATAAAACACAAAATTAAAATAAAGTCGCTGGTCAGTCTTAGTGTTTTACAGTATTTGGGAAAACAACTGTTACAGTTTTATTGCTCTGAGTAACTGACAAAGCAGAAACTATTCAGTTTTTGTAGTAAAGGCGTCACATGCAAACAAACAAAATGAATGAAAAAGTCAAATGGTTTGCCTCATTCTCCAAGAGCCACAACTCAAGCTGAACTGTGAAAGTGGTTTAACACTGTATCCTAGGCGATCTTTTTTTCCTCCTTCTGTTTATTTTTTTTGTTTGTTTTATTTATAGTCTGATTTAAAGCAATCAGATTCAAGTTGGTTAATTTTAGTTATGTAACAACCTGACATGATGGAGGAAAACAACCTTTAAAGGGATTGTGTCTATGGTTTGATTCACTTAGAAATTTTATTTTCTTATAACTTAAGTGCAATAAAATGTGTTTTTTCATGTTAGTATGCCTGTTTCTTCCACTGAAGTAATAATCCTTCATTATAAGTATTTAGGATTTGTCTATAATATTTAAATCAGCAAAATCTTGGTTTCTTTGCATCTCCTGCTGTGTGGCATAGAAATCAATACTTCAGACCTGTTTTATACAGCAAAAGTAAGGATAATGTGCTGCAACTGCAAATCTTACTTCTCTCCTAGACTATGAAGGAGGACACTCCACTGTGCTCATCTCTGTAGATTGCATTGGGGTATATAAATATGAAATCTGGTTCCATCAAAGAATCAACAAAACTTTTGTGATAATTACAACTAGAAGCCTTATAAATAACAAATTCATTTTGAAATTTTGACCACATATTAAGTGCTTACCCTCGATACTTTCTGTTCATTCTCTCTCAAGCTCCCACTATCCCTGAGAAGTAGGCACTATTATCTCCCGTTTTAAAGACGAGCAAAAACCTGCAGCTGAGACTGGTTAGGCAATTTGTCGAATCATAGAACTAGCAGAATGCCAGAACTCAAACCCATATTTCCAAAGACTAAATACATGCTGCTCTTTAAGAAAGTTTGACAGACTAAAGCAAGGTTTGAGAGGGAAATAAGCCATTTTTCTGGTACTTTCTGACTCTTCTGTAGCCATTTTGTTCAACAAATCTAAATTTTATAATGTAAGGGGAAAAAATAAAGTTGTTTTTGAAACTATGTAGTTCTAAAAATATTTAATGTCTCAAATAGGATGTATCTATATATGGATATAGATATATATACACACACACATATATACATATATATCCAGTAATCTCAACTAACCAGGCCCTAGATGAATATCTAAAAGCTACTAAAAATGGACTCCCCTTTTTCTCATAGTCATAAAGTATGTGTTCTTTACTCATAGGGCAAATCCTGGGCCTCATTCTCCCAAAGCTACTAAATCAGAACATCTGGGGAGTGTGACCCAAGAACCTGCATTTAAACTAGCTCACCAGGTGAGTTGTGGATACTAAAGTTTCAGAACCACTGCTTTAGATACCATTCCTGTACATTTGGTTATTTGGTTTATTAGTCCACAGCAAATTACAGACACAAAAATAACAAGGAAAAGTGACAGGGTAAAGGAAATAAAAAACAAAAAACTAACTGGTTAAATGCAAGGCAAAAATCCTACTAGGCCGTGAGGTGCAGGGTCTTTAGAGTAAACCAGGTTACAGCCCAAACCATGACTACCGTTCACATTGATGACCGTGAATTGTCAAGAAAAAGTTGTAATTCTATTTGATAGTTCTTGAAACCGCTTGATTGTTTCATAAGAGCATATAAATGAGGCTTAACTATAATTGAAGAGAAACATCCATTTTTGGAACTTTAGAGAATAGAATGAGTTCACAGGCTTTGCAAACAAATAGCCCTGAATTCGTATCTCAGTTCTAATATGGTCTAGTTATGGGGACCTTTATCATGTTTCTTGACCTCGTATTTCTTCATTTAAGATTGTAGAGGATACCTGTCTCCTAAGGTTATTATAAAGATTAGGTGAAATGTAAAGCACATAGCATACCGATGGCATTTACAGCTTAGTAAATGGTAGCTTCTATTAAAAATTTTTAAGTAAATAGACCCAGAGAACTTTCTATATTTGAGAATTGAATGTATTTGTGACTCATTCAGATTATGTAATAAAAATAGAAGACACACACACACACACAGAGCAATCCATTCTTTTAAGTGGAGCCACCTAGATTCTCATTTGAGTCTTAAAGAAACCTTGTGAGATAGACCGGTATTGAGCACCTAACAGTGGTTTTGTATATACAGTCATCCCTCAGGATTTAGGGAGGATTGGTTTTAGGATCCCCCCAGCCTCTCTCCCGTGGATATCAAAATTCATGGATGCTCAAGTCACTGATATAAAATGGAATAGTATTTGCATGTAATATAGGCAAATCCTCCCGTATGCTTTAAATCGTATCTAGATTACTTATAATACCTGAGACAATGTAAATACTATGTAAATAGTTATACTGTATTGTTTAGGGAATCATGACAAGGGAAAAAGTCTGTACATATTTAATACAGACATAACCACCCTTTTTTTTCCCAAATACTTTTGATTCTCGTTTGGTTGAATCCGTGGATGCAGAACCCACAAATAATAGAGGGATGACTGTGTTTAAGTGTTCATTAAACATCATTTTAAGAATAAATGAATAATCTTTATTACAGTACATCTTTGCTTGAAGGGAAAACGTTAGCATCCTTCTACAGGAATCAAAATATTGTAGTTAAAAAAAAAGGTCACAGAGAGCTCCATTTTGTGGCCTTTTTAATGAAAAACTTTACCACCTTATATAACTGTACATTTTTAAATCTTCATAACAGATTAGGCACTCTTCATATTTAGATGTTACAAGTTCCCAAATATCAAACATTGCCTGAAACTAAGGCTGAAATTAGGACACAAAAGTAACTCATAAAAGCCAGTAGCAGGTACTTAGTATACTTGTTGAATTGAGCAAAGAGAGTTGATTATCTCATTATTTTTTATTAGAATTGTTTATAATTTTGACACTTTGAAACCCCTTTACCAAGATTCAATTACCACAGCTATTTCATTAGTTTGCAACAGCTAATGCCTACCAAATGGTTAAGTAAATGTTTCAACCCACCTTATTTGTTTCATTTCAAAATAGTAATTGACATTTTGTTATTTGTATTAACTGCTTTGAGCCATTTTCTCTACCCGCTTTGAGCTAGTCTGTTGTAAAACTCTTCTAGTTCCTTGAATTGATTAGAGGCTACAGAAGACCTCTGTGCTTTTCTCTTCTCTAAAGTGAAATGGGGATCAAAGGTAGCTTTCCCAGACCCAGCTGAGCCCTGGTTTTCTGTACATTTCTCCCTGAGAGACACATTGCACACTGTGAAACAAAGGTACGGAGGTGGAGGAGAGAAGACATCTCAGAGGTGCCTGCCCGCTACTGTCCTTGCCCCTGTGACTCCCTCTATTCCATGTTGAAACCAGAAATATGAAGCTCCGTTGCTTTGCATAGCAGAAATAGATTCACATTACATTTTTTTCTGATTGATTCCTTCCAGGAGAAGGAAAGTTTTTGAAATATTTCTCCCCAGTCAATACCACCCTCAGACACAGCTTCGTTTTCATTCTTTTAGTCATCCTCGGCCCCAGTAAAAATCAGAATTGTAACCTATACTCCTTCAGGTTCATCAGCCAGTAAAGGATCCAGCCTTGTCCCTTATGGCAATTGGAAGAGAACGTCCTATTTTGCAGTGCCATTTGTAATTCTAATAGTAGAAGTAGCTTAGGGTTGCTGATAAATAAGTTCGAATAAATGCTTCTGACACAGATTGTTTTAATGTTCTCTGCCTTACTGCATTTTGAAGATGGCTTTTGTTTATGTGTGTATGTGTTTACACATACACACACACAAATGCACAAGAATATATTGGAAACTCAGAATAAGCCTCATGTTCTTATTGAGTCATACCATCATTCCTTTAGGCCTCTTTTTTTCATCTATCAAAAGTAAAGAATGGCCATAAAGGGAAGGAGTTGGTGGCCAAGAGGAGACTTCCTAGAATTACTCTCCATGATAGATTAGTGGCCTCCATGTCTGAAGAGGATGTGTGTGTGATGTTCCTGGAGTCCTGCATCAAGCAACCATGTGGTAGTTTGAAAAGTTGATGCATAATTTTTTTTTTTGGCATTTTCTGCTGCCCAGGAGATGGATATGAAGTTAGATCCAAAGTAGCTGCACCCAGCTCCTTTTCTGGGGAGTGCCTAGTCATTGCTTTGAATTGCAAACAACATAGCAAGATCTGACATTGTTGACTAACCAACATGTCCCATCCATTCAGTTAATACTAATGATGCCCAAATGAGTGAGGTTCTTGCCAACTTTGTCCCCTGCCACCTTCTCTTTCTAGGTTGAATGAGACAAAAAATTTCAAGGATTCTTCAGGGAAAGGAAAAGCATCAAAAGCTGAAAGGATTCAGAATGCACCTTTCACCAGAGCATGAAGTATAAACAAATTCTAGATCCAGTTCCTAGGAAGACTCATTGCTGAGACAAAAAGCCTGGCGACTTCCCAATTTGCAATTGGGTATAAAAATAGCAGAGTTTCTATTTCAGATGATCTGATTCTCCACAGGATTCTTAAGGACAAGGAGCCACTGAGTGGACATTTTGATGTTTCATTCTTTCCTTTCGAATATCTGTGATGGCAAAACCTACGAAGGCTGTTTGGATTCTGTTTTACTTCAGCAGCCATGCTCTGCAAGTAAAATTACTTTGAAGCCACTTGCAAATCAAAGATTCAAATGTAATGGACCACAAAAGTATATTGCCAATCTACCCTCTTCCAGGAGGCCCATCGATTATAAAAGAGACATTAAACCCTGCTACTCACCTAGAGGGGAAGCTTATTTGCAAGGCTTTTTAAACTTACGTTACAGCCCCTAAGAATTCATCAGACCCTTATTCCTTACTAAATGTAGTTAGAAAAACTATGAGTCTTTTCAATTTAAGTATGTTGTCCACTCCTTTAAAGGGAGTTTGAACAGCTTAAATACATCCAGCAAGAACAGAGTATGGTATAGAGATAAAGAGTAAAACCGCATACATCTCTGGTCAAGGTTGGATCTGGGTTTCGGGAGCCTAACGCTTACAAACTTAAGGACTCTCTTTAAGAAAAAATAAAATTAGATCCAAAAATAAACATTTAGAATGAGAAAGATGATAAATTACTGAAGCCTAGGAAATGCAGATCCTTCTGAGATATATATATATCTCAGGGCTTAGGGTTGCTGATAAATGAATTTGAATAAATGCTTCTGACACAGATGTCCCCCCATAAGGGACAAGGCTGGATCCTTTACTGGCTGATGAACCTGAGGGAGTATAGGTTACAATTCTGATTTTTATTGGGGCCGGGGATGACTAAAAGAATGAAAACGAAGCTGTGTCTGAGGGTGGTATTGATTGGGGAGAAATATTTCAAAAACTTTCCTTCTCCTGGAGGGAACCAATCAGAAAAAGATGTAATGTGAATCTATTTCTGCTATGCAAAGCAACGGAGCTTCATATTTCTGGTTTCAACATGAAAAAACATATATATATATTTTCCCAGGATGGATGGAGTGTAGTGATATGAATCTCAGCTAACTGCAACCTCCACCTCCTGGGTTCAAGCAATTCTCCTGCATCAGCCTCCTGAGTAGCTGGGATTACAGGTGTGCACCACCAAGTCTGGCTAGTTTTTTGTATTTTAGTAGAGACAGGACTTCACTATGTTGCCCCCAGGGTAGTCTCAAACTGAGCTCAGGCTCAGATAATCCGCCCGCCTTCATCTTCCAAAGTGTTAGGATTACAGGTGTGAGCCACCGAGTAAGATCTCTTTAGGCAATTACCAGAAATGCTTCAGATTGCAGCCTAGCTTCTCTAGCCCACCTGAAATACTACAACTCCCAGCAACCCCTAGCTCTCCCAAGGATCTGTTAAATGAGGGCCTCAAGATTAGCTTAATCAGTTTCAACATGAATCCATGTCTGCCTGTCTCAACTTCTGTGTTCTACCCCATCTATAAATGAAGTAACATGAGGACTACATAAGACAACGTATGTAAAGCACTTGGCATAGTGCCTGGCACATAGTATTTGTTAAAGGGCTGTTTGTTGTTATTACCTGTAATAAACTATCGTAGCTAACTGCCATTGTGCACGTAACACTTAGCATAGCTCTAAGTATTTTTATATTATTAATATTCTCAAGTATCCCATGGTTTACTATTATTAATACAAAGTCTCATTTCACAGGTAAGAAAACTGAGACACAAAGATGTCAAGTTACTTGCTCAAGGACACACTTAAGAGAAAAAAAAGGAGGGCTGACATGTGTGGTGGCTCACACCTATAATCCCAGCACTTTGGGAGGCCAAGGCAGGAGGATCACCCAGGAGTTCAAGACCAGCCTGGCCAACATGGCGAAACCCTATCAATACTAAAAATACAAAAATTAGCAGGGCGCGGTGGTAGGTGCCTGTAATCCCAGCTACTTGGGAGGCTGAGCCAGGAGAATCACTTGACCCCAGGAGGTGGAGGTTGCAGTGAGCCGAGATCACATCACTGCCTGGGCAACAAGAGAGAAACTCTGTCTCAAAAAAAAAAAAAAAAAAAAAAAAAAAAAAATATATATATATATATATATATATGTATGTATGTATGTATGTATGTATGTATGCAATCCAGTCTAAAATGACAAATTATTTCTTTCTCTCCAAAGAACCTATTTCAATTGAGAAATCTAAAAAGCAGGACCCCAAAAAGGAAGCAGGAGAAGAGAATTGAGTAGACAAAAGATTTCATCAACTTTGGATGTAGGAAAACAGATGTAGGAGTGGATTACTCTAGTTGAGTAGAGTAGAAAAGCCACTATCTAATGTGCCCAGAAAGGGGGACACAAATGAGAAACGAGCTAATTCCTTTTCTGTGAAAGGCAAAGGTAAGACAGGAGCTGAAAACTGGGGGACTAGCTGAAAGGAAGAACACATGGAATAGTTGGAGTCCTACATCCTTTTCTCAGCCAGGGAACCACATCTGTGTTACCCCCTATCCCATTACCCACCTCACCCGACCCTTCACTGAGCACACAGGCACAGGAGAGGCTCAGAAACAAAAATGGAGATTACATTCTCCCTAACCCTCTCCCAGAATGCCAACAATCTGAAATATACCAAAGGATTCTTTCCCAGAGAAGTGAACAACCTGAGAGAAAAAGTCTCTAGATACTGGCATTTTATTAGAGGACTCCTTCAGTGAAACTGCTGGCTCCCCACCCAATCAGAGAAGAAATTTCTCATTCTAAGAGCCCCAACCATACAGAGCTTCCCATTCACTTTTTAGCATCTGTCTCTAAAATATGAACAGATAGTCAAGAATCAAGAACATTTGAGAAAAGACGCTGATTTAAAAGACTAAGCAAGCCAAAAACCCATGGAATAAACTTTGAGAAAGAAAGTTTTATACCCTCAAAAGATACTGCATCTTATAATATGGGAACAGAACACATTTTTTTTTTAAAGACACAGTCTCACTCTGTCCCCCAGGCTGGAGTGCCGTGGCAAAATCTCAGCTCACTGCAGCCTTGATGCCCCCAGGCTCAGGTGTTCTTCCCACCTGAGCCTCCTTAGTAACTAGGACTACTCATGCCACCACACCTGGCTAATTTTGAATTTTTTTCTAGAGACAGGGTTTCAGCATGTTGCCCAGGCTGGTCTCAAACTCCTTGGCTCAAATGATCCATCCACCTTGGCCTCCCAAAGTGCTGGGATTACGGGTGTGAACCACTTTGCCCTGCCTAGGATACAATTTTTAAAAGAGCTCATGGAAACTAAAATATAATAGAAATTTAAAATGAAAACCTTAAACGGAAAAATAAAAATTGAGGAAATCAAACAAACGTTAAAGGAAGACATGGAAATTAGTAGAAAAAATATTAAAAACTTAGAGGATCAGTCTGGGACATCTGACATTCAAATAACAGGGTGTCCAAAACAGAAAATAGAAAACAAAGAATAAAATGTTTTTAAATGCATGAAAAATGAACAGAATTGGATGACAGAAAACCCCTAGATGACAAGACCCACTGAGTGCCCTTTGAATAAATGAATGAAAAACAAACTGCCCATCCATGTCCATCATTATGAAATTTTGAAACACCTAGGCTAAAAAGACCTTCCTAAAAACTTGTGGAGAGAAAAGTCAGGGTTAAATAAAATAAGAATTGGAATTTTGGACTTCTCAATAGCAACATCAGATGCTATAATAGAAGACAGAAGTCTTCAAAATTGTACAGGCAAAGTATTTTCAATTTAGAATTTACACCCAGCGAAATAATCAAGTGGGAGGGAGAATAAAGACAGTTTCAGCATGGAAGACCGCAAAGCACTCCCTCTCAGAAACCCTTTCTTTCTGAAATGAATATGTGGTCCAGCAAACCACAATCAAGAAAAACGTGGTAGACAGAAAATAGGGATTTTAACACAGGAGATGGGTGAAGCGAGTTCTAGGATGGGAGGTGGGCATTTGAATTCAAGAACTAGCAGTTGAGGTGTAAGCAGGGAAAGTAATGGAAGAAAGGTCCCAAGAGTACAAAAGGAAATGATAATCATCTCATTATCATGCCAGAGCTTTTAGATAAAAAAAGTCTCAGGGTTCCGAACAGCTGATGGTACATTTAGAAATTTTTTAAGGTTCAATATATAAAAAGCTATGCAACGGATAAAAATTAAGGCAATTATTAATTTTTAAAAGTATGTTTAAAAACATAGTATACTAGTTAGACCTAGAAACTATACTAAACTATATGTAGCCATAAAAATATAAATACTATATGATTGCTAAAACATCAATGGGGGAGGAGAGGATAGTAGAGGGAGAGTTAAATCCTCATCTACCATAATTAGAAGTTATTAGTGTCTAAAATGAAAAAGTAAGATGCACATATTATATATAATATATATCCATATATATGTCAGATATATCCCATCTTTATATATCTGGTATATAAATATATATATAAATATATATGATATATATAAATATATATATATATGTATATCAGAAGAGTTAGCTAAAAGTTAAAAATACTTGCCTCTGTGGTTTGGGGGAAAGTGGAGGGTTATAGCATTTCGATATACTTTGAGTGTTTGCATTACTTTGCTAGAAATATATTTTTTAAAGCAAGTTCCCCCAACACCTTCTGCAAAAAAAGCAATCAATACGGCCGATTTCAGAAATAGTGACCTTTCTTTACCCATGCCAGTAGAATCCATCAACAAGAATGATCTATCTAGTCAGTCTCATGTCACAAAGAGGGGCTTAGGGGTGCTCCTCCTAGAGGAGTTCTATAGCTAGATAGAAGCTAGGATGGAATCCATGTGTGGGCAAATTACCTCAGTTCTCTGGTCTCTTGTTTCATCTGTAAAACAGGCACAATAATAGTCCTAACCTCATCAGGCTTCTGAAGACTGAACAGATGACGTAGGTAATGTGCTTAGCATAGTCTCTGGCTTATGAGTTCTTAATAAAAAGTACTTGATAATATCACTGTTAGCAGCATTCTTCAGTCTCAAGGTGGAAACCATCATACATTAGGATCTGAAACTAGCAGAATCCAGAGCTTTTGGCTTCAAGTTCTGGTTTGAGTATGTGCAGATGGATAAACTGAGTTGTAACCCCATGCATCGTATATCAAGAGGACCAGCCACTTGGGGATCCTCAAGGATATAGGTGCCCTCTCCCCTCTCCAACCTGTTTTCCCATCACCTCCTCCTGACTTTCATTGGGGTTTAATTCCAAAATCTCCCACCAGGCATCTTAAATGTTTTCTCCACATGGAAATACTTTTCAGTAAAATGAAAATGACTGAACTTTTTGTAAAGTGAAGTTCAGAGTATCCCTTTTGGGACTCTATTTTTTCCCTTGAAATTCTAGATCAAAATTTCAAAAAGGCCAGAGTGGGGTCCATAGAAGAGCAGAAGCAATGAGTTGGAAGAACTTCTGTGCACCTCTATTAGTCCCGCTACATGGAATCCTTAGGGTGAGTTCATAATTCCCATGATGACCAAAGTCTTTCATACCTGGAAGTGTGCAGTGTGAATTGGTCCAGGTGTACGTTGGTCCCCAGCCCAGCTGTGACAGGGTGTGCCATTACTGTGAGTTACTCCTGACTTTCCAAACCTGCCCAAGACAGTCAGAGACATAGCCTATGAAATCATCTGCCCTGGCTGCTCTCACTAAAGGCCTAGAGCCAGTGAGAGCCTCAGAGGCCCACTCACAGGCATGGCAGTCAGCCTGGGGGGCTCCCTGTGTCAGCTCAGCTCTCCAGGCTAAGTCCTAAGGTCTGCTGCCACCTGATCCTTCTGAACACATCCTAGATTGCCAGAAAGCCCCCAAACCACAGGCATTCCATGTCTCTGCACTTGGCGGTTTGTGGTGTTTGAATCCCATAGCCACAGGCTATTCATCTGTATATGTTTCACTGTGGCTTTCTGCTTGGTGACCTAGACTGTTACCCAGCAAGATTCCTTAAGGTTTCAAAGCAGCTAGAGAGACCACTAGCAAGTTTCTCTTTGTTAAGAGCTTTGTAACCATTCCTTCTCAACTGAAGTTGCCTGTTGGTTGAAGTGGGCAGCTTAAGTTTCTGAAGTCATCAGTGACGATACCTAAGATGTATCTGCAAATATTTTTAAGTATGTGTGAACAAATCAGGCCTAGTATCAGTACCCTCAGTGATTTTTTTTTTTTAATTAAAGCAGCCCTTAGGGGCTTAAGGTCTAATTTAATTGAATAACTAGGTGTCATATCGAGGGACTCCAATGAAAGAAAGAAAGAATCCCTGAAGTGTTGATTGGCTGTTTCTGGAACTTGGCCCAAGTTCCTACTACAGACGTGCCATGTCCACTTGTCTCAGAATTCGTGTCCTGGCTGGTGAGTACAATTCTTTAAAACTCATAGGAGATGGATCCTGGTACTATATTCCTCAAAGCCTCCCCGCCCCAGACTAGCACACGCACACACACACACACATATTCTCCACCTGCAGGACCTGAGTCTACACACACCCCAGTGTTTCTGGTTATTTCCACTCAGCTAAGGAGTCATTGCAATGGGGAAAATAAATTAGAACCAAATTAGACTAAGATTCAGAGTCCAGGAAGCATGACTGCTTATGAACATTACTGGTTGTTTTATGTATTTACTGCCTGGGGGGTGAGGTTGGGGGAAAGCTCCCACATCAGTAGCCAGCAATGTGGCTAATCAGTGCACAGAATGGAAATCTGGAAAGAGGTCCAAATCTGATAAGATATATAGTATCTTCCCTCCAGTTGTGTCCACCTCTAGGAAAAAAAATTACAGAATATTCTCAATCTGTTAAAAATATCTTACTTCACTCTTTTCCCTTGCTCACCCTGGAGAAATCCAAATTAGAAAACTTCCTATTTAAGATAATCAACAGAGGAGAACAACAGATCAACTTGGGCTAATGTCAGTAGCAGGGAAGACCAATTAACAAATTCATGAATTGTGCTGTTTACACTTCTATTCCTAAGGTTAATTATGCGATCAAGTAATAGCTTTTGCCTTGATTAGAGGGCCCTTAGGAAATAAAAGTGTGTTTCCTCTTTACAAGTATGTTTGCATTTCAGTCCTGCAATGATAGCACAGGAACTGGGCTCAGCAAACATCGCCTGTGCACACAGCTGTAATCAAAGCCGAAGGTCTTAATTTAAATAGCCTCAAGACTCAAAGTGTAAACAGAAGCATCATCCATAAAAGTGCTAACATTCACCTATACATTTTTCTCTCTCTCTCTGCTTTGGACTACTTATAGTGTCAATTCTTTGCAGAAGTTTATTTTCCCATTATTCCCTATTGTAAAGAATCAGTAAAATTAGCTCCTTGGGCTATAGGTATAGAAGAAAGAAACATTGCCCACATTTCAGGGAGCACTCTCTGCAAGGCTGTTCCAGCTTCCTGTTAATAATGGCAGCTCATGTTTTTGAGGTGCTATTCCATGGCAAGGGATCTCACATGAATAAATTCTGTAATCCTCATAATAAGCCTATGAGGGAAATATTGTTATCATCCTCTCCTTTTCAGGTGAGAAAACAGAGGCACAGAAAGGTTATGTAAATTACCCAAGTCCATAGCAGCTAGCTAAGCCAGGGTTTGAACCCAGGCATTCTGGCACCAGTGTGGACACATTTAACCACCATGTGCTGTTGCTCCTCTCTTTAGGGCCCTGACTTAAGCATGCAGTGTTAGAAAAAAGTGAGTTATTTCACCCAAATGGAGAAGCAACACTTTGTGCCATTTTAAATCCTCAAGTGAAGTGCCAAAGTTTCTTTGTCCACCTACAATCCACTTCTGAGTAATCTGACCCAACGTCATCAGAGAGAAAATGGCTTCCTTGGGGAGTGCTGAAAACATTAGAGAGATGTGACCAGAGACCTCCATCACGCTGATTCCTCCCTTGCCTTGCCAGGAGCACTGGGCCAGCCTACCTTGGCTACTCAGTGCTTGTCGAGGTTGGGTTCTCCTATGGCAACACAGTGATGCCCAGCTGGACACAAACCTTGATTGACAATAGGGGTAAATTAAGAGATGGCTTATTGGCTTTAACAAGGACTACTCACAGAATATTCTGGATTAAGAGCAATGAACCAAATTCTTTTCATGTCTTCCTTTTCACAAGAGCACCTACTGAAAAAGGGAGGAGCGATGTGCAGGGGTCGTATGCTCAGGCTTTGGAATCAAATGGAACGGAATCAAATTCAGACTCTGCCATTTACAGCTCGGTGGCCCCAGATAGATTACTTCCTCTTTTTGCACATTGGTGGCCTCATCTGTAAGATGCCTTAATGAAGATGAACTCAGACTATCCAGGTACAGAGTTTTGTTCTTGCTACTCAGAGTGTGTTGCACTGTCCTGCGGCAGCAGCCACCTCCCCAGAGAGCTGCTCGGAAATGTAGACTCTTGGGTCCTGTTCCAGACCTGCTGAACCAGAATCTGTACGTTTGCCCTGCGGTGCTGATCTGAATGGTCCTTCATCTCAAATACTGAAATTTAGGAAGTCATGGCAAGTGAAGCACATAACGGCCATTAATTGTAATGATATATATTGAAATTATCTGCCACCAAAGTAAGCTCAGCATCACCATTCCAGGAGTAAAGTGTTAAAGGAAAGAGACCTTGAAATGAGAAGCAAGGTCCAGGTTGGAAACCGCCTCCCTGCTTCTCCAGTTCCTCAGTTTCTAAATTCTCAGAGATAAAGGGAAAACACCTGCAGAAAGTAACTAAGCCTTTTTGGAGAAACTGTTGGGAAAACCAAAGTCAGGGAAACAAACAGCTATAAAATTTATGGTTTTTGCGTCAGGCAATGATAGAAACCAGTAATTCATGCCTTGTACCTGAACTAGGAAAGCCTTTTCTTTTCTTTTCTTTTTTTAAAAAGCACAACCCAAGTCTCCTGCCAGATCATGGCTTTTAATTTAAGTGTACAGTTACTGCTCAAAAGTGATTCACAAGCCTTTAAAGAGCCACTCTCCTTTAGAAGTCTGTTTAGAATGCAGAGGGTTTGAAGATTAGTGTTGGGAGTGAGAGCATTTGACTGCCTAAGTGTTCAATCTCCCAGGTACTTAGATATTTCTCAGCAAGAACTGATGTTCATTAAACTGTAAGCAAATTAGAGTTCAAGCCAAAGATATAAAGGAAGACATAATTAGTGTATGGGAGTCATCCACCATCGTAAGCCTTCTCTTAGGTGAGAAGTCTTCAGAACTAGTTCCCTGCACAAAAGAAAATTATACAGCTGCTTTATGCAGGCCCGATGCTATGTTTTATTGCGTGCAATTTACAATGAAATGAAGCAGAAGTCTGCAAGACTGCATTAAAGCTTTAATTTTCCTTTTGGGTTTTACCTCCATTTTATCTTTAGAAGAACCCAGAGTGGTTTGATAAATAGAGTATTTTGCCAGTCAATAAATTATAAAGCTATTTTTACCAAGTGGCCGCTGAATTGCTACTGCACGTGACAGAAGCTCCCTGGGAGTTCAGAGGGTGGGAGGGCACACCATCTTTCAGCAGAATTGATTTGTGGAAAAAATATTGCTCCCCGTCCCCCAAATCCACCCACTCTGAAGTAATGTGGTTCTCAGTGACTTCTGACACACTCTGGTTGCTGTCTTATTACAGGGTCTGGGTTTCAGGCAAAACTTTTGGGAATCAGAGACCTTTCTCTGACTGGACTCCCATAAGACAATAAATCTCATCAGACATTTTGTAGACTGACCCTCCAGCCCCAACAGGAGCTTTGTAAGGAGTGAAATACCAATGCTCCCCCATCCCACCCTGTAAACGATTATTTTCAACTGGGCTAGAAAACCTGAGAGAGCCGGGTTTGAGTCTGTAGAACTGTCACGTGCTGCACTCCGTGCCACCTCCAACTATCCATCCCCAGGCTTTGCCAGTTAAAAGGCAGGATGGCTGGCAGTGGTGGCTCACATCTGTAATCTCAGCACTTAGGGAGGCTGAGGCAGGTGGATAGCTTAAGTCTAGGAGTTCGAGACCAGCCTGGGCAACAAGGTGAAACCCCGTCTCTACAAAAAATACAAAAAATTAGCCAGGCATGGTGGCTCGCGCCTGTAGTCCCAGCTACCCAAGGGGCCGAGGTGGGAGGATCACTGGAGCCCAGGAAGTGGAGGTTGCAGTGAGTCATGATTGCCCCACTGCACACAAGCCTGGGTGACAGAATGAGACTGTCTCATAAATAAATAAATAAATAAATAAATAAATAAATAAATAAATAAAAAGAAAGCTGGGGGTGAACTTGGAAAGAGGTCGGGAAAGGCCCTTCCTTGAATCTGAATCTGGAAGGTGGTTGTAGAGCTCCGCCTGGCATTTGCCCTAGGACCCCACTTCTCTCGCTCTGCAGAGCAGGTGAAGGCCCCAGGGTCTGGTCTGAAGGGGGAGGTTTTAGAAGCCATCATTGGCTGAACAGATCCCTGAAAGAGTAGCCGCAGTGTGGAGGCTCCTGGAGGGTCTGAGAGAGGAACCCACAAGCTAGCTGGGAGTTGGAGGTTCAGCAGGCTGACCACATTTAGTCAACTGCCCTCAACCTGCAGCCTTGAGGTCCAACTTTATGGGAAAGGTACTGGTGCAGCTGACCTGGCTGGAAACACCATTTTGAAACTATAATGGTATTCCATCTGCACCATCAGTAGTAATAATGGCCACCTCTCAGCAAGCCAATTTTTGATACAACAGCAAATCTGAGAAATGGGTGAGTGGGTGAGTTTTATCTCTAATTTACCGATGAGCAAAAGAGGCTGAATGTGTGTCTGCTGTTTGACTCGTCGAACTGATGGTGGTGGAGATTGGAGATTGACCTCTACCCAGGAAACTAAAGCTGGCCCTCCTCTTTGTACAGTTCCAGAAAGTTCTGGAAGTTGGGAAATATGTAAGACACAAGAAGAAACTTGTGATCTCTGAGGAAGGCAGTAGAATGATCAGAGAAATGGGAGGAAACAGGGATTCAGGAAAGCAGGGGAAATTTTTAAAAGAAGGATCCCAAGAAGGAGGGTTAGGAATGGAAGGAAGCTCATGGTCATTCCAAGTTCTGGGCAGTGAGGAGTGCGGCTCTCTCTGTCCACTCCCACCTTATTTGAGTCAAGAACCTCAAAAACATTCTTGGAGCCTCCTGTGTGGGAACTGTAGCCAAGAAGTAATCTGAAGGGGCATAGCACAAACCACTCCAGAGTCACCTGCAGATGTGGAAATTCTTCCATCACAGAACATGGTGCAGTGAGGCGACCACTGGCAAAATTCCAGCTGGAGCCTGAGACCCACCCCCTTTCCCTGCCCGGAGGATAGCTAGGGATGCTCCCAGGGGCCTCTCTCCCAAAGAAGGAGGGAGCAGTCCCACTGCCAGGCTCAGTCTACATGACTCTGTGTTCCAAGGGGGATCTGGTGGTGCCCCCAGTCTTTGGAATAGGGAGGAGATGGGGTGCCCAAGTGGGAAGACGTGATGCAGTACCCGGTCAAACGACATAGTTCTGTTAATTTCACAACTATCATCCACCCAGTGGCCTTCTTTCTAAAAGCACCATAAGGTGTATTTTGTTTGTTCCTTTGTTTTATAGGACATACATTTTAGTTAAAACTTAATTTTCTCACTGGCTAAGACACCTGGCACCAAGACTTTGGAATTACTTGTTGAAAAATTGACTGGGGGGCAGGGAACAGAGTAAAATACAGAAAGAGAGAAAACTAAAAGAAAAATCCTTTCTCCCAGCACTACAAATGAATCACTAAACCCCCCCCCAAAACTCCCAAAGCAGCAGTATGTCTACTGTTTTTCCTGGGAACAGAATCACCTGGCACGCACGAGCTGTTTCCTGAGCTTGGTCTGTCAATGCGTGGCCTCATCGTTAATTAACTTTTCCGAAAGGCCCTTCTTGCACGGCAGATGAGGGAGCTCAATTTGCTGTCCTGAGGACAGGGGCAGGCAGCTGACCCATAATATTTTGTAAAAGAAACTGGTATTTCTGCCCTGGTACAGGGACAGAGGCTATGGGAGTAAACGAAGCAGAATCAGAAGAATCAAGAGAAGCTGCAAACAGAGGCAAAGCCCTGCCAGGCAGGGGCATCAAAAGGACTCAAGCTAAGTCTCCAGCCCAGACCCCTCCCTGTGGACCACGAGTTGGTGCTGAGGGGGAGCTGCAGCCCAAGGGTTCCTCAAGAGGACTGTCAGGCTCTGTGGCAAAGGAAACAGGCCAAGAGAGGCCTTGCACACAGAGACCAAACGTTCTCAAATTTCCAGGACTGACCTGACTGCCTTCTCTTCTTTTCAAGAAAAATGTATTGGCATTTCTGCTCTAACATCACATATACATTGCTAAAAACCCTGAGTTCTACAAAATGGCATGCTAAAAAATAATAGGCCTTATGGGAAAAATAGAGTTGGGGCAGTCCATAAAAACTGGTGGAACTTGGTAACTAAAGCACTCGCAAACAACAATCACAACCTTAATAAAATATGAGCCTGGTTACGTCTCTCCTGACATTTCCACTGGGCATCATTGGCATGAATTCCTGGCAGCTTTAAAGCCTCTTGCTTCTTCCTGAACATAGGGTCTGGGCGGCATTCACTTCCACGAGAGATGAGTTTCTTCAAAGTACAAAGTCTCAAAGCGTCATTCAAGGTGTAGGCTTCCTCATTAATGTTTTTAACTTTGGGGAACACATAATTAAGCTCCTGGATCTAATTCTAGTTTATAAGAAATATGGGAGATAGATGAACATCTTAAATCGCACCATGAAGATACAATTAGCCAAATCCAGCATAAACCTGATTTCAGCAACCCAATTGTAAAAATGCCTTTTTTAACAGTCAGGCAAGATTAAGCAATGACTTATCATAGGTGATATTTAGGAATTCATGTTTATTTTGTGAGATGTGATAGTGACATTGCAGTTTTTATAGTTACATGTTTCAAAAATCTTTGTTAGAGATAAAAATAAAAACAGATGATGTGAATATACCAAAAAAATTTTAGCAGTTGTTAGACCTAAGGGACTGGAATGTGAGATTTCTTTATACTATTTTCTTTACTTTTCTGTAAGATTGAAATGTTTTGTAATATTTTTTTAAAGGCTCTTATCTTGTACTGCCAGAAAGTAAGGAAAGGCTAAAGATAAATAAAAATGTTTAAAAAGCCAAACAAACACCCTCTCCCGCCAGTTGTGGGGTATGTCAACTGGAAGAGCTCCCGATGGCCAAAGCTAGAACAATTTGAGCAAAATAATAATAATAATAATAATAAAATAAGATAGAATTATAACTGAAAGTATAAAATAAATTTCCTTAAGTTCATACTGACATAGACAAATGAGCGGAATGGGACAGAAGAGACAAATCTCCCAAACAGAAGAATTCCAAATAATTGATGTAGATACTCCATCTTGTAAGGTGGAGCCTGTCTCCCCACTCCTTCAGTGTGGGCTGCATACAGGGGCTTCTGTCCAAAGGCTAGAGTGTGGAAAAGATGGGAAAAATCAGAAACTCTGTAAGCGAAGAAACCAGACAAACACTACCTCAGCCCGGTGATCAAAGTCAGCATCAACAGTGATAAGTCATATTGATAATATGTGCCCCGGATATGTGATTAAAATGTCATTTTACCTCTGTGATCTTCGCCTGAAAATCCTTTAAGCTCAGTCTAATGATAAGAAAAGCATTAGACAAATCCCAACAGAGGGTTTCTACGAAATGCCTGACCAGTACTCCCCAAAGCTGCCAAGGACATCAGAAACAAGGAAAGTCTGGGAAACTGGCACAGCCAAGAGGAGCCCAAGGAAACGTAATGACGGAAGGTAATGTGGTGTCCAGGAGGGGTCCTAGGACAGAAAAGAGATACTGATTTTTTTAAAACCTAAGGAAATCTGCATGAAGTATAAATTTTAGTTAACAATAATGTATCGAGCCTGGGCAATACAGTGAGACCCCATCTCTACAAAAAAACATTTAAACATTAGCTGAGCATGGTGATGTATGTCTATAATCCCAACTACTTGGGAGGCTGAGGTAGGAGGATGGTTTGAGCCAGTGAGATGGAGGTTCCAGTGATGCCACTGCACCCCAGCCTGCACAACAGAGCGAGACTCTGTCTAAATAATAATAATAATGTATCAATATTGGGTCATTAATTGTGTCTAATGTACTATACAAATGTCAATTGTTACTAATAGCAGAAACTGGGTACGGGGTATGTGGGAACTATCTTCACAAATTTTCTGTCAATCTAAATTTACAGAAAAATTTTCTGTCAATCTAAAACTGTTCTAAACCATACTTTAAAAAAAAAATAGGAACAGATGGATTAGCAAGATATAATCGTCCCCCGCCCCAATTATCTTTTGATTTTAAAAAATGTCCTGGAACACTATGGCAGTTAAAGGAATTCAGTCTGGTGGACCCGTGGAGCAGGCTGTGGCCAGCTGAGGCAGGATGGGGCTCAGCGACCTCCCGCCCTCCCACCTCATTCATTTTTATTACTTCCCAGCCCTTCCCACTTTTCTAACCTCTGCCCCTCTAGAAATGCCCTTGGTTTACTCCCACATGCTTTTGCTCTGGACCTCCTTGTTTGTTTCTTTGTTTAATAACAGCTTTATTGAGATATAATTTATATACCCAAAAGTTTACCCTTTGAAATGTACAATTCAGTTGTTTTGCACAACCACCACCACTGTCTAATTTTAGAACATTTTCATTACCCCAGAAAGGAATCTCAAACTCATTAGCCATCACTAACCCATGCCCCCAAAAACTACTAACCTGTTTTCTGCCTCTATCACTTTGATGGTTTTGGACATTTCGTATACATGGACTCATACAATGTGTGGTCTTTCGTGACTGGCTTCTTTCACTTAATACAGTTTTAAAGGTCCATTCATGTTGTTGCATGTATCAATATTCCATTCTTTTTTAAATTTTTAAAAAATGTTTCTTTAATTTTTTTTTTGAGACAAGGTCTCACTCTCACCGAGGCTGAAGTGCAGTGGCACAATCACAGCTAACTGCAGCGTCAACCTTCTGGGCTCAAGTGATCCTCCCACCTCAGGTGCCCTCCCCTCCACCGAAGTAACTGGGACTACAGGTCCACCCTGCCACACCCAGCTATTTTTGTTTGTTTGTTTTTGGTAGAGACAAGGTTTCACTATGTTGCCAAGGCTGCTCTCAAGCTCCAGTAATCCTCCTGCCTTGACCTCCCAAAGTGCTGAAATTATAGGCAGGAGTCACTAGGCTGGGCCCATTCCTTTTTTTTTTTTTTAAACTGTTGAATACTTACATTGTATGGATATACCACATTTTATTTATGCATTCAATCGCTGATGGATATTTGGGTTGTTTTCACTTTTAAGCTACTATAAATAATGCTGCTATGAATATTCGTGTACAAGTTTTGTGTAGACATGTTTTCATTTCTCTTGGGTATATACCCAGGAGTGGAATTGCTGGATCATATGATAACATTATATTTAACCTTTCGAGGAGCTGCCAAACTGTTTTTCAAAGGAGCTGCACAATTTTATAGGCCCATCAGGAATGTAGGAGGGTTCCAATTTCTTTGTATCCTCACCAACATTTATTACTGTCTTGTTTTATTTTAGCACATCCTAGTGGGTGTGAAGTCAGGTATCTCACTGTGATTTTGATTTGCATTTCCTTAGTGACTACTGATGTTGAGCACATTTTCATATGCTTATTGGCTATTTGTCTATCTTCTTTATAGAAATATATATTCAAATCATCTGCCTATTTTTAAATTGTTATATTTTTTATTGTTGAGCTGCAAAGTTCTTTACGTATTAAGTGGGAGAAATACAAATATTTTCTCCCATACTCTGGGTGGTCTTTTCACTTGTTTAATGGTGTCCTTTGAAGCACAAAAGTTTTTAAATTAGATAAGGTCCAATTTATCTTTTTTTTTTTTGTCTCTTATTCCTTTTTGTTGTATCTAAGAAACCGATGACCCCAGTTCTGTGAAGATTTATACTTGCATTTTCTTCTAAGAGTTCTATAGTTTTAGCTCTTACATTTAGGTGTGTGATTCACTTTGAGTTAATAATGGTATGAGGGTCCAACTTCATTCTTTTGCTTGTGGATATCCAGTGGTTCCAGCATCATCTGTTGAAGAGGATGATCTTTTTCCCTTGTTGAGTTACCTTGTCACCCTTGTTGACAATTAACTGATCATAAATGTAAGGGATTACTTCTACTTTCTTATTTTCTAATAGCTATTTTTTTCTTATTACCAAAGAAATATTTGTTCATTGTAGAATTGTTGGAAAATATGACAAAGCACAAAGGAGAATATATTAAAACATGCTATAATCTCATCATCTAGAACAAACCAGGTTTTTGAAGCTATCATTTTGAAATTGTTTCCTGGTAAATAAAAATCCTGGGGCAGAGAGTGGAGGTGTTTTGATGGTCTGTATATCCTAACAGCTCCAGATGTGATTCTGATGTGCAGCCAGAGTTGAGAACCACACTGAGAAAGGCTGTGGTGAGCCATGCAGGTGTGCTCAGGGGAGCTCCAGGGATGAAGGTTACGCAAGCATCCTGGGGAGTGAGTTGACCCAGGACAGCATCTCAGCAGCCTAACAGTTGGGGAGAGTCAGGGTGCCTGGGGTTGGCTGACTTCCTTGGGCTCCCCTGCCGCACCCTATGGTTCCTGCTCTGGGACCCACCACACCCAGGGTTCAGCCTTCCTCCATCTATGCCACTACTGCTTGTGCTTCTCTGTTTCGGTTTTTTCCTAATGTTTCTCTTTTTCTTACTCTCAAATTCACAGCCCTCTGAGAGTAGGCCTGATTGGGTCAGTGATTCACAATCCAACTTGGAGTCCTCAATACAGGTCACTGAAAGTGACCATATAATTTATCATTCAAATTGGGGCCCTTCTGAGAGTGAATGGAGGGGCTAATGGTGATGAAACTGGAGCAGCAGGGATAAAGTAGGACTGTCCCAGGCAGATTGGAATAAATGGTCACCCTACCTACAGGCCACCAGTCTTCCTGAGGTTCATTCCAGCATTCTCCAGTGTGCTCTGTGTGAAATCCTACGTATTCAGCCCCCCATTCCTGCCTCTTTCTTGATCATGTATATTGTAAATGTATAATATGTATACATTAACATATTGAAGGCTCCAAGAGAGAAATGAGTGACTGTTTAACCTTTTTCATATTTATGTGACTATCGCAACTTTTCTTTTTGTAATATGTGTTTCATAGGTTCCTTAGCCCCATGGATATTCCTTCTCTCACCTCTCATAACCTCCAGCACTAGCCAATTAGTGCATCCCCTGACAATAATTGATTGGTTCAGGGATGGTCACATGACAGAATTTGGACAAATGAAGACTTTACTCCCAGAACTTGTGTAAAAGCTACCAAACCTTTTTTCTTTCCTCCTCTGGAAGATGTGAGGTAAAGATGGAATTACTACATCCATAATGTGAAAATGAGCCTAAATGTGCCATCAGCTCCCTGGAGGGCAGAAGAGAAATCCTCTGCATCTTGCCTGATCCTAAGGGGATAAGTAAATGAGGGACAACTCCAGTGGTTTCCTAGCAGAGATTAAAAACCCCTGTCAATGACCAACTCAGACATCATTCGTAAGGAAAGATAGGGGAGACAAATAACTTCCCAAAAGAAACCAGGTCTGTGGTGACATTGTGGAATTATTGGATGGTTTCCCAGCTGAATCCAGCCCTGCCTTTGAGTTATTAGCCAATTTAATACTGTTTGTTCCTAAGCCTATTTGGTTTGGATTTTCTTTTACTTGCAATTAAAAAAAAAAAAAAAAAAAAGCTACTTTGGGGAAAGTTGATTTTATTCTATACTTCTTGAGCACAGACCAAGATATTGGGGGAAGAGGCAGGTGTCACATGTCACAAAAGCAAGTGGCTATTGATGAATACTGAGGAGAGAGCTGTGGTCACAGCAGGCTGGGTGTACTCTTCAGTATTTTATTTGACTGTAAAGCACAAATACTTTGAACATCGTCAAATCTCCTTCTGCTACATGATTTGTAATTACTGCACAGTATTCTGTTGTATGTATTTATTATTCACGTAATCAACTGCCCTATTTTTGTTCTTTTAAGAAGAACAAAATATAAATTTAATATTATTTAATATAAATGATGCTTTGATGAACATCTTGTGCATAACTAATTGTTCGTGGACATCTCTGATTATTTCCTTATGACTGCTTAATCAAAGTGGAATTGCTAGGTCAACTGGTGTGACATGGTCTTAAAGCTTTATGTACGCATTGTCAAATTGCCCTCCAGGAATGTTGCATCAGTTTACACTCCCAAGACAGGGACAGGAGAGAATATATGCCAGGGGTTCCATGTGGGATTATTCCAACACCTTTGCCAATTGATAGAAAATGAGATCTCCTTGTTTTAATGTGCTATCTTATTATTATTAGTTGGCCATCTTGGGTTTTTATAGGTTTTTTTCTCATCCAAGAATCTAAGAAGAGTCCACAAAGAAGACTGACAACAAATGAATGGAGAAAACCCAGGCCCCAAAGCCGGCAGCACAGCCAGGGACCCTCTGGGAGCTGAGTCAGTGAGTTGGGTAAGAGCATCTCCCAGAGGTCTGGAGATAGGCCTGGGACTCTGAAGAGAAAAGGGCAGGCACAAAGGAAGGTGACACTTTACAAGATCCATCAGCATCACATGTAGTAACTCCATACAGAGTCATGCGGAAGAAAGAAGAAAAGAGAGAGAGAGAGAAAGAAAGAGAAGGAAAAAAAAGTCAGATCATTTTCAGAGGAGAAGATGCCAGCCAGGACTTTCTGCAGCAAAGTCATTAAAACTCTGCTCCATTTCAAAGGTGTTCCTGCAGGAAGGTGAGGGCCTCACAGACTGAGGACAGGGGAGCACTGGGATACAGAGGGTTCTTGCCTCTTGGGAGGCCACAGAGGGGCCACCTCTGATCCACAACACCCCTGCCTTCGCTAAACTTAAAACTTGGTGCCTTCCTCTATTTCTCTGTTGGGTTAAAGGCCAGTTCTTATTTCTGAAATGAAAGTAGAACTTTTGTCATTTTTTCTTGGAGCGCCACATCCCCCAGGAACCAGCCAACACCCATTTTTCCTGGATTTCCCTGTCCTGGCACGCAGAACCTCTCCTTCTGTTTGAACCCCTCGTTGTCATCACTGTTTGCCTGTGGGTTTTGTCTCCTGCACACATACCATATCCCCAAGGCAATGGGACTGAAGACTGATTTTTAAAACACATGGGTTTTTTTTCTGACTACAAAAGACATACAAGAGCAAAGAATAAATAAAAATTGTACATAATCCTACCATCAGAGATAACTATCATTAACATGACCTCTACATATCTGATAGTTTTCCTTGGCATAGATAAACACGTAATCTTTTCAAAATGTAATTTCTAAAGGAACCTTCTTCCTGGGGCCTCCTCCTCCCTATCCTTGACCCATTTGCTCCAAATAAAATGCGTGTCACAGACTAATGAGCTTATTGGAAAAAGAGAAAGCAACATGACTACTTTAGAAATTCTCTGTGATACACATGAAGGAAATTACTACCTTAACATGCATTTCAAAGGTTTTCTTTTGTACAAATATGACCTGCCAGATGGCCCCTGCTTCCTAAGCTTCCAGGAGGTTATTGTGAAAGAGATTCTTTTCTCTTTTTAACAATCATAAATGGGAAATAATATTCGAGCTGGGTAGTCTCAGAGGCCAACCAATTGGTGGGATAATGAGATACAAATAGGACCATATAACAGGGCAGGAGAGGAGCAAGGTGTCTCCTTGTGGGAAGCCAACAGGGAGGTTTCCTGGTAGACTCAGGGTCCACCAACCCCCAGGACCCCAGAGCAAGTGTCTCTTGAAGACCCAGAACAGGCTTGTGGACCAGATGCAGCACTCGTTCTGGCACCTTCTTTGACCCCAGCTGCCCCTGGCACTTGGGTGAGGGAGGTGCCTTCAGGATAGAAGGGGCATGCCAGGTATAGAGGCTGCTAAAGAACTGCCGTAGCCCAGGGCTGCTGACTTCCTGACCTCATTTGTCTCAAAGCATCCTAACAGGCATTTCCTCCTTAGTAAGATGAGCTCTGCCATCTAACTGTCATTTGAAGCCCGAGAATCTTTTGGGTGAATCCTGGAATTACAGACTGGCTCATCTAATTTGATGAGATTTCTTTTAAAAATAATTAAAAAGTTACCCAGGCATGGTGGCTCACATCTGTGGTCCCAGCTACTGGGGAGGCTGAGGCAGGAGAAGCGCTTGAGGCTGGAAGTTCCAGGCTGCAGTGAGCTATGACTGTGCCACCTCACTCCAGCCTGGCCAACAGAGTGGGACTCTGTCTCAAAAAAACCAAATCAAAACAAAACAAAAACATAAAGGTAGTTTTTACCTAAATACTTAACCCATCCTTTAGCCTTCTAAAGAATACTTTAGACCAGTGATTCTCAAAGTATGGTTTCTATCAGCAACAACCTGTCAGAAATGTAAACTATACCTTACTCCCAGACCTACTGAATCCAAAAATCGGAAAATGCTGCGTAGGCCCAGTAGTCTGCAATTCGACTCACCTAAAATTTGAGAACCATTGTTTAGGAAGGAAAAAGAAAAGAAATATATGTGTATATGTGTGTGTGTGTGTGTGTCTACACACACATTTATATGCTGTATACACACTCTCGTAGATGTGACTTCGGTGGCTGTGCAAACACAAGGCAGTCTATTATAACAGAAGTTTCTTTTGGGAAGACTTAGATAAAGACTTTGCCAACACCTCCGTCCCCAAGGTCCCGAGTGCACAATCTGAACACCATGACAAGGGCAAGTGGCAGTTTCCAAAGTTTACAAACGTCTTTGGAAAATGAACTCCTTCTGCTGCCCTTGCTCCCTTTCCCCTTTCCCAGTTTCCCACCCTGCACTCTCCCCTTTACATTTTCTTTTCTTGCCCCTGAATATTCCCTTCATGATTGAAAAATGCCTCCTTTCAGGGACCACCTGTCTTCTCCATGAAGCCTGCCCTGATTCTCCCCGGGGGAAGGCTGGCCCCCTTTTCCAAACTCCCACTACATTTTGTCCAAACGGTGTTGGAAGCCACTGGGACTCCCCAAGAGCAAGATCCAAGTTGAAGGCAACTTTACCATCCCCGCCAGTGCCTGACGTGGAGGGAGTGCCGCACACACCCGCCCTGAATGCAGAACCAGCAGGTAAGGATGCACAGCAAAGCAGGTAAGGGAGGGCTTGAGGGAGGAGAAGGAAAAGTCACAGAAATGAATCAGCATTTAAATGGTGACGTGATGGACCAAGACAAATTGCCCCCCTAGTTTCCAGTTTAAAGATGGATGATCACATTAATGTTAAATTCTATTTAAATGAGCCTATTTCTTCACAGTGGGCATTCAATGAAATGCCCCTGTGGAACAGAATATTAGGAGAAAAGAACAAAGGCTCAATAAAGATGGGAATAGCTAAAGGTAAAACCAACTGTATCCGTAAAAAAGTACATCTTTTAAGCTTTATTTCCCTGGTCTCAAAGACATCATCCCTATTTTTCTTTTTGCAACCAGTACCAATTGCTCCTTTGTGTGGTTAACAATGAGCTTTTTAATTTTCTACCACTTGACCATGCTCCATTCAGCAAGGTTCATCCTTATTCCCCAGCTTTCTCTGACAATTTCACCTTTCATTCCAGGAATGTAATTGCTGAAAGGCAACCTCTGAATCCTGGGAATCTGGAACAGCCTTCATTGTTCTAGCCGCCGCCTCACCTCCCTGTTTTGTATCAATCCACTGAACTTAGTTCAATGCCAGAACATCCAAAGTATCTTACACAGACTGTTGGTGGGAGGTGAGACATCACGACAGCCAATTCCCTCCTCATTCTACAGACGTCAGAACTATCTCAGCCTCTTGCAGCTGCCATTGATCCCTAGGTCTGTGAAAACAGCACATTCAAATTTCAGTGGTTGCCTCCACCACAGCAAGCATAGATTAGAACCAGCTGTGGTTCTAGATGCCCAGGCATCTACACGGGAACACAGACCTGTGATCCATGAGAGCAGAAGTTGGAAACCAGACTGACTTGGGTGGGTTCCCTGCCCCAGCGTTTGAGGCATTGACTTGTAGCATCACCTCCCCAAGGCTCAGGGTCCCTCGCCTGTAAAATGAGGGACTAAATGAGAAATCAAAAGACTACTTGGCAGAGTGTCTAGAATAGAGTAAGCTCAATAAAAGATATTAACTAATAATTATAGTAATCGTAGGCTTCCATATGGTGACTAGCCAGTCAAGCTGACATTTGGCCTGGGGTCCCTGGGACCTGTCGTTGTTGTTGAGGTTCTTTGTTTGATTTTTACCAGTCACGTCTCTCTAACCTGCTCTGATCAGGCAGAGCTGAAGCTGTGCATGAACACAGCTAGCCAGCTGAGGTACCATCATCTCCTCCCAGTCCGTTTCAGGAGGCTGGGCTCTTCTGCTGTGTCAGCTGTACATCACCTCACGTAGATCGCCCTGACCCCCTTGCTTGTAACAACTCGAGAACAGGACCTGTTTCATTTAGTCCTAAATCCTCCTTCTCAATAAATCTTTGCTGAATGAATGAATGAGTGAGCAAAAGCTACTTTCCCCAGTGCCAGTCGTATTTCTATATCCAGTCTAATTCTTTGCTTGATTAACACTTGGTCTGACTTGTCATTGGCCCCTTGGGCTGCTAGTTCCTCCTGGGACAGGGGCTCCTCAGCTTTCCACATGGACCCTGCATGGCCCTCCCTTGTCAGGAACAGTAGAAGCCTAGGCAGAGAGGGCTGGGTCTTAAAGGGCAGAGGATCAATAAACTTCCTCTGCTAAGGAAAAAGTTCCCATAATGGGATAAGGCCGCACCATTAGGACAGTAACCCACGGCCTTTCTTTTTCAAATCTAGCTTCACACAGAAGCAATAACTTTTATTTGAACATCCTTTGATTTTAAACATTATCAATCAATATGCATTTAAGAGCACCAGACATGTGCTTAGCATTTTACTACATGCTGAGGGTAAGAAAGAAGGGCTGCATTGTTCTGAATATAAAGTAGGTTTTCTTTAATATTATACAATAAAACATACATTTCTGCCATTTGCTTTACTGGTGATCCCAGCTTTTTTATGCATGCAGACTTCATCTCCAGGAAGAGAGGAGGAGAGTCAAAGGATACTGGGGTGGGAGGGTGTAATAACAGCACATATTATTTCACTCATTGTTAGTAACATTTTCATAGCAATTCAAGTCAATAAACATGCAATAGCACTTTGGTAAGAAATAAACTTATAGGTACAAATTAAATATAACAAAACCTAAACTTAAACTGTTATCAATTAATGTTTAACTCTGGTGTCTTTTTCATTTTAAGAAAAATGTTTTCCCCCTTCCATGTTGATTGGGCCAAGATCCAGAACTTTCAGCTTCCCACTGTGTTAGTTGATGCATGGAACAGAGAGGCTGGGAGGCTACTCACAGGATGATTGGGAAGGTTGCAGATGGGAATTAAAAAACAAAACAAAACAGAACAGGACCTCCCACACACAGCTATATAGCTGGGTCTTGCAGAGATTAGAATGGAGGCCTGGAAATGGAAGGATCCAGTACAGCTCTTGGGACTGGGCTCTCGTTGCCCCCATTAGCAAGACTTGTTGATTCTCTGCCATTACTGAGACTGGCCTCGTTCTGCCTTGGCCTCTGTTGTTCCTGCCTTTCCATTAACCCCTCATCCTCTAGTCAAGCCATTGTTCCCATACCTTGTGGGTTTTGTCTTCTGTTTACACAAAATTCAGCTTCTCTCATGTGAATTTTCTCTGCTTCTAGTTCTATTAGCCAGCTCATGAATTTTCTCCACCCACCCTTCAGTTCAATCCTTAGAAAGAGAGAATAGGATTTCAGCAGCTGATCACCATTGTCTCTGTTGGGGATGAGTTTTGCTCCTTACCTACTCAGAGGTCACAGGCAGACATGTGGATCGGCTGTCCTCAGGCAGTGCCCACTCAGCCACTAGGGTGCAGGCAAAAGACAATGCATCCGCCTCATGCATCTCCCTAAGCACGGCACCATGATCCCCATGTTACCTATATTTGACCTTCTAGCAAAATTGTGTCAATCCGTGCGGCCTTTCTCCTGCTGCCAGGAACTGTGTGCTCCATCAGGACAAGGCATGAGTCTTTTCTAAAATCACAACTGTAACCTCAGTACAGAGCACAAAGGTAGTTTTTCCTCAACGTTATTGGAATATTTTTTGAATGTGGAATGCCACTGAAATGTTTTCTCCCTGCACTTCTTTGCCTGGCTAAGTCCTACTCAGTCAAGGCTTGTTTTAGGAGATTAATTTCTGTGATGTCTCCATCATTCTAGATTAAACCTTCTCTGTAATCCTAAAACATCCCATGTATATGTCAGTCACATCATTTGCGCTTTCTACTGAAGTGTTTTATTTAATCACTGTAGAGGACATGGTCATTTCTATCAGCCCTAAATCTTTTAAACAGCTTCTCCATATTCTTATAGTTTCCCATGGTATACACCTCAAATTCCCACCGAACCACACCTGCAGTTCCCAGCCTCTTGTGCGAGGGTGCAGATACTGATTTATATTCTGCAAGTCAGATGTGTTCATGCAGGACTTGGATTCATATCTACATTTCATGGGAAAAGAGGCAGGATATGGGCCATTCATTCTGCTGGCTTGGATGATGGCAGATGTGATGTGGTTATGGAGCCAACAGCAGTAATGCTGGTAGCTTCCTGATTCAGAGGTTCCTGTCTGTGGGAAAGACAACTTATCTTTTGGGCAAGCTATTTTGGTGGAGTCCTGGAAGCTCAGCATAGAATCTGTTTCTTCCCAATGGTTTTCTGAGATATTTATAAACCTTAATTAATCCCTTTCAGTTTAAACTAGCTGCAGTGGATTATGTTGTCCACAATCCAGAACCTTGACCAACACTGGCTTCTTTCCTATCAGTCTGAACATGAAGGCAGGAATCATGCCCTATTTGTCTTTGTATCTCTAGTACTTAGAACTATGTGTGGCACATAGTAGGTTCTCAATAAATGTTTATAGGTGATATGGATCATAGTCATGTGCCAAATGACAAAGTTTTGGTAAACAATGGACTGGATATATGAAGGGAGCCCCGTAAGATTATAATGGACCTGAAAAATTCCTGTTGCCTAGGGACATTGTAGCTGTTGTAACATCCTAGTGCCATGTAGTACCTTTTCTATGTTTGGATATATTTAAATGCACAAATACCATTGCGTTATAATTGCCTACAGTATTCAGTACAGTGACATGCTGTACAAATTTATAGCCTTGGAGGCTATCCCATATAGCCGAGGTGTGTAGTAGGCTCTACCATCTAGGTTTGCATAAGTACGTTCCGTGATGTTCACACAATGATGACATTGCCTATTGACACATTTCTCAGAGCTCATCCCCATCATTAAGTGACGCATGGCTGTAGTGTGTTAGTCAGGCATGTTTGCCTAACTATGCATAACTCCTAACTAGCTAGTAGTTTTGTTGAATACAAACTGTTCTTGTGAGAAATCTAAAATGTGTTTCCTACACAATTATTATCCATTTCAGCAACTGTGCTGGGCACTGTGCACATAAAGTTTAATAAGATACAATCCTCATTCCTCCCTCAAACCAATGGGGGTGATGAATCATTTTATCATTTAAATATGATTTATAACTCATCTTTGGAGTGGGAAAGAAAGCAAGATGGTATTTAGCCATCCTAAGACAAGGTTGACTGAATCCTAAAAACACTGTGGTATTTCGAAAATACTCCCCCTTTAACCAGAGTCAAGTCTCGATTATTGGTACTGACGGCGAAGAAAACAGCTTTGACCATCTTAAAGAAGCTAATCAGCCAGATAACATTTCTATGGAATTTTGGAACATTTTTGTTCGGAATGTGGCAGAATCTTATGTTCTGGGAATTTATTTCAAACAACATGATGAAGCAGAACTGGAAAGACTTGACTCGGGTGAATCTGGGAATCCATCCAGTTTCCCAAGCCTGCCCCTCTGTTCAAACCTTTCCGTTAACAGTCTCAATGCTGGGAATAGATTCTTCATCCATCGTATTAATGTAAAGCATCACCCAGAGCAGAGCTGCCCTTACAGAAATCTTTCTTAAAGTTGGAAATATTATTAAGTATTTCATTTCCACAGGGCTTCCCTGTTTGGACACAGGATTTATATAAAATCAGAGCAATATGCTGTTGAGGTAACAATGAAGGAAAGAGAAAAATAGCAAATTGAAAGCAGAAAAGATATAACCTAATCTGCTGACAAACCTTGGACAGTTTTTGTCTATTTTCTCTGTTGCCTTTTTTAAAAAAAATACTTTTCTTTAGCTCTCCTGGAATCCCAAGTTTCTTCAAATCATAACCTTTCTTGGCATTCACTTCTTGCCAGGCACTGGGCTAAAAGCTTCCCTATGTTTCTCATTTAATCCTCACTCTAACCCTCTTTGGTGTGTATTGTAATCCCAGTGTTACAGACGAGAAAACTGCTCAGAGGCAGTAAGGAAGAAAATGAGCATAAGGCCATGTAGGCAAGGATTCAAACTCTAGTTTGAACTGTGTTCTCACTACTATTACACAGCTGTCCATTACCAAGAAACATACAAGTAACTTCCAGAAACTTCATCTTGTTCTTTTCAGTACCTGGAGGTACTCAAAATTTTTTGCAGCCTTTCTCTACTTCAAAATTAAGTTCCTTCTGGCCAAGCATGGTGGCACACACCTAACTCCAAGCACTTTGGGTGGCTAAGGTGAGTGGATCATTTGAGCCCAGGAGTTAGAGACCAGCCTGGGCAACATGGTGAGACTCTGTCTCTACCAAACAAACAAACAAACAAAAATGGTTATGTTCCTTCTGATCATTTTCAATGGCTAAGTCTCAAAGGGTAAAAGTCTACTCATTATATTTTTACTCCAATCTCACTTTCCTAAGCTCATTCCTAATAGAAAATCACATTCTGTCTCCCTACGGCTGGTCTTGTGCTGTCTGTGTGGCTTCTAGAACATGACCTTAGGAATCTGCAATAGAGTATCTTGTGTGTATGTGCCTTTTTGTTTGCAAAAGGATCATGAATCTATTACCTATTACCTATTTTAAGTCTTTACCACAAAGCTATGAAATAGGTATTAGTATTGTATTTTACACCTAAGAAAATCAAGGCTCAGAAACAGTAAGCCGTGCACGGCGATGACACGGCTGTCAGCGGCAGAGCTTTGGGCCCTGCACATGGATGCCACTGACTCCAGCAGCTCCATTCAGGAGAAGAGCCCTGCTGAAGTGACAGACTGTTGAAACAGGGCTCAGAAAGCTCAATCGTAATTTCCCACAAAAGTATACATCTTCAAAACAGGCCACAATTAAGTTTCCAGTGGCAGAAGTGTTCCTTACAGTGAGCTTCAAAGTCACGATAGCAGCCAAATGGCAGCTCTTTTGAGCACATGGAAGAACAAAGTATAATTTCACAATTTAGACCTCACTTTTTACATTTTTCAAGCAGTTTCCTGGGATGATCTGTGCATTTTGGGGTGACCAGTACTAACACATTCGGGCCCTTTGTGGCCTCTTCGGGCTGTGGGGAGAGTCTTCACAGGCTGGGGGACACATCTTCTCCCTCCTTGGCTAATTGCTGCATAACTTCCCACTCTCTGTAAATGGCAGATGACAAAACTCCCAAGGAAGCTTCTCGTGGCTGTATTTGTCCGTTATCAAGGGAAATTAAAATACCCGCATTTACATACTCTGGAGTTTGAGGCTTCATTTGCATATTTTATTGATCACACACACACACACACACACACACACACACACACACACACATAGTTTTCTGTTCAACTGGGAAAATGCATCAATCTGTCGGCACTTACCTGCATAACCATGTGAACACTCAGGCCAGCTGGAAACCCCTGGGAGGAAAAATAACGTTGCAAAACTCTGAGAATATTGTTCATTTTATAGCTTTCTCTACAGCCTTCATAGTTACTAGATTCAAAATTTGCCCAGTAAAATAAGTCTTACAATCATAAACATTCAGCAACGAAGAGTCCCTCTGCACAATTTTTTTTTTTTTTTTTTCGGATCTGAAAATTCTCTCGCAAGCGTGGGAAACCTATCCCAAGGCAAGGGCGAGGAAGAGAGAGTTTATTCTGTTTTCTTGGGCTTCTTGCCTGACTTTTTAAGGTAGACAGTTACTGAACAGGGCTTAAATGGCTAAGTGGCTAGGGTGAAAAAATATATATGCATGCACACACAGGCCTCCCCCCACATATATATGTGTGTGTGCCTCTCTATGTACTTATTTTCCCTTAAACTGTTGGGAAGAGGAGAACTACTGCTTTCCTTTGCTTACTCTGTCTAGCATTGGGAATTCCCTTCTTGGGTAAGTCAGGACTTGAAGACTCTTAGGAATAAGTGACAGGAAACCCAACTCCAACTAGTTTAAGCAGAAATTTTTTAAAAGTGAGAATTCTTTAGCTCACTTAGCTGGAAAGTCCAAAAGGAGCGAAGCATCAGGCATGGCTGGATCCAGGGGATCATACAGTGTTATCTAGGCATGGTCTTCTTCCTCCGTTTCTTAGTGTCGATTGCATTTTTCAGCCAGACTTTCTTTATCTGCTGGTCTCCAGCATCCAAGGTTATAATTTACCAGTTTGGCAGCACCAGTGGAAAGAGAGCATCTTTATCAATAGGTTCAGTGAAATGTCTTGGGTTGGTTCTTATGGGACCAGCTTAGTTCATGTGCCCATCTCTGAACCAGTGACTGACCAGGAGGATGGAATGTGCTGCAAGGCCAAGTGTGAGCCAGGTGAGGTGCTCACCCTTAAAGCTCAGAATGTGGTCAAACCCACCTGCACACGCGTCCTGAAAATGGGAGAGGGATGTTTTCCCAAAACAAAACACAAGTTCTGCCCCCAGAAGGGGGAATTATGCTGGGTAGGCCAAACCTACAAATGTCTACTACATTTATGACTCCTCAGGATAGATTTAAAGACATTTTTGTTTTCTCTGATCTAGTCCCATCAGTCTCCATGAACTCATTTTTCAAAGACAGGGATCTTAGTGAGAGGAGAGATATCAGTCTTACTTCCCCAGTTAAATAGTCCTCGTCCTTTCCTTGGTGGAGTAGATTGGATTATAATTAAAAAATATTTGCTGTGTGATAAAATTGCATAGAGCTAAATGCACACACACACACACACACACAAAGGAGTGTATGTAAAACATGACATCTGAATTGGGTTGCTGGACTGTATCAATATCGATTTCCTGGTTGTGATATTGTTCTATAATTATGCAAGATGTTACCATTGGGGAAAACTGAGTGAAGGGTATATAGGATCTCTTTGTATTATTTTTTATAGTGCAGGCAGTCTATAACTAATTCAAAAATAAAAGCCAAAAAGAAACGTGTTGCTTTTTCCTGGGGAAAATTCATATTCTCAACTTCATTAATCCATTTATGGAGACTTAGCCATGTGACTTGCTTTAGCCAATAAAATGTGAGTCACAACCCTGCTAAGCAGAAGCCTTAGAGTGAGGTTGTGGTTCCCCGTGCTCTGATATCCCTCTGCCTTGATGACTGGCATCGTTCCAAACAAGGTAGCTCAGTGGGTCAGCCTGGGTCCTGAAAAAGAGCACAATTAGCCCTTGATGAATATGAGGTGTCAGCAAGAAAGCAATCTTTTTCACTATGAGCCTAGAGATGAGGGTTATTTGTCTAGCCCAGTGCTTCTCAGATTCTGTAGGTTGCTTAGAATCATCTGGAAAGTATGTTAACGTACAGATTTCTGAGCCCTGCACCAGAGACTCTGATTCAGCACCTTTGAGGTAGGACCTGAGAATCTGCATTTCAAACGAGCTTCCGGGTTATACTGATTTGCCCATCTGAGAACCACAGTTTGAGTATCACTGACCTCCTTGACTGTTATACCTTTGATTCTCCAGTGAACCTTCCCTTGAACTTTCCAAGTTGTTCATGTCCCTGCTATCATGGAGTCCAGAACTGAGCCTAGAACAGTGCTTAACACATGACACTTACTGAATTTGTTTAATAAATGGCCCAGTGCTCTTGACAGAACCTGATCTGCCAGCTCAAATGAAGCAATTATCTTTCTAGCCTTAAAATCCCAGTGAAATGATTGTGCCCTTTACAAAGCATGCTTATTGTTTCCCTGATTACAAAATAAGTAAATGTTTGTTATAGAAAATTTTATTTTCAAACACAAAAATAAAAACCAACCCATAATCCAACTAGCTAAAGAAGGATACTATTAAAATGTTGGCCATATTTTTCATGTTTTTTGGTATTTATAGTTATCATATGATACATCATTTTTGAGTTGCTTTATTAACAGTATGCTGTGCATATGTTCCCATGTCATAAAGCAGCATTCCGCAGCATCCTTTTTCATGGCTGCACAGTGTCAAGCTATGAGGTAATGCATGTTGCCCAGAGTTTTGCTAGAGCTGCATACATCGTTAGCCCATGTTCAGTCCATGGTTCATTCAGATCTCTTGCTTCCCCTAACTCGTAACTGCTCTCATCTAATCATTTCCTGTCTGTGTTTGTAGAGTTCTCCCCAAGGATTTCACCAAGCACCAGTGTTCCTCGTTTTGCTTGTTTTTGATGCCTAAAGAGACAACAAGTGACTAACAGACTGTTGTCCATGAATTGTCTAGAGTCAGCCTTCTCCTTCTAATAGCTCCCGAAGGGCTCCTCATGCTGGTGCAACCCCACTGCCGCTGCTCCCGAGCCTGTGTTCCCTTCTCTCCACCGTGCACCTTCTGACATCATGACTCACTGGAGAACCAGACCAGGATCCCAACCATGCCATGTCTCAGTGGGCCTGGGTGAGAGCCCTGTGCTGCCAGGAGGAGAAGAGATAACATTGATTGTCCAGGAGCTCTACGATGGAGACGGGTTGTCACTGGAAGTCCAACAAGAGACAGAGGCAAGTGAGCTTTATTGAGCACCTACTGTGTGCCAGGCCCCATGCAACGGGCTTCTGTGGAGGCCTGCCCCTGCCATCTTCACAACCCTCAGGTGAGCCAGCTTTAGCTTTACATTTTATAGATGAAAAAAAAACAGAGTTGATGAGACTAAGAGACTATTTCTGAGACCAAAAGAAAGAGGAAAATCTCGTTTAATCTCCAGGGTTTGTTAAATTAGGCAAAGACAAGAAGGAACTTTTTTGTGAGGACAGACTGAAGTGCTGGCATTTTGCAGCCCAGAAAGTCCAAGAAAGGATATGCTCAAGGACTGTCACATGAAGCAAGAGCTCCTGCTTGACCGTGAGCTGGGCCGTCAGATCCCACATCCTCATGGGGACTCGATGCAGCCTGGATAGCAGGGTGGTGAGACTCTCCGCCTCCAGGGTACAGGGTCTGCCCTCCTCTTGTGAGCTCTGTGTCCGTCACCAAGTCATTGAACCTCCATCTGCTTCCTCACCTGTTTAAGAAAGGATGATAGTAATAGGACTCACATCATAGGGTTTTGTTAAGGACTAAAAGAAAAACATGTAAAGTGTCTTGCCGAGTGCCTGGTACTACAGTAAGGATTCGATAAATATTAGCTGTTACAATAATTAGGAGTCATATTTTACACCCTACAAGAGGCATCTGCAGATAAAAGAAATCTCACATTACAGGGTGGGAAGTAAACTCGCTAAACATAGCCCCAAAGGTGGCACAAACTGAAAATATAAATATAATAAAAAAAGGTTAGATCACGAGTGGGTAACCTTTTCTCTACCATAAGCCAGTGACACACAGGGGCAAAAAGAAAATCCATTTCTGGCCCCATGTAAGTCAACGAAGGCATTATAGGCTGTGAAGGGAATTCAATTAGTCACTGGTTGCCATGCCAATGCAAACATCACCCTTCCACCTACTCTACCATCAACACATTTGAATAAGTAACAATGATAATAGCGTGCACTAAAAATGCTATTTTTTAAAAAGTTAAATGTACTTCTTTCAAAAGTCTGGTTTTCAGAAATAATTGCTATAGTCCAGGTGAGAATTCACCTAGAATCCCTGAAGTGGGTTGAGTATCCTCAGAAGAGACGCCATCTGTAGAGTGTTAAGGGACTCAGGGTTTGGAGTTGATTTTCTTGCGGGGGAGGGGAAATTTTTTCAACATTCCCAGCTTGATCAAGTATCCCTTCATGGTGTCAGAAATTGAGCTCAGACAGTTCCTTGCTTAGCACTGCTCTCCTTACACCCTGAAGCCTGACCTGGATCCCTGGTTTTCATTATGCCTTCCTCAAGCTTTGCTTGAGTATCTACCATTTGGCAGTGTGTACCTAAAACTGAAAAAAATACTTTGACCTAAGAATTTACTTAAAAAAACACTTTGACCTCAGAATCAATCCTAAGAAAACCACTACTGATATACAGAATTTATAGTAGTAAACAGAAATAACCCAAATGTCCAAATTAAATTGTTATACATCCATATGCTAGAATATGATGAGCTATAAAAAATGAGGCTGTCATAAAAATAAACAAGATCATGTCCTTTGGAGGGACATGGATGGAGCTGGAAGCCATTATCCTCGGCAAACTAATGTAGGAACAGAAAACCAAACACAGCGTCTTCTCACTTACAAGTGGGAGCTGAACAATGAGAATACATGGACACAGGGAGAGGAAAAGCACACACTGGGGCCCGCGGGTGCAGGGGGAGGGAGAGCATCAGGAAAATTAACTAACGCATGCCGGCTTAATACCTAAGTGGTGGGTTGATAGGTGCAGCAAACCACCATAACACACGTCTACCTATGTAACAAACCTGCACATCCTACACATGTATCATGGAACTTAAAATTAAATTAAAAAATAAGAGATGGAAAAAAATGAGGCTGTCAAAGAACATTTGATGACGTGGGAAAATATTCTATATTGTTAAGTGAAGCATGCAGATTACAGAACAGAGGATTTGGTAAAATCCAAATTTGATGTATGCAATGTTATGCAAATATATGCATAGGAAAAACTAGTAGTGTGTTACTCTAAAATGTTAATAACGGTTCTTTCTGGATGGTAGGATTACAGGTGGCTTTTGTTTTTCTTTTGTGCCTTTCCATATCTTCAAAAAACACTTCTTATGATGATTGTATATCTATTCTAGTAATAAGAAAAAAGTCAAAAATGTGATTGAGAGAGAACTGAGACCTCTGTGTCGGACACGCCAGAGGGAATGGCTTTGTGGAGGGCCGCACTTGGGCCTTCTGTGGCCAGGCCGGCGCTTTGCCCTGAGCACCAGCAGCTATGTCTGGGGGGTCAGCCAGGATGACTACATTCAAGTCTGAGGTGACCTGGGCTCTCAGAGGGCTTGTGTGCTCCTGGAAGAAGCATTTCACATTCCCTGAGCTTGGCGCCGCCCACCCCACTATTAATAGTGTTTCAGTGTCTCCAGTGGTCTGTATATTCTGGTCCTGGAGGTGACCTCAGATGCTGCCCAAATAGCCTGCTGGTTTTCTAATGGAAATTTGAGGGGGGAGGTCATTACTGGGCTTATGGATGTTCCAGAGAAGCTTTTCTGACCAAATGAACTCCCATCCTCACCTTGCCTTTCCTGCCACGACTCCCACCTCATCTTCCACCCCCAGGAACCTCACAAGAAAGGGAATGAGAGAATTGTATCCCGAGGGGCCCCATGCTGATCGCTGTGTAGGAGACGACTGTGTCAATGAAGAGGGTCCCCCTCAGAGAGGACATTTCCCTTCTGCAGTATGTCTCCTAGTTCAGCCTCTCAACTATTTGCCCCAGACTTCCCGGCATGAAAGTGTAGATCCCTGGGCCCCACCCTAGGCCTAACAAAAGCAACGTCTCTGGGAGTGGACTCTAGAACTGGAGAGCTCCTTCCCCACGAACTGGGAAAGGCAAAGAAAGACTGTCCACGTGTTTGGACTACACAGCATGCAGAGGGTCACCTCCGAACTGAACCGCTCCACTTTAGTGCCCTCGAATCTAAACCAAACTCTGCCATTTGTTGAGTGTCTCCTGTGTGCTAGACACACCCCAATTGCTTTATATTCTTTACCACAAATCAGCCTCATGATCATCACCCTCCCAGGAAATTTTTAGCTACTTCAGGAAACTGAGAGTAAGAGGTTTCCTTAGAACTCACCTAAGAGTCCTTTTCCCGGGCGCGGTGGCTCAAGCCTGTAATCCCAGCACTTTGGGAGGCCGAGGTGGGCGGATCACAAGGTCAGGAGATCGAGACCATCCTGGCTAACACGGTTCAACCCCGTCTCTACTAAAAATACAAAAAAATTAGCCGGGCGCGATGGCGGGCGCCTGTAGTCCCAGCTACTCAGGAGGCTGAGGCACGAGAATGGCGGGATCCCGGGAGGCGGAGCTTGCAGTGAGCGGAGATCGCGCCATTGCACTCCAGCCTGGGCGACAGAGCGAGACTCCGTCTCAAAAAAAAAAAAAAAAAAAGAGTCCTTTCAGATAAACTTGGTGACTGTCAATTATCTCCTCTTCCCTTTCTCCTCTGGCTTTCTCTCTTCTCTCCCTCCCACACCTAAATTTAATTGACTTTCCTTGACCTCGACAGATAAAAGGGGTCTCTGAGGAGAGACTTCCGAGATGCCCCACACTGCTGGCCCGGCAGGTCCTGTCTCCTAGGTGCCTTCGCTAAGTGTTTCTCTCAGTGCTCTCACAAGTCAGAGGTCCCCTAGTGCACGGCCCAGCATGGATTCAGCACAGGGTGGGTTTACCCTCTGCCTGGACCCTGCTGAAGCGGAGCCCCCAGGCTGCCAAGGCTCTATCTTGCAGCCCCCTTTCAGAACTCCCTCCCTCTTACCACCACAACTAACTGGCCTGCCTGTGTCAGAGATGGCTGGTGCCCCCTCCCCCATTGACCGCCTAGCAAAGAAAACATACTCTGGGCTCCTTTGAAGCTAGGCTTAGTCCTGTGGGTACATTCTGGCCACAGGAATGGAAACGATGCAGGCGATTTCAGGGCCATGCCTTTCTTCTATTCTGCTCCTGTGGTGTGGATGTGGTGGTGAGCCCTGTGGACCATGTGGGCAAAGTCCTCATCCTAAGAATGACAGAACAACAAGATGGAAGGAGCCTAGAGCCCCAGCGACTTTGCAGAGGAGGGCTGCAGGCAATGTAGACTTTGGCAGGAGAGAAACAAACGTGGATCTGGTTGAAGCCAACTGTGGATTTGGGGTCTCCTTGTTGGAATAAGTCACACTGATATCTGAACAAGTGCACTGAGCCTATTAAAACTCTCTCCCAGGAACCTGGAATCACTACTCTGGAGCTCACCGAGGGGGACCAAAAGTTGTGACCACAGTCAGAGACCTGGCCAGCCCAGATAGAAACCTGAGGAAGCAGACTAAGCTGTTGGTGGAAAGATGAGTGTGAAGCGTGTGGTGAGAAAGATACAGAGAGGGGACAGCAGGCAGAGGGTGGCTGCCACCATTCTCAATGCCATTCCGGCCCCAGCATGGTTCCTGTAGGGCCTAGATGTGTATCTTGCTGTTGCATTCATAAATTGCCCTCTGTTCTTTATATTTGAGTTACTGTGACTGAGTTTTTCTTTCTGGCAACCAGATAAGTTGCAATTAAAATAAAGTGACCTTTATGACTACATTATATGTTATATTACTATGTATTATTGTTGTGTTACTATAAACTATACTATTATAGTTCTTTGGGTTTCAGATGTACATTTTCTCTACATTTTAATATTTCTGAAAATGGGATGATGCACTTTTTTTTTTGAAGACAGAGTCTCACTCTGTCAGCCATGTGGGAGTGCAGTAGCATGATCACAACTCACTGCAGCCTCAATCTCTTAGGCTCAAGCAATCCTCCTGCCTCAGCCTCCCAAGTAGCTGGGACTACAGACACAAGTCAGCAATGCTCAGCTAAATTTTTAATTTTTTATAGAGACAGGGTCTCATTATATTGCCCATGGTGATCTTGAACTCCTGACCTCAAGGGATCCTCCCACCTCAGCCTCCCAAAGTGCCGGGATTGCAGGTCGGGAACCACCGCGGCTGGCTGGATGCACTTTTTATCTCACTTGTTACCTTTTATGTTTAATGTGGTAACTTTTTTTCCCCCTCCCTCTCTTACAACTGTTAGTGAATTCAGGTTCTGTCTTAAGAGCACCTTCCCCCTTGGAAGTGGAAGCTCCCTGAGGGAAGGGCCACAACAGTGCCAGACCCATAGTAGATGCTCAGTAAATATTTAGTAGGATGAATGACCATCAGCCACAGGCATCATGGAATTAGGGAATGATCCACACATGGTGGGGCCTACCCCCTCACCATCACCTATCCCACCTGCTCTGGGCATGGTGATGACGATGGTGCTGGCCAAGGCACCCTGCCTGGCCGTGCATTGCCCCGGGCTCCATGACTCCAGTGAGAACAAGGCACCAAACCCTTTGGAACTGTGGACACTTGGCTCATTTCAGCGTTTACGGTCAAGGGCAGTTGCCTTGGATTAGGTGCTGAGCACGGGCCAGCCAATGTGCTGAACTCTCTGCAGGCTCCTTCTCCAACAGATGTGGATACGAAATAAATCAGATCCAGTAAAAGCTGATGTGTCTGAGTGAGGGATGCGGGCAGAGATGGAGACAAGTACCTGTGCTAAAGGCTGTTCTGGCAGGGCCTGGGCTGGGGGGCTGGGGCTGCTCCGCTGGTCCTGGGTGTCCTCCTTCCCCAGCCTGGCTGCAGTTGGAGGCAATGCTCCAGGGGACACTGTCAAGGTCCAGGTGCAGTGGTGAGCATGGGCCTGGGGGGCTGTATCCTGCTCAGGGAGCTCCCAACTGTGAAGACAAAGGGAAAGGCACCTGTCCTCAGCCTGTGCTCTCAGGCCTGGGAGCTCCAGTCACCTAACCCTGCAAGTGAACTCTAGGCCTCTGGTGATACCAGATTTGGGCTGGCCTTAGGTGACCCGGGGAGGGGAGGGGGAACTGAACTGTTTTCCTGCCATGTGCAGGATAATCAGAAGCCAGGGCAGGGCCTGCCCATACCCTCCGAAGAGACCCATCCTTCTGCCCAGGGCATATCAGACTGGGACTAGAAGAGGCCTTCTCAGCCTCACCCCCACGCTGGAGCTCAGGTGGCACTGACAGGGCCAGGGAAGGGCAGTCAGAGGGAAGGGAGGAGGCCCTGGGTGGGCAGCACAGAAGAAGCCGGCTTCAGGCATCAGCCGCACTGGCTTTTGCCTGGCAGTGGAGGATGAGCGGAGACACTGGGATTTAGTCATCAGGAGGCCATGGGCGACCGTCAGGAAGGCATTTTTGGGGAGTGGCAAGGGGAGCCCAGATGTGGGGCTAGGAACTTTCCCTGGCAGGAGAAACATTTCCTCAATAATTGGAAAGAGCTTTGGCCTGATGAATTCTGGGACAAGCTGGTGTCACCAGAGTGGTGTCACCTGGAGACCCTCCCAATCCCTGTCATGGGGAGGTGTCCAGCCTGCAGCAAGAATGGGGTGTTGGGGGTTCCCAAGCTGCCCTTAGAGCTGGCCAGGCAGGTTTGCAGAATAATTACAAGGGCCTGATGTGGAGAGTGTTTGCATATGATTTGCATATGATTTGCACATGAATAGCCGAGCTTTCTGTTCCCAGGCAGTTTTCAAGTTAAATATTAATTGTTGCTGCCCTTAGGGTTTTTATTTCTTGATTCTGCCTTCTCTGTTTCTTCTCACCCACTTGCTGTCAATGACTCAGATCTCTGCATGGCGGGGGAAGGGAGGGAGATGCCAGGGTGGGAGGCAGGGGCTGGGTGTACAAGGAAGGGAAAGAACGCAGAGGCGGAGCTGGCAGGTGTTGGGGAGATCAGATACCTACTCCATACAAAAGCAATAAGCACGCAAAGCAACAGACCAGCCAGCACTGCTAGAGAAACTTCCTGGAACTCTCCCAGCCCCAGGCAAGGTCCTATCTTTCCTAGTGATGTGGAGAGCTGTGGTCTCCTGGCCCTACCCTAGGCCAGAAGGACAGTGCCAGCTACTTCCTGTCAGCCTGGTTCCCAGGCTCACATGGTTCCATCTCCCCTGTTGCTAGAGGCCTTGGTCGCAGGCAGCATGTAGGCAGGGCAAGGACAAACTGCCCCGGCTACAGCCATGCAGTGCAGCAGTTAGCTCACAGGCTCTATGGCCAGCTGTACCTGGATTTGGATCTTGGCTGTGTGTTCTAACTGTGAAGCTTTGGCAAGTGACTAACCATCCAAGGGCCTCAGTTTCCTCTTCTGTAAAACAGAGCTACCAGTAGTGCCTGCCTCATGTTGGTGTTGTGGAGGTGAAGCCAGCTAGTGTGTGTGAAGTACTTAGCCTTGGGCCTGCCTGGCATGTAGACTGTGCTCAATGCAATGGAGCCATAGAGAGCCCCATCCCAGGAGTGGGCTGCCTAGTCTCAGCCTTGCACAGTGCCGGGTGCCCCTCACCAGCATTTGATCATCCAGCTTCAGCCTGAACATTTCCTGAGGCAAAGGTTCTCTAGCTCTGTTCTCCTGAGGGTTGTGTGCGACACACACGTTATACCTGTGGTAAAGGGCCTTTGAGGAGGGAACTCAGAGCCTTTCCAGACAGCAACTTCTGTTCTTCACCAACTTTCATGAGGAGGAAAGACTTCCTTGGGCTGCCCCTGAGCTCCGCCCTTGCCAATGGACTCAAATCTGTCCTCTGGGGTAGCAAAGCCTGAAATCCCCTCTGCTCTCTGAGAGCTCGTCAAAGATTTCAGGATGGCGCTCCTTTCCTGGGTCTCTTCTTCCCAAGCTGTTTAGACCAAACAACTCGCTCTAGCCCCAAAACATGATGGGTTCCTTGGAGTGGTCTCTGCTGAGCCACTGATGGGGCAAGAGGATTCCCCCTTGAGGTTCTCTACCCTGGCCCTGGCTGGGGCCAGAGTGCCCCTGAGGGCGTGAAGAACAGCTTAATGCGGACGACAGCTACCTCTTGTTGCGTGTGCTGGGCACAGTGCTAAGTGCTGAAATGCAGACTCTCTTTCTGTCTCAACACTCCAAGAGGAAGGGTTATGACCATTACCCCCATTTCCTAGCTGTGGGAACTGAGGCTTAGAGGGGCTGAGGGATTTTCCCCAGATAGCTCAACTGTTATGCTGGGAGACAAAACGTGATCCAGGCCACCGGCGACTGCCTGCTGCCGGGCCGCCTCTCTATGAGGATGTCCCCCCAACCAGGCTGTCTTTTCTTTCTCTTCTGTAGGGGTGAATGGGATTGACATATGAATCCTAGAATCTGCCTGTCTTGGTATCTGCACTGTGAACACTATTGGGGTGTGTGCTTAATAATGCAGCCAGCAATGGTCTTTATTTCTTTTGACTCTCCTTGTTAATATGATGCCTTGAATTTTTCCTGGGTTTCCCATATCCATAGGGATGCCCACGCCAATCTCTCTTTTCAACAGCAGTTACCTCACCCCACCACCTGCACCCCAGCCCCCCACTCCCAGGTGTCTCAGTGCCTCTGAGACAAGGGCACCATTTTCTCCTCACCCACAAGCTCCAAAACACATTTCTCCTCGTTCCGCATTATCCTCATGCAACCTGCCCACACCTGCTCTCCCTCAGGCCTGCCCTGGGCTGAGTACTTTCAGCAGCCCAGATGCTGGGGCCCTGACTTCCCAGAAAAATGCAGTTTCTGGATGGGCTCTCTGAGTGAGACGGTCCATGAATTTCCCCATGACAAAGAACCAAGGCCCCAAAAGAGCTGGTAGATAGCCAGTTCTACTGGCCACAAGCTTATCCAAATGTATTCAGCAGAAAAGCCCAGAAATCTTCCTGCAAAACTCAGCCTTGCAAAAATATGCCTAGGGAGGGGAAGTATGATTAGGAAATTGGTTAACAAAGTTGTGATTTTTTTTCACATTCCCAAGGAAACTGCTCTAGAGGAGGGTTCTTGCATAGAACTTCAGGGGCCTGTGAAGCATTAAAAGACCTGGCCAATTCTCACTGTATTGAGAATACCAAATGAATGGCAGAGTATTGGAAATACCATGTGAATGACTGCATCTTTATTTTGTGAATCCAAGAGAGAGCACCTGGAAAGAGGAGAGGAGATCACTCTTATGTTTTCTTGTTTGCCTGGACAGGGTGTAGCTACTGGATAGCATGGTTGTCACTGGAGAGGTTAGAAACTCAAAAAATCACCCGTTCAAGTGCTGGCATTCCATCAGGAAGAATCCAGGAGCTGCCTGGGAATGGTGGTGACCTGTTCCAGTTCCACCTATCTATTCTCCTGACCTTAACTTCCTCCCTGTGGTCATCAGTCTTTGCAAAACAAAGATGATGACCTACATCTTTAGTTTTTAAACTTTTTAAAAAGTATGGACCCTTCTCTTCAAATGAAATATTTTATGAAAGTCTAAAGTATAAAACAAATCAAAGGGAAGCTGCTTTGGTCAAGACAATGTGTTCTCTGCAGGTGATTCTCTTAGAGCCCTAGGAAATCTGATGGGCAAGTTCAGGATCCACTTCCAACCTGATCTCTAGATGCCCATCCGCTCCAGGGGATCCAGAGGAGACTCCGGTCCTTGGAACCTGGACTCGGTAAGACCATTCGAGGCCCTGCAAGGGTGGCTGCTGGGCTTTTAGTAGAATTCTTGAGCACCACACTTGGTGGTCTCTTTCCTTACTTTTTTTCTCACCCTTTCTCCTCTTTCCTGTTCTTTCTTTTCCTTCTCCTCCTGTCATTTGGAGACAGAGCACTGCCCCACCGGTGGCTTTCATTGTGGAGCCTAAAAGCTGCTGCTGAGTCCCAATCTAGAAAGCTCCCCCGCCTATTGAGAGGACGCAGAGTATTCTCAGTAACACCCCCCAGCCAGCGGCCCTCGCTAACTGAAGAAAGGTCATGATCGGGTCCACTGTTGGGAGCGAGTGGGGAGGGGTTGCCAAAACAGGCCATTATTTCATGGATTTATAACCTCCTGCACCTGAGGTACAGTGTCAGTGTTGCTGGGAGAAGCGTCTTTTAATGTCCTGGGTCATTAAAACCCAATAATCTCTTTGAAATGGCTTAACTGCTTCCTGTAAGAGATAAAGTAAATAAAACTGCCGTCTCTGTGTCGGCTGTCACTGTATTGATTCAGCATTTCTTTTCTTTTTTTAATAACTGCATTCATTTTATTTGAGGCCAATGCATTTATGCCATACTGGTGGTTTATAAATTTCGTAATTAAATCCTGTTATCTTGACACCATGCACAGAATAAGAAGCAGTTGTGATGCTTCCGAGAGGAAAAACACTGTGAGGGGAGAAAAGATTTGTCTTGCATTTTTAAAAAATAATTTTCATGGAATCTTGTTTTAGTATTAGAATGTTGACAGATGCCTGACTAACAGAGCGATGCTTCTGTGAGGAAGGATTCTAAGGAAATCTGTGAAATCACTCTTCACGTTGTTGCACACTGTAGAATAGAAAGTTTGTGGGATGACATTTGTCATCCCACAAGTGATAGATGGAACTGGACATTTGTCATCCCACAAGAGATAGATGGAACTGGACATTTGTCATCCCACAAGAGATAGATGGAACTGGACATTTGTCATCCCACAAGAGATAGATGGAACTGGACATTTGTCATCCCACAAACATTGAATTTTATCTGTGCTCTATGGCTTACAAGCTGTGTGACCTCAGGCAAGTCCCTTCCCTTTTCTATCTGTCAGGGTGCTTTGGGCTGCAAATAAGAAAAATCTAGACCAGGCACTATGGCTCATACCTGTAATCCCAGCAGCCCAGGAGCTTGAGATTAGCCTGGGCGACATGGTAAAAAACCCCGTCTCTACAGAAAATACAAACGCCAGCTGGATATGGTGGCATGTGCCTGTAGTTTTAACTGCTTAGGAGCCTGAGGCAGGAGTATCGCTTGAGTCCGAGAGGTGGAGGCTGCAGTGAGCCATGATTGCACCATTGCACTTCAGCCTGGATGACAGAGCAAGAACCTGACTAAAAAAAAAAAAAAGAAAAGAAAAGAAAAAGAAAGAAAGAATAAAGAAAAAGTAAAAATTTCAACTCAGAGTGATTGAATAGTTAAAGCAAATGTTTTATATGCTGTATTAAGAAGTTCTGATTTAAGGTAACTCCGGGGATGTTGCAGCATGAGTGAGAATGATGGAGGATATGCGATGCTAATTCTATCTGCAGTGGCTGCTTCTTCCCTAGTTCACCTAAGAGGTAAACACATCGCACCTAGGTAAGGTCTAACTTGTCTTGGAGACGACACAGTCTTAACTTGGATAAAGAAAACAGTATTGCCCCTATTTGGAAAGCTTTGTTCTTGCCCTTTTCCTAACATTAGCCCCTGACATTATTGTGCTAAGAAGTATTTGGCTTTTCCTTGAATCTCCTATTGTGTTACATTACAAGAGTCACTCATTGACAATCAAATGGCTGTCTCAATGGTACCCAGGAGGGATGGCACCCGCTTGGATTATATTCTTTTGGATTCTCCTGACGAAAAAAGAAGGGGGAGGCTTCCAGCTTATTCATAACATGTGTTTTGCTTTTGGTTTGTGAATGAATTATTCCATGAAAATGTAAGAGTGAACAAGGACCTGCTTACCACATTATGGAACACCAGAACTCGTGGGTAACACATGAGGTTTCACTGAGGTGCATTTAGGATAAATGGAAGGAAATGCCACATCATTCAGCAAAAAATAAACTTTTCAAATTCTTGCACCAAGGGGCAGGAAAAATTAAAATTATAAATCACCTTCAAAAAGATTAGATTTGTGTATAGTTATGATGTTTTGAAACCTGGAAAACCCAAAGGAATTAACTAAAAAAGCAATTAGAATTAATAAAGTCACTTTATACAAAATTCAGGTAAAATAAAGCATTACAAAAGTCAATAATATCCCTGTATACTTGGATTATGCAGTTAGGAAAAACATAAGGGACAAACAAGCAGAAATGTCAGGCCTGGCACTGCCTTTGTCCTCCTACCTGTTACTCAGATGAAACTGGAGACACTGTGTCCTCAGAAAGAGCTTCCACCCACAGACTCCTTGGACTGCTGAGGGCTCCTCAGGGTATGGTGTGTTTTCCAGAGAAGCCCATACTTAACTTGTTCATTCGAATGACCCATTACTGCTTAAGTTTGTATCTTCCCTATTAACCTGTAAGCTTCCTGAAGGCAAAGACAGAAGGCATCTTTTTCATGACTACTACATTCCTTGTTGAAAGAATTAAATAATTAACAAAACTAGAGCATTATCTAGAAAAACCTCTCTCTAGAGAAATGTGTGTGCCCTATATGAAGAAAAATTACAGACTGCTTTTTTTTTTGAGACAGAGTCTTGCTCTGTCGCCCAGGCTGGAGTGCAGTGGCGCGATCTTGGCTCACTGCGACCTCAGCCTCCCAGGTTCAAGCAATTCTCCTGCCTCAGCCTCCTGAATAGCTGGGATTACAGATGCATGCCACCACGCCCGGCTAATTTTTGTGTTTTTTTAAGTAGGGTCAGGGTTTCACCATGTTGGCCAGGCTGGTCTCAAACTCTTGACCTTGTGATCCGCCCACGCCAGCCTCCCGAAGTACTGGGATTACAGGTATGAGCCACTGCACCCGGCCTCCTGCGTATTATTTCCCTCTTCATGGTCTCATTACAGAACACGCAGGGGCAACATCTCCGGGAGGGGCGTTTCTGTGCCTCGGTTCTCTGCGATCTCTCCAGGAGGGGCTTGCTGACATCTACAGCTCTTCCAGGCTTCTTGCCCAGCAGCATCTGTGAATCAAGCCCACTTCACTGTGACTGGGGACTCCCCATCTCCCTTCAGTGCGCCTCACTCCCTTGGCTTAGCAGTAGTTTTCAGTACAAGGAGTCAAGAAAAACAAAATCATAGGAAGCATTAGCAAATCAAGCATTTATGTATCTCATTCTTGAACCAAAACTCAAGCAATGACATTGTGCTCCCTCCCCTCAAACTTTATTAAATCAAATTCAACCTAACTGCCTATAAAAATACATCTGTCACGTCACTTTACTTTGTCCCTGCAGTTGGGGCATGCATCGTAAGCTGTAATATTCCACTCTGTCCTCTCAAACATTTAAGCCTGCTGGAACTCTTTTAGTTATTAACTCCCTTAGTTACTGTAAAGCCCATCAGACAATTCCAGAGAATTTCCCACTGGACATGGAACCATAGATATTCCCATGGACTGCAGTTTCACGTTTGATATTTCGAATCAGGCCAGGAAAATAATTCACCCTTTCCCATTTTTGCTTCCAAATGACTCCAGTTTGAAATGGTTGATGACAACAGGAGACTGAGGTCAGGAGTTGCAGCAGAGCAAGAACCAGGTGGAGAATCTATGGCTCAGGAAGGAGAAGAGAGGAGTCTAAGGCAAAAGGGCCTAAGGCAGCCACTGAAACCAGGAGTGTGGATTCAGGAGGACAATGCAGGGAGCAATGGGTGAGATACACCTGGGGAGTGGTCAGGAGCAGTTAGCCGGAACTGGCATGTTGTCTGCTGCTACTTCGCATGCCCAACACAGGTAGGTTACAGTGGGTCTGAAAAAGAAATAAACAAGAGCCTGGGGCCGAATTCCACGGAGCGTGGTCTTTTCCTCCATCTCCACGTGGGAAGTTGAGCCTATGTGAGCTCCAGCCCCTGGCCTGAGAAGCCCATCCTCTCACCTTGTTCCTGCATCCTCCTTTCCCCAAGCTCTGGGGACTTCTGATATCCTTTGTGCTTAGCTTGAATGGACGACCCCCAACCGCTTGCAGAGGACCAGAATCCCATTGTCCATGGAGAACCATCAGCATATAGAAGTCTTCACAGTGGGTTCTGTACTGACTACCTTGGACATTGTGGGATCCTAAATTGTACTCCATGTAGGAGACTGCTGGTGTCTTCCTAAGAAAAAATGATTCACCGTCTGCCCTGGTTGGTTTCCACCAGCCATTGCCCCATGCCAGCCTCATCCTTGAGACTAGCTTGCCTCCCTTTCACCAGCGGAAGCTCTCGGACACTGCATGGCTGGGCTGTGCATCAGTCAATGACCAGTAGTAGTGAGAACAGGAGTTGGAATCCTGGACTTGAATTCCAGTGATGCCATCTACTATCTGGGTAACTCTGAAGAAGTCATGTAGCTTCTCTGAGCTTGAACTCTCCTGTCTACAAAGATGGAACTTGTAATAACCTACCTCCCAGGGTTGCTGTGTGAGGATTAAATGAGACTCTGTAGATGAAGACACCTAGCACCCAATCAATAAATCTTTAATCACATTCACAAATCTTATATGACAGAGCACAGTGTATCATTTCCTTCAGGAAAGTCATCCCAGTTTAACCCTGTGGGTAGTGACTATATCCTCCTGTCTTCCTCATTCTCCATGAGTAGGTAAGCTACTTGCAAGCCAGAATGGACTGAAACCCACAAAGTCAATCTCAGAGTCCCTAGTTCAAGGCCAGATGTTTCAGAGGAGCCCAGCAACAGAAGCCCATGTGAGGGCTCACTCAAATACCCGTGTGGAACAGACCTGGGGACATAGATTGGATTCTGCCTTCACGCGCAGAGTCTCACTGTTCCCCGGCTCACCCTTGAGTGAGGAAACGACTGCATAACCATGCTGTATACACACCCACACACGGATTAAAAATATAGGCCAATATCTACTTGCCAAGGAAAGGACGAAGCTATTTTCATAAAAGAATATATTTAGACTTGACAGCAAATCCCAGTATTCACTGAGCTGAACGGGCCTGGATCTGACATCATAGCTTTCCCACCTTGGAAGGGCTTCATGCTCAGCAGAGTTATGGTTTTGACAGGTGAGGGGAGGCAGCCTCCAGAAAGCCTTGTTCATTTCGGAGGTGAAATGGCAGGATTGACACTCGTGGTGATTCCCCACCATAAGACCATTGAAATAGTGTTTGTGCAGGGGGTGAATGGAAATGGGTTCTGATGTCTTCTGCACATGGTGACAATAGCTCACATTAAATAACCATTTTGTGTCTGTCTCTCTGGGCTCATTTAGTAGCTTATTCTTCTCTAGTTGTCAGGGCATGGCTCCTATTCATCTCAGGGAGAGAAAAGGGGAACTCAACTTCCAAAGGGAAACTTTCCCCCGGTGTAAGCTTTATTTACATGGACTCCATGTTGGCCAGAGAGTTTCCTAGGAATGAAAATTACTGGGAAGGTGTTTGAGACATATTTTATTTCACATCCCCTGACCATTTTTTGTTTGTTTTAAGAGACAAGGTCTTGCTCTCTCACTCAGGTTAGAGTGCAGTGACTCAATCTCCACTGCTTGGTGCAAATGGTCCTGCCATCTCAGCCTCCCAAATAGCTGGGACTATAGGCACGTGCTGCCACACCTGGCTAATTTTGAAATTTTTAGTAGGGATGGAGTCTCACTATGTTTCCCAGGCTGGTCTCAAACTCCTGGCCTCAAATGATCCTCCTTCCTTGCCCTCCCAAATCACTGAGATACTGGCATGAGCCACCTTTCCTGGCCCTTCCCCGTGACTCTTAGTCCAACTGTGTCTAGCACAGAATATTTGGAGGTGGGCTTTATAAAAGGAGGATGGGAAAGCAGGAGTAGCCAAGAACCCATATCAAGCCTTTTTACAAGAAGAGGCAAACTTAACTGGATGTTTCTTGCAATGTGTTTTTTGTTTCTTCTATTTCTGGAAGGTGGTAAGTTTTTCTACTTGATTTTAACCCTCTTGGCACTGACGGTTGGGTTGGATTAAGGACCACGTTCAGAACTGAGTTTATTATCCGTTACTTGGTTTTCTTTTCTTGTGAGTCAAGACTCGTCAGGAAGCTCAGAGATGTTGGACCAAGCATATGGACTGTTGGGTCCACCCCCATTTTTCCATCATCTTTATTTACCTTTTAGGACCTCCAGTAGTAGCTTCATTCCCACCCATAGCACCCTCTCACTGCAGGGCCTTTAAGGAAAGACACCAAGCCCAGCTCAGGTTGTGGATAAAGAAGGGCAGAGCCCCCATCTTAAAAGTCATCATTCTCCAAACCTTCCTTGCAAAGCTCTGGGACCCACCCTCTAGAAGGATCTTAGATCTGCCCTCTTTTTCTTGCAGGAATTGAGGCAATGTTGTTGTAGGGAACATATCCTGAGACATATCCGGGGCTTAGATTTGGTTGGAAGTGGGTGACCTGAAGCCCTCCTGTTATGTTTTGGTGCGTGTGACTCAAATCTCTGTGCATATGGGTGTATGTCTTTATTTCCCTTAGTGAAAGCATTCACACGCCATCCTCCTATCCTTTTTTCTCTCTAGCTGCAAGCAATAAAAGTGAGGCGCTCTTGCTTTGTAAAAACCTTTAAAGCCCTGCTGTGTCTACTGGATAGTGCTAATTCCTGAGTCTCTGGATGATTCTCACCTTTTTGTGGATCACTCAGAGCTTTGGTGCTTTGGGCTATAATCAGTCTTACTTTTCATCTTTCATCTCTTTTCTGCCGGTGACACACGGTGTTCCCTGCCAGTTTCCACTTCCTCTATCATCCATCTATCTCTATCTACCGGCCCATCTATATATATCTACCTGTCTGTCTATATATATCTCCATCTCTATGCTCACCGTTGACAAATGCTAGCGAGGCCCATAAGAAAGAGCCCCTCCAAGTTTAATCTATAGTAAATATGCTTCAGTATCTACCTGAAATGACACATTATATCCTCCACCAGACCTCCTAAGGAGATTTGTATTAGATTTTCTGGCCTTCTGGGAAGAGATCAGGGAGAGGAGACAATGCCGATTTCTGCAGAGCTTCAGAGGTGGTGAGTCCCTGTTTGTAAAAGGCTAAAATCTTCTTCAGTTTATTATTTATTGAACACTTCCTGGATGCTGGGCATCATACGGGCACCAAAGGGGAAAAGGTCATAGCCCCTGACCTCCGGGGCAGTTAGTGGCTGAGGAATGAAACTGAAGACCTTGCAGGCTCCTGAACTTTGACTGGCTGTCGCAAAATGGCCTAGGGAAAGAAATCAGTAGAAGGCAGGCCACGGGGCACGAGTAATGCAACTGGGGGAAAAGAAAAAGTCTAGATGGGGATAGAGAAGGACAAACAAACAAAACAGAGCTGGAAAACAGTAGCCATTTCTGGGCCATTCACTGTGCTCAGGGAATTTGTCTTTCTTGCTTATTGTTGCATTATTCCTAGGGTCTAGAACAGTGCCTGGAACATGTCTAGTGTCCAGATAATTATTTGTTGAATAAAATGATGAATCTCAGTGACTCACTTCCGTTTCCTTTCTGGCTAGGCCATTTGCTGAAAGGAATCCCCCTCTTCCCGCGGCTCAGAGATAGGACAATGCCATTAGGCAGGTATATCTTGGGAATTTACACCATCTGTTTGAGGGCCCCATGGAAAGGGTATACCAGATGGACCCCAGGTCTATTTTGGTCTTTACTTTGCGTGTTTCTTGTTTTTTTGCATCCCATGCAGATGGATACTGTCAGGTTATTTATAGCAGAAGTTTGCACACAATAATAGAACAGTTGCTCTAATTCCAATGCCAATTGAATAACTTTGGTTTTGCATTCTTCTGAGGACCTGTAGCAAACCCAGTATTAAATAGCCGTGGTACCAAGGCTGTTCCCATACAGCATTAGCTGCTACTGATTCTGATTGCCTTTCCCAAGACAATTCTCTCTCTTTTTTGTTTGTGTTTGTTTGTTTGTTTGTTTTAGACCAAGTCTCACTCGGTCACCCAGGCTGGAGTGTGCAGTGGTGCGATCTCAGTTCACTGCAGCCTCTGCCTCCTGGGTTCAAGTGATTCTCCTGCCTCAGCCTCCTGAGTACCTGGGATTACAGGTGCCCACCACTGCACCTGGCTAATTTTTGTATTGTTAGTAGAGGCGGGGTTTCGCCATGTTGGCCAGGCTGGTCTTAAACTCTTGGCCTCAAGTGATCCACCCGCCTCGGCCTCCCAAAGTGCTGGGATTACAGGCGTAAACCACCATGTCTAGCTCTCTCTTTAACATGGGACACAGTGATTTTTACTTGCATGCATTTCTTACGGGTTTTAGAAAAAGCCCATTAATAGATGAAAAAATTCTAAATAAAATATAGTGCTGGAAAATTTAATTCAATGGTATATTAAATAATTAATACACGTAGCCAAGAATGCAAAGATGGTTCTTATACAAAGATGTGCATGATCTTGGGATTTATAATAGTAAATATTGAAAACAATCTGTATGTTCAACAATAGGGGGCTGATTTAGAAAATTATGGTACATTCACAGAATGTAATACCATATAGCTATCAAAAGTCTATTTCAGGGTAATATTTTGTAATATGAGAGAAAATGGTTATGATATACTAAATGAACACCTGCAGGTCATATTATACACAAACACAGACACACGATATGTGTATATATCATGTATATATGTAGATACATGTAAATATCATTATATATATATATATGATCTAAACTTATGAAACTATGAATTCCCAGGAAAAAAGAATGAAAGGGTACAGTGAGTAATTTCTCAATGGGCAGATCACGGGTGACTTTTATTTTCTCTTCCTACTTTTCTGTTTTTAACAGTATTTCTGCAATGAGCATTGATTACTATTGTAGCCTGGAAAAAAATTCCCTAAGTGCTATTTTGAAGAATAGCATCACTGGTTTCTTCCAGGGTTGGGGCTTTATGTCTGAAGTTTGTAGTAAAAACTAGCTCTGGGCATTCACTATTAGGGACAACCAAAGGGAAAATATGAAGTGTGCAGTCATGGTCTTTAAAGCAGGCATTTAAAAGGTTGCTTTTTATCTAATCTCAAGAGGAAGAGATAGGTAGTGTCTTCTCTGCAGAGATTTATTAATGCTGGTTTGTACATTATCCAAGCATCTCAGACTTGCCCTAAAGACCATCTATAAAGAACTAGCATGTGTAGATAGTACATGCGTTTTCCATATCCATAAATTGTGCACGTTGTTTGAAGCCAGTCATCAATCAATTTCCCCTGGAAACAAAGACCAACATGTGGAACCTCAGCTTTAAATAAACAGCAGAAAACCTTTGGAGAGAGGAGGCTCTTGAAGAAGAGAACTTGTGCAACCTACTTTTGCTTGTGTCTCGTGCTTTCCAGTGCCCTGTCTTGGAACTTAGCCCTGGATGAGGCATTCGTAGCAACCTCGTCACGCACAACCTCACGTGTAAATCTGTCTTGGTTAAATATACGAGTTTTCTAAAGCCAGAGGGAGAAACAGTCTGACTCATCGCCACTGTTTTAACTTGAACAAACTATAATAGCTACACAGCGGGTTCCAATGATTAGCAGCAGTATTTATCTTTCCTAGTTTGCATCGACAGTGACACACTCACAGTTATCTGCCCAGATACAGCTTCTATAAAGTCAGCTGCGTCATGCAAACTATTTTTAACCATAAGAAGAAGAGCCATATCTAATGTAATCTATGATGACTTTGTAATTAAAATGTCTTACATAATGAGGAAATCTAATAAATAAAGTACAGCAAGTATTATGTTGCAAAACAAACACATGCTTGGATATAGGTTTGCCTTAAACTCTAGCTACTACTACATATCCTCAAAACCTGTCCCTGCAGTGGAGAGATGAGAGACAGCCTTTGATATCTAGAACATAAGATTAGGGAGATCCTTTCCAACGTGGGATTTAGACAACTGATGGTGAGAAGTACAGAACGCAATTTACTTGACAACTAACTAGTAACCTGAGACAACCCCAAAAGATAAAAGGAAATGGACTAAAGAGTGGGCCTATCTTGATTCTGCAGTAGAGCATGATAATTTTTTTTAAATAATGACACATCAACACCAAAAGCAAATATGCTCTGCTTAGCTCTTTAGAAGCAACCTCATCACCATTGCTAATTGCATCATATCTTTCTGTCACTGCAAATCTGAGGAAACATAGGTGGCTGTCATCCTTACATGTCCATTTGAAATTTGCTCCAGGGAAACCAAAGATGTTTTCCGTTTCCTCTTGTGTCTCTCATGCTATCATTGAAATAGCTGCTAGACATGAAGATATATATATATAAATATCCCTTTAGTCCTATGAGACTTTCCACTTTCCAATGAAAAGAAAACCTTTCCCATCAAAAGAGAGAATGGGCCAGGCATGGTGGTGGCCCCTGTAGTCCCAGCTACTCATGAGGCTGAGGCAGGAAAATCACGGGAGTCCAAGAGGTCTGGGCTGTAGTGAGTTATGCAGATCAAGTGTCCACACTGAGTCAAGCATCAAACATGGTAACCTCCTGGGAGCAGGGCGCCAGCATGTTGCCTAAGGAGGATGAACCAGTTCAGATAAGAAACAGAGCAGGTGAAAACTCCTATGCTGATCAGTGGTGGGACTGTGCCTATCAATAGCTACGACAGTTCAGCCTGGGCAATATAGTAAGATTCCTCTCCTAAAGACAGAGACAGAGAGAGAAAGAGAGAGAGAGAGAAAGAGAGAGAGAAAGAAAGAGAAAGAGAGAGAGAGAGAAATGGGAAATAAAGTGTTTGAGGTGGAAAGTCAAGTAGATAAGAAAATATCCAGGGATGCTCTGTATCACATTTTGGGTTGAAGAATTCCTGTATCTGTTGTCCCTTTGAGCATGAGACTATTGTCAATGCCTTTGACTATTGGCAATGGGAAGTGTATAGCCTGTGATGTCTCCATTGCAAGAGAATCTTCGAGCTGCCCTGGACAGCTCTTATAAATCAACAATTGGAAAATGGACCGGGTTAGCTCAGGATTTCCATTTTGGAGCTATTAGCGACTACTACAGCCTCCAGCCATACGACTTCCACAATGCCAGATTAAACATTTATTGAATGAATATGTAAATCAATGAACTGTGTAATTGGAAAAATGAAGGAAAGCTTCAATGAGACTTGAGGCTACAAAATTCCCTCTAAGTACCACTATCCACATTCTGTAAGTTTTGACATGTAATATTATCATTAAAGTTCATAATGATTTCATTATAGTTGCATTATTATTTTATGTTAACACATGAGTAACCTAGAGATATGCTTTGAATTTTAAGACAAATGGTTTTAAAAGTTTATCTTTTTATCATTTATTTTTAAGCTAATTGCATGTAGTTATAGAATATGGTCTGTGTACATACAGAATCTTTGAAATATGTTGAGACTTGTTTCTTGCCCTCTATTATGAGGTCAATTTTACTCGTATTTGCACGTTTCACTTATGTTCTAAAATGAATTTCAAACATGTGTTTTTTTATTCTTCTTTTGGTTTTAGGGCTCTGTATGTGCCCATTAATCAAGCCATACTGTTAATTGTGTTGTCAAATCTTCTATATTGACTTTTTGTCTGCTTGATATATCAGTTTCACAGAGAAACTCCCACTGTGTTTGTGGATTGGTGAGTTATTCCTTGTAATTCTACCAAATTTGATTTGTATATTTGATGCTATGTTGCTAGATTAGGCAAGATTCAAACGATCTTTTCCTAGTGAATTTAATATTTTTATCATTATTTAGTGACTTACTAATATTTTAAAAGCTTAAAATTGATTTTATCTATATCAATATAACTATATATGATTTGGGGGGTTAATATTTCCATAATATTGAAATCTGACTTTCAATCTTTCCACTTCTTATATTTTAGAGATGTCTCTTAAAAATAGCATATAGCTGGACATTAAAAATATAATTTGACAATCTCTATCTTTAACTGTTAACTTTAGTCCATTTACATTTATTGTGATTGTTCATGTATTTTAACTTATTTATACCATCTTGTGGTATTTACTTGACTTTTAAATACTTTTTTCTTTGTTTCTTGTCTTTTCAAGATTGAATTTTTTTTACATAATAATGGGGAAAAGTAATTTTCCCCATTACTTTTTGGAAAAGATAAATTCGCTTTTCATTTTTTTAGTGATTATCCTTTAAGGTTTAATTGTACTTAACAAAGCTTAAAGTTACTTAGTATCTTGACTCTTTTCATAAATTTTTAGCACATTTAAATCTGACTACCCCTCCCATCTTAGATGTTATTTTTGACTGCTTTTTAAAAATCTCTAAAATTATGCATTGTTATTGTAACTTCCTACAAGTATTCATTTAGATTTAGTTTCATATTTAGCTATTCTTAGCTTACATTTCTTCTTTTTTTTCCTCCTCAGCTTTATTGAGGTATAATTGACAAATACAAAGTGTATATGTTTAAGGTATGCAATGTGATGTTTTGATATATGTATAAATTGTGAAATAATTACCACAATCAAGCTAATTAACATTTTCCTCGCCTCACATAGTTGCCTTTGTGTCTATGTGTGTGTGGAATACTTAAGATCAAGCTTAGAAAATTTCAAGTGTATAATGCATTCTTTCTAACTATGGTCACTATGCAGTACATTAGGGCTCCAGAACTTATTCGAGCTTTCTTATAACTGCAGGTTTATCCCTTTGGTCACATCTTCCCATTCCCCCATCCTGTGGCCCCTAGTAACCATTCTTATACTTTTTGTTTCTGTGAGCTTGACTTTTTAGATACCAAATATATGTGAGATTATACGATATTTATCTTTCTGTGTCTGGCTTAGCATAATGTCCTCCAGCTTCATCCATGTTGCCACAAATGGCAAGATTCTGTTCTTTTTTGAGGCTGAATAACATTGCTCTGTGTGTGTGTGTGCATGTATATCAATCACATTTTCTTTATCCACTTAGCTGTTGACAGACATGTAGGTTTTTTTTCCATATTTTGGCCATTGTGAATAATACTGCAATAGACATGGGAGTGTAGTTATCCCAAGCAAAGCTGCTGAACTATATGGTAGTTATATATTTAAATTTTTGAGGAAGCTACATACTGTTTTCTATAATGGCTGTACCAATATACATTATTACCAATGGTGTGGAAGGGTTTCTCCATATTGCCACAACAGCTGTTACCTTTTGATGTTTTAAAAGACATCCCAACAGGTGTGAGCTGATATCTCATGGTGGTATTTATTTGCATTTCCCTGATGATTAGTGATGTTAAGCTTCTTTTTATATATACCTGTTGGCCATTTGTATGTCTTCTTTAGAAAAGTGTCTATTCAGATCCTTTGTTCACTGTTAACCCGGTTATGTGTGTGTGTGTGTGTGTGTGTGTGTGCATGCATATGTGTGTGTGTTTGGGGTTTTTTTTTTCTTTTTGCTATTGAGTTGTATAGCTTCCTTATTTATTTTGTATATTAACTTCTTTAATATATGGTGTACAAATATTTTCTTCTATTCCATAGATTGTGTTTTCAATTTGTCAATTGTTTTCTTTGTCATGCAAAAACTTTTTAGTTTGATGTAGTTCACTTATTTATTTTTGCTTTTGTTGCCTATGCTTTTTTTTTGTCATATCCAAAAATATCATTGCCAAGACAAATGCCATAAACATTTTTCCCTATATTTCTTCCTGGGAGTTTTACAGTTTCAGACCTTATGTTTAAGTTTTTAATCAATTTGGACTTTATTTGTATGTATGATGTAAGATAAGGATCCAACTATGGGTTTTTTTTTTTTTTTTTTTTTTTTTGTTGTTGTTGTTTTTTGTTTTTTTGTTTTTTTTTTTCCGTGTAGATAGTTGGTTTTCCCAACACCACTTACTGAAGAGACCATCCTTTACCCACTGTGCATTATTGGTGTCTTTGTTGAAGATTAGTTGATTGTGTATGGATGGATTTATTTCTGGGCTTTCTGTTCTATTCCACTGGTCTATGTATCTGTTTTTATGCCAGTGCCATACTGTTTTGATTACTATAACTTTGTAATATATTTTGGAGTCAGGAAGTGTGATGCTTCCAGCTTTGTTCTTCTTGCTCAAGATTTTAACTATGTAGCTTATTTTGTGGTTCCATACAAATTTTAGGATTGTTTTTTCTGTTTCTGTGAAAAATGTCACTGGAATTTTAATAGGGACTGAATTGAATCTATAGATCGATTTGGGTAATATGGGCAATTTAATTTGACAATATTAATTCTTTCAATCCATGAACATGGATATTATTCCATTTACTATGTCTTCAATTTCTTTCATCAATGTTTTATCATTTTCAGTGTGTATGCCTTCTTGGTTAAATTTATTTCTAAGTATTTTATTCTTTTTGATGCTGTGGCTTATTTTTTTTCTTGCATCTTTTCCCCTCTGAGATAATTTTTCTTCTTCCAAAAAAAATTTTAAAAATTCTCTTTATCATAGTTCGTTGGTAATAAACTCTCAGTCTTTGTATGTCTGATGGAATTTGATATATCTTGGAGTGGAGTTGGCAGGATTTTCTGATGACTGGAATAGAGGAGGATAATGGGGGAAAGAGGGCAGCCAAGAGAGCATATAGCAGAGAACTAACCCACGACAGGCACATAAGAGGCATGGATAACTCAATGATGAGTAATGAGAGGTAATGTGGCTATGTATTGCTCACCTACAGTCAGTGTGCAGGCTCAAGGATGAAATCCTGAGTCCTGAAGACCTTTATAAAAAATTCCAGGCATGTTCATTCATATACTAATTCATACTTTGAACTTACTAAATGTACTATTCATTCATTTGTTCTTTCTTTCTTTTTTTATTTAAATGTTTTAAAGCATCAATTATGTGCTAGGTATGTTAGGTGATAAAGACACGAGATTGAGCAAATCCTTACGTGGACTCTGCCCTTGGGGATCATACAGCCTGTGGGAGGGATAAATAGTAATCAAGTATTCAAACACACAAATGTAAATTTGTGGCTGTGATAAGTGTGAAGAAAGACATCTGGTGCTCTGAGAACCTAGAAGGAAATGTTTGACTGTTGGGGAGGTCCAGGTCCAGGTAGGCTTCTCTGAGGATGAAAATGTTAAGCTGAGAGCTGAAGGATGAAGAAGAGTAAGACTAGGCAAAAAGTGGGGGAAAGAGCCTTCCAGGATGAGGGTATGGCAGGTGCAAAGGCCCTGTGGCCCTGTGGCAGGGGGAGGGGCATGGGGAAGAGAGCAAAGGGCATCAGTGTGGCTAGAGAAGACAGAGGAAGGAGAGGGGTGCAGGTGGAGTCTGGGATGATAAGATGGGGGCTGACTCAGCTCCTAATAGTCCATGGCAGGGGGATTTCCTTATCCAGGGAACAATGGGAATGACTGACAGGTTTTAGACAAAGGATGGAGCCAGGTCAGCTTTGCTGTGTTTTGGAGAGAAACAATACAAGCTTCCTCGTTTTTTTTCCTGCACTTGGCTGACTCAGAGGACTGCAGAGTGACTGACTTTTTCCAAACAGCAACTCTCCGCCTTTGTAGGAGTGAAGTCCGGGCATGTCCACTCAAGGAGCCCTGCTGGAGGTGCTCACAAAACCTTCAACACAGATGAAAACGAACGGTGGGAGGCCTTCTGGGACAGGCACTGGAACTGTGGGTTTCCTCCTCTGTGCTTTAAGCCAAACTCTCAGAAATGTGTTCTAAGTGCCTCCAGGAAGCAAAGGTATAATTAATTAAGAACAGCCCAAAAGGCCTCATAAACCTTTTGATCTGGTGCTGCTGAAGCCTCATCCTCCCAGGCAGGAATGAGAAGCTGCGGCAGGAGAGGGTGGGGCCAGGGCTGCTCAGCGCCTCTGCCTTCTGTGACCTTCTCTCCCGATGCGGCGGCCCCTCCACTCTATCCCCTCTGCCTCAGAGCCCTTGGGACACTCAAGGGGGCCCAGGAGCCCCAGATGGGACAAAGGGAGAGCAGTCAGTGAAATGCAGGAACAGGAAGGAAAGGGGGGTTTGTTGGGGGAGGGTCCAAGGAGAGTTCCGGGGCTGGTTCTGGACTTCACTCTGCATCTAACCAGCTGTGTGACCTCGGGCAGCTGGTCTACCCTCTCTGCTGGCCTGCGTGTCCTCATCTGAAAATCAGGGATTTCCCAAGGGTGCCTGCAGACCTGGGGATGTGGTTAGAGGTCGGGTGGCTGTGGGTAAAAATGGATTCAACTTCCTGGGGAGGATCAATCTTACTAGAAGATTTTTAGGAAACACTTATTTTTATATTAAAGCAAATACTGACATTTTGACTCCGAATGCAAATTTTGCATTTAAAAAATATAATAAGCAGTTTCAAAAAAAAAATGGGTTCACGTTCTTTCCCCGACTGCTCAGGACACTTGAGTGGGAAGGTGGAACGCCGCGGACTAGATTCACTCAAAGATGCCCTCCAGCTCCCTAGCATTAAGAGTTTTTGGTTATATAATGAAGATCATGGAGAAGGAGGATTATGGAATGTGTGGACAATGAAAGGATTTAGGCAGCCCTTCTAGGTTTTAGGAAAGGATATTAATGTGGGTGGTGAGAAAGTGGGGTTGGTGGGCATTCAGCTGTGCCCAGCATTCTCTCATGCTCTGCCTGTGAAACCTCCTGTTCCCCTCCCAGGAAAGCCCTTGTCCTTCCTGCCTACCTAGCCTGGCTTCTCCTTTGTGTCCCCTCCTAGGCAATGCTTTGTCACTTCCTTCTTCCTTCCTGCCCAAGCCCCCTAGAATGTTGACTTAGGCACTGCCCACACTCCATCTTTCCGTAGAATCCTGTGCATAGCTCAAATTTTGCACTCACTGATCTGTATTGTATTACTGTTTTCTTGCCTCATCGTGTTAATCTGCTTAATCCTTCATGTTGTTCAGAGAATGTGAGCAATGCATTAGCATGGCGAACAAGCCCTTCATGACATTCCCTTGCCCACCTCCCCCGCTTGGTGTCTCCGAACGCTGATGCTTGGTGTGGACTTTTGGCATGCCTACCCACTCGCAGTTCCTCAAAAGTGCCGTGCTGTCTCCAGTCTCTGTCTGTTCCTGTTTCCCAGAATGCTGTTTTCTGGAATACTCTTTTATCTTTGCTCACCTGAAGAATTTTGCTTTATCTTTCAAGACTCAGCTCAGTTGCCACCCCTGGGAGAAGCCTTTCCTGGCCTCTCAGGCTTTCCTCATGTAGACTTCATGCTCCTCAGAAACACCTTGACGTCAGCACCTGCCTCCCTTCTAAGGTCATATGTCTGCGTGTCTTCTGAGAAGCTCATGGAAAACCATGTGTATGGGCCTGTACATAGCACAGTGTAAGCCCACACCTGTGAATAGCAGCTGTGTGAATAAATGCACAGATGAGAGAAAACAAGAGGGGGAATTAAAATCACACCACTCTTCCACAAATGCCCCCTCCCCCTCCACACTAGCACAAGCACAGAGGTGTCATTCTAGGTTCTCAAGCATGTACATAAAACCCCACGTAGGCATGCACTAATTCATTTCATCGTTCACTCATCTTTTACTCACTGAATGGAACACCTACTACCCATTTATTAATTTATTCAAAACTACTTGCACTGTTGTAGCTGCTGAGAATTCAGCCTGAAAAAAACAGGCAAAGCCCCTGTCTTCAAGAACCTTATATTCTAGTGGGAAGAAACAGACAATAAAGGAAATATTTACTGCGTCAAATTTTGATCTATGTTTTGTGAAGGAAGAAACAGCAAGGCCAGCGGTCAGATCGTGTAGGACATTTTAGGTCATTGTAATGTGTTACTCTGTGTGAGCAGAGGGGGGACTTGATCTCATTTATAGTTTAAAGGCTCACTGTGGCTGCTGTGTTGAGCGCAGCTTCTGAGGCGGAAGAGGTGGAAGCAGGAGACCCGCAGGGAGGCATCTGCCTCCAGAGGAGAGGGGATGGCATCTCACATCGGGGTGCTGGCAGCGAAGGCAGTGGAAAGTGGTGAGATTCTTGATATATTTGGAGGAACAGGCAACAGTCTTTGCTAATGGAGAGGATATAGGGCATATGAGAGAAAGAAAGACAAAGATGACTCCAAGGATTTTTTCCTGGATAGCAGGGAGGGTGGAGTGTCCATTCACTGACAGGGGCAGGACTCTGGGAGGGGCAGATCGGGGGGAAGACCAGGAGTTGAGCTTGGACTATTCAGTTTGAGGTGCTCATTAGCCACATATGTGATGATATGGAATAGGCAGTTGGAGATATAAGTATGGAGGTTAGAGGAAAAGGTCCAAGCTGGGGATGAGAGTCGGGTGTCACTTATATACTGGTATGTGAGAAGGCATTGAGACTGCTGGAAGCCACCTAGGGAGTGGGATACAGACACAGATAAGCCACGTCCTGAGCCTTACGGCACTCCGATGGCAGGATGATGGGGAAATAAGGAGGAACCAGCAAAGGAGACTGAGAAGCAGCAGCTAGTGATGTCGCAGAAGAACAGAGAGGTCATAAGCAGGGGCTGGAAAGAAGAGGAGAAATGCCAGGATGAAGTAGGAGGGGCCCTGATAGGTATCAATAAATAAAAAGCAAAAGTAAAAGGCAAAATCACGGGGACTCGAAGTTTATGACAACTTTCTAGGAAGCTTTTGTATTTGTTTTAGGCCTATTTGGTACAATTAGCAGAGACAGCTGAGATTTAAAAAAAAATATTTTTACTGTAAGTAGAGGAAAAGAGGAACAGAGGAATATAAAATTTATTTTTACTACTATTTTACTATTTTTACTGCTATTTTCACTCGTTCAAATATGGTTTTCCAAATAAAGTCTTTGCGGCCAAAAGAAAACTCACTTCAAAAGTATCATTCCAGGAGTGTTGAATTGCCCAGAAAACCGTCAGTTTGTGTATGCTGGCCAGAGGAGATCAAAGGCAATCTAACAGAAGCTCCAGGCATGGTAAACAACAACTTTCAAGATCTTTTAAATGACTAAACACTGTCCAAATTTGTTATAGAAAGTGTTTGAGGTTGTGCTAGGGTCTAGCTCTTCAGAGTTCACCTCTTCTCTCTGAAGCTTCCTCCTGCTCTGGGTGGGTGAGACTTCCTGCTGGAAGTTGCCTGGGTTCTGGCCACAGACCAAAGCCTTTCTCTAAGATTGATTCAAGTGGCACTTCCTGTCAATTCTCAATCTGTCTGCAAAATGCACGGAATGTCAATGCTGAATTCGAGCTCGTCTAGACCAGCACCGTCCAATATGTATCATGTTGTGTATCCTGTCCAAATATACAACTGGTGGCAAATGCAAGCCGCATACGTAATTTAAAATTTCCAGTAGCCACATTTTAAAAAGTAAAAGATGATACAGGGTACAGGAGGGAGAATTAGAATTATTTTTATTAGTATTTATTAGTATTGCTTCTCGGCCTTTTGTCTAAGATCAAGTGTAGAATTATTTTTGTTAGAAGGTACTCACACCACCTGTGAAGTGATATAGTGCTATTTGAAAATGGATTTGGATTAGTTTTAAATGTGTATTGCAAATTCTAGGCAACCATTAAAAAAAGTACAAAAAAAAAAGTAAAAAAGTAAAATTAAAAAGAACCACTAAAAATGGAGAGAAAATGGAATCATATAAAATGTTCAACTTAAATGATAAAAGGCAGAAAAAATTGGAAGGCAAAAATAGGAAAAAAAAAAAAAAAAACCAAGGGCAACGAATAGAAAACAGTAACAAATATGGAACATATTAACCCAACTATATCAATAATCACTTTGAATGTCAATCGTCTAAATAAACCAATTAAAGGACAGAGATGATCAGCGTCGATCAAAAAACAAGACCCAACAATATCTTGTCTACAAAAAACCACTTTAAATATAAAGACAAATCAATTAAAAATAAATGGATGGAGAAAAATATACCATGTTATCACTAATCAAAAGAGCAAAAATAGCTATGTTCATTTCAGACAGAGCATACTTCAAAATAAGAAAATTTATCAGGGATAAAGAAGGGCAATGATAAAGAGGCCAATTCTCCAAGAAGATATAATAATCTTTAAGGAATATGTAACAGAGTGTCAAGCTACCTGAGGTAAAAACTGAGAGTTATAAGGAGATATTGCTGACTCCACTACCATAATTGGAGACTTCAATATCCCTCTGTCAGAAATGGACAGATCCAGCAGGTAGAAAATCAGTAAGGATATAGTTTAACTCAGCAACACCATCAATCAATTGAATATAATTGGCATGTATCTACTTCATCAAACAATAGCGGAATGCACATTCTTCTCAAGTTCACATGGAACATTCACCATGATAAACCACATTCTGGGCTGTAAAACACACGTAAACAAATTAATAGAGAATAGAAATCATATAATATCTGCTCACAGACCACAATGAAATTAAACGAGAAATCGCTAACAGAAAGATAACTGAAAAATCCCAAAATATATGAAGATTAATCAATGCTCTTCTAAAGAACATGAGTTAAATCTCAAGAGAAATTAAAAAATATTTTGAACAAAATGAAAACAAAAACACAACTTACCAAAATTTGTGGGATGCAGCAAAAACAATGCTTAGAGGGAAATGTGTAACATTGAATGCATATATTAGAAAATAAGAAAGATCTAAAAATCAATCATCTAAGTTTCCACTTTCAGAAACCAGAAAAAGAAGAGCAAATTAAATTTGAAGTAAGCAGAAAAAAAATCAAACGAATAAGGATTAGACCAGAAATCAATGAAATTTAAGTCAACAGAGAAAAATCAACAAAACCAATTGCTGATTTTTGAAAAGATGAATAAAATCAGTAAACCTCTAGCCAGGCTAACTGAGAAAAAAAGAGAAAGGACACAAATTGCTAATATCAGAAATGAAAGAGGGGATACTTAAAGGATAATAAAGAAATATATGAACAACTCTATGCACATGATTTGATAATCTAGATGAAATGTACCAATTCCTTGGAAGACACAAACTGCCAAAACTCACATAAGAAGAAATTGCCAATCTGAATAGGCCTGTATCTGTTAAAGAGATTGAATTAATAATTAATAATTAATAATAGAACAGAAAGCACCAGGCCCAGATGGGTTAACTGGTGAATTCTACCAAACATTTAAGAAAGACATTATACCAATTCTTCACAATATCTTTCAGAAAATAGAAGTAGAGGGAATCTAACTAACTCTATGAGGCCAGAATTACCCTAACACTGAGAAAGACATGACACATAAGGAAAATTATAGATCAATATCTCTCATGAACATAGATGCAAAAATCCCCACAAAATATTAGCATATCAAATCCAATAAGGTATAAAAAGAATTATATATCACAATCAAGTGGGATTTGTCCCAGGAATGCAAGGCTGGTCCAACATTGGAAAATCAATCACTATAATCCATCACATCAACAGACTGAAAAATAGAAAGCACATAATCATTTTAGTAGATGCAGAAAAAGCATATGACAAAATCCAACACCCACTCATGATGAAAATTCTCAGTAAACTAGGAATAGAGGGGGACTTCCTCTACTTGATAAATAATAGATTTAAAAGATAGTCTTTTTCACAAATTGTGCTGGAACAACAGCACATTCACATTTAAAAAACTGAATCCAAGCACAAACCTAAAACCCTTCATAAAAATTAATACAAAATGGACCATAGACCTAAATGTAAAGTGCAAAACTATAAAACTTCTAGAAGAAGATAACATAGGAGAAAACCTAGATGACCTTGAGCATGGCAATGACTTTTCTGATACAATATAACACTAAAAGTAAGATTTGTGAAATAAATAATTCTTAAGCTGGACTGTATTAAAATGAAAAATCTCTGTGAAAAACTTCCTTGTGAAACACAATGCCAAGAGAATGAGAAGACAAGCTACAGACTGGGGGGAAAATATTTGCAAAAAATATTATCTGATAAAGGACTGTTGCCCAAAATATACAAATTATATTAAAACTTAACAACAAGCAAATAAACTGCCGTTAAACCATTGACCAAAGACTTTAACAGACACCTCACCAAAGAAGATATACAGATGGCAAATAAGCTTATGAAAAGATGATCCACACCATGTGTCATCAGGGAATTGCAAATTAAAGCAACAGTGAGGTAGCACTACACACCTATTGGAATGGCCTAAATCCAGAACACTGACAACACGAAGGCCCGTGAGAATATGGAGCAACAGGAACTCTCATTCCTTGCTGATGGGAATGCAAAATGATACAGCCTCTTTGGAAGACAGTTTGGCAGTTTCTTATAAAACTAAACATGCTCTCATAATATCATTCAGCAATCATGGTCCTTGGGATCTATCCTTAAAAAGTTGAAAACTTATGTTCACACAAAAACCTGCACACAGATGTTTGTAGCAGCTTTATTTATTGCCCAAACATGGAAGGAACCAAGATGTGCTTTGATAGGGAATGGATAAACTGTAGTACATCCACAAATGGAGTATTACTCAGCACTAATAAGAAATGAGTTATCAAGGAGCCAGCATGGTGGCTTGCACCTGTAATCCTAGTTGCTTGGGAGGCTGAGGCAGGTGGATAACTGGAGCCCAGGAGTTGGAGGATGCAGTGAGTTGTGATCATGCCATTGCACTCCAGCCTGGGTGACACAGCAAGACCTTGTCTCTAAAAAAAAAAAAAAAAAAAAAGTTATCAAGCCATCAAAAGGCATGGAGGAACATTAAATGATGCATATTACTCGGTGAAAGAAGTCAATCTGAAAAGTCTACATACCGAATGAGTCCAACTGTATGGTATTCTGAAAAAGGCAAAACTCAGTGGTAGCCAGGGGTTGAGAGAGAGACAGGGATGAATAAGCAGAGCACAGAGGATTTTTAGGGTGAGAAAATTACTCTGAATGATAATGGTGGATGCATGACATTATTAGTTTGTCCAAACTCATGAACAAGTTTCACAAGAGTGAACCTTAGGTAAAATACAGACCCTGGGTGATTGTGCTGTGGGAACGTAAGTTCATTAATTGTATCAAATATACATCATGGTGGGGGACTTTGTTAATGTAGGAGCCTATGCACGTGTAGGGCAGTGGGTATATGGGAATCTCTAAGTACCTTCCTCCTAGTTTTGCTGGGAACTGAAAACTGCTCTAAAAATAATCTAAAAAAGTAAAAGCGGTTAAAATTAATTTAGATTTAATTTAAATGTATTTGATGTTATATAGCCAAAATATTCTAATTTGAACATATAATCAATATTTTAAAAATTGGGGCTTTTTTTTGTCTTTGCTTTTGTTTTTAGAGACACTTGCTTGGTCTCCCAGGCTGGAGTGCAGTGGTGTGATCATAGCTCGTTGCAGCCTCAAACCCCTGGGCTCAAGCAATCCTCCTGCCTTGGTCTCCCAAAGCCCTGGTGTTATAGGTATGACCCCCATACTATCTTTCAAACCCAGGGTATATTTCACACTTGCAGCTCAGCTAAATTCAGATAGCCAGATTTTAAGTGCTCAATATTTACATGTGGGTAGTGGCTACTATACTGGATACTGCAGAAACAGTATCTGAGTACTAGAGGGGATTACATGAATTGGCCAAGATCATTTAGCTTGTCAGTACTGGAACCACATCTCTTGGCTCCCAGTCCAAAGAATTTCTCACACATTCTGCTGTTTAAAAGCAATCCCCATTTAGCTGTTCCTTGGCATCTTAATTTTCATACCTTGGTCATAAAAAGCCCCTTCTAATCACCATTTTTAAATACCTTTTCTTATATTTTGCTTAGTGATTCTGTGTGCATCAGAATCTCTACGGGGACATGTTAATAAAGCAAATTCTCTGATCCCTACCTTCTGCCCCTGCAGAAGTTCTGATTCAATGGGCCTGTGGTAGGACTATACAACCTGCCTTTTTAACAGTTGTTGGTGGTACAGTACCATTAGTAGGCCCATTTGGACAAACAGCCTTCTAGCTTCTTAGTTGTTATAGAGTCCTGTGGTTTTTATAAGGGAGATCTTTCAAAGATTGCTGCAGGGCATTCGGGAAGTTGTTTTCTGATGGAGTCTCACTCTGTCTCCCAGGCTGGAGTGCAGTGGTATGATCTTGGCTCACTGCAATCTCTGCCTCCCAGGTTCACACCATTCTCCTGCCTCAGCCTCCCGAGTAGCTGGGACTACAGGTGCCCGCCACCACACCTGGCTAATTTTTTTGTATTTTTAGTAGAGACGGGGTTTCACCGTGTTGGCCAGGATGGTCTCAATTTCCTGACCTCATGATCCACCCGCCTCGGCCCTGCAAAGAGCTGGGATTACAGGCATGAGCCACAGCGCCTGGCCGGGAAGTCTTATTTCAAAACAGCTTCATCTTTCTTTCCTATATTTCTTGAGGGTGTAGAATCCTCCTAGCTCTGGCTACTTTTCCAAGTTGGAATATTTTCTTTATTGTATTTTCTGGAGCATAGGATCCTTGAGGGAAGGATGGGAATCGCTAGTTTCCCATTTTTCACTTGGGCCTAGTACAGAGTGCTAGGAGTAAGTGCTTGTTGAATGAGTGAATGAGTAATGAATGATGAATGAACAAATGCTGTAGGAGCTCTTTTATCAAAGGTGTAAAGCAACAAAGGCATAATTCTTAGATTCTCCTAGCTTTGTTTATCCCTTTCCCTTTTGAGTTTAATTGCTTTGAGTCTTAGTGACTTAATATCAGGGGGGTCAGAAGAAAGAGCAGAAATGACAAGATTGTTAGGAGAATGTTTTTAACAATGAGGATATAGTAAACGTTTCAATAAGTTAGAAGTTGCTTTTCTGGGCTGGGCTTTTCTGGGCCGGGCGCAGTGGCTCATGCCTGTAATCCCAGCACTTTGGGAGGCCGAGAAGGGTGGATCATGAGGCTGTAGATCGAGACCATCCTGGTCAACATGGTGAAATCCTGTCTCTACCGAAAATACAAAAATTATCTGGGCATGGTGGTGTGCGCCTGTAGTCCTAGCTGTTCAGGAGGCTGAGGCAGAATTGCTTGAACCTGAGAGGTGGAGGTTGCAGTGAGCCAAGATCGTGCCACTGCACTCCAGTCTGGGAGACAGAGCAACACTCCGTCTCAAAAAAAAAAAAAAAAAAAAAAAGTTACGTTTCTGGGTGATGCCTTGAAGAAGGAGGGGCCGATCTGCTCTGTGTGGAGCAAAATGAGTCTTAGTCTAAATCCTAAAATAACTCTGGCACCTGGAGATAGAAAATAATTTATCTTTATGATCTGACCTTTATGGGATTGGTTTTCTTTATAGAGAGAAAAATCTGGAAAGACTGAGGCTAAACCAGTGGAATTTAACCTTTTAATGAATGCTTAAAACTATCTGTAGGATATTGTGTTAAAAGATTAAAGTATCAAATTGTAATTGATTTATCTTACTAACTTCCATTACACCATCACCACCATCACCCCCTTACCACTACCATCCATCACTGTCTCTATAACCATCTTCCTCCTCCTCTTCTTCACTCTCTGTTAGTGGCTTTTTCTGGCCCAAGCCAGAATAGGCATAGGGTAGATCCTCCAAGACTTGTCTGTGAGTTCTGTATAGCTAGGTGGGGTGGGCTGGAGTCAAAAGAGGCAGGTATACCTAGGAAAGCTGAATATACTGTATATACTTAAGACTTTATTTTTGTTAAGAAAAGAAAATGATGGTTAATGGTTGTTTTACATCTACTCCTCAAATATCTATAAAATTAGTTGATGTTCCTTATGGTTAACAGCACAGACTGCCCCATAAAAATACCTGATTATATCAGAAGATAATACTGAATTATTAAGTCCTTTCCTTTTCATCTTTATAAGAGCTTACACACCTCCACTTTTCTCACAATACTGCTTTAAGTTACCCTCTTTGTACAGACTCTAGCTTGGAGGGAATTCTTTCTCTCTGGCCATGTTGGGTCTCGGGGGATTTGACAAAGCCCGCGGAGGAGCCTGAACTGGGCAGGTTTCCTCGAGCCGAAGGGACATGGGGCCGGTTCCATGGCTCTCCCTGAGCCTCTGGCCTGGAACAGGTCACTCTTCCTTCTATTCGTGACCATCATGGCCTTTGTAGGCAACACTGAACATCTACACGGGATTCCAGCTGCACTTTCTCCTCTGGAGAATGGAGGAAGGCTGTTGCTACTGGAGCCCCAGTCACAAAGCACCCCAGAGGTGCCCACCCTGGGCTCTGGCCTCTGCAATCCCATGCGGGGCTGGGGTAATCAGAGCAGTACCTGGCACACAATAAGGGTCAATAAATACTGTTGACTAAATGAACGGAATTGTCAAACTGACCACTTGCCAACTGCCTTTACCTGCACTGATTGATTTGTATATGTAAATTCACACGTGTTTATATGTTGTTCTGTATTTAAATTTGGTTTCTTTTTTCTTCTTTTGGTTTCTTTCGACCTTCACTTCTTTATTCTCCTTCCCCTGAAAGCGCTGGCCCTCATGCCTGGCCACAGCTCTCTGTGATGTGAGCTGTGCGGGGTGAGGGCCCAGGTGCTGGTACGTGGAGACCAGGAGGCCCTCTCTTAGAAGCCTCCCCAGCATACCTGGGGCGGGGGGAGTCCAAGTGACCTCTTCTCCTCCGCACTAGCTCGGGAGCACCTCGGACACATTCCAGGGCGTCACTGCCAACGGGAATTCCACTTTTGCGGTTTGTGGGGTAACATGGGCCCCTTGGCTTGCTCCTCCACACTCAGACGGAAAGGGAGAAGCGGGCCTCCGGAAGCTGGGGCGGCAGCTGCAGGTCAGGCCGAGACTGGCGCCCCTCTCTGGCGGAGGGAGCTGGATTCTAGACTGCGTCTGCTGCGGCCCCTGGGGGATCAGGTGCTGCCTCTGCAGAGAGGCTCTGGTGCCAGGCTGAGTAATTTCTACTGCCAAGCTCGCCGGCTGGGTCCTGGGGCCGCTGCGTCCTGGCTGGCAGATGAATGACTTGTTCCTGTGTCCTGAGCTTGGGCGGCGCTGTCTTTGCTGAAGGTTATATTTGGGAGAAGGGCTGCTTGATGAACCAAAGAGGAGGCTGTAAAGAGGACACATCTGTGGCCGCCTCCCTGAGGCTCTGACGTTCAGAGGAGGAGGGCCAGCTTCTTCCACCCCCATAGCCTGCAGGAAGCTAGCCTAGCTGCACTGGTGGCCTCAGCCCGGGGACCTGGAGAGCTAGAGGCCTGTTCGGGTCCTGGTGACACACACTACATTGCCTAGCTCTATCTTGTGTGGGGTGCCGAGTCCCTTTGAGGAAGGCCGTGTGTCTGGTGAGACCCCAACTAGTTACATCAGTGGGAATGCAGCAGAACCCAGAGGAAACGTGCTTTTTGGTTTGTTTTTTAATTAGTTAATTATTATTTTTTGGGTAGAGATGGGGTCTCACTATGTTGCCCATCCAGGCTAGTCTCGAACTCTTGGCCTCAAGTGATCGTCCCGCCTTAGCCTCCTGAAGTGCTGGGATTATTGGCATGAGCCACCACACCCAGCCAAAGCAAGCTTCTTGATGAGCATGTGTGGTGGGGGCGTGGAGGACAAGTTCAAAGAAGCCACATTTCTTCCTTCCTTCCGCACTCCCTCATCTCATTTAGAGATCAACAGTGCTCAGTGAGCTGACGGGGCAGGGGGGAAACAAAGAGGTGAGGGTACAATGGCAAGTTGCTCCTCAATGCTGTGCTCTTCACATTCTGTACCCAGCTGTCCCCTCCGGCTGGGAGGCACCTTCTACCTGCTCAGTGGAGAACCTTCTTGCAGTCCCAGGAAACTTTGCCAAGCTTTGAGCAGTTGTGAACACCCAGCTTTGCTTTCAGCAAGGCACTTCCTGCGGGTGCCACTTCTGGTGTGCACCCCTTCCTTCTCTGGGTATCTTTAACTGCTTTTCACCCCCAGAAAAGAATCGAATACCATCTTTCAGAGATGACTGCATCTTCCAGATGAAAGACAGGAATGTGCCTGCTTTGGCTCTCCCTGATGGTGGCCTCTTTGGGTAATTGTGTAGGCAGTGAAAGACCTTTGTTCCTTCCAGACTCGTCAGGATGTTTTTCTCAGTCTCCATCCCATTGTCATCAGCACAATGATGTGGGGTTGCTTTCAACTGTGAAGCACCTCCATCTATGAGATTATTTCATGGCAGAGTGTCGGTATCCTCAGATTTAATGTTCTCACTTTCACAGTTATGTTCCCCGCCCCCAATCCTAAGCCCACTGCATGTAGAGTTTGCAGAGGTGCAAAACGGAACTTCACTCAGGCGCTGGTGTGGATGAACGTCCCTCTGGCTGGTGAAGGAGCCAGCCTTGCTGCCCGGCATCCACATCTTAAGTCTGCATTGTTGTTGCCTGCTGGTCATTGGGTTTTCAGGGGAGATTATGAATGTGGGGGTTCCTAAGAGTCTTACAATATACAAGTTTACTATATGATCTCTTAGCTTCTGCAAAAAGTGTGGAAAGGTAAAACAAGCAACCAAACAAGGATAGCCTTCTACTGACAACCATTTGAGACACTGAAGTCTCAAATATAAAAATGCTGGGAGTCTTGGGACCCTTGTCATGGGCTTGTACCATGGGTGTGAATGTCCTAATGAGATTTTTCTGGTCCTTCTGGTAATGATTTTGGATGATGTCCCAGATCCAAATTCTGTTAAATACACATCATAGCAAATTAGGCTGTGGGGAGGATCTGGTGGGTTGACTTGCAAATCTGTGCAAAGTGATAGGCATTTTAGGCAGGAGGCGGAGGGAAGGGTAAAGTCCCAAGAATGAGCAGTAAGGTGATCCTACATTATCAGCTCAGACTTTGGCTCCACTCTCCTTCTCTCCCACTGCTCTGTTTCTGACACATAAATACAATCTTGGAGAGTTTTAACAGACAAAATACCTTTAGGCAGAGTTTGCTTTATTGACATTATTTGGATGTTCTTAGTGAATAGTTGAGTATTGATCTGATGAGCTGCCAGTCAGAAAAGTTGAGGTTCACCCTTTTTTTATTTCCTGGGTAACAAAAACCATTTGTGATATCTACAAACTGCATTCACCTTGCCTAGATGAGACAGGTTTTCTTTTTGGGTTTTGCCTTTAAGCAAGTTCAAGCTCAACCCAAAAACAATTTAAGCCATTCATTCATTAAAAAATAATTTATCAAGTAGGTTAGGCACTATGGAAATAAAAAGATATGAAGGTATAAAACCATGATTAAAGTCTGTTAGGGTTCTGTTGAAAAGATCACGTGTCCAAGGATCTGTAATGGAAAACAAAAGTATTTAGGTAATTTAGTGAAAAACCATTCAAAATTGACATTTGCTAGTATGCAGAAAACATTAGACTCTTCTCCTTTTCTGTCAGCTCCTTGGTCTCCCCCACGAGCACTTGAGATGAGGTGAGGCAAGATGAAATGCACTTCAGTTTCTCTGTGAAGGACTGGTTTGAAGTTAAGGATTTTTTGTTTTCACTTCTGCTCCTGGTATAAACCATTCATGGGCTGCATTTCACCTGCCCCTTTCTACTTACTTGCCCCTCACAATCCTCTTCATCTTTTTCATTGAGACAGAGAGGCTGAAGGAGAGGAGAAGAAAGAGGAGAGGGAACATCAGGTAGAGGGAGAAAGCTTTCAGTAGTAGCTGAGGCTGGAGATCAAAAAGCCAGAGCTGCAACCAGGACTGAGCCTGGGGCTGGCATCAGATCCAGTGCTGGAGCGTCAGACTGGATCAGGGCAGCCTGCAGCTGGAACTGCTGGGTGAGGAGTTGACAGGGCATGGTATGGGCAGAGAGGAGCAGGGCTAGGTGAATTCTGAAGGGCGTGGAGTCAAGATTTGAAAGGGATGAGAGGAGAAAGAGAAAGATAGACAAGGCAAGGGAATGGAGGGGCCTCTGTTTCTGCCCCTTGCTGCTGGTCCTTACACATCCTGCCTTCTCTACCTCGTCCTCTTCTCCCTTTGTATTGCTAGAGCTGACTGATTCTTTTTCCAAGACTCCTTTTTGAAACCCAAATACCCCTCTTATGGCCCCAGACATCAATGCTTCTCCTCCTTGTGGTCCTCGCCACACAATATGCCATCACTTCTTTCTTGTGGTGCCATCCCCGGGCCTGCAAGCTGCCCGAGGGCAGGGGCCTCGTCCATCACATTTGCCATGCAATTGCAAATACAATGTTCAGCTCAGGCTATGTGTTCATGAATATCTGATGGGAGAATGTCAAATAAATGTCAGGCCCTGATGTATGTCGCTGGAAAAGGAAATGCATTGGCCCTTTCCCAGAGAAAATAAATTCCTATCATAAGACTTCTGTCCCATAATCCTTCATACATCACCAAGGCGAGCCAGCCACTTCCCATCCACTCCTATTTCTTCACTGACCTGGTACTGCACTGGGCAACTGCACACGGTCTTTCTAAATGCACTTAGTGGATTGCTCCTTCCCAGTTTGCCATCTGGAGCTTTCATATTGTTAAGAGAACATTCTTCAGACATTCGTCAAACTCCCGGCATCAAGCAGCTCTGTTCCAGCATGTGACTTCCTGTAACGGGTCCTGCCGACTTCTCACTAGTATATTAAAAATAAAAGCACACCCAGAATGGCTCCCACTTCCCCTCTCCAGTGACCTCAACCCCATGACTAGGGAGACGGTGACTCAACCTCAGGAAAAAACACTGCTGGTGTCACTAGTAGAAACTAAGGAACCTCCTGGACTGGCGCTGGGGATATTAATAAATCCAGTAGATTGGATCATTTGCACCACCCGCTCTCTTTTCTTTAGGGAATTTGAATGTTGGAGTGCTTTAAAGTGCAGATAAAACGACCCATGATTCATGTTTCTGTCTTTCTGAAGAGTTTCCTTGTATAAGCTCCAACAACCTCTGCAGTTACTTGAAGGTTAAAACTGTTCTTTCCCAAAAAGGAGAAAACCATTTCACTTTTCTATTCATTGCTTTTCTCCTTCTACACCTGAAAGGAGAGGTGAATTCTTTCCCCCTTTTCATTCTTAACAAGAGAATCTCTTTCGTACTCTCACTTGTCTGGAGATTTCAGCATTAAAAAAAAAAATTAGTGTAATTCTTCAGCTAATCCTTCAAGAAGACACTGGGTTTTTCCCCCCCTCTTTTTTGGTTTGTTTTTATTGACTATTAGGCTAGCAAAGTTTGGATTTGAGCAGTTCAGGTCCTAGGCTAGCAGCATCCTGAGTTCATTATGCAAAGCTCATTCACGAGAAAATGCCCTGAACTGCCTGGTCTCAGCACAGTTTTAAAAAAAACTCTAGTTCTGTTTTCTTAACTAGCCTCCTGCAGCTCTGAAATGGCAAGCACTAGTCAGCATTCATTCCCCTTGGAATTGAGGCAAAATCACTCACAACCTCGAGTACTTCCAGGACGCCTGAGGGAGACTCAAGTTCTGGTACCCAGGAGTCAGGTAAAGTCCAGGAAGTGCAGTGTTCTTATTCACAGCTGACTTTCAGAGCACTGAAGGGCTTGGGGTCTTCAGGGTATTTTGTCTGTGACTTCCCAGCGAGACCCAGGACAAATGGCCATGCTCCGTAAAGTACTGGCTCTGTGCACGGGATCCAGGACACCAAATGTCTTATGAAGCCCAAGGCAAACTGAGGAGAAATTCCAGCTCCCAGAACTATGAGTTTTCAATTACAATCTTTCTTTGAAGATTTTTGACTTGCATTAATTTCCAGAAAAAGCTCACTCACTTTCCAAAGCAGTTTCCCTCCAAAGGGTGGTTTGCTCTCTGAAGGGGAATTTTAATACTGATGTCTGTCATTGATCTCTTACATCTTTCCTGAGAAGACATACTGTAAAAAAGCCATTAGGAGGCACATCATATAATAGTTCCATCACCCTAAAAACATCTCCTGAGAGGCAGGGGAGGGGGGCTCTGAGAGTGTATTCTCCTCCACCACTTTCCCTGTTTTAGAAACAGAGTAATAGAAACACATACATGTCCAGCGACGGTGTGTAATCTCCAGTGTTAGGGTTGCCTCCTCCATCTGACATTGTCTTTATTCTCAAGATGACGCTTCTCTGCTCCCAAGAACCTAACTTGTGATTTTTCTTTGGTTTAAATAATTCTCACAGACAGACCTCATTTCTATTTGTATCACAAAGAGCCCCCCCACCCCCAACCCATACGTCTGGTTTTTGATTTAAAAATGTAATATAGGAACTTGGTTAAAAAAAAAAAAAAAAAAAAGCCTAATACTATGAATTAACTTACAGCAAAAAAATTTCTGATTCCAAGGTCCCCAACCCCCTTGTTTCTCAGAGATCACCACACTTTCTTTAGCGTCCTTCCAGAAATATACTGTTTATAAGCATGCAAATGCATGTGTATGTACACACACACACACGAGTTTAAATTTCAAAGATTATTTTTCTAATAGAGAAATATAAGAAGTCTTGAGAATTATATTAAACAAATCTATAATTTCTAATGCTGGTCTGGCATGGGCAGTGATAACAAATTCTATTACCAGTTCTCCATAGGAAAAGGATTCTTTTTATTTTCATATTCTATATATGAATATATTCTATATTCATATGTATACATATACATCTATATTCTTTTGCTTTTACATAAATGTTAGTATATTATACACTTTCCTTCCTTTTCTAAAACTTTGGTTTATTTCTAGGAGATTGTTACTTCTCAGTGCATACAAATAAGCCTATCTTACTCTTATTAATTGTTACATGGCATTCTTTGTTTTCTAATTGTTGGACAATTTAGATTTTTCCATTCTTTTGCTATTGTAATACTACAATAAATATCCCCGTGTAAATTGTCCAACATGTGTAAATATAGCTATGGAATAAATTTATAGAAGTGAACTTGTTGGGTCAAAAGGTATGTTTATTTAAAAATTTGATATACACTGACAAATTTTACTCCCCAGAGAAGTTGTTGCACACGAAACTTCACCAATTATATAAGAATGTTTCCTTACTGACATGGTATATTATCAAACTTTTTTGATTTTTATCAACTTGATAGGTTAAAATTTGTGGCTTATTACTGTTTTAACTTGCAGTTATTTAATTTTAAATGAGATTGAGTCTCTTATCTGTGTTGGAAAGTCATTTGTATTTCTTTCTTTGTCAGTTACCTTTTCATGATCTTTGCCCATTTTTCTATGAATTGTTGGCCTTTTTTTTTTTGATTCATAAGAGCTTTTATATGTTAAGGAAATAGACCAATGATTCATGCTAGCTAAAGTTCCATTTTTCGTTACTTCTAATAACCAGTCATTGCTCTCATATGTCCTTTTCCTTATTCTGTCTCCCACCCTGTCTCTCCTGTGACTTCCTTGTATATTTAATTTTTCTCATTTATAGTGAAAGGAAAGAAAGCTAAGAGTCAGTCTTGCAAGGAGGGACACTTTTGAATGGCCATCACAAGATGCATACGAAGAAAATCTGAAGCCATTACCTGCCAACTATAGGAGTATCAAAAGACTGTTCTTCCTCTTGGTTAGTTACTTGGCAGCCTTGTATCTTACTGGTTAACTATAAATAACACTCACATTGAACACATTTTATATACTTATATTTATGCCCCCTTCATTTTTTTTCTCTTCACTCTCTCCTACTTCCAGTTTTCTCTCAAATAGTAGTCATCACTTGCCCGGTGCAAGTAATATCTCTAGACTCTCAACTCATCATCTATCAGAAGCAGGGTGAGCCACATGCCGAGATTCTGATGGAGACAAAGCCTCAGCTCTTGTTTGGGACTAGTCCTAGCCTTTTGTAGTAAAGTCCTTAGGCCACTCTTTCCTCTGACTGATTCAAGGATGTGGGGACCCCAGGGAGGTGTAGCTCCTCTCTCTATGGGTTCCTGTTGACAACTCATCTTTCCAAATCATGGAAAAACCAATTCGACTTCAGCTAACATGGTAATGATTTGTGGGGAGCAGCAGAAATTCCTCTGTAATTATGTGTGAATTGAGTTGTGATTTCCTAATAAGCTTAAGTGAAGAAATCATCATTTTGTGATAAATGCTTTATATCTTAAAATGCCAGCAACACATATCTAATAAATTCAATCAAACCACTCTCATTTATATAACATTTGCAATTATTATTTAACATGCTGCCTTTCTTTGCTGCTTTACTGCTTTGGGTAATTGCAGAGTCTAAAAGTTCCCTTTTTGTAAACAAAGCCACAGAAACTCATTATGTTGGATTTTTTTTTTTAAGCTATCATAAATGAGTTGATTTTGAAATGCATTTGCATGCTGTGCAGGCCAAGACCCCCTTATCTGAAAATGTTGTAGCCACTGAATGAGTTTGCTAAATCAGGGGCATTTGTTCCCAGAATGAGTCGGGTCACTCTGAGACTGCAGCTTCTGCACCTAACCATGTCCAAACAAGTTGGGAAAAATATTTCAATGATTAAAAGATGGGCCCTTTTTATTGAAGATATGATGAAGGCCAGTGGAGTTAAGTGACATGACCAGAGGTCACAAGACAGCAGTGATAGAATCCAGCACAGAGGACAACATAACATATTGGTTAAGGAATCAATTCAGGATTCAGATTCTAGATGTGCCACTTCATAGCTGTGTGACCTCAGACAAACTACTCAGCCTCTCTAAGCCTCAGTTTACTCATCCGTCAAGTAGAGAGAGACCTATTGTTGGGAGGATTAAATGCGGTGGCCTATGTAAGAGCTCCAGGAACACTGCCTGTCATATCACAAATGTTTGGCAAACAATTGCTAGTCATATAATTATTGGTAGCTTCAACACTGACAAATATCAGCAGTAACAAAACTTCCCCCTTCACCCTAAGCATTTTCCCTAGTGGCCAAGATGGTAATCGGTTCTGTTTGTGTCTTCTAAGGAGCTGAGAGGGTGGCAGGAGTTGAAAATATTTTTATTCTTGGGGTCCAAGGTTATTTCCTGGTAAGGTGCAGTGAGTAGGCTGCCAAACCCTAAATCTCCTTCACTTCAGATGAATTAGAATTTGGGGTTTGGTAAATGGAGGCCCAAACTGGTTTTGAGACTCATATAAAAATTAGTAGCAGTCGGCTCAAAGCTGGCAGGATATATTAGAAATCTGCACGGTACTAGACTTCTCGGGGTCCCATCTAAGAGACTGCCCCATCCACGGGCCCTCCTCAAGGGGCAGTTACAGGCAGCCATGTTTTATGCTATGTGATTCAGCTCACCTCCTCCCTAGGCCACAGCTGATGGGACATGCATAGGCCTTTGAGCAGGGGCAGTCCTTAGGCTGTGCAATGACATGGAAGACAGGCTGAACCAATTGTATTTCTTCACTCAGTAACTGAAACTAAACACCACTATGGTGGAACTGCAAAGGGATGAGATAGAACTGGATCTGAAGGGGCTCTCATGGGCCCTGTGCAAGTTAAGACTGGACAGAAGCTAAGGGAAAGAAGAGGAAGGTCAGAAGAGTGAGGAAGACAGCCTCCATGTAGAGAAAACAGGGTCAGTTGGAGAGAAACCAAGGATCTTGTTAATTCTGGGTGCAGTTCTGGTTCCAGATGGTTTTCCGACTCCACACACAGTCTTTCCATACTTTGACAGACTCCCTGTGGCTTGAGGTAACTTGACTTGAGTATGGGCTCTCCCTGTGTCCTCATAAGAGACCACCTCAAGCCTCAAGCCCAGTATTGGCTGCTGGAAGACAGCAGGAGTAGAATAAATAAATAGGTAAGATAAAGGTCAAGACTGTTCTGTGGCAGCAGCAATATGGAACACTGTTAATTATTCTGCAAGGAATTTGTTTATCCGTTATTTTACAGATAACAGTGCAGACCTTGTAAACTGTAATAGAATGTTTGGTTTCTGATCATAAATGAATTTTTAAAATGTAAATTCTCAAGGTATTTAATTCTAATAGAATTCAAAGAACTTAAACTCCCATTCAAATAGAGAAATCCATTGTCCTTTTAGACAATTGGCTTTTTCATAGGTCCATCCAAGGACATTAAAGAAAACACATCTGAATGTTTCTTTGTTGGAGCCTGCATAGATTTCACAGTGGCTCGCATTTTTTCCTGATAAACATCCCCTGTTTTCCATTTTTCCCCTGCCACCACAATACTACATTCTCTTCCACCTGAACTATGTTTTAAAAATAAATTTTATTGTGCATATTTAAGGTATTCAACATGATATCATGGGATACATATAGAGAATAAAATGGTTACTACAGTGAAGCAAGTTACCATATTTATCATCTCACATAGTTACTCATTGTGTGTGTGTGTGTACGTGCGCGCGTGTGTGTGTGTGTTTGTGGCAAGAGCAGCTAAAATCTACTCATTTGGCAAAAATCACAAATACAATACAATATTATTACCTATAGTGCTCATGTTGAACATCAGATCTCTGGGATTGTTCATTCTATGTCTCTGCTACTTTGCGTCCTTTGACCTAGTGAAGTATCCAGGTGGTCTCCCTAAGCTATATATGTGGTAGGTGCTCGTTAAGTGCTTGTTGCATGCTTCTGCTGTAGGCAAAAAACCAAAACTCCTCAAAGCCATTTCTTCACAAAAGGAAACAAAACTTTAAAAAAAGTGTCTTATCATGGAAAATTTCAAACATATAGAAAAGTAAACGATACAATGAATTCACACATATTCATAACAGATCCAAGAAAGATCAACTCAGGACCAGTCTTGTTTCACATTGTTTCTCCTGCCTCCTCTTCTTTCATGTGGATTTGGAAGCTAATCTAAGATATCACAATATTACACAAATATTGTTGTGTGTATTTCTAAAATAAAATAATTCTTTAAAAATATAACCAAAATACTGTCTTTACAATGAAATGAAATTAATAACAATTTCTTAGTATTACTAACTATCCAGTGTTCCAAATTTCCCCAATTGTCTTATCAATATTTTTCTTTTTTTGAGACAAAGTCTTGTTCTGTTTCCCAGGCTGAAGTGCAGTGCTGTGATCATAGCTCGCTGCAGCCTTAACCTTCTGGACACAAGTGATCCTCCTACCTCAGTCTCACAAGTAGCTGGGACCACAGGCACACACCACCACACCTGGCTAATTTTTTTATTTTTTGTAGAAACAGGGTCTCACTATGTTGCCCTGGCTAGCCTCAAACTCTGGAACTCAAGAGATCCCCCAAGCTCGGCCGCACAAAGTATTGGGATTACAGGTATGAGCCACTGTGCCCCGGCCCAGTGTTTTTTATAGTTCCTTTTTTGGAAACCTATTTCAAATAAGCTCAACACCTTATCAAGGCTGATATGTTGCTTAACTGTTTTAACTTTTAAGAATGTCTCCTTCTTTTTCTTCTTCTTTTTTTCTTTCTCTTCTCCCTCTTTCGTTCTCTCTCTCTTTTCCTTGCAATTTAGTCTTTGAAGAAAGGGGGTCATTGTCCTGCAGTACTCTACAGTCAAGACTTTGCTGACTACATCTTTATGATTTTACTTAAAATGTTATTTTATCCACCGTATTTTCTTTAAATTGGTTTTTCGATCTAGAATGAAGTCTCAATCAGATTCAGGTTCAACATTTTGGCAACACTTTAAAGATGATATTGTGCACCTCCCTTTTTTGCAATGTCAGCGGCCACCGATGATCATTCCTAATTCTATTATTCCTTCTTCATTTATTAGCACACATTTTCTAAATTTGAACATTTTATCAATGGTCTAGTTATCCTGAGATGTTGAGACGTAATTCATGTAGGAAATGGAAGATAAATGCTTGCTTCAAAGTTGTTTGCTGGTTCCCTAGTTGTTTGTTGATCCATTAAATGTGATCAATGAGTTTCTTTCTCAAGTATTATTCTGGACTCATGGATTTAAACATATTTGGTGTGTTTCAATCCACTGCAGCTGTTTTTCTGTGTTGATAGACATATTATTCCACTTTTGGCTCTGGGGATCCTCTGCAAGTCGGCTCCTGAGTTCTTTTGACCTGGCTCCAGTGGTCTTTGATGTCTTGCGTGCTACCTGATATAACAAGGTGCCCCAGGCTCATCATGTACAGTTCCTACCCTAGATCTGGAATTAGCTTTTTCTCCTGGAGAAATCAGTTATTCCCCCTGGTTCCTTTTAGTGGAAATGGCATATAAAGACCACAATCTGGATGCTAGGAATATTCAGTGGTACAGAGTTGGTTTTTATTTCTGGGCTTTTTCAGAGTAAATATGCATTTTTACAATCTATTTTTTAATTTTTAAAAGAGACTTTTTTAAAGAGCAGTTTTATGTTCTCAGAAAAATTGAGCAGAAGGGACAGAGATTGGTAAGAGTATGTTTAGCTTTGTTAGAAACTGCCAAACTGTCTTCCAAAGTGGCTGCACCATTTTGCATTCCCACCAGCAGGGAATGCAAAGATCCTGTTGAGAATTTCTGTTGCACCACATTTTTACCAGCCTTTGGTATTGTTAGTGTTAGGATTTTGGCCATTCTAATGGGTGCGTAGTAGTATCTCATTGTTGCTTTAATTTGCAATTCCCTGATGATGTATGATGGGGAGCATCTTTCCATATGCTTATTTTCCATCAGTGTATCTTCTTTGGTGAGGTGTCTGTTAAGGTCTTTGGTCTGTTGTTTAATGGTGTTGTTTGTTATTATTGAGTTTTAAGAGTTCTTTGTATATTTTAAATAACAGTCCTTTGTCAAATATGTGTTTTGCACAAATTTTCCCCAGTCTGTAGCTTGTATTTTAAAGATAAAATATATTTTGAGTTTTTGCTGATACTTCTAATTCAAATTCAGGACTACAGAGTATTTACTTAATCAGCCTTATATTTCATATTCATTGAAAAATTTTTTTTAAGTTTGTCATTTATTTTCTTTCTTTTTAACTTTGCTTACTCGGCTTCTCACCATACAAAAGTGTTTCATTATTTTAAATTGATAAATAGTGATTTATCCATCTTTTCCTTATTTCATCTGAATTTTGAGTCATAGTTAGGATGGTTTTTCCCATTCCCATGTTATAGGAGAATTCATCCATATTTTATTTTAATATGTATATGGTTTCATTTTTATTTACCTTTAAATTTCTGACCCATTTGAAATTTATCTTACTGTGACTGGGTGAAGAAGAAATTCAACTTTATCTTTCTATATGGCCTTTCAGTTAACCCAACATCACTTACTGAAATGTGAAACTCCTCCTTCTTGATATGCGATGGCACCTTATCATATATATATAAAGTTCCACATGTATCTGGGCCTATTTCTGTCCATTGTTCCTTCTGTCCAGTCATGTGCCAATACCACGGTGTTTGAATTATGGACGCTTCAAACTATGCTCTTCTTTTTCAGAGTTTTCCAGGTTATTCTTGCTAAAACAAAACTTTTGAGTGAGGACTGATCTTCATCTCCTTTTGCGGGGGGAGGGGGGTGTCTTATGCGTACTTTCTGAGATGGACCCTTGCTGAGTTGGTAACTGGAGTTGAGAGGAGACATGAATGGTCTTTCTTCCCCTTCAGACAGAAGTTGGCAAATGATGGCCCATGGCCCCATCTATTTGAAATAAAGTTTTATTGAAACATAGCTATGCCTTGACATTTATGTAATGTCCATGGCTGTTTCTGCGCTCTAATGGGAGAGTTAAGTAGTCATGATAAAGACTGTATAACTAGAAAAACTTACGATGTTAAAATACTATCTCTGGCCCTTTACAAAAAAAGTTTACTGACTCCTACTTTAACAGAACACACTGGTATCCTAATGGGTCTTCTAGAGATAATGCTAACCCCAGAACGGGACCAGTGACATAATTTGTTGGGCATGCTGCAAAACGAAAGTGTGAACCCCTTGTTCAAAAATAGGAAAGAAGTGCTGTTAAAGGTACTAAAATATAAAGCTTTTTCCTACCTTCTGCTGCTTCTCTCTTCATTTGCCATGTTTTCTATTTGCTTTTTAATGTCATTCTAAGTAAAGAAAAATTCAAATTCAAATTATTAGCATGAATTTTACCTTTCATCTTTACATTGTATAATACCTCTTTTAAATGCAAATATGAACACTTGACTTGTATGCAGAATCACTGGATTTACTCAATTCATAGTTTGTGGCTTGTCCCTGGAGGTGCCTCCAGCTAGCCAGAACAAACAAACACAAGCCAGAGTGGGCAAGGTTGGAAGGAGGAAGAGAGGCTCCCCAGTGGTGGAGTGGGCCTGGATGAGCACTCCCTCAGGCACAGGGATACTTGCAGGGAGAGTGCACATGCTCAAGGAAGGCTCGGGGTCTCCCCTACAATTCAGGGCACATGAGGTTTAATGTCTGTCCCATTCCTTCTTCCCACCAGCTGCTGCACCAACCAGCCATTTCCAGGTCAAGGGCAGGAAAGTCCCGCAGAGTCAGCCTCACAAGCACAGATGACCTCCAAGAGTATTGCAACCTCTGTACCAGGACAGCTATGTGCCTGGATCGGGGTAGGCCAGAGACTTGCCCCCACTGAGGCACCCCTGGCAGAGTGTAGAGCCCCCAGCCTGCTGGGGGCCAAGGGCAGCCCTGGGTCTCTGGGCTATGGAAGGAGATGGGTACTGAGAACTATCCTAGGGGAAGTGGGGTGTCAGCAGGAGGTTGGACCATGTGTCAGCCAAAGACCCCAGTGTATGCTCCATTGTCCCATTGGGTTTCACTTACAAAACACGAATTCACAAATAAAATGATTAAGAATTTCAAGATGGTGACCACAACCACAGAGCCCTAATCCCAAATGTGGGGCCATGTGCAAGTGCACTGCTTGTGCCCCCTTAAAGCTGGTCCCGACCTCAAGCAATATAGTGATGTTGGTAATGTCTGTCAGCACAACTGGAAAGGAAGTACGTGGGGTGTATAGGTATTTTGGGGAGCCTGTATATGTGCGGTGCTTCTCAGTAACACCTTAGAGGGGCTGTCCATTTGTTTAAATCCTATGTATATATTTTTCTTTTTTTTGAGATGGAGTCTTGCTCTTTCACCCAGGCTAGAGTGCAGTGGCATGATCTCAGCTCACTGCCAGCTCTGCCTCCCGGTTTCATGCCATTCTCCTGCCTCAGCCTCCCGAGTAGCTGGGAATACAGGTGCCCACCACCACGCCCAGCTAATGTTTTGTATTTTTTTTTAGTAGAGATGGGGTTTCACCATGTTGGCCAGGCTGGTCTTGAACTCCTGACCTCAAGTGATCTGCCAGCCTTGGCCTCCCAAAGTGCTGGGATTACAGGTGTCAGCCACCGCACCTGGCCAAAATCCTACAATTTTAATTGTCTTTTTAACCAATTTTTAAAAATTATAAAACACCTGTAACATAGACTTTATCGTGGTGACCATTTTGAACAGTTCAGCAGCATTGAGTACATCCATGTTGCTGTGCAACCATCACCACCGTCCCTCCCCAGAACCCTTTCATCTTGCAAAACTGAAACTTTGTACCCGTTAAACAATAACTCATCATTTCCTCCTCTCTCTGGCCCCAATGACCACTGCACTTTCTGTTTCCATGAATTTGACTACTCTAGGTACCTCATTTAAGTGAAATTGCCCAGTATTTGTCTTTTGCGATGGGTTTATTTCACTTAGCATACTGTCTCCAAGGTTCATTCATGCTGTAGCCTGTGCCACAGTTTCTTTCCTTTTTAGGGCTAACAGCGCATTGTCTATGTACATTACATTTTGTTTAACCAGTTACTCATTGATGGGTACTTGGGTTGCTTCCGTGTTTTGGCTAGTGTGAATAATGCTGCTATGATCACAGATGTACAATTTATTGTATTTTAAAACTTAGCTTCTGTCACTGAGTGTTACAAGGATGCTGCAGCTACTCCGTGGGGGACCTGGAGCCTCAGAGACATGCCCAGATTTCATTCTCAATGCTCCACCGAGGATTTGGGTTCCAGCCTGCATAGATTGGCAGCAGAAGGAAAATGTTTCGGAAAGAGACACCACTGAGCATTATTTTTCTTTGTTTCTGCAAAACAACTTTGGTTTATTTTCTCCCATTTGAGTCTTTGTTTTTACCTATGCAAATGCGATTCATCTTTCAGCGCTGGAGAAGGGCCCTAAATAACATAATTACTTCACCAATCATCTACTTGGCTACTGGAAATCATCTTTTTAGTGAGGTCGACTGTCATTGCTTGAGCTCTATACAGACTTCAAATGATGAGCACGCTTCTTTTCTTAACATGCTAATTTTCCTCTGAAGCCAGTGTTATTTTAAAAGGGGGGTTTAATTGGATATTAAATCTGCAATTGAAAGATTAAATTATGAAATAAACAAACATATCAATCTAATAGGTCTTTGGAAAAAAATCAGGAATTCCACTCTAGTTTTTAAATGCAAATGCATTCCGATATATATATTTAATTCTCTGCCCATTTTGCTGTGCTTTGTAGCTCTCAGCCTGAATTCTCTCCTGGGTGGCTTCCAAAGGAAATCATCTCAGGAGGCTGAGTAAGCTCAGGATTCTGTGAGCACTGGCCCCAAAATAACCTTTTGCTTAAAGACTTTACCTGTATAAATGAAATTCAAGAAATGTTGAGAAACCATTTTGAAATGAATAATACTGAAGCAATTCCAAGGGGTATAATTTGGGATGCATCAAAGGTGGTGGTAAGAGAATACATTTACCTCACTGTAAGTTTAAAGGAAATCAAAGATCAAAACAGATACATGTTCGAGAAGGAAATTAAGAAATGAGAAGTACATCATAGCTATAAAAAAATCCCAAATGATTTTTCAGAAAATTATTTCAAGGCAAAGTAATACCTTTTTTTTAAATAGAAAAGTACATGAAACCTCCTCCCCTCAAGTTTCTAAAGCAGGCTTCCTGGGAATAGGACATAAAAGATGAGTAGCTTTTCAACTCTACATTTTAAAAAGGTACAAGAAAGCAAAGATTTTTTTTAACCCCTAAAATAAGTACCCATCTGGGAGAATGGGAATACCACCATGACATGAGGGTCTCTTTAGACACAGGTGGTCTGGGCTGGGAGAAATGAAAGCAATATTCATTAGCACCAACCACCAATCTGCAATCAGCCATGCTAGGCTGAGTTAGACATATCCACAGTGCAAGAGTGCTCCTGGGTTAACCAAGATGGGGGAAGAAGGAAAGCAGGTGATGGCACGTCCTTGCTGCCATCTCTACCTCTTAGGAAAGCCTTGAAAATATCACATTATGACTGGGCACAGTGGCTCATGCCTGTAATCCCAGCACATTGGGAGGCCGAGGCGGGTGGATCACTTGAGGTCAGGAGTTCAAGACCAGCCTGGCCAACATGGTGAAACCCTGTCTCTATGAAAAATACAAAAATTAGCTGGGTGTGGTGGCATGCGCCTGTAATCCCAGCTACTTGGGAGGCTGAGGCAAGAAATTGCTTGAGCTTGGGAGGCGGAGTTTGCAGTGAGCCAAGATGGCACCATTGCACTCCAACCTGGGTGACAGAGCAAGACGACATCTCAAAAAAAAAAAAAAAAAAAGAAAAGAAAAGAAATAGTTTCTGATAAAGTGATATGATGTTTTGGATTTGTCTCAAAAATAACATAGAACATAGCCAAGTGGGTAGGGACTCGGGTGAAACGAGACTGTCCAGGTGTTAATAACTGTTGAAGCCGGCAATGGGTACAGAGGAGCTCATATACCAGTGTCTATTTTGTATATTATTGAAATTTTCCATAACAAAAAGTTTATCTTAAAAGAAAAAGCCATCTTTATATTTTTTACTTAGGAATCCTCTACTTACTTCCACAGGCAGAAGAGTCTCACACTTTCTTTCCCAGAACAGGCCCCGTGCTGGTTCTATGTGGAGCCATAGCCCTTCTAGGTTCCCAGTTCCAGCCACACCAACACTGACTGGGGACAATCACCTACTGACACAGCAGCCTGCTCCAGGAGATCAGGAGGCAGTAGAGGAGCCAGGTTTGCTGCAGGGGGAGGGAAACAGGGTAGGGTCCTTGTAATGGGACTTTAAGAATCTCAAAGAGCCCACACTGGATTCCATTCCCCAGTCATCTGGCTTAGAGGACAACATTGCTTCTGTTGAGTTTGACTTACAGCAACACTCTTTCCCCTTTCTTTTTCTTCTTTTTTTTCTTTGTATCAGGATGCGTATGTATCTCTCTTAACTCCCTACAAATGGCTGGTCCTTTAAGGCAGGGGTCTCCAACCTTTTTTGCAACAGTGTCTGGTTTTGTGGAAGACAGTTTTTCCAGGAACAGTGAACAGCGGGGTGGAGAGGATGGTTCTGAGATGAAACTGTTCCACCTCAGATCATCAGGCATTAGATTCTCAAAAGGAGTGCACAACCTAGATCCCTCGCGTGCACGGTTCACCCCCCATAGAGTTGGTGCTCCTGTGGGAATCTGATGCCACTGTGGATCTGACAGGAGGTGGAGCTCAGGTGGTAATGCTCGCTTGTCTGTGGCTCACCTCCTGCTGTGTGGCCCAGTTCCTGCGTTAAGGAAGAAGAGAAAAGGAAAAGAAAACCATTTACTAAATGCTCATTGACTAAGTGTTAAACAAAGAGCCAGGCACTTTACATATGATAGTTCATGTAATCTTGTCAGACGAGGCAATATTTAAAAATCCCCTTTGAAAAAAGAGGCAACTGAGATGGTGACATTATTAAATTCAAATTCAAATTACTAGCATGAATTTTACTTTTCGTCTTTACATTGTGTAATATCTCTTTCAAACGCAAATATGAGCATTTGACTTGTATGCAGAATCACTGGATTTACACAATTCGTGTTTCATGGCTTGTCCCTGGAGGTACCTGCAGCTAGCTAGAAGAAACAAACACAAGCCAGAGTCAGCAAGGTTGGAAAAAGGAAGAGGACCTTTGGTTGCAGACTAAAATAGCACAGACCAAACTCAAACCGTTTCAAACAACAGGAGAAACTTTTTGGCGGAGGTAACGCCCACAGTGCTGCTGGTGGCTGGGACGGTTTTTCCAGGGTTGTGGTTCCTGTGTCCCCGTGAGTCTCCAGACTGCCTTCTTCCGTGCCCTGGCTTCATCCACAGGCTGGCTCCCCTCAGAGGAAAAGGGCCGCCGCAGCCTCAGCCTACCCCCATCGAGGCAAGAAAGAGCTTCTTCTCTTGATTCAGCACAATGAACCAAGTCCTGCAGTTCATTTGGACTAGACTAATCAATTATTATGGACAGGGAGAGCCATGTGATGAGTGGCTCAGTCCCACCTCTTGACCACAGCAAAGAAAGAGGATGAGATTATACTGCATGGTTATGCCAATGAAGGCCCACCCTGGGGGCTGGGACTTTGGTTAATTTTCCCAAAACCGCAAGACTGCTGCAAAGTTAAATAATTGCCATAAAGCAGAGAACTACATTCATCAGAGTTCCACAGAAAAATAGTTGGATAGAATTAGCTATCCCAGGGGTCTTTGTGCTTGTCCATTCACAAGAAAGGAGCTCTGGAAGACGTGAAGCTGCCCCTCGTTCACCCATCCTGGTGTGACCAGCTTGGCGGCTGAGCAGAGGAAAAGTGTTGGTGGCCATTTCTGGTATGGGGAAAAAGCCAAAGGGAAGATGGTGCTGAAACAGCCAAGCAGAGAACTTTTGCCTTCGATGCCCGGGAGATATTGAGAGAGGCTGTGATACTGAGAGAAGCTTGCTTTTTTTTTTTTTTTTTCCCAGACAGAGTCTCGCTCTGTCGCCCATGCCGGAATGCAGTGGTGCAATGTCACTCAGCTCACTGCAACTTCTGCCTCCTGAGTTCAAGCGATTCTTCCACCTCAGCTTCCCAAGTAGCTGGGATTACAGGCATCCTCCATCGTGCCTGGCTAAGTTTTGTATTTTTTTAGCAGAGATGGGGTTTCACTATGTTGGCCAGGCTGGTCTTGAACTCCTGACCTTGGGTGATCCACCTGCCTCGGCCTTCCAAAGTGCTGGGATCATAGGCGTGAGCCACTGTGCCTGGCTGCTTTGTTTTGTTTTCAATGGTGTTTGCTGTGCACTGACCATTCTCTCTTTCTTTTAATATTTGCTAGAGAAATGGAGTAAAGAATTGAAGCATTAGTAATTAATTTAAATTGTTGGATTGTGTTTCTCTGAACATGCCACTGGGTTGAGAATGGACCATGTAGGGCTCTGGGATTTATTCAGGTTATCTAGCAAATTGAAGCAAGATATAATCAAGACCCAAAAAGGAATAATATGGACAAAGTGTGTTCTGGCTGTGTAGAAGCTGAGGGCTACTGGAAGCAGGAAAGGCCTGGTGGAGGAGGTGGAACCCAGCAGAGCAGAAGGTTTGGCTGGTGAAACTGAGGGAAGGGGAAGGTGTGAAATTAGTAAAGAAAAAGTTGGGAATCTGCAGAGAGAGTAATAGCACACAGTGGGGAGGAAGCACAGCCTGGAGGCAGGAAGGACAGGGTCCAAGCATTGGGCAGCCAGGGAGAAAGGGAAAACCATCAGGAGGGGAGCTGGGGAGATTGCCAACATTCACCATTTAAGAGGAGAGCTTAGATGTAAAATGTGGCCCTCGACACCACTGAATATATCACAGCAGTTAGACGGAATCAACTCAGTGTGCATATCCTACATGGATAGAACTCAAAAACATGGTGGTGAGCAAAACAAGGAAGAACCAGAAGAAAGTCTGTAGCACACTATCATTGATGTAATTTAGAAACCTCTACACCCATCAAGTTAAACTTTACAAGGACACAACCAAGGACACGTGTGCATCAAACTCAGAGAGGGCACCTGCAGGGAGGAGGGGGTGCACACAGGGTCTAGAATGGAGGAGGAGAAAAACAGGGACCTCCCCCAAATAAGAGAGGGAACTGGCATGGAGAGATGATGATGAAGTGACAGGAATTAGGGATGAGGTTACCTCAACTTCCTAAATCTACATTCAAGAAGGAAAAAGCGCAGAAGACAGTCTTGGATGACCACACAAGGCCAAGAAGAGAAGGGCTGTGGGCGCCAGTGGCAGCTCCTCCCATCTCCCCTGCTTTTGGTGCTGTGAAAGGGAATAGCAGGGAACTCCACATCCAGGAGCTGCCACAGCAGGGCACGGGATCAGGAATGACCCGTGGGGTGGCGGAAAGAGCACAGGGGTTCCCTGGCCTGCCACCATCTGGCCGGTGACCTGTCATCTCCCTTCCCTGTTCTGGGCCCAGACTGCTTGTCTATAAAATAGAGGGTTTGCACTGCAGGTCCTCCATAGACCCTTCCAAACCTAAAACCCCTACCCTTCCTCTTGACCTAGGAAAAAATCCCAGCAGCCTAAGGAAAGTTCGGCTCCAGTCACCTCCCAATTCTGGGCCATCCCAGAGGGTAGAATCAGGCTCCACAATTTGATTTCATGGCCGGTGAATATAAAACACATCCATCAATGACCTCTCAATACACCGATATGGGAATTACAAATCAATCTTCATAGAGGTTATATGGTGTTTATAATGTGCTTTGCATAAATTTGTATGACTCATGAAACCCTAAACATTTGTTTTTCTCTAAAAGAAGGAGTTATATTCAGTGACCGAAATGAACCATGCCAGTGTGTGTGTGTCTGTGTGTGGTGTATGTGTGTTTGGTGTTGGAAATGGGTATCATTGCTGTTGTTTTCCTTTCGGTAATGAACTGATTTCCACATCTAAGCAGGAGCACTCAAGGAATTAATGCTGTTGACCACTGCCACAATTGTCATGTTTTAAGTCATTTCTCGTTTTATTTATGCTCTGTGTATCTCCTGTGTTTGACAAGCTCTTTCTCTGGGTAATAAAGAATCATTTCTAGTTCCCTAGAACTGCTTATTTTGTCCCCTATTGTTTATTATAATGCAGGTGTGGACTATTTGTGAATTTGCCTAAGTAACAGAATTGAAGGCAGATTAGCTGTAGAGTCAAAATTTATTTATGAAGCATTAATATGGAACCTGAGACTGGAGAGGTGGCGGGTGAGGGATTTCTGTGGGAGCCGGGAATGTTCTACCTCTGGATTAGGGTGCTGGTTAGACGAGGTATGTTCAGTTTGGGAAACCCATCAAGCAGTACATTTATATGCTTTTTTGCATATGTATTGTATTTCAATTATATATACATTTAATAAAAGTGTGAAGTCACCAGTAGCTCATATTCTTGTGGGGATGTCTAGGGATTAACAATCATTAATGGACTTGGATAGTAGTAGTCAAATTTCATCTCAGGCTCATAGAATTTTAAACATGGAAGGGATCTTGAAATAATTCAGTTTAATTTTTAATTTAGAGCTGAGGAAACACAGGCCCAGAGGGAAAGTGACTTGCCCAATCCCACACAGCAAGGCAGAGGTGGATCCATCCAGCTCTCTCCTCCCAGCCAGGGCTTATCAATAACACAGCTATAGGTGAGATGGTGCAGCCAAAGACAGCTGAGCTGTTGGAGACAAATATTGTGTTTATTCAGATATTCTCTGGTGGTTTCAGTCTAAACTGAGGAATTATTTGTGTTGAAGGTCACGTACCATCCTATAGTAATCTGTGGCAAAATACTGGAATCTACATCTGAAAGTCCTTCTGTGGGTTCTTACTTCTAAGTCAAAGATCATCTGAATTAAGGCTGGATATGTGTTTGTGAAGGGAAAAGGTGATAATTTACCAGCGATTGATGGGTGCTGTTTACATATAGGAGTATTTTTAAGTTTGGAGCTAAGGTAATTTGCTTTTAGATATGCAGGATAAGGCAAGGCCATTTCTGCTTCCTACCTTTCTCCTCCCAGGGGCATGAGATGCTCAGAGGCCTGGTCCTCTGGCTGGTGGAGCCTTGGAGGCAGTAGTGAAGATCCCTGGAAGAGGAGGACCAACAAGAGGGGTGCAGATACCTGGCAAGCCCACCTCCCTTCTATGGCACCTGCCAGCCTTCTCTGACAGTCCAAACCAGGGACCAACACCGCCAATCAGGGAAGACGTACACGCACTTAATTATGTAAGTCTCATTAGTTTATGCAGAGGAAACACGTATTATGAACACACTCCACCAATCAGGGAAGACGTACACGCACTTAATTATGTAAGTCTCATTAGTTTATGCAGAGGAAACACGTATTATGAACACACTCTGGGGCCGGGCGCGGTGGCTCAAGCCTGTAATCCCAGCACTTTGGGAGGCCGAGACGGGCGGATCACGAGGTCAGGAGATCGAGACCATCCTGGCTAACACGGTGAAACCCCGTCTCCACTAAAAAATACAAAAAACTAGCCGGGCGCGGTGGCGGGCGCCTGTAGTCCCAACTACTCGGGAGGCTGAGGCAGGAGAATGGCCTGAACCCGGGAGGCGGAGCTTGCAGTGAGCTGAGATCCGGCCACTGCACTCCAGCCTGGGCGGCAGAGCGAGACTCCGTCTCAAAAAAAAAAAAAAAAAAAAAAAAAAAAAAAAAAGAGCACACTCTGGCAAGTCAGTTATTTAGCATCTCTCCCTACCTGTTCCACCTGGAAGAGGCCCATGAAATAAATGCCCTGAGTCGTTTGGGCAGTGAACTGGAAACTCAGAATCCATAACTCAGGTTGCCACTGTCAGTGTAGGAAAGGCTGTATTGGCAATTTCAAACAAATAAACTAGTTTTGGTGGGTGGGGTGGGGGGGGGTGCAGAGAAGGGAAGGGGAGGGAGGGACAGACACAGGGAAGGAGAAACAGAAAGAGGATGAGAAAGCATGCCCTAAATAAGGAGGCTGCCACTGAAGTTCGTGCTTCAGGCCAGAACAAAAGGCAGAGGCCTTTAGCAAGGCAAGTGCTGAACTCCACAGGCAAGGAAAAGAAAAGACTTTAAGCAAGGATTAAAAGAGGGAGAGAAACTCATAAACTGTGCTTGTTGTACCAGAAAGAAAAGCTTATGCATACAGTTTATTAGTTTCCACCATTGTCATTGCCTCTGGCAGCGTGTACAGTAGGAAATACCAGAAGGGAGGAAAAAAAAAAAAACTCCAAACTTAAACTTGATTCCCTTCCTGATAACCCTGTCCCGTCAAGCAAGGCGAGATAAGGGGAACAGTTCACCTTGTCCTCCTGAAGGTCAGGCCATCAGGATAGGGTGGCCTAGGGATCACCATAAAAAGAAGCCAAGTTGTTGTTGCTGTTACAACTCAAAACCCATTTTAGAAGCTGGGGCCCCAGCCAGGCTTTAGAAGTCCACAATGGACATTGTTTCAGGAATCCCCCACCCTGCAGAAAAGGGACTTACTTTTGTTCCATCGCAGCAGAGCTCTAGCTAACATCCAGCCTCAGTCCCTTTCCCACACAGCTGCCCCCGGGAGGACGCTTGCTGGTTCAGCCCAGCCTGTCTGCTCCTCCACGTTTCCCCTCCTCTAATTCTCCCCAGTTCCTCTTTCTCTCTCTCTCTTTTTTTTTTCATAGTAAAAAAAGCTGGAGAAGCTACTAGAAGTCTGGGGTTTGGACAGGAGGTGAGATCACCCTTCCAGAGGCACCATGGGGTAGAAGTGGAGAGCCAGGCACTGTCCCTGGCAAGCCTATCCTGGCCACCTCCTTCCCAGGCCCATGTGTGTCACTGGGCTCCTCAGAGTTGGTGTGACCCTGGGTTCCGTGGGAAGGTTCTGCTCCTTACTCCAGCCCAGGCCTCTTTCTGATCCGTAGGCAATGGCTGTGGTCTGGGCAGGCTGCTTTCTTCTAACCTGCCTTAGGGTTTCTTTCAGCTTAAAACCAAAAACAGGGTGCTCCATTCACACTGTTTCTAGATTCCATTATATTTAGCAAGCACTGGGCCCTGAGTATGCTGAGAAGGGCTGAGCGGCTTTTATTAGTGATTCATGAACTGGGCAGCATCCAGTCTACAAAATAGACTGGAGCTCCACTGGGTGAGGCAGAACAGTGGGTTTCTGTAAGTCAACTTGAGCAGGAACAGGGAGATAGCCTGGTGCAAAGAGCAGATTGGCTAACATCACGTCACTTCAGGTTACTCTCCTTGTGTGGGTTACAGCAGAGGGGGCTTCCTTATCACAAGCTCCGTTGAGTGGGCCCCTTTTGATTGGCTGCTGTGAATCTCTGGTTTCTTGGTAAATGGCCCTATTTGGGTGTTAGGCTACTGTCTCTCCTGTTTTCTCAAAAGGTCAGATCTTACAGGTAAACAGCTTAGGTTTCAGTTTGGTGACATGGAGCCTTAGCATGAGTGACTTCACTTTAGATTGGTTTGTCAGAGTCTAGTGCAGGAGCTCAGTCCAAATCAATGGTCTCCCATAAATTTTATCCCACCGAGAGTGTTTGTGATGTATGTGTTATGTCTGAGCACACTCCAAAGCCAAACACAGGTTGAGTCATTCATTCAATAAATGTTTACTGAGCTTCTATTTTGTGCCAGGCACTGCTCTGAAACTTACAGACCAGCAGCGAACAAAACGGATAATTTCTGACTTCATGGAGTTTATATCCTAGTTGGAGAGACAGAAAAAATACTAAATAATACTTTAAACGTTAAGGTAATCCTTCTACTAAGGAAAATAAAGCTGGGAGACAGGTCCAGAGTACGTGGTGGGAGGAATACAATATTAAATAGAGTGGTCAGGAAAGGCCTCACTGACTGCAGTATTGCTTGGGGATAGGCTGCCGTTTTGAAATCTTTCCACCTCTGCTTCCTCTTTGCCAAGTGTACAAATGATGAGGATAAAGTCAATAGCCCAAAGCCTTGCCATCAGCAGTCTGTATCTCCAATATAAGATAACGATTCCTCTCAAATATCCAAATCACAAAAGTCCAGGTCCCACCTGTCAAATCAGCAGGAAGTTTAGACTTCTCTTGAGTTTTTCTCCCAAAGATTCCTGAGAATCATGGAACGAGTTAGACTTGCCCATTAATTAGACTTGACCTTTTTTGCTACCATACAGAGAACCAGTTCAAGTCTCTGGAGGCTGGATGTCCAGCCCTCACCCAGGTACAGTGGGTTGTGGGCTCTGTGGTCCAGTTGCTAGTCAGGAGAAGTCCTGGTGGCCCCTAATTCGTGTTCACATTCACATCACTGTTCCTGTGGTTCTCTACCCATTCAGCTTGGTATTAGCGCTCCTTGCCCCTGGTCCAGCATACCCCTTCAACTTCCAAGTATGGGTCACCTTCCTTAAGTAAATTTCCTCTTGGGATTTTTATTTTCTTTTAAGTAAAAATTGGCCTTGTCCGGAAACTTACTTCATCAGACATAGTCATGTATCTTTGAATGTCTCCTCCTAGCTCTGTAAATTTGTGAATGAAGTGGAGGGCACAGCCCAGCTCTGTCTGGTGGCATTGGGGACCCAAATGCAGATGAAGCAGCTCAGGAAGTGGCAATATCTTGCTGCTCCCGCAGTGGGGCCAACACAAAGTGCTGTCACCTACATAGACATAGACACCAGTTTGTGTTTGTGTTGTGACTCTAAAAGAAAGCCATGACATTGCTTTCCACAGATTACTAGTAAAAAACTGTTCTGTTAAAATATTTGAAATATTTAAACACAAAAGTACCGACCATTCAGATTTAACAAATTGTTAGCATTTTACTATTTTGCTTAAGACCTTATATTTTTAAAGCAACAGAAACCTGGTATTCTGTGCTCTCTGATTCTATGCAGTTAGTGAGCTTGGATAGTGACAGTTCAGACAGGAAGCTTAGAGAGCAATGTGCACCATTTTATCTGAATCCATGTAGGTCTTAAGTTTCAGGTCGTAAGATTTCAGAGAGTGAGGAGATACCATTTCCTCCAAACAATTCTCTTTCAAAAAAAAAAAAAAAATCACTGGACTCTATTCAGTTCCTAAGTAGAGACAAGAGTTCAAATAGTAAGAATTATAGGTGTTACAGATATAGTTGGGGCCTTTGGTGTGTTCCTCTCAATTTCATTCTCTTTGCTCCCTCTCCTGTGGTTACTATTGCCCTGAAGCTGGTAGGTATCATTTCTGTCCATGTTTCCCACTTTACTATATGTGGATATTTTAATAAACAATACATAGTCTTTTGGTAGGGGTTTAAGTATTACTTAAACAGTATTATACTATATGCATCATTCTGCAGTTGGTTACTTTGTACTTTAGGTTTGCCTTCTGTTGCATGGATACAGTTTTCTTTTTAAATTCTTATTTCTTCTTGTAGAATTAAATCTTTTTTTTAATTTAAATTTTTTTTTTTTTTTTTTTTTTTTTTTTTTTTTTTGAGACGGAGTCTCACTGTGTCATCAGGCTGGAGTGCAGTGGCACGATCTTGGCTTACTGCAACCTCCACCTCCCGGGTTCAAGTGATTCTCCTGCCTCAGCCTCCCGAGTAACTGGGACTAACCACGCCACCACACTAACGTGAACCACCATGCTCAGCTAATTTTTGTATTTTTAGTAGAGACAGGGTTTTGCTATGTTGGACAGAATGGTCTGGATCTCTCGACCTTGTGATCCACCCGCCTCAGCCTCCCAAAGTGCTGGGATTACAGGTGTGAGCCACCGTGCCCAGTTAGAATTAAATCTTTTATTGAGGGAGCGTAAAGGTAGCTCTGAGTTTTTGCATCTCTTAAAATGTCTCTATTATGCTTTCACTCAAATGATGAAGTAGATGAGTACAGAATTGTAGATTGACAGTTTGTTTATTTCAACAAGGAAAATATTGCTTTCCTGCCATCATGCATTTCTTGATGTTGATGAGAAGTCTGCTGCCATTTCAGTTGTCATTACTCTGCAGGCGACCTGCCTTTTTTGTCTGTTAGCTTTTAAGCTTTGCAGCTTCGCAACAATGTGACTAGGTGTGGATTTATTTTTAATTAGTTTGCTTGACATATGAGGTGTGCATTTTCATGCTGAGAACTCATGTCTTTCTCAATTCTGGAAAATTCCTGTATATTCTTGAATGTAATTTTTCTGCCATTTTTTTTTTCTATTTTCTTTTGGACTTCCTGTTAGTTGTTAATCAGAACTTCTCAGTCTCTTCTTGGTAGGTTCCGATTATCTAGTGCTGTACCACAAACCACACAAAATGTGACTTAAAACAATAATTTATTGTTATTTCCCATGGTTCCACAGGGTGATTGGACTCGGCTGAGTTGTTCTCACTTGGGACCTCTTGTGCAGTTGAGGCCAGATGCCAGCTGGAGCGCAATCATCCAGAAACTTGACTGGGTTGGACGTCCAAGATGACTTACTGGCCCCATGGCTCACGGGCCCAAAATGTCGACAGCTGCTGATTCCATGGGTGGGAGCTCACCTGGGGCTATCCATTGGCACACCTACATGTTGGTTCTCCATGGGTTTTAGTCAGTTCCCCATGTGGCTCAGGCTTCTCGCAGTAGGATTACTGGCTTCTGAGAGGGAGTGTTTTAAGCACCCTGGGCAGAATCTGCCGAGAATTTTTAAGACCTAGCCACAGAAGCTCTAAATATCACCCCTACCACATTCTCTTGGTCAAAAACATCATAAGGCCAGCCCAGATTCCAGAGGAAGGGAGACAGTGTCTCTTGACAGGAGAGAAGCCTGTGTGTATGGGGAGAGATGGAATTAATGGTGACCATCTTTGCAGGAAAGCTACCACACCGTACCTCTGAAGTCTCCTCTTTACTCAGTATTTCTTTGTTGCTGTGTTGTATTCTGCATGAATTCTTCAGTACTATCTTTCAACTTAAACTAATTATCGTGACTGCATCCAAGCTAGGTTTTATTGCATCTACTGATTTTGTATATTTTATGATATTTTTTGTTTCTGATATTTCTAACTAGTTCTTTTTCCTATCCACCTTTTCTTGTTATAGAGTCACCTGTTTTGCTTAATTATGTCTTATTCTTTTTTATATTTTATTTTTTAATTTATGTTTTTGAACATGCTAACCATAACTATTTTGAATTAATTAATATTCACCAATTTGAAAGGTATTTGTGTGCTAAGATTAGTAAGATTTGCTGATGTTTGGATATGATGAGAGAGTAGGAGTGTGAAGAATAAACTCCTAGGTTATATGCCTTATTTGGATGAAGTTAGAGACCACGGAAGAAGACCCGGCTTGCAGGAGAAGGTTATAAGTTCCTTCTGAAGCCCTATTAATAATAGAGGCAGTTGGACAGACCATGATCCTAAGTGTTAATTTTAACTATGGACTAGGAGAAATATAAATACTCGACAAAGATAAGCTCCAGTTATTGATCCAAGGATAATTCAATAGCTAATCTCAAGATCTACCTTCATTTATTTATGAACTTATTTAATTCTTCGATATGCAAGTGCATCAATATGCTGTTAGCAACTTTGATCGTCCTTTCTTTAAAGTTGCCATTATTTACTTCTAAACATTTTCCTATTTCATCCACTATCATGGACCCAAATCTCTGCTTCAGAAGTATTCTCAGAAATGAAAGTAAGGGAAATGACGGAGAAAGTGAGGGCAGAGATGAACATCAGATCCAAAATTCATCTCTACCAATTGCTCTGTATGTTAGGAGGAAATAACTTCTAATGCTTTGTTACTTCTTTCTTTCTTTTTTGGAGTGCCTCCATTTATACCTCTGAGTTTCTCTTCCCCTTCACTTTGTCATTTACCTGCCTTGCTTGTTCTGGCCCAGACTGGGAGTCAGAAGAGTTGACTCTGAGCACAGTGAGGTCCAAATTCTGGTGGGATGACAGAGGGGAAGGGAATCCTGCACGTCGGAGGTGAGCCGTGCTCCCCTGGATGACTGGCACAGCCAGTTCTCCCCGAGATGTACTGCCAGGGGAGCATGTTTGAGAATGATTGCAAGAGATATTAACACACTTCCTCCCAGACTTATAGGCTAATGATTTTATAATTGAGACCCAGAAGTCTCATCTTAAGTTAATGAAGTGATAGGATGCCTCTTCAAAAGCACTTGGTAAATATTCATTGATGAATGAATGAAGAAACAGACCTAGATAAATTAAGTAATGACAGAAAACAATAGCAGCAAACCCAAAGAGTGGTGACTGTGTGCTCCCAGTGCCCGCTGACTAAGGGGTTTCATGCAGTTGGAATTCATTACGCCTCACAGTAACTTTATAAAGTGGGTACTTTCTTATCTCCATTTTCAGATTGAAACCTGAGACAAGCGAGGTTTCACAGCCAGCAAGTGGCAGAGCTAGGACTCAACCCCCTACAGTCAGGCTCTAGCATTTGGCACTACTATCCAACCCTCTCTGCCTAAGTAACCTGTCCAGGTTCCTGCATGGAGATTACTTATCACCAGGTTTGTCTGACATCAGACTATGTGCTTTCAGCCACCATTCTCTATTATTTCTCTAAAGGATCATTGCCTGTCAAGGAAGTTTCTTGTGAGGGAACCCTCCAGCTTCAGGCTGCTTCCTTTACCTAATCGATGAGTCAGTTACTCTCTCTTACAAAAGAAAAGACAGAGTCAAGAAATCTTAAAACTAATTGCTGGTTGTCATGTAGTGCAAAAAGAAAAAAGAAAAAAAGAAGAGATATATTTGTTTGACTAAATTTTCTACTCATCCGTCTTCCTGGGAAACCAACTAAAGTTATTCCCCAAAAGTCACAACACAAATCTTTAGCAAAATGAGGACTTGCAAAGAGGCACACCTCAGTATTTACAGTCAAAACAGATGATGGAGGCCACCTACTCCAACCTGCTCATTTCACAGGTGAGACACCCGGGCACAGAGAGGTTCAGTGTGTCTTATTCCAAGTTATGCACCTGATGAGTGGCGGAGCCAAGACTAGAAGCAGATCTCTTGACTCCCTGCTTAACAAGCTCTGCGTTATTCCTGTTCAGCCTCAGGTTTCTCTCTGTGCCTTGAGCAGTTAGCGTTTCATCCACTCATTATTCAGTCACTTATTCACCCCCATCCCCTCAAATATTTACTGAGTGCTTTCTCTGTGCCAAGCTCTGTTCTCTGTGCTCGTCTTCGAGTGGGAAATAGGAAAGATATAATTTCTGCATCCATGGAGTTTACAATCAATTGAGGGAGACAGGCCCCAGATAAACAAATTAAGAAATAAACAAGAAAATGTCAGGGAGTGAAAACTGCGGTGATGAAAACAGGTGTGAAAGAAAGGGGCCTACTGGAGCCCAAGGGTTGCAAAAGGTCTTGTGGGAGTTGCATTTAAGCCACTTCTTGAGTTGTGACAGCGAGGAAGAGCATCACAAGGCCAAGGCCGGTGGAGAAGCACGTGCTAGGAGTGTCTGAAAAGCAGGAAAATAGGACCATGGGAGGGAGGGAGAGGGGGCTGGGATGGTGAATTTTATGACTGGACTTGACTGGGCCACAGAGTGCCCAGTTTAAACACTATTTCTAGGCATATTTTTGAAGTTGCTTGAAGATGAAATTAGCATTTGAATCTGTGGATTCCGTAAAGTAGATCTGGCTTGGTGTGGGTGAGCATCAGCTAATTCCTTGAGGGCAAAAGGCAGAGGGAGGAGAAATTTACCCCTTTGCTTCCTGCCATGTACTTAAGCTGGGACATTAGTCTTCGGCCCTTTGACTGGGATTTACAACCTCAGCCTCTGGTTCTCAGGCCTTCAGACTTGGACTGGAATTATACTGTCGGTCTCCTCTCCAGTTTGCAGACAGCAGATCATGGGATTTGATCTGCTCAGTCTCAATAATCATGTGAGTCAATTCCTCATAATAAATGTGTGTGTGTGTGCGTGTGTATTTATATACGCATACCTCCTATTGGTCTTGTAGTTCTCTGGAGAACCCTGACTAATACAGAGGTGACTTACTTTGTTGAGTGTGACAGTCAGATCAAAAAGACTTGTCAAGCCATTAAGAAAGATGATTACAATGCTATATAGCAAGCTGGAAATTGATCACGATATAATGTGGGAGAAGAAAAGCAGGATATAATTATATGGAAGCCATGACTACAACTCTATGAAAATATTGAAAGCAAAATGATTCAGATGGTCACATAGAGTTGGAGGATTATGGATAATGTGGTTTCTTTTTTCCCCATTTCTTTACTGTTTCCAATTTTTCTCTGTGCTTCGTTGCTTAAATTAAGAACTGAAATGGGTAAAAATAAACTGTAGCTGATGCTTTAAAAAAAAGAACTAGGCCCCAGAGTGTTCTAGATTAGTCTTGAGATATATTTTTCTTAACTTAAATATTTTAAAGTAATATATACATATAGATTTTAAAAATCAGAGTAGACCCTACCCCTTCCCAACTCCAAGTTACATTCTCCTGAAGAATTTCTTTCAAGTCTTTTGGCTGTTTATTTTCTTCTTATAGTAATTCTTTTTTTTTTTTTTTTGAGACAGAGTCTTGCTCTGTCGCCCAGGCTAGAGTGCAGTGGCGCTATCTCAGCTCACTGCAAGCTCCGCCTCCTGGGTTCATGCCATTCTCCTGCCTCGGCCTCCTGAGTAGCTGGGACTACAGGCGCCCGCCACCACGCCTGGCTACTTTTTTTTGTATTTTTAGTAGAGACGGGGTTTCACCGTGTTAGCCAGGATGGTCTGGATCTCCTGACCTTGTGATCTGCCTGCCTCGGCTTCCCAAAATGCTGGGATTACAGGCGTGAGTCACTGCACCTGGTCTTCTTATGGTAATTCTTATATTTTTAAATAACATGCCTCTATTTCTACTGCTTGATTTCCCATCATCCTAGGAATTCTTTTTATTCTCTGCAACTTTAGATTCTACTTTTTCTTAGTTCCCATCTTGGTTTACTTTATTGACTTACTGTTTTACTGGGACATAATGTTTTTTGAGGAAGAATGCATGCAAAATAAACTTGCAGGTTTGAATAAGCCTTCATTCTATTTTACTATTTGATTGAGAATTTGGCTGGATGTGTAACTGTAGGTGAGAAATAATTTTTTGTTTAGTTTTTTGAAAGCATCACTCCACTGTCTGTGAGGTTTTACTGTGACTGTTGAAAGTTTAATAACATTCTCATTTCTAAGTTTTTATGTATGACTTACTCCTCCTACTCCCTACACCATCTGTTTTAAGTTCTTCTCTTTATCCCTGTTATATTAGAATTTCACTCAATGTGACTTGTTGTGGATCTTCTTATTATTCATTTTACTTGATACTCAAAGGTCCTTTTCCAACTGAAAACATGTACCTTTAAATATGGGGAATTTGTGTTTCCTAATTTTGCTTGGTTTTCTGTTTTCTGCTTTTGGAACCCCTACTACTTGTATGTTGGACTTCTTGATAGATGTCATATTTTCTTTTCTTTTCTCTGTAATTTTCTATCTTTTAAATTCTATTTCCTGAAAGAGATCTTCAACTTTTATCATCCAGTTCCTTCTATTGAATTTTTAAATGTATGCTATGATGTTTCTAATTTTAAAAAAAACGGTTTCTCTTTCTGTGGATGTTCCATTTTATAACATTTAATTCTTGCTTCTTAGATGCAATGTTATCCCTTATCTTTCAATATTAATTATAGTTTGTTAACATTGTAGTTTTCCTCAGTACTTGCCTTGATTCTATTTCCTCCTACTTTCTTCCACGCCTCCCCCCACAAATTATTTGTTTTGATGTATGGCTTTCATATTAGGAGCTTTCATCAAATGTCTGTTAAAACATGGCCATCTCTTTACATTTCAGACTGGGACACAAAAGAGATGACTGGAAACTGGATAGGAGAGGGATAAGGCTTATTTATGGAGAGTAGACTTTCTTCACAATAGGACAAATAGTGGGCACTTTCTGGTTGCAATAGGGGAACCCCTAGAAATATGGGTTCTTAGATTTGGGGGGATGGGTTCAGTCATCAGTCTTTTTCTCCAGTGACCAAATTTCTAATCTGCTTTCTGGGAATTAGGGTTGGAGTGGTAATAATAGTAATATATAAGTGTGGGAACGGGAGAGAGGCTGTCACTGAATCCAGTGTGCTTTCAGCTATGTTTGGTGTCAAGGTTAGACCTCTTTCAACTCAATTTCTCCTGAGACAAAACTTACAGTCTTTGGAATGGAGGAATACCAGCCATCTTGCTTAGAGGGAAACAATCCAGGCTCAGTTACTCCTTGTACAGACTTTTAACCAGTCTTCTAGTTTTTAGCCCCACCCCTCATCCCAGTCTTCTGGTGTATGTGGTGCTTCCAACCTTGAAGACTTTCCAGGGTCTTATAAAGAGATAATAGAGAAGACGGAGGTAATATAAATGTTACTGGACTAGCGAAAAGTATCAATCTACTGATCTGGGAAACAACCCATCTTAGACGAAATTCAGACATTTAAAGAAATTCAGACATTATAGCAGACATTTAAAAACTTAATAGAAGGGATTGGAGATAAACATTGAAGAAGTCTTTCAGGAAACAAAATTTAAAAGATAAAAATTTGCAGAGAAAAGATAAGAAAATATGATATCAATCAAGAAGTCCAACATGCAAATACTAGGGGTTCAGAAAGGAGAAAACAGAAAACCAGGGAGGGGCAAAATCATTACCCTCTAAGACTACACTCTCATAGACTAACTTGTTGTTGGATCTTTTTATAGGAGCTTAGCAAAGTTCATAAAGCTGAAGCTTAACTTAGCACTTATGCAAATATTTAATTTGTTATAGTATGTAATTTTTAAGACATTCAAAAGAGTATACCTGATGTATCTACATGTTAAAAGCCTAATAATAAAATGAGTACTAATGAATACACCTTCAACTAAAGAAAAGTAGCATGTTACCAATATTAGTGAATTTCATCTAAGATGTATTATTTCCTGGATCAGTAGATGGATACTTTTCATTTGTTCAGGAACATTTACATCTCTTCCATTTTCTTCATTATCTCTCTGTAAGGCTCTATCACACCTTCTCACTTTGTCTTCCAGTTTTCTTAACCTCTCCCTCATATTTCCCACCTTGTCTCTTTATATTTGCTGAATGTATTTTAACAAGGGTATCAGTATATTTGGGCAATAGAGCTTGCCATAATGTCTAGTCTGTCATACTCCTGGTAAAGAAAGTTCCAGGTCTCATCCAGCTTGTAATGTTTAATTGGCATCAGTAACCTGCTCTCATCTCCTTTTCTTTTTTTTTTTTTTTTGATGTGTGTGACTGTAAACATCTTCAATTCCTTTTCTATCATTTTAGAGGGGTTCCAGGAGAAATATGCAATAAACACTATATGGTTTGGCTATGTTTCCACCCAAATCTCATCTTGAATTGTAGCTCCCATAATCCCTATGTGTTGTGGGAGGGACCTAGTGGGAGGTAGTTGAATCATGGGGGTGGTTTTTCCTGTGTTGTTCTTGTGATAGTGAATAAGTTTCATGAGATCTGATAATTTTCTAAAGGGCGGTTCTCCTGCTCATGCTGTCTTGCCTGCTGCCATGTAAGACATGTCTTTGCTCCTCCTACGCCTTCTGCCATGATTGTGAGGCCTCCCCAGCCATATGAAACTGTGAGTCAAGTAAGCCTCTTTTTCTTTATAAATTACCCAGTCTCCGGTACATCTTTATTAGCAGCATGAGAACAGACTAATACAAACACTCTTGTTCAATCTGAAATGTATAAATGGAAGTTGGTTAGGCGTCTTTTAAAATTGTGCAGCATTGCATTCGGGGGTCTAATATCTCCAAACAAGTAAACTTGTATAGAAGTCTACGGAAATAATCATGTGATATACTTTTGCCTAAGTGAAGTTATTGGGACAAATCCCCAACTGGCATTGCAAGTGTTTCCCTTTGGCATCCTCAGTAGGGAACCATCTCGTGGATAGAAGGATTCTTTCTGAGACTTATCCAGATGGAAATCTTCACTTCAAAAATAACTCTTTGTATTTCATAACAAAATCTTCAGAAAAAATACATTAGTCATCTTTATTAAAAAGCTGAACAACTTAATTTGATTTAGAGACAAGGAAAGACCAAAATGCTCATGTTAAACCCATTCCTTTCCTCGTCCATGAAGAAAGAGTAAGTCTTCAAATGGCCACTTCTTAGTCTGAGTGACTAGAAAATCACTCTACTGGTGCATAATGATGGCTGGGTGATCACTGGTTAATGACACAACTTATTGATTTCACAACTTCTTTGAACTGAACATCTCTCTGTAAGCCTAAATCCTGGATATGTGAAGTATGAAAGTATTTCATGACAAGATATTAGTATGTACCAGCTTTATATTTAGACCCAAGCCCTGACCCTCCCTGACACTCCCTATTTCCTTTGTGAACTAAGAATCTGCCCACAAACGACAGTCTGGGTCATCTCTTTCCTGTGATCAGGTAGGGTCCTTCCTGACAAGGCCCTGCCGCCTCCTGGCCTTGACTATCCCTGGGCAGTAGCCCCTGGGGTGGACCTGCTCTCTTGCTCTGACAAGCAGTCATCTGTCTTAGCGCACAGGCTCTAATTACCCCTGCCATTAGCCTGCTTGGCAACTGCAGATGTTATTAATGATGGTGAAATTATCCAATGCCTTTCAAAACTCCAGAACCACTCGATGTTTGTCCCCGTGACCTCTCACAGCACTTCATTTCTTTATTCACTTTGCTGCTGTATTGAACCTTAACCTTGAGTGTGAGATGAAAAAAAGAGGAGGAGAATGTCACTCTCTCCAACATTCCTTTATTCCCTTTCCTAGCCCCTCACCCCCTACTTATTTGGGGATGTAACCCAGCACCATCCTCACTGCCATGCTGTTTGTCAGCAGGGAGCTCTTGATGGTATGGACGTGCCATTCTTCCCTGCCTCTAGACATCTCATAGATCTTTTTTCACAAATTAAAAGTAACTTGTTGCTCCTTATTAGAAAATCAATATATTTTCATGTCTGAGAAAATTAGAAAAATGCAGATAAGCAGAAAGAGGAAAAATAAATCCATACTCTCACCTTCCAGAGATAAACAATGTTCAAATTTTATAGTATATCTTTACAGACATTTCTCTATAGGAAGATATGAGATGATACTGTTATAATAATAATCACCACAACTAACATCTGTCGACACTGTTTGGATTGCTTGGGCGTGTATTAATTGATTCACTAAATTGTCTTAAGAACCCTATGAAGTAGGTTTAATTTTTTTTCTTTTTTCTTTTTTCTTTCTTTCTTTCTTTTTTTGAGATGGAGTTTTGCTCTTGTTGCCCAGACTGGAGCATAACGGCGCTATTTCAGCTCACTGCAGCCTCCACCTCCTGGGTTCAAGCAATTCTCCTACCTCAGCCTCCCAAGTCACTGGGATTACAGGCACCTGCCACCATGCCCAGCTAATTTTTGTTATTTTTAGTGGAGATGGGGTTTTACCATGTTGGCCAGGCTGGTCTCGAACTCCTGACCTCAGGTGATCCACCTGTCTCGGCCTCCAAAAGTGCGGGGATTACAGGCATGAGCCACCGCGCCAGGCCAAAGTAGGTTTAATTTCTATTGCCATTTTGCAGGTGAGGGCACTGAAGCAGGGAGCGATTACAAATACTGCCCAAAGCCTCGCAGCTATTGAAGTGGAAGAAGTGGGAGCTGAACCCAAGTTGTCTGCCTCTAGGCTCTGAATTCTTCAATAATAAATTATATTATCATCTAACCTGCTTTTTAAATTTCACAAAGTCTAAATATCTTTCTTTGTTACTCTCAATCCACCACACGATTTTGAATAATTATGAAGACTGAGTAGAATTCCAAAATATGAACATGTTGAAATTTCTTCAACCAAACTTTAGGGCGATTTTCTTTTTCTTATATTTACTTTTATTTTATTTTTTGCTATGATAAACAACACCTGGATGTTTTTTTAATGAGAGAATTCCTTCAGGAATTTGGCTGTAGGGAAAGCAAAGATAAATAGACAACGTAAACAATGTTCAGTTTATTTCACACTTGCAAGTGAAAGCTTGATATACTCCTTGGTTCAGTTCATTATTTCTAAGAGATATTTGTCTACTTTTAAAAATGCTAATAATTATTGAACATTTTCTATGTGTCAGCCACATCTTATTTGTGCTGGTTAATTGCTGATACTTACTCACAAGTAATTCAGGCTCAAAAGGAGATTCTGGTAAAGTCAGAGAGGAGGAAAGGAGAAGATTTTCTGGATGTCTCTGCCCCTGTTACATCCTGCCCTTTTCCTAGGTATTCCCAACTGAGCATCAGCTTTTTCATTTCCTTTTCCTTCCTCCCTCCTTTCCTCCCTCCCTCCTTCCTCCCTCTCTCTTTCTTTCTTTCCTGAGCCTGAATATTCTGTTTTTTCCCTTAGCTGGAAACAGCTCAAATGTTGACAATCCAGAAACCCTAATGTAGCTTTAATCTAATTCCTGTTCTGGAAGGACATTTTTGGCATACCATTTTGTCTCATCTGAGTGATGGACTAGGTCTATATTTGGCCAGTTAATCCACCACAGCAGAGTCTCTTTGGAATTTTTAGCTGATTGTCAGCCAGTCTGTAAAATGTATTTGAATTGACCTCTGGCTGATAAGATAGACTAAATATCTTCATAACTTCATAATAGGTCCATTTTTCCATGATTCAGAGTACACAGCCAGGGCCCAGGCAAGTCACTGATTGAATAATATGTAGACAGAGACCGTATCTATTTATTTATTTTTCTACTCCATGTAATGATGCCTAGCACACAGGGAGCATTAGACATGTATTTGTAAAGTTGAAGAGGAACTGTCAGGAGATCTGGGTTCCAGATTAGTAAAACGAGTTAGTAGCTGTTGGAGTGAGGCTTATTATTAACTACTTTGCCCCTCAATTGCTGCATACACATTACCCGCTTAGGAACTCTTGGCAATCCAGTGAAATAACTCCTGAAGCTCTGTGATTTCCACAGAATTGTGTTCTAGGTTCTTAAGGTATTAACTTTCAAGACAGAGTAAAAAAATATTGACACTCTTTCTTATTTTGAAAGCTACGGAATTTAATTCCAGGATATTGTGCACGGCAAACAGGTGACCTCTTAGATATTTCAGCTTCCCCCGCCCCATTTTGACATAGATTGCAGATGAAATTTTCATGTAGGATCCCTTCCCATGAGTGACCTAATATGGGAATTATGGGCTATGACAAGGATGAGAGAGGCTGTGGAATCATGTACCATTCTTAGTCCACTAATATAACCCCACCCTTCTCTCCCACTTAAGAAAACACATTAGCTAAGACATATTTCAAAACTACCACAATAAAACTGTGGGGCAGTGGTGCAGGAATAGACAAATTGACCAAAAAATGGAATATGCACCTGGACACCCAATCGTGTGTCCATGGGAAACTGGTATACAATAGAGCCGCTTCCCAATTCCGTGGGAGGAAGCTGGATCACTTAGTGAATAGTGTTGGGATAAATGACTCACTGTGGAAAAAACCAAAGCTGGATGGCTACCTCTCAATACAGACAAAAATACATTTCAAATGGACTAAGGACCCAAGTATAAAGGGAAAAGACACAAATCTTACAGAAGAGTCTATAGGCATCTATTTTTGTGGCTTTGTAGTTTTGTGCACATTTCTTAACCAATACCCAAACAACATAAACCATAAGGGGAAAATTGATGGGTCTGACTATCTAAAAAATTAAAGATTTCAGTTCAAAACAGTTAACCTGCCTGTCCAGTGGCATGGAAAAAGATGTTCACAGTGTCTAAAATCAGTAAGGAATTAATGCCCCAAGGAACTCCTGCAGATTGGCAAAAAAAAAAAAAAAAAAAAAAGGATCAGAAACTCACATAAGAGCTAGATGGGCAAAGGATATGGGCAGTTTGTAGAAGGAGAAACCCAAATTGCTATTAAGCATGTGAAGAGATACCCACTTCACTGGTAATCAGAGAAATGCAAATTTAAATTATAACACGATCCACTTTAAAATAATTAGATTGACAGAAATTGGAAACCTTATTAATATCAAGTGCTGAAAGGATGTGGGTAAAAGAGAGCCCTCTGACACTGCTGGTGGGAGTGTAATATCCTATGCTTCGGCAATCCCACTCCTAGTGCCACCCCCAGAGACAGACCTGCACAGATCTGTGAGGGGACATCTCCGTGGGTGGTTCTTGAGGCACCATTTATGCATGTGTGTGTGTGTATGGTAGAGTCAACCGAGGTGTTCATCCCTAGGGCAATCGAGGAAGCAACTGTGCTGGATGCAAGGCAGTCAGCAATAATGATTAGATTTCAATATAACAGCAAGGAGAGATTCCAAAAAAACAGCTGGATGAAAAAAGTAACAGAGAGAATGAGATTTATAGCCCATTGCCTTTTGTAAATTAGACATTAAACATGCACACACAAAGCAATATTATATATTATTCAAGGATGTCCATATATCTACATAAATATAGGAATAAGGGGATCTGGAGGGAGGGGGAGTGAGAGTGGGATGAGCGAGTTGGAGGGAAAACAACAACAGCATTGTTGAAGGGCTTTTTATGAATCTATGAGTGTACCATGCACTAAACAGTAGAATTAATGCAACTCTGTGGATCTGCGGTCCAAAAGACAGGAAAAGGAAGTAAAATAAAATTGGAATGCGGGTGAATGAGAGGTATCCTTATGGTAATAATCTTGAAATATTGCTTATAGTCTGTGTAATAAATCATTGATAAACTTCAATTCTCCATTATTTGTAATAGTTTACTTGCAACACTTCCCAGCTGTCAGGAACCCCGGGGCTGAGAGCCCTAATGGGAGCCGTTTGTGTTCATAGTTCTTTGCCTGACATAATCCTACAGAGGTGAACTTAGCCACAGAAACTAAAAGAGGCAGCCTCAATATTCAAGGAGCAATTAGGAGAGAGACTTGGAAAGGGTTTGCAATTACTATTCCATAAAGACCTAGTCTGAATACCTCTTTATCCATATTTTATTTCCTCCATCTAAAATTTAAAGTCTTCCCCTTATATTTGTTGAATGAAAAGCGGAAATCTAAATAACTCTAACATTATTTCCCTAATTCCCACAGCCTGCACTGCTCGGATGTCAGTCTCTAAATTCCTAACACAAATGAACAGAAGACAAAATCATTTGCAGGATTCTGAAATGAAGTTTTTCAGTGGAGCACAGAGAAACAGTTAAATTTTGCAAAGCTGTGAAACTGGAGAGGGGACTGTCCTCCAAATCTACCAACCGGAGACCTGGAAGGAATTACTTGCATGAGATTCATTTCTCTCCGTCTTTCTCTTTCTGCCCTCTCCCCGCCTATTTGCACCAAACTCACCTGCCAATTTCATCAGCGATACTTGAATGGATTTTCTAACCTGCCCCACTCCAAATTGATCAGTTAATTAAGTTGATCTCTACGAGATTGTTAAAGAACCAGGTCTTTTTCCTTTCATATTATGCAGTTCCAAGTAAACTCCCTTTACTCTGGTATCCTTATTAGAGGCACACATCACAGGAAGTGAAGCATTCCTTACGAAAATCTTAATCTGCACACAAATAGATTTTTCTCGATGTGAATTTGGACTTTTAAAAGCATGCTTACTGGAAATACATTTTGCAGGCTCGTTTCCAGATCAGAATTGAGTGATTTTCTATTATTTATTTATTATTTGTCACTTTAAAATATGCAGTTCTTGGGATCATGCAGAATTGCTGTATATTTGCTTTATGTATTTGCTTTGAAGATTAGAATAAAACTGGTAGATAATGTGGATATCTCTTGTGATCAATGGCTGTGAGGCAATGTGTGTGGCTTTGGCTGCCGAGTCTTGAAGTGAGGTCACTCCTCGGATCTGAATGTGTGTGTGCATTGTTCATAACTGGAATTGGTTTAGGAGGAAGTCAGACCAGTGTCCTGGGTACTAAGGCCCTCTGAGGGGCTTCCAACCACTTGCAGACCATTATCTCATTAGTTCACAAAATACTCCAGTGAGGAGGAAAGGAAGGAAGACGCTAATGGAGTAATGAAATGGTAGAAAGCACTTTGCTAATGTAGCCATCACTTCCTCTTCCCCTGCCCCTAATCGCAAAGCCTGGATGCAGAAACTGAGGCAGAGAGAGCTGAAATTACTGACCCGAGGCCCCTGGAGAGTCAGCAGCAAAAGGAAGACGGGGATGCTGCTCCTCAGCACGCTGATGGAACTTTTTTTTTTTTTTAAAGAAATGCTTAAATAAGGGCTAAATCGCTCACTTAAGATAACAGCAACCTTTTATTTCTAAACCAACACGGGGTGTGGATAGCTGCGAAGTCAAAAATGTGCTGAGAAGAGGGGTGGGCACTGGGCCAAGATAAAGCTGTCGACAGGCTCTCAGAAGTGGCCACTTCGGGGTGCAGCTGGGCTCTTCTGCCGACTCAGTACTTTGCTGATAAGTACAGTTCAATTTGGTTCACATCTTTATAGACACACACACGATACGTATTAAACTGACCTCATCTGCTCTAATTCCTCAGGTGTTTCACCAAGGCCTTTGGGGCTATTTTCTTAAAGAAAATAGCTTTGATAAAGCCTTTCGTTTTCAAAGAAGATGATTTGGTTTAAGTTTCTTCCCTGCTTTAAAATAATGAGCCTATATCTCCTTGGAAAGTGTTCTGAGAGTCATCTAACAGGACACTTCTATTTGTTTTCTTTTCTTATTCAAGGGCTTTATCGTATGACTCGCAGTCACTATCAGTACATCGTGCGGGCCCTGGGCTCCTCTCCGGGGTCCCCTGGGTTCCTCTGCTCTGTTTTCATGGTCTTTAAGCTTCCTCCTCTAGGGTCTAGGAAATCTTTTTTCTTTGGGGAAGTGGGGACTAAGGTAGAAATGGCTAGTAAGACATAGGTCAAAGGAATAAATCTTTCATGGTGGAATTGCAGGCATGTGGGATAATTTGTGAGAAGAGGGAGTTTTATGACACTCCACCAGGCAGTCTACTTGGAAAGGTCAACCCCACCAGGAAAAAGACAGCATCATTCTTGAAAAACCCAGATGCTATTGTTTCCCCTGAGAGTCAGCCTACTCAGCACTTCCTAAAAGTTGAGAATGTGAATGAATACATGGGATTCATTCGTTCATTCATTCATTTATTCAACAGACACCAAAAATGAATAAGTAATCGCCCCTTATATCAGGGAACTCACAGACATATAAACAAGTTATTGAAGGTCAGGGTAGTCATAAGAAGGATAATAGAGGGAGATTTAGAAAGCCAGGATTTCTGACATAAAAGTGGAAGTATTCAATGAATTTATAGACAATCAAAATTCAAGAAGACATTTATAGGCCCTGGGTCCTAGGCGAAACTGGCAGGGAAACATTTAATGGAGATAAATACATGATCCAGCACACGTATAAAAAGACCAAAGGATAATACTTGATGGAGATAAATACAGCATCCAGCATAGGAGTAAAAATACCCATGGGATAATAACAAGATTGGGGATACCTCCACATGATGTGGTTGGCAAGGACATACACTAGTGGGTCAGGTCCAATCATGGCCCCGCCATTACTTCTTCCATGACTGTGGCAAATTTTCTTCACCTCTCTGTACTTCAGTGTCCTCATCTATAAAATGGAAGCAATAATAGGTCCTACCCAAAAGCATTGTTGGCGAGATTAAATGAAATGATACCTTTCAAGTTCTTAGAAAATTGCCTGGCAAAAACATCAGCACTCAGTAAGATCTAACAGGGATTATTATTACTCACAAAGGGTTCTTTTAGAAAAGCAAAAAAGAAAGATCCCAGACTTTTAATTTACAACTTGCCCAGCTGCAGTCAGCAGTTCTCTGATAAGCTCATTGGGTTGTACGCTGGTCTAAAAGGGCAGGAGGCAGCGTGCAACTCACTACTTTATACCTGGTATTCAGTCCAAAAGAAGAAAGCGTCATCCTGGGGTTTTCTATAGGCAAGAAGAGAAAATCTGGATATGGTTGGACACCTACTTAAGCCATTAGGGAGGCAAATATCAATAGGACCAGAGAGAAAACAGGCCCACTGTGCACTTCTGCGATATGTGACCCTACCAGAGAGAACCTTTCCTGATAGTGAAAACCTCTCAACAATGAACTCAGTCTCTGCAACCACGACAGTCTCGAGGAGGAAGGAAATTTGGAAGTATTTAAAGAAGCCAAAGTAGCTGCAATGGACTTAATGAGCTCAGGTTTCACAAAGACTTTTGCAGGGAAAAAACACACAACCAAGAATGATTACAAGAGGAGTATTGGCAAGGTGAAAGTTTAAAATGAGCTGAGGCATGCAAGAAACTTCTAAAGACAACAAAAAGGACTTAATGACGTTCCAGGCAAGAAGCTCAGGGAAGACAGCGGCAGATCTAGAGCTTGGAGTTGATGGTGAAACTGTAGCTGGGCAGTCTGGAGAGGGCAGAACTCTGCAAGACTTGCTTTTGTCTCTTTTATCCAACAAGGAGAATGGTAGAACAGAATGCAAAGAAAGAATGAGCACTGGCCAGTGACATGGAAGCCAGTGAGCTTTTTTTAATTTTTATTCTTATTTTTTTTTGAGACGGAGTTTTGCCTAGGCTGGAGTGCAGTGATGTGATCTTGGCTCACTGCCATCTCTGCCTCCTGAGTTCAAGCAATTCTCCTGCCTCAGCCTCCCGAGTAGCTGTGATTACATGCACATGCCACCATGCCTGGCTAGTTTTTGTATTTTTAGTAGAAGATAGGGTTTCGCCACGTTGGCTATGCTGGCCTCAAACTCCTGACCTTGTGTTCCGCCGACCTCAGCCTCCCAAAGTGCTGGGATTATAGGCATGAGCCACCGTGCCCAGCCCATCAGTGAGCTTTTAAGAAGCATGTGGCTGCTCTTGATGAGTTCAGATCTCTAGAATAAATTAATGATGTTGCAAGGTACTGAGGCAATTTGCAAATCAGATTCTCAGTCATTACTTCTTGAAATTTAAAGAATCTTAGGGAAATGAAGATGTGCTGGAAAAAAAAAAATGCCCATGAGCACATCTCACCATTTTTCAAGATGGAAAACAAGTTCATTTTACAGACTACAGATAGTTAAGCATGTTGTCCAGCTTGCACAGGAATTGATCACGGAAGGGTTAATTGGTGAACACTTCGCCGAGAATGTGGAGACCATGAATATATGGCACAGGCTGACAAGGAACAGGTTGCAACAGGCTGATCTCAACTCTTCTCTTCTTCCTCTTTCTTTTTCATTGGTGTTTTGGGACCAGAGTCTTGAGAGGTCAACTGAATTGTGTGTTTGGATTCCTTCCTCCATCTCTCCCTCCCTCCCTCCCTTCCTTCCTCCCTCCTTCCCTTCATTTCCTTCCTTCCTTTTCCTTTTTTTTCCTTTCTTTTCTTTTTTATGTCTTTCTTTTCTTTCTTTCTTGACAGAGTCTTGCTCTGTTGCCCAGGCTGGAGTTTGGTGGCATGATCACAGCTCCCTGTGCCTCAAACTTCTAGACCCAAGCAATCCTTCAAACTCAACCGCCCAAGAAGCTGATATTACAGGTATGTGCCACCATGCTTGGCTAATTTTTTTCTACTTGTAGAGACAGGGTCTCCTTATGTTGCCCAGGCTGGTCTTGAACTCCTGGGCTCAAGTGATCCTCCTGCCTCAGCCTCCCAGGGGTTACAGGCGTGAGCCATCATGCCCAGCCTTGTGTTTGGACTTCAACAAAGCATTTGATAGTTCTCTCAGGATGTTGTTGAGGGTAAGAAAAATAAAAATAGGCTGGTTCCCAAGTAATGAAAAAACTTGGGAACTGCTTGAGTGGCTGTACTTAATGGTTGTGATCATGGAAACTCTCAGCCCATAGGGGTGTTTCTAGTGGTGAAAAAAGCTTTATTTCCTCCGGTCGAGTTCACATATTTTGTTGTTGTTGCTATTCATGATTACTATTTATTACAAGCCCACTATGTGTCAGATGAGATGTGATATATATGCATATAACATCATTTAATTGAATTTTTATAAAACTGTGGGATAGATATTATGTTATAGAAAGGTTAAATAACTTTCCTGAAGGTACACTGAGATGAAGGCAGAGAGTGGGGATTTGAGCCCTAGAACCCAAAGTCATTGCTCTTTCCTTTATACCAAAGGCTCAAAAGCTGAAGTGGTGGGAGGAGTGGTGAACAAGGGAGATGAGATCATCAGGACCCAACATGGTATCATCAGGGGCATAGACTGAATCCCAACAAGAAGCAATTTAACTGGGAAAATTTAACTTCCTACCCCACAGTGTTCCCACATAAGTACAGGATGGAATAGACATGGTTTATTATGTGAACAAGACTTAGCTGACAGGAATCTGAATCTGAGACAATAGTGTTCTGTGGCAGCCAAAAAACAAAACAAAACAAAAACTCTAACTAATTAGATTTTGGTCTACCTTGAGAGAATAGCACAGCTACAATGAGATTTGGACAAAGAAGACAGAAAAAGGTCTATGTCTGCTGTTTGGGTCCATTAGTGTAATGATGGATTAAAGAGATAAGGCAGAATTCCTCACCCCGATTTTTTGTCTGTCTTTATTTTCAGAAAAACACTAGGACTACAAAATATACACCAACTGCTGGTGAGAGAGAAATGTGGCGTTAGAGAATGCTGTTTCTGCTGTTTCCCAGAACGACTCTTTGATAGGGCTGTAGAGAGAGTTCCAGGGGAAAGCAACCAACAACCACATCATATGCAAACAAGGGAAGGAGCCAGGGGTTTGGGGCTGGGAGGAGAAGGCTTTAGAAGCCATCTCAACTGGTCTTCTCACACTGAAAGGGCCATCAAAAGTACAAGTCTGCTAATTTTCCAGGACACTGGTTTTCAAAGCTGCTTGGCTATTACCTACAGTAAGAATTATATGTTGGCCTCGTGCGGTGGCTCGCGCCTGTAATCCCAGCACTTTCGGAGGCCAAGGCGGGCGGATCACGAGGTCAGCAGAGCTAGACCACGGTGAAACCCCGTCTCTACTAAAAGTACAAAAAATTAGCCGGGCGAGGTGGCGGGAGCCTGTAGTCCCAGCTACTCGGGAGGCTGAGGCAGGAGAATGCCATGAACGTGGGAGGCGGAGCTTGCAGTGAACCGAGATAGCACCACTACACTCCAGCCTGGGCGACAGAGCAAGACTCTGTCTCCAAAAAATATATATATATATATGTGTGTGTATATATATGTGTGTTATATCTCAACACAGAATATGTGTAAACACCCATATGTAACTGAAATAAGCACACCAGAAGATATTGACCCTACTGTGTTCAGTTCACTTTGACCTCCTCTCCCCTCTCCCTCCCCTTCCCTCCCCTCCCCTCCCCTTCCCTCCCCTCCCCTCCTTCCCCTCCCCTCCCCTTCCCTTCCCTTTTCCCTTCCCTTCCCTCCCTCCCCTTCCCTTCCCTTTTCCCTTCCCTTCCCTTTTGAGAGGGAGTCTCACTCTGTCCCCCAGGCTGGAGTGCAGTGGCGCCATCTCAGCTCACTGCAAGCTCCGCCTCTCAGGTTCACACCATTCTCCTGCCTCAGCCTCCTGAGTAGCTGGGACTACAGGCGCCCGCCACCACGCCGGACTAATTTTTTTGTATTTTTAGTAGACACGGGATTTCACCATGTTAGCCAGGATGGTCTCAATATCCTGACCTCGTGATCCGCCCGCCTTGGCCTCCCAAAGTGCTGGGATTACAGACGTAAGCCACCGCACCTGGCCTTCTATTCTATTCTTTCTATCCTATTCTATTCTTTTTCATTGGGGAAAAAAAAAATACCTGTCAAGACCCATTCAATTCATTTTCTGACTTATTAATGGGTTGCAACTCATAGTTTAAAAATCATTGCCCTAAGGACTAGAGCTAGGACCCATGGATGGAAGCTATGAGGTGCCAGCTATTGCTTCAGGATCACAAAAAACTTTTATCAAGCAGAGGTGGCAAAAGATGGGATTGTTTTCCTCAGGAAGCAGTGAGTTATTGCTTCTTGCAGTATTCCAGTGTAGGCTGAATGAAGGCATGATGAGAGCAGTGCAGAAAGGAGTCACATATCAAATGGGGACTGAATTAAATCATCCACAAGGTCCTTTTCATTCCTGAGACATGATGGTTGTATTAGTGGGATTGGCTGCTAAGATGTTTCTGCCCTTTTAGGCTATGCTGTCAGAAGCACAGTGTACATCTCTTCAGAGGTGAAGGCAGAGTTCCCTGCCATTCAGACCACAAATCAGGCCACAAATGGAAATTATATATATATTTATTTATTTTAGAGACAGGGTCTTGCTATGTTGCACAGGCTGGACTTGAACTTCTGGACTCAAGCAATCCTCCTGCCTCAGCCTAGAGGGACTACAGGCATGCACCACTGTACCTGGCTGGAGATGTATTTTTGAAGTCATTCATTTATTTGTTTATCAAACAAATGTTTATGGCATATCTAGCACAAGCCAAACACCAGGCTAGGCTGTGGGGACATAATATTGACACAGCCCATGTCTACTGAAGCTTACTGTCTGGCGAGAAAAACACAATCATTCAACACATATTTTTTGAGTGCCAACTATCTGCCGGCCACTGCTTTCGAAGCTGGGCTTCTATCGGGGCATCCATGCAAAATCCATAAAATCCCTGCTCTCATGGAGTCTTCAGATTATATACAACAAGCACACAAATAATTAATCAATTCTGATTGTGGTAAGGACAGAGTACCCAAAGAAGGTAGCAGCCTAGTGCAAGAGTCAGGGAAGTGTTCCTGAGGAAGTGGCATTGAGACGGCCGCCTGAAAGGTGAGTACTTCGGGGAGAGTGGGGTGGAAAGAGGAAGGAACTTTTTCAGGCAGAGGGAAAAGCCAGCATCTGAGGACTGGAAGGAAAGTGAAGCTGGCTGGGGTTAGAGGTGGAGGGGAGGAATGGACCCCACAGGGTCAGGAAGTGGGATTTGATCCTCAGAGCAAGGGGAAGCCATTCGAGGAATACACGGAGATAGAGAGAGATCTATGGATACAGAGAGGGGATGGATTTGAGAGATATGCAGGAGGCAGCATCAGCATGACCTGGTGAAGGAGATGAGCTGGGGGAGGAGAGAAGGATGTCCCCTTCCCTGTGTGTCCTGTCTTGAGCAGCTGATGGTGATGGTGATGGGGGCTGAGGAGAGAGGAGTCCAGTTCAAGGAGATGCGGAGCAGAGGGGAAGGAGTGAAGGGGTGGGGAGTGGGGGGAAGATGAGATCAGTCTGGGACATCTTTGCTCATGCAGCTTCCTTAAAATGCAGTCTCCTTAAAATATCACCATCCCACTTGTCTGCTGGGAAAACACCTGTCTGTCCTCTAACACTCCAACAGGCACGAAGCCATTCTCAGCCCCACACCTTACCAGACAGAAGCGGTTGTGTCCCACTTTTTATCCCTATTCTCTCCTTAGCAGGTTCTGTTGCTGCCTCCACAGCACATCATTGTATTTGTTTGTTTGCCTGTGACAGTAACGATGCTCATTGAACATTTACTGTGGCCAGGCATGGTTCCAGGCCCTTTACACATATCGCCTCATTTAATCCTTCCAACAGCTCTTTAAGGTCCATACTATGACTATCCCCATTTCACAGATAAGGGAAACTGAGGCATAGGCAGTTCAGATAACTTGCCTAGTGAACGTGGCTCTGCTAGTAAGGGTGGAGCTGGGATTCAAGCCCAGGTTGTCTGACTCCAGGGCGTGTGATCTTAAACCACTGGGTGCATCCTTTGTTTTCTACTAGATCGTAGACCCTTGAAGTTAGAAACCACTAAACATTATTAATACTACTTTTTTTTTTTTTTTACATTCCCCAGTCCCCTGCATGACACCTGGACCTTAATAGGCCCTTAAAAAGTTGTTAGGATGGGTAAATGACATAACACTATTAACACATTTGAAGCAGGATTAGGATTGCCTGTAGAACTCCAAAATTAGGGGATGTTCTGTAAATGGACAGATATTAAATATTTTCGGCTATGCAGGCCATATGGTCTCTGTTACAACTACTCAACCCTGCTGCTGTAATGCAAAAAATAGACAATATGAGAAGAAGTAGGCATGGCCGTGTTTCAATAAAACTTTATAGATACTAAAATTTGAATTTTTTTTTTTTAAGACAAGGTCTTGCTCTGTTGCCCAGGCTAGAGTGCAGTGGCACCATCTCAGCTCACTGCAGCCTCTGCCACTTGGGTTCAAGCAGTTCTCCTCCCTCAGCCTCCTGAGTTTCTGGGATCACAGGCCTGTGCCACCATGCCTAGCTAATTTTTGTATTTTTAGTAAAGAGGAGGTTGTGCCATGTTCGCCAGGCTGGTCTCGAACTCTTAGCCTTAAATGATTCGCCCGCCTCGGCCTCCCAAAATGCTGGGATTACAGGCATGAGCCACCGAGACTGGCTGAAATTTGAATTTTATATAGTTTTCATGTTAGGAAATATTCTTTTTAAAATGTAAAATGTTTTCACATTATAAAAATGTAAAACTATTCTAGAATATAAAAACCATTCTTAGCTGACAAACTGTATAGAAACAGCCTTCAGAGTGGATTTGGGCCATGGGCCATCGTTTGCAGACCCCTGCTCTAGATAGCCGGCCTAGAGCCCGTGAGTGGAAGTGGCTTTTGGTTGCTGGAAGCATCCGCTGGAGAGAGAGGCCCATCAGTAGGAAGGGCTGCTGGGTGCCCTGGGAAGCCGCTCTCACCAGAGATTTCAAAGCCAGGGGGCCTGGGGAATATCTGTGGTGATGCAGAGGGGATTCCTGCTGGAGAGGTGGGGACAGGGGTGAGATACAAGGTGACCTCGAGGTAAAGTCTTTTCCTCTACTTTATAAGATTCCATGTGGCAGCTTCCTGGGCTCTAGAATAAAGCCATAAGAGCTGAACTGATTGGAGGGAAGGTCGTTCAGAATTAGTAAAAAGGTCTGAGTTATAAAACCGTTTATAAGAAATGATGCTTCATTGCGTTCAAGGACATTCAGCAATCAAACGAACACTTAACAAAGGGCTGTCAATAACCCATTTGAATTGCACTTTGTATTTTTCAAAGTGCTTTCCAGTACATTATCTCCATTGATCCACCCAGGCACCCTAGGAGACAGGCAACCCCATTTACAGGTGAGGTCAGGATGCACCCCGCCTGGGACAGCTCAGAACCAGGTCTGTGCTGCTCCCTGCAGCCTCCATCGTTCTAATGAGGGCTAGAGAAAAATGAACTTTATATTGTATGTCAAGGGGATGTTACAGAGCTTTAAGAATCTCATTTATATTTGTATGAAGAATAAACATTCCTAACTCAAGCTTACTTTTAATCCCTGAGAATCTGCTAGAAAAATGGCCACATACCCAGATTAGCATGTTGAATTTGAGAAACCATATTAATTTAAATAGAGCAAGGGTTCACTGAAAACTGACAAGCTAGAATATTGGTCTTCACCCTGCTCCCTCCCAGCAGGCTGAAAAAGGGGTTTCTGCTGTGTTACTTCTCATGGTCAGGGGAATCTGGCATAAAGGTAAATGCCAGTCCTTCCCAAGTCTGAAGGATCAGAAATGCATTTTGAATTAGAAAGGTTTCTCAGAGTCTAAAACTTATCCTGGTAAATGTGTAGTTTAGAGAAATCGGAGAGAGCGACTCTGACACAGGAGGGAATCGAATCCAATTGCCTTCGGTGGTGTCCTTCCTCGGAATTGGAGAAAGTGTGACTTGGGGAAACATGAGATGCAGCCAGCCAGCATGCCCTGGTGATGTGGGGGAGAAACCTCCCCCTCCCCACTTTGGAACTCAGCATTTCCCTGCCAAATTGGGCTTTGGCACAGCTATGGACGCCTTGGCAAACTTTTTCATTTCCCAAGAGCAACTTCCTGGTTCTTAATTAGGCCTTTTATTCCTAGATGTCTATATTTAACTGTGCTCCGTAAACGCTAACCCCTTTTGGATACTGCCAAGAACTTCAGGGAGGAGGCAGTGGAGTCTAGACAGGGCAATTATTCAGATAACTAAGCCCCCAAATCTTATTCTTACAGACCCTAGGAGGAAATCTTCAGTTATGGAGTGATGCCTTCCTGAATTAATTAAGTAACTACTCCACACCTTCTCTCACTTTGCTCAGGGAGACAGAGAGCAAACACTTAACTCATGGAAGATACGGGCCAGCGCTGTAAGTGTTTCCCCCACGAACTTGGCGGGAAAGAGGATGGAGGGGAAACAATGGATTGAAAAAGAGGCCTAGAGAAAGGCCCTCAACTGTGCACAAGGAAACTGCAAGACTGTTCATTCTGCCCCTGTTTGTAAAAAAGAACTAAAAACAACCGAAATGCTCTCACAGGAGAAATGGATCAATAAATGGTGGTACATTCCTACAGTGGATTACAATTTAGCAGTGAGAAAGTGAATGAGTTACTTGTATCAATGAGGATAAATCTTAAAAACATATTGTTGAGCTTAAGGAGACAAGTTTCACAGGATACCTATAATATGAAAACATTCGTAAAAATTTAAAACATGATGATGAATATACTGTATAGTGTTTATGGGTGACATATATATATAGTGTAAGCATTTAAAAATTCATGGCAATTTTAAAAATTCAACGTATCATCTTTTTGTTTTCTTTTTTTTAAAGGAAAGAAAGAAAATGCATGTTCAGGCTGTAGCCTAAGTTCAGGGGGATGGTTACCTCTTAGGAGGGAAGCAAGCGAGTGAATCTGAGGAGGGCTGACTGTGTTGGGCTAACTGTAATGTTTAACTTTTTAAAGCTGGGTGGCAAGTTACTCATGCTATTGTCAGAGATCCTTTTACTATACCTGAAATAGTTCATTAAAAAGTGAAAGGGGGCTAGAGGAGAGCTGGGCTGCTGTTTTTTCCATGGGATCAGTTGACCCTTTCAGGGAAACAAGAATGTTCATGGGACAGCATTGATGGAGAGTTCAAAGAACAAGACTCCAGAACCAGTTTTGCGTCTCTCAGGACCCAAGTGATCATCAGTGAGCCGTTCCCTTTCCTGAGTCTCAGGTCCCTGCTCTGTAATGGCAGGGCTTCCCAGCTCTCTCCTGGAGTCCAGCTGCCTTTGTTTCTGGAAGTCGTCCTAGGAAGGCAGCCTTGCTCGGGAGTTGGCCCCTGCTATTGGCTGCACCCTTGTGATGCTGAGTTAGCCAAGTGGCAGACCCTACTGCTCACAGGGCAGCATGGGGGAGGAGGGCTTAAAATTACTGAGCTGGGTTAAAAATTTGCTTATGTGACCCTTGCAGCCTTGCAAAATGAGTCTGGGAAATAATTGCATGGATCAGGAGAGCTTCTTATTTTAAAACTTTTATTATGGAGAATTTTGAACATACATAAAATTAGATACTATTACTCCTATTTAAAAAAATATCCTTCATCCAGCCCTAACAGCCATTAACCCATGGTCAGTTGTGCCCCATCTATTTGCCAATTCACTCCCCCCATTTCTCTTATTTTGAAGCAAGTGTCAGACAAAAGACCATATTTTAGTCAAGGGTTCTCTGAAGAAAGAGAACTATCTATCATCTATCTATCTATCTATCTGGATTTATTTTAAGGAATTGGATTATGCAGTTGTAGAGGCTAGTAGTTTGAGTAAGCGTTTTCATTGCTGTCTTGAGTCTGAATTCCACAGGTTGGAAACTTGGGTGGAGTTTCTATGTTGCAGTCTTAAGAAAGAATTGCTTCTTCTAGAAACCGTAACCTTTGGTATTAAGGCCTTCAGTTGATTGGGTAAGGCCTGTTTACATTATGAATGGTATATACTTTAGTCAAAGTCTACTTAGTTAAGTGTTCATCTGTATTAGTCTGTTTTCATAGTTCATCCCTGAGACAGGGACTATAAAGAGGTTTAATTGGACTTACAGTTCCACGTGTCTGGGGAGGCCTCAGAGTTATGGCAGGAGGGGAAAGGCATTTCTAACATGGCAGTGGCAAGAGAAAATGAGAAAGAAGCAAAAGCGGAAACCCCTGATAAGCCCATGAGATCTCATGAGACTTATTCAGTACCACAAAGACAGTATGGGGGAAACTGTCCCCATGATTTAAATTATCTTCCACTAGGTCCCTCCCACAACACATGGGAATTATGGGAATACAATTCAAAATGAGATTTAAGTGGGGCCACAGAGCCAAACCATATCATAATCACATCTAAAAAGATACCTTCACAGCAATATGTAGACTGGTGTTTGACTGAACAACTGGGCACCACGGCCTTGCCAAGTTGACACATAAAATTAACCATCACAGACCTTGTTATTAGTAAATATTTCAGTGTGTGTATCTAAATAGGACTCTTTTTAAAAAACAACTATATTATCACACTTACAAAATTAACAATTACACTTAATATCACCAGATGTCAAATTAATGCTCAACTCCAATTTGTCTCATAAATGTCATAACTTTCATTTAATAATTTGTTTAATGTTACTTAGGTTCCAACTAAGGTCCATAGCTTGTGATTAAATTTGTGTTTTATACCTCTTAATCTGCAGGTTCCCCCAACATTTCTCTTGCTTGAAATTGATTTATAAAAATATTATTTGTCCTATAGAAGCATTCACAGTCTAGGTTTTGCATGGGAAAAACTCAGAAAAAATACGGGGAAAAATGCTTGTTGCATTCCCTTCGTGCCATTTATCAAGTTCCTCTGTCCTCTGTGTTTTCTCTAAACTGGTAGTTAAATTTAGAGGCTCAGCCAGGCATTTAAGAGATACTTATTTGCATGATTTTAAAGGCCCACTGAAGGATTCCTTATTATCCCATCCTGCAAACAAAACAAAAGCAACATGCCCCCCTTATTAGATTGCTGAGGACTAAAATTGCTCTGCTAGAATAGTTTTGTTTTAATCCCCAGTTCACATGCAAATAGTCCCAGAAAGGAAAAAAACTTATTAGATATTCTTGAATATAAATGTTTTGTAGGGGAGAAGAAATCATATCTTTTCCTCAACAATTGCAAGCTTCATGGCTGACATCCCTATAATAATAGGCAGAGTAGCAAGAGAAAAGCATAACAAGTTTATTTAACTAAAATTTTACATGACAGGGAGCCTCTGGAAATGAAGACTCAAAGACCCAGGGAAAACTATCTATTTTTTATGCTAAGTCTGTGGAAAGAAGTAGATAGTTGTGGGGAAATAGTTGATTGGACAAAAAGGGTGTGATGTGACAGTAAGGAGCAGTGGGTAGAGCAAAGTAGGGGCTGTTTGTTGTGATTCTTTTCTGTGTCTCTGTAAGACACCCCTTTTCCCGGGAACAGGATAGAACACCTATTGTGTGAGGGTCTTATGACCTACGTTCAGGAGTAGGACAGAGAATTCTTCCATGGATATCTGTCCCACAGAAAGGCACCTCTGACCTCCAAGGTGCCATATATTGGGGTAGCATGTCCTGCACCCTGTCGGCCTCTATGAAATTCCTTTCTGAGTCCCTCTCTGAAAGGGGTGGAACAGGGATAAATGGTGGCGAGTGAGAAGAGTGCGTGGGCACTCGGTGACTGCTTCGTGGAAAGGGAGAGATAGGGTCACTACAGAAAGAACAGAGTCAGTTGAGATGGAACTCATCTTGCAAGCCCTAGTAGCTATGGAGCATCTGCTAGGCTCTGGACACTGCATTCGGCGATTTCAAGCAATTATTTCGTTGCAATCTTATAACAGCCCTGGGAAGTGAGTATAATTTGCAGCCATTTTAAAGATTAAAACACTGAGGTTCAACCAGGCCTGGTAACTGGTTAATGGATATGTGGTTAGTAAGTGGCAGCTCCAGGATTCCCTCCCACATCTCTGACTCCTGTGTTCCTTCTCTTTCCATCAACCCATGGCTGCTAATCCACCTTCCTCTATTACTCCCAGCTTTGGTGGGACTTGACCCGAAGACTCTACCGCATGGGTGGTTTCCAGCCTCCAGGCTAGCCTGTTCCTGATCACATTCTGGGCTTATACCCGGAATCAGACCATCTCAGGGATTTGCCCAGTGGCCTCTGAGTAATGTGTTTTTCGTTTTCTTTATAAATTTTTCCTTGCCCTTTTCTGGGGAAGAAGATGGTAACCCTATCTCTGGAAATTCAGTCTGCTGATTAGACAGGAAAAAATGCTTCTGGCTTCTTTTGTGCTACCATGAGTCAGCAGTATTTTAAAAAGAAATTTTATTCATTTATTGCACAGATGAAAAAGTAAGACTAACAGAAATTTAAAAAACAAACAAACAAAAAACAAAGAACTAAAGAAGAACGAGCTGTCTCCCAGAAATTCCACCCTCCCAACAAAATCGTCTGTTTCCATTATTTGGCGTCCTCATCAGCCTCTTGCTGGACGCCTATGCAATCGCTCCAGTTCCATTCGGTTCGTCTCGGTGCCTACGGAACAGTCCGAAGAAGCTGGGAGAGACGCAGATCTCTCTCCGCCCTCCTCCGATTCACAGCCATTTTGAAGTTGCTCAATTGGAAGCATTAACCTGCAAGACTCTGCATCCCGGGAGCCAAGGAGAGGGGCCAGCAGAGCCTTATTAACTTACGCTTTCATCATTTTCTTCTGCTGGTCTTTTTGAGAGCACAACCATGAACCTTGGTAGGGTAGGTCTTTCTTTTAACACCAGAAGGGGAGGATCAAAACTAGCAAAGGTAATTGAGAAAGAAGAAGGAGAAGGAAACCAACTGTAACGTATAAGCAGTTCTGATCTTTCTTAATACTGAGATCACACGCCGCTGCAATCCTCTCTCCTTCCTACCCCTGGGTGACTCAAACCTCATTATTTAGAAAAATGCATTTTGTAGGCAATTTCAACAGCTAGGACAAGTTCTAAGACAAAGGAAGTATGTGAAACTAGTTGAACTGTGGACGATTGTGCCCTGTTTATTCGTATCTGTTCAATGCATGCCTGAGTTGGACCACTACTTCCCTTAGGTGGTCTTGTCAGCAGAGAGTTAAATTATATGAAGCACAATCGCTTGCTTTTGCCTGCTAAGAGGAAGGTGAAGTGCATTTACTATCATTATCTGTTTGCAATAAAATCTTTGAGACATTCTTAAAGAAAAACGCAACATGAAAAAAAGTTACGTTTTTTAGAAAGAAGTCATTTGTCTTCAGCCAAATTCATCTGGGTATGATACGAGTTGCTGCAGACATAAAACTGTCTGGAGTCTGGCTTCAGGGTTTAGAATTACAAAATATTCATGGCATATAATTTAGCATAATTTGTTTAGCTACCAAGACATAATTTAGTTATTTGGTGCATGAATCCTTCAGAAGGTCTAAAGAAGAGAAAAATGGACTTTAAGAAGCTAAATCCAGTTTGATGCAAGATGAACAAATCCTATAGGGCCCTGTGTACTCAAAACACACAAACACGTGGTGGTAAACACACGCATCTATCTGCATATAACTAATTCTTCCTACTCATCCTCTGCACTGTTTTACCGGGGCACTTTATATATATTAGTTATCTAGTTTTGCTTTGCATGTGATTACATGTAAGCCAAAAGAAAAAGCTAGAGAAAGAGCCTTTGATTTCAGCAAGATGCATTTAGATTATAAAACTCCTTGATGGTAAGGTCGTTGAGATAACAAACATGATAATTTATTTATTCAAAGCACAGCAATAGTTCATTTCCATGTCCACTACTATGCCCAGGACTAATGGGTATGTGTTAAAAGTGGTTCCTGGCTGGGCGCGGTGGCTCACGTTTGTAATCATAGCACTTTGGAAGGCCGAGGCGGGTGGATCACTTGAGGTCAGGAGTTCGTGACCAGCCTGGCCAACATAATGAAACCCCGTCTCTACTAAAAATAGAAAAATTAGCCAGGTGTGGTGATGCGGGCCTATAATCCCAGCTACTCAGGAGGTTGAGGCAGGAGAATCACTTGAACCTGGGAGGCAGAGGTTGCAGTGAGCCGAGATTGTGCACTGCACTCCAGCCTGGGCAACAAAGCAAGACTCCATCTTAAAAAATAAATAAATAAATAAATAAAAGTGGTTCCTATCCTGGGGGAGCTTACAGTCCAGTTGAGACAGGATGAATAAACAGAAACAGCTAAAGAACAATATGCTTGAAGGCATTATTTAAGCAAGTACCAGCCAGCATGGCAGAGCCCTCAAACCAAAATGTAGAGGAAATGCAAATAAGGGAAGGTGATTGCTCTCCCCACCCTCACTGCCACTGTGCAGGGGGAACTCCTGTCCTCCCTCTCCGCATCACAGGGACCTGTCTCCACGGCTGCAGTCTTGTCCCTCCCAACCCATTCTCCACATTAAAACAGTAGCGGATCTCTCTAAAAGCACATGTCACTATAGCGTTTACTTCTTAAAATCCTTAAAATTCAATGGCTTCCCATTGGCCTTAACAAAAAGCCCAACCCCTTAGCCTGGTATTAATGCAAAGTCCACCCCTGAGTTCCAGGCAGTTTGACTGTTTCCTTTACAAGCGGCCTTGCTTCTCTCAACCTCACCATTGATCTCTCCACCTGAAATGTTCTCACCTCCTTATTCACTTACCTCCAGTTCTTCAGTCTCACCTTCGGCTTCCTCCCTTCTGGGAAGTTCTCTAACTCTCCGAGACTAGGCTGGTATTCCCCATGTGGGCCTCATTGCTCCGGAACTTTTCTTAGCCGGTACTCAGAGAGCGTTCTCAGTGTCTGTAATTGGGAATCAACACATTAGTGAAACTCTGAGTCAGACCTTCTGGATCTAAAACCAAGACCCACCACTGACTGGTTTTGTGACCTTACGGTAAATTACTTACCATCCTTGTCACCATTTTCTCATCCATTAAATGGGAATACTAATGGAAGCTACAGCACAGGACTGTTGTGAGGAATGCATGAGATTTTATATTAAAAGTACTTAGACTACAGCATGGCACATACTCGGTCCTCAGTAATGTTAGCTGCCATTAGGATAAAGCTTGCTTGTTAAAATAATCGGAAAACAATATTTTAATCAGAACATTAAACCCATAGACATATAAATGCAGCATGTACATATATATATTTTATATATATATACACATATATATATATACACACACACACACACAAAAGTATGTGGTATAATAATGCTAGCTATCACTGTGATAAATTCTGGTTAGTGTCCTCCCAATGCTAAGAACTGCTAGCTCCCCAACCTTTCCCAGGTCATGGCCCCACAGCAAATATTAAGATTTGACAACACACTGGGGATAAACTGAGCGAGCTGCTGCAGCCAGTCCCCTGGGCTGGCGGGTCACTCCCCAGCCTTGCCTGTCACCCTCCACAGCACACTAGCTTAGGGCTGTGTCTCCAGCCCCAACAAGCACAGCACTTGGTGTGGAGACAATGCTCCGGAACCATTTTGTGAATGAATAAATGAATGAGTGAACAACTGACATGTGTCAGCTTTCTAATAGGAATAGAATTTTAGACAGAGGATAGGAGAAAATGCAGGCTTGCCTTTGCCAGGGGTGAGTGGGGCAGCCAGTCCTGCCTGAGGGAACAGCGGGAAGTGGCCAGGGGCCCAGTGAGCACGGGGGCAGGGAGAGGCACCTGCTTCTCTCGTTGTGCACCTTTTGTGCAGTTTGGATTGTTTCCTGTGTGTGCATGTCACTCAAACCCTCCACACAGAATGCCTGGCTGGAGGGGACAGCTGGCCATCAGAGCATTAAAAGCAGGACAGTAAAAATAGAGATAGGGAAAAGCATAAAGGAAGAACAGTAAAAACAAGAATTCCACATGTAAGCAAAATAGATTTGATTGCAAAATGACTTCCATAAAACCGTAGTTTCATATGAATTTTAAAACTAACCTTTTACCGATTATAACAGTAATACATATTCATTGCAGAGAATTTAAGATATGCAGAAAAGCAGACAAAAAATAAAAATCACCCATAATCCCACCACCCAAAATAACCACACTGATGTAGTTTTGCCTCTAGTTTTTTGCTTGTGCACATGTACATTATTGAATATAAAATTTTACATCTTTATCCTTCGATTGTCAGGGATAGCCTAGTCCCAGCCCTTGTCCTATATTTAGTTTTATGGCCTGGGGGCCTGGGATTCCAGACAGGTCATAACAGCAGGGACCAGAGATGGGGGAGAGGAAGGGAACTGTCCACTCCTTGCTATGCCTTTAAAGGCGGGAGACTTGTATCTCCATTCTGGGGCTATCTGAGGGCTGACTATAAGCCAGAAGCCGCTGGTCACTGTGAGCCTCAGAACTATTTCTAGGCAGCCACTGGCTGGCTGCCTGCTTCTGACCCCAGGATGACACAACTTCTACTGCCTGGGCTCACTGGGCTCAGCCTGCTTTGGCTGTGTCCCTCAGGTCTGGCGTTCTGGCCACCAGGCTCAACAGTTCAACTTGAATTCAGTACAAGTACAGTATGGGTGGGCTTGTGGACCCTCCTCAAGAATCTGGTGAACCAAGGCCTGAACTGAACCACCTGCGAGGCGTATTTGGTGTGTGTGTGTGTATGTGTGTGAAAGAGAGAGAGAGTGTGTGTTTATGACTGTGTGTGTGTACAAGTGCTCATGGAGACTCAGTTTTAGTTCTTGACCGTCTCTGGGCTACAGCCTGGGGTGAATGGAAAGCATCTGCCCTCCCCTGTTCCTGCACAGGCTTCTTACACAGAAGATCTGATAGAAATGAGACTAGGATTCCAAGCCCAAGACCAGGGTTCACAAAGGCGACTTGATGTCAGAAACAAGAGAGCACCCAGGTGTCACAACTGGGCCCTGAAGTCTATCTTGGCTCAGCAGCTCTGCTGTTTGATGTCTCGTCCCAGAGTGCTGAGTTCCAGCTCCCCAAATCCCACTTGGCTGAGGTCATCATTAGTCCTAGAGCCTGGGCCAGGACTCAGCTCAGGGTGGGAGCCTCAGCGAGAGTCAATTGGTTGCAGGATTGAAAGGACAAAGGGTTCTGGGACGGAGAGGAAGGCTGTTCTTAACAAGAACAGGTTTTAGAAATTATAATCCATTTTCCTGCTCAGTGCAAGAGTCTCTTCTGTAAATCTCCTGGCAGAAGACCATGTAGCATCTACTTGGAGACACCCAGTGACAAGTGGCACGTGCACTCATTCACCACTGGGGCTCTCGGAATGATAAGGAAAGTCTTCCATATTTAGCTGAAATGCACTTCTTGCGAGCATCATCCTGGCAGTAGCCCAGAGCAGACCTGTGCTGGTGCCCTATGGACAGCTGTGCAGATAGTGCAGTGAGCTGTCATTCTCCTTTTCGGCCAAGGGCAAGTTTTCTATCTGCTGCTGAGTAGCCCCCTGGCAGAGAGATGGAGGCAGAGTAGTGAGGCCACGATAGATCTGACTCACAGTCTCCTCTTGCTGGGAGCCCAGGGATGGTGTGTTACCAACTCTGGCCACAGTGGAGTTGAGGGGTTTGCTTTACAGAGAGCAGAGGCAGATGTGGGATAAAGCCCTGACTCAGGAGCCAGGCAGGCCCAGAGAGACAGAACACATTCACCCCTCTGGGTTCTCTGCAGCTCTAATGATTAGACTCCTGCAAAAACCAGGAGTGACTTCCTTCTCTGAGTCAGGTCTAGTAGTTGGTTCTTTTTCTAATACCATAATTAAGGAATTTCAGGGCCTGAAGGTCTGTAAGGACCAGGCTTTCTGCCTCTTTATTTTCTAAAGGGGCAGATATCTAAATGATGAAATTATCTGGAGATTCTTGCTTCTGCCTTCTGCTTATGAGTTAATCTTTTTTTCAGAAGTCTCAGCAAATTTTAACCACTGTCTTTTCTGGGGGAAGGTAAATGCATAGGTTTTGGTCACAGTGGGACATCAGCTTCAAGGCATCTGAACTCCGTTTCACCTTTAAGGCAAAAATAACTGCGAGATGTGGCATTCAGTTAAAACCCATTACCTCGATTAAAGGTTTTGTGGGCAGATCGCTTTCTGTGGTTTTGTACCAACGTTAAACAGAAAACAATTTAGAACTGCAATTTCTCATATCAATGTCATAAGCACTATATATGCCATTTATTGTAATAACATAAAATTTAGCCTTCAGTGATAGGTGCATGCTTCCAAACAATCGTTAAAAGTTTCAGTTGGTTATTTCCATCACATTCCATCATCTCCCAAGAAAGAATTAAAACATGCAGTGTCAAGGGAGTTTCAGGACCACACAGAGTAATTTTACTAAAGACCTCCTGGAACTCTACCAAAATCTGACTGGGGATGGGATCATGTTGGAAACCATCATGCCAGCATAAGAAAGGATAATTCTCAGCTAAGAGAAGAAAGAGGCAATGCTATTAAAGCTTGGGTAGGTTCATTTTAATGAGAAGAGCCATCAGGAAGACTTATAGTCCTTTAACAAAAATGCAAAATACCTAACTTGGCAGTTAAGGAAGATCTACTTGAAGAAATATCAGGGGATTAGAAGCAGAAAGATCATTTGGGAGGTGTACTAGTTAGGTTACAGATGAAGCAGTTATAACAAAGAAATCCCAACAGACAATGGCTTAGGTAACATAGATGCAGTGTTCTATATCTTGTTTGGTGTGATGGTTGTAAAACTGTAAGGTGTACACCTGTCAAACAGCAGTGAAGGGGACATCAAGCTCTGTGCAGTTTTTGAGTGTTCATTGTGCCTCAATTAAAAAAACACACACACCTTCTTCTCATTTCTTTCTTTCTCACATACTAGTTCAAAGATGGTGGGTAGGTAGCAGTTCTGTCTTGTGACTGATCGGCTCTGCTGTCCTTATCATGTAACTCCATCACTGCTGCTTAATAAAGGGGCGAGGGAGGAGGAAGTCCAGGGCAAGGGGCTGGTCTTTAGGTTGAGGCTAACTTGGAATTTGACGCATCCTTCCATTCATGTGCCACAGGCCCAGAGTGAATCACAAAGCCACAGAGAAGATTGAGAAATACAGACTTGAGCTGAGAAGCCACGTGGCCAGCTGACACTCCAGAGGGCCTGGGTCTCCTAGGGGAGGGAGTCATGGAAGAATGAGGCTGGAGAGGGTAGGGAGGTCTCCACCCTCTGCGGTGATCCTGGCAGCCCACCATCCATGACAGCCATAGAAGGGAAAGGCCAACCCGCAGAGTTATTCACGGACAGAATGGACACAGTCGTGTTACTGTTTGTACCTAGGGACAGAGTTAAAGTGAATTACAAGGTTGGAGCATGGTGGCTTAGGAAATGGTGAGATCATGAAGGAAATGGGGAAACCAGGAGGGACAGCTGGTGTGCTGGGGTGGGGCAGAGGGAAGAGATGGCCAAGGAAGACTCAGAGTCTCTATCCTAGGAGATGTTTAATAATAGAGGAGGCAGCTGTCTCTGCTGTTTAGGGTGTGGCTCTGTCTGAAACCAGGGAGCTAAATGAAACTTTTTCTTAAACAGAAGGTTGGATGTTTCGAAGGTAAAATGAAGCAGGAGTTGGTGTCTGAGAGGCAATGGCTGGAATCTCTCTCATCATGCACATTTCAGACAAGATTTCCCCATCTCCATTCTCCCCCCGGCCAATGACATCTGCAGTGCCCACCGTGGGCTATCGCCACCTCCTCTTTACCACAACTCACACTTTCCCCATTTCTAGATCTGAGCTGCTCAACCTGTTACTGCCTTTTATCCTGTATTTGGAAACAAGGTTCCAGGCAGAACGAAAGATCAGGAACATGGGTTCGACTCTTAGGCACTGCAGTGAGTTGAGGGAGTTTGGGGGTGGGGAGAGCTGAGGGTTCCCAGTGTTTACCAAAGTGATCAGAGGAAAACACACATCAAATGCATGTTGCTTTCTCTGCGTAGGCAACAATCCCTCTGTGGTTTCAACTGGGAGCAGTAAGCTGCTTCCTTGTGAAGATAAGAAACTCTTTCAGGGTAGTGACCACACCTTCTACTTCCGTGCTTCCACAGCTGCTGCTAATGGTGCTGGAGAGGTAGGTATTTGTTAAATTAATAACCACCTGGACCTAATGCAGTCTCAAGAGGTTACATATGGATCCCTCCAGCAAAGGGTGACATTCTTTAACCAACTCCTTAAACCTCCCCCTATATACCCACTGCCAGATGCAGGCATTCTTTCTCTAAGAATTCATAAGGTTTAAGCCAAGTATAGGAAAATATGATGCATCAAGGTATGGGAACTTGGACGAGTCTTTTAATTTTTCTAGGCCTTGGTTTTCTCATCAGAAAATGAGAGTAGGGACTGGATCAGGTGATATCTAACAACATTTTGCAGCATTGGTATTCCAAATTTTCTCTTAGATCAAGCTGCTTGTTTTCCAGGTATTTTTGAGACATTTGAGTTTGCAACTTCCCTCCTCCACCTTTTTTCTTTCTTTTATTCTTTTGGAAGTAGAGTGTCTTAGTCCATTCAGGCTACTATAACAAAATACCATAAAGAGGGTGACTTATAAATAGCAGAAGTTTATTTCTCAGTTCTAGAGACTGGAAAGTTCAAGATCAAGGTACCAGCAGATTTGGTGTTTGGCAAAAGCCTGATTTCTGGTTCACAGACGGTTCCCTCTTGCTGTGTCCTCTCATGGTAAAAGTGGCCAACAAGCTCCCTTGGGCCTCTTTATAAGGACACTACTCCCATTCCTAGGGGCTGCCCTTGTGACCTAATCACCTTCTCAAATCCTGCCTCCTAATACCATCACCTTGGGGGTTAGGATTCCAACACAGGAATTTGGGAAGGACACAAACATTCAGATACAACATAGAATATTCTCTACAGCATGTTTTCTGGTCTTAGGTGAAAGCTGTTCACATGATTCTGGTTGTGAGGGGATATGAGTACAGGCATGAAAGCAAATGATCAAATAGATAAGCTATTGTATTAGTATTCAATTGCGGCATAATAAATTGCCACAAAGATAGTGTCTTGCAACAACACAAATTTATTATCTCCCAGTTGTTGTGGGTTAGGAGTCCAGGACAGACTAGCTGGGTCCTCTGCTCAGGGTCTCACCAGACTGAAGTCTAGGTGTTGGCTGGAGCTGTGATCTCATCTGCTATGTCCTGAATGTTTGTGGCCCCCCGATTTCATACATTGAAACTTAATGTGGTCGTATTAGGAGGTGAGGCCTTTGGGAGGTAGTTAGGTTAGGAGGGCTCTGCCCTCATGAATGGGATTAGTGCCCTGATACAAGGCCGAAAGGAACTTTTTGGACCCCTCCACCCTGTAAGGATGCATAGAAGGCGCTTTCTTTGAAGTGGAGAGTGAGGCCTCACCAGACGCTGAATCTGCTGGTGACTTGGTCTTGGACTTCACAGCTTCCACTGCTGTGAGCAATAAATTTCTGTTGTTTACAGATTACCCAGTCTAAGATGTTAAAATTTATGGGAGGCTGTTTCATACTGAACTCCTTCACTAGGACCCAGCAGACCAGACAAAAGCAGAATGGAGGCACTCATGTTAAGTGCAACATAGGGGAAATCCCCAAGCAGGCAAGTTAAAAAAAAAAGAAAAAGAAAAAAAAAAAGAAAGGGATTCACAGCAACCAATCAGAAGGGACTGAGTCACCCTGAGCCAGCATGGTAAGGAAGTTCTCTCTACTTCAGCCCACACAAGAAAGGTAATTTTGAAATGACCAATGTGCTCTTTGTTCTTTTCTTTTTTTTTCCTTTCCTCGGCATTTTGCTGCCTGTAAAGCCCAGCCCCTCTGCTCAGCTCAGCCAGCAGAGCTCCTTTTATTTCATAGACAGGATGTTGCCCAATTCACGAATCACTAATAAAAGCCAATTAGATCTTTAAAACTCAATGTGCTGACATTTTGTTCTTTGACAAAGGCATTTTGTTACAGCAGCAGGAGTGGACTGAGATGTCATTGGAAGCTTGGCACCTCCTCTAAATTCATTCAGGTGGTTGACAGGATTCAGTTCCCTGTGATTAGAAGACTGTGGGCCGGGTGCAGTGGCTCACACCTGTAATCCAAGCACTTTGGGAGGCCGAGGCGGGTGGATCACGAGGTCGGGAGATCGAGACCCTCCTGGCTATCATGGTGAAACCCCGTCTCTACTAAAAATACAAAAAGAAATTAGCTGGGCGAGGTGGTGGTTGCCTGTAGTCCCAGCTACTAGGGAGGCTGAGGCAGGAGAATGGCGTGAACCCCGGAGGCAGAGCTTGCAGTGAGACGAGATCGTGCCACTGCACTCCAGCCTGGCGACAGAGACCCCGTCTCAAAAAAAAAAAAAGACTGTGGTCTCCGTTTTACTTGCTGGATCTCAGCTGGGATCACTCTCCTGGGGTTTGGCCTCAGGTCCTACTAGCCTGTGGCCCTTTTGTAGCATGGCAGCTCACTTCTTCAAGGCCAGCAGGAGAACATCTGCAGCTGCTTCTGGTCTCTTTTAAGGGCTCCCCTGCTTAGGTCAGGCTCACCTGGAATCATCTTGCTTTTAATAATCTCAAAGTCAACTGATTGTAGACCTTGATTACATCTTCAGAATCCCTTTGCCATGTATCAGAGAGGGATATTCCACTGTATTCATAGGTCATAGCCACCCTCAAGGGAAGGGGATTCTACGTGGTGTGTATACCAGGTAGAGGGGATGTGGGGAAACAGGGCTTCCCAAAGGTAGCCAGAGCTGCCTTCCTGATCCACTAACAGGGGAGGCCTAGACGATTCCAAGATATCCTGACCAAGGTCCTTTGCTGACAGAGAAGGAAATTCACCAAAACTAGTTTGAGGAAAGAGAGAAATTAAATGGAGGGACAGAGGTGATTTCATAGTCTTTGCCCACCACAGCTATGAAAGCAGGGGTCATAGCCTCAATATCTACAAGGTGGACAGGCAGATGACTCAGTAAAGACCCCAGAGTTGGCCAGGCACAGTGGCTCATGCCTGTAGTCCCAGCACTTTGGGAGGCTGAGCTGGGCGGATCATGAGGTCAGGAATTTGAGACCAGCCTGGCCAACATGGTGAAACCCCATCTCTACTAAAAATACAAAAAATTAGCCAGGCGTGTTGGCGGGCGCCTGTAATCCCAGCTGCTCAGGAGGCTGAGGCGGAGAATCGTTTGAGCCCAGGAAGTAGAGGTTGCAGTGAACTGAGATCGTGCCACTGCACTCCAGGCTGGGCAATAGGGCAAGACTCCGTCTTAGAAAACAAAAAGGCTCCAGAGTTTAGTCAGTAGGGGAGTAATGGAGTCTGTGGTGAATTGGGGAGGACCAGACTTCCCTAGTAGGGAGAACCTCGACTTTGTGCCATAGTGCGGCCAAGCTTTGGCATTGCCAAAACAATCTACAAGTCCTGATTTTCATGTGAAAAAAAACTCCTGAGTTTTAAATTTGGACAACCATTTAAAAAATGATTTTAAGTTTTCAAAAAAAAAAATTGAGAACAGAGGATTTTGGGGGCATTAAAACCGCTCTGTATGATACTCTGATAGTTAGATATATGTCACTAGACATGTGTCCAAACCCATGGAAGGTATAGCACGAAGAGTGAACCCAGTGTAAACTATTGACTTTGGGTGATAATGATGTGTCAATTTAGGTTCATCCATTGTAACAATTGTACCACTCCAGTGGGGGTGGTAGGGGCTGGGGGGTAGGGGAGGTGCTGATAATGGGGGAGGCTTTGCATGTGTGGGTGCAGGGGGATATGGGGACTCTCTGCACCTTTACTAGGTCTTGCTGTGAACCTAAAACTGTTCTAAAAATAGTCGGTTATAGTTAGGATTTAATTTTTTAAAAATCATTTAAAACCCCACAGTTGTGGGTCAGAGATGACCTATTGACCACCAGTGTATGATTTCTGTGTTAGAGAAAGCCATATCCAGTTGAGGGAAGTGACAAACTTGACCTAGCCAGGGAGAAATCCAACTCTAAGGACAAAATAGCTTCAGGAAGAATGTGATCTCATGTCAGCCAGGGCCCTGTATGTGGCAACGCATCCCGGGCACCAGAAGCTGGATTTGTAAGTCAGATCCCTGAGGTGAAGTGAGGCCGACTGAGGGAGGGAAGGCGGGAGGCGTGAGTCCCACTGGGATCACTGGGCTAAAACAGTGTTTACTATGAAAAAAGGTTCTCGGCCTTGTAATGTGGTTTCATGAACAGAGTGGCACATCACCTCACACTTGGGATGCAACACCTTCAATGGTTTGCTAGAAAATTGCTCCCCAAATTATCCTTCTGCAGAGTCCACGATAATAATGCATCACAAGGGCAGAGAAAAATGGATTGCAATTGGATACATTGAATAATGTAATATTTCAACAATACTACAAAGAATGTCCTATTATTAAAATACTACAGCAGTTTTAAAGAGCAGCATTAAAATCACCACAAGCAGGCATTAAGATCTGAGAATAACAAATACTGAGTTTTCCTCAGAGCTATGGTAGGGCAAAAATCCCTCAATCTGCTTAAACTTTCAGAGAATATCCAGGCATTTACAGGAAAGGATAACTAGAGTGAAAAAGAAATTGCTCTGGCTCTCATTCAATATGGGAGTGGCAAAATTATGGAGGTGTTAACATCTCTTTAAGCAAACCACACAGGTATAGTGAAGCGGGGAGCTGTGCAATTATCCAGGGAATGTGATTAACACTGAAAGCCCGGTCTAGAGAATTCAGGCTCTAAAATGTCTACCTTTTCTGGAATTGTCAGGCTCTCAGGGTAAACTGAAGGTGCTTTCAGTTCCCTTAATGATGGTCATTTCCTGTTGTAGCCCCAGCTGGTATCCAGGTGTGTTATGAATTACAGAAAGTTTAACTTGAGTGCTGTCTCTGAACCTCACATGGTCTCTTCCTCCCATGGTCCCCCTCACTCCAGATCCCTTCTCTCTGGCTTCCAATTTCTCCCTGGGCCTTAGGCTACCTTACTATAAGTCTACCTGTAGCTTATGCTTATTTAAGGTGTCAGCTAATCAATTTGCTGCCTTCCTGATCCACTAACAGGGGAGGCCTAGAAAATTCCAAGATGTCCTGGCCAAGGTCCTTTGCTGACAGAGAAGGAAATTCACCAAAACTCGTTTGAGGACAGAGAGAAATTAAATGGAGGGACAGAGGTGATTTCGCAGTCTCTGTGAGCAGAAGCATAGCTGGGCCTCATGGGACCTGGAACCAGAACAGAAATACTTGCAAATGAAGCTCCACTCTCATTCTCTTACCAGGGGCTGTTCCTGCATGTGCACCCAAGGACGTTGCTTCTAGTCTGTAAGAAATTTGTGGGGTACTGACTTCTGCTTCACCATGTCTGCTTTAGTTTCTTCTTTCTGCCAAGGTGGAAAGTGGCCACCCCAACTGTACCTTTGCAGGACCCCTCAGCAATAAGATCCAACGCTGACCATTGAGAGACTCTGGGTCGACTCCAAGCTGGAATGAGAAAGAGTTGAATTTGACCTATCCTCAAGCCCAACCAGAATCCCTCCATTCAGGTTTTCCTTCCCTGTCAATCTCTCTCTTATTCATTAATTTTCATTGCTTCAATATGGAAACCCAAACTGGTGGAAAGGGGACAGAAAATGGCACAATCAGAAGCTGAAACCCCAAAGACCTAACATCCCGTGGACGAGATTAGCCATCTGCTGGAGAGATGACTTGAAGTGTACAGCAGATAAGCTTAGAAAACCTCTCCAGACCCATCACAAAGATGCCGTCTGAATGCAGTTTAAGATAAATAGTAATCATGGAGACATTATCATATTAATAGCAGAAATAAATGCAGTACATGGGCTCTACATTTGTGGATTCAATCAGCTGGAAACTGAAAATATCCAGAAAAGAAAAATGGATGGTTCTGTCTGGACCGAACATGTACAGACATTTTTTCTTGTCATGATTCCCTAAATAGTACAGTATAGCAACTATTTACATAGCATTTACAGTATATTAGGTATTATAAGTAGCCTAGAGATGATTTAACATATATGAGAGGATGTGCGTAGATTATATGCAAATATTACCCTACTTTATATCAGGACTTGAGCATCCATGGATTTTGGTGTCTGCAGGGGGTCCTGGAACCAATCCCCCATTGATACTTGAGTGATGACTGTAGTTGCTCTGCTTGGGATATTAAAAATAAAAATAACAAATGAATTGAAGAGTTACCATTTCTCTCTGGTCCTGTCCAGTGGAGCTGGGTACCTTGCCAAGCTCTAGGGATCTTCTGGCTCCTTTGGTAGGTGCCACTTTATTAGGGCAGAGGATTGTTATAGCTTGATGACACCAACCATTAAAAATCCCCACGCTCTGCTCTATGACCTTGCCTTGAGTTAGTAATTCGGTTTTTCAAAAATACTTTTCATTTTAGAAAAAAATTTGCTCAGCAGCTGCCAGCCAGTCTCATGAGTTTGATTAGCCTGAACCAATCATCCAGAACTTCAATGAATTCACAGAATTGAGCTCCTGAACCCTCAGATCTGAAGACCTTGGTGACCTTGTCAAGGTGCCAGCCAACCAGCTCCTTCCTGACTTGAATTATGCCAAAGAAAAGTCCTTGTAGCTGAAGAGAAGCACAATAAGAAGTCCTATAACAAGGAAGAGGGTCACCCATCCCGGGGCCTTTCTTTCTCTACAGCTATCAGCAAGTTCAATGGAGAGAATTCCGAGCCAGGGGAGGGGCAAGACAGCAGAGGCACATGGAGCAGGTGGGCCTCTCAGAGCTCTGTAAATAACCTGATAAAGGCAGCTGCTTCCTCTGCCTGTACCAGTGGCAGGTCTTGCCTGAAGGTGTATTTTGGGAAGACGGGGATGAACCGAACTATGCCTTCTCCAGAGCAGGCTGGATGTGTGGACGAGTGCTGACTACTGGGTTTCCTCTACTTCTATTGCTTCTGTCTTAGTCTCCTGGGGTGGCCATACCAAAATATCATAGACTGAGTGGCTTCAACAACAGAAATTCATTTCCTCACAGCTTTATGGACTGGGAAGCCCAACTTCAAGATGCCAGCAGATTGAGTTCCTGGTGAGGACCCTCTTCTTGGCTTGCAGACAGCTTTCTTCTCACTGTGTCTTCACATGGTGGAGGGAGAGTCGGCTAGCTCTGTGATGTCTCTTCTCATAAGGGCACTGATCCCCTCAGACCAGGATCCTGTCCTCGTGACCTAAGGACCTCCCGAACCCATTTCCAAACAGCATCACACTGGGGGCTAGGGCTTCAATATCTGACTTCAGGGGTATCCCGGGGTGGGGCACACAAACATTCAGTCCACACATTCCCTCCCTCCTCCTCCTTATTGCTGGCTTCTACCCAGGGTCAAGAGTCCATTGCTGGGGCCCCAGGAGCTGGGGAGGAGCAGAGCTGGGGGGAGTCACAAAGCGGAGGCCCCGAGTCCTTTCAGAGAAGATGCACTGGGAAAGAAGGGCGGTTCATGTGGCTGCACTGCGGGGAGCTGGTCCCTGTTTTCTTATGAACATGCCTAAAATGAAGGTGCTACAGCTCAGGGACCAGCCAAAGGTGGTGCAAAGGGGTGTGTTGAGAAGTGGCTGCAGCTGATTTGGCCATGCACAATCTTAGGTCCCTGTTGGTAGATGATAATGGATCTGAGAGGGTGGGGTTCACGGTCTGCATGGCCTCACTGCATTTATCATCAACTGGGCATAAAACAGATCGTACAACTTTTTTTCTGAGAACTAAATGACATTTGAAGAATTGTCCCCTTAAGTGCTTCAGCTGACACCTTTGATGATAATTCATTTGAATGGATGTGACAATCACCTGGAAGCAGGATGCTATCATTTCTGTCACTGGCTCAGACAACCCTTCAATGGCAGTCATGGGCTATTTATGTACCCCGCCTTGGGTGCCACCTCCAAGATAACAGCCACAGATCTCACTGGATTTTTATACCCTTTTCACACAAGGGCGAGGAATGACTCTCAAATATTTTGACAAATCAGCATGCTTCTCTGACCTTGGCACTCAGGCCTTTCTCTCTGACTGGATTTGACATTCGGCCCTGGGTTCTACATAGTTGCTGCTACATTTGAGAGTCTCTTACTGCCCAGCCTAGTTCCTTAACATCCAAACTAACCCAGCCAATTGTGCCAATTCTCCCTGCCCTGAAGTGAGGTGAAGAGATGCCTTCGGCAGGGCACAGTGGCTCATGCCTGTCATCTCAGTGCTTTGAGAGGCAAGGTGAGATTATTGCTTGAGGTCAGGAGTTAGAGGCCAGCCTGGGCAACATAGCAAGACCCCATCTCTACCAAAAAACAAATTAGCTGAGTGTTGTGGTGCAAACCTGTACTCCAAGCTACTCAGGAGGTTGAGGCAGGAGGATGGCTTGAGCCCAGAAGTTTGAGCCTGCAGTGAGTCGTAATTGCATCACTGTACTCTAACCTGGGTGACAGAGAGCAAGACCCTGTCTCTAAAGGCTAAAAAAAGAAGGAGAAAGAAAGGAAAGAAAGGAAAGGAAAGAAAGGAAGAAAGAAAGAAGGAAAAAAGAGAAAGAAAGAAAAGAAAGAAAGAAGGAAAAGAAAGAAAAAGAAAGAAAAGAAAAGAAAAAAGAAAAGAAAGGCAGGTATTGGATCATGATCAAACAGATGTAGGAGGCAAGAGTAACATGAACATGATTTTGAATGTGGGACTTGAATCCTGATAGACCCGTGCTCAAATTCCAGCTCCATACTACTTGCTATATGACTTAAGACAAGGCACTTTTCTGAGCCTGTTTTCTCAATTCTCCAATTGTGTGAAGATGAACAGTAATTTTGCAAAATTCCTGTCACACAGAAATAAACACTGGCTATTATTATTGTTGGACTCAATAGGTGAACAAAATGCAGTGGTGGGGACCCATACTGGACAGGCACAAGTTTGTTTTTAGGGAAACTGATCATCTGGAAGCCAGATCTCAGCTCTTAGACTAAGTTCAGATGGGTTGTGAGTCTCAGAAAGAGGGGTGTGCAGAGCCAGAGCAGAAGACCCTATTTTGTGATGAAAAATGATAAACTGAGCAGGCAGCTAGTAAGAATCTAAGAAAAATTAGACACAGGCAGAAATCCATTTGAAAACTGAGACTCCAGGACTCTGGGTCTCAGCACAGCAGAAGCCCAGTGACTTACATGGAAGGCACTGCCAGGCCGTGCTGGTAGCAAAGGTGAACCTGAATCCTGCAGTGTGCATTTACCCTTTATGGTCAGGATTTATCCTGGGGAGCAAGAGTGTGGAGGAGCTTGAGATGAATTCTAACCAGATTCTCTCAGCATGAAAAGCCTGAAGGGGGTGTGGGTTGTATCTGGGTTGAATTTCCCTTGGCGAAATGCTGAGCAAACACCCTTGGCTCTGTCCCTGAGAAAAAATTCTGACTAAAACCCAAATTGCTTGTTTATTAGCAAATGTGAATAATGTACAAATTAAACCACCTGCTCCTGGTGAATTAATTTAGGTTATACTGCAGCTGGGATGGAGTGGCTGACGGTTAGTTAACACAATCATGCAAATTAACACACGCCTGACTTCTAGGCAGATCCCCACCGTCCACAGTAGGGGCCCTAAGGGAAATCAGGCAACAGACCTTAAAGAAAGCAATAATCTCTGCTTTATCTGTTCTGACAGTTTTCAGCTACTTTCTACAAGAGTCTTTTGGGGAGAATATTCAGTACCTTTTTTCTTAGCCCAATGATGCAGGAAGCAGAATATAAAATGTCAAAAGGGCTGGGCATGGCGGCTTACATTTATAGCACTTTGGGAGGCTGAGGCAGGTGGATCACCTGAGGTCAGGAGTTCGAGACCAGCCTGGCCAACATGGAGAAACCCCCTTCTCTACTAAAAATACAAAAAATATTAGCCACGGGTGGTGGCAGGCACCATAATCCCGGTTACTCAGGAGCCTGAGGCAGAGAGAATTGCTTGAGCCCAGGTGGCGGAGGTTGCAGTGAGCTGAGATCACACCACTGCCCTCCAGCCTGGGTGACAGAACTCTGTCTCTAAATAAACAAATAAATAAATAAGTAAAATAAAATGTGGAAAGAAGAGTTTAACAGTGGGTTTCTGGGACCTGGGTCCCTCACATGAGCTGGTGATGTTATTCTTGTGTGTCTCACTTTTCTCTTTGGGCTCCTGGGACTTCCTGTAAGTGACCAGAATCGTTCTTGCTCTGTTGGGTTATTTCAGATTGCTAAGGAAAGACTGACCCAGACTTCCTTTGGTGATAGGCCTTACTTCTAGGACACAAGGGAAAGGGGCAGCATTAGGGCATCTTTCTTCATTAGCCACAGACACTCTGGGTCTCAACACAGTCAGGACTGGTGAATGGAGAACCCGAGTCATTTGCCTGAGCCCATACACATGTTCGTATGTGCCAGGAGAGACATTGGATGGGGTCAGCTTGTCACTCTGCAATATAGAGCACCTCTAGTGGGGTGAGTTGGTGCCAAGCCACCTCAGAGGTGGTTGGTCCCCTTGGCGAGCAGCCTGCATTGGTTGGGCACTCATCCTGGGTACCATCAGTTGTGGCCCAGGTAGCATGAATGGTCCACTAAATAAAAGTATTAATCCAAAGCTGGAGACAGAGAATGCTGTGCTTTAGGAAAATGTTCCTTAAAAGGCGGTTGAGGGCATGGCAGTTCCTCACCACATCATGGATTCTGCTCTAGAATATTCCTGTGTAGGGTAGGTGAGCTTTGGGCAAGACACATAATTGCGAACTCCAGATGGCCTAGGCCGGCAGAAAGGACGGCAGGGGATGCAGAGAAGGAAGTTCATCTCAGCTGTTCCCACCTTTGCCTTTTTGTTGTTACCTCTGGGTTCTGGCAGCCCCTTCCTCATTGTAAGTCCCTGAGCCCTGGCCCCACCTCATTCATAAGAAGGTCAGTGACCAGATGAGGCGGAAGCACACTTGGGGACTATTTTCATAGTGGGCAAGCCCTGGACTCTGCAGGTTGCCATTGCAGTCTCACCCTGCGTGTCCTGGTGGGGACATCTGTCTACCTTTGCAGGGTTGTCTCAGGCAAGAGAAGCACCGCTATCAACAGCACCAATGAAGGGAAGGGCAAGAGGGCAGCTTTACAGAGAAGCACCTTTTTAACATTCTTTTGTGAGAAGTTGGCTATAGCTTGTGATACATCCTTGGTGGAAGGAGTAGGACATTTGGAGACATTGGGAAAGACTGTTGGAAGCTCAGGTTTAAATTTTTGCTTGGCTCTCTCTTGGCTGGCTGTGAAAGTTTTGGAGAATCACTTTACTTTTTTCTCTTCTTTCCTTCTCTTCTCTTTTCTTCCCTTCCCTTCCCTTCCCTTCCCTTCCCTTCCCTTCCCTTCCCTTCCCTTCCCTTCCCTTCCCTTCCCTTCTCTTCTTTCTTTCTTTCTTTTTTTTTGAGACAATGTCTTATTCTGTCACCCAGGCTGGAATGCAGTGGCACTATCTTGGTTCACCGCAACCTCTGCCTCCCAGGTTCAAGTGATCCTCCCGCCTGAGCCTCCCGAGTAGTTGGAATTATAGGCACACACCACCACGCCTGGTTAATTTTTGTATTTTTAGTAGAGACAGAGTTTTACCATGTTGGCCAGGCTGGTCCCAAACTCTTGACCTCAAGTGATCCACCCGCCTCAGCCTCCCAAAGTGCTAGGATTACCTGAGTGAGCCATTGTGCCCGGCCCACTTTACCTTTCTGATGCTTAGTTTCCCCATCTATAAAACAGGAATAATAACCTAATCTTTAAAAAATGTGGTAAACATAAAATGAAAATTCGTCAGAAAAGCATTTTGTAATCCTAAAATGCCATCCTCATGTTTTGTTTCCAGTTGTTACTTTAATTATGCTGCTTTTGCTCAATATGGCAGAAAGGTTTTTTTTTTTTTTTAATGCAATATTGCAATGCCTCCAGGAAAAATAGGAAAAAAGATAAAGGTTAGAATATCTATTACAAATAAAAGCTAAGATATCAAGATAACTAACCGAATAATATTAACCCTTTCTCTTAACTAGTTATTTGAATCTCCATTTGGTAGTTAATTCCCCCAGGAATCCCATCAAACAGAAAATAATCGAATTAGAGCTTCACTTTGTTTTAAAGTTTGCATCACATCCTCTGCAGGTTGTTGCATGTTACAGTGAACATATGGGAGGTTGCATGTAGCATTAGTTAATATTTGTTAAACACCTTGAAGAGAAGCAACTATGTGAACAGCTGCTAAATCCATATATCATACATGTGTATGACTCTACTCAATGTGTATAAACAAACAAACTGATCTAATTTAGAGTTGACATATAAAAATTGGTAAGGGATGTCACAGCCTAACATCAGTGAAGGCAACATGATTTTTTAAACACTCTTTTAAAACGTTCTGCCCTTTCTCATGGGTAATTTGTCTGTTGCGTCCTGATGTTCCAGTTGCTCCATTGGCTCTGTAAGCGGCATCAAAGCCTGAATTTCCCTGCAGGCGAAGGCACAGAACAATAATCCTCTGTGCAAACAGCTGCTTTGTTATGCTTGAGGTTAAAAATTGTGATGATGGCAATGTAAACTCAAAAAATCTCCAGCTTGATTTGAAAAATCTTGACAGGCTGTGTTGAGGAGGTCTCTGGTTTGCTGTACGGAGAATCTGCGTGCTGGGTCTCTGTTTGTTGGGGCTGCCATAATGAAGTGCCACAGGTTGGGTGACTTGAACCACAGAATTTTTTTTTTCTCATAGTTCTGGCAAATAGCTGTCCAAGGTCTGAGTGTCAGCAAGGTTGGTTTCTTCTAAGGCCTCTCCTTGGCTTATAGAAGGCTGTCATATTAGTCCGTTCTCATGCTGCTAATAAGGACCTACCCAAGACTGGGTAATTTATAAAGGAAAGAGGTTTAATGGACTCACAGTTCCACATGACTGGGAGGCCGTACAGTCATGGCAGAAGGCAAATGAGGAGCAAAGTCACATCGTACATGGCAGCAGGCAAGAGAGCTTGTGCAGGCGAGCTCCTATTTAGAAAGCCATCAGATCTCATGAGATGTATTCACTACCAAGAGAACAGTATGGGGGAAACGGTCCCCATGATTCAATTATCTCCATCTGGCTTGCCCCTGCCATGTGGGGATTATTACAACTCAAGGTGAGATCTGGGTGAGGACACAGCCAAACCATATTAGCTGTCATGTCCCTGTGTCTTCACATGGTCTTTTCCCTGTATATATCTGTGTCCTAATCTTCTCTTCTTCTTTTTTTTTTTTTTTTTTTTTTTTTTTGAGATGGAGTCTTGCTCTGTCTCCCAGGCTGGAGTGCAGTGGCGCGATCTCCGCTTACTGCAAGCTCCGCCTCCCAGGTTCACGCCATTCTCCTGCCTCAGTCTCCCAAGTAGCTGGGACTACAGCTGCCCGTCACCACGCCTGGCTAATTTTTTTTGTATTTTTAGTAGACGCGGGGTTTCACCGTGTTAGCCAAGATGGTCTCGATCTCCTGACCTCATGATCCACCTGCCTTGGCCTTCCAAAGTGCTTGGATTACAAGTGTGAGCCACCGTGCCCAGCCTAATCTTCTCCTCTTATAAAGGTACTAGTCGTGTTAGATTAGGGGCCACCATAATGGCCCCAATTTACTTTAATTACCTCTTTAGAGATCCTATCTCCAAATACAGTCCCATTCTAAGGTATTGGAGGGTAGGTCTTCAACATGTGAAGTTGGGGTGAGAGATAGACAGTTCCACCCATCACAGTGGGGGAATTTGTTCTTGGTACAGGGCATCATTCAGCCTGATAAAAACTTTTTTTCCCCAGTTTCCCAAATACTTGCTTTGTCCTATAGCATACATTTTTAAATTTCCAAAACCATTTCCAAATTGTCTTTGGGGCTGGTTCTGATAGGATGAAGAGGGTTTCTCTGTCATCTAAAGACTGTAAAGAGGTTACGTTTGGCCTCAGTGCACACTGGCGAGAGAATATCTGAAAAATGAGGACACTTGGGAGTTGATGGGAAATGACTTCAGCCTGAACTGAACTCTCAGGCCCCTGTAATCACCACCAAGTCCCTAGAGCTGAATGGCTACTTGCATGGCCACCCAGCAACATCCAACAGAACAGTGTGCAATAGTGGGAATGTTCTAGATCTGTGCTGTCCAATACAGTAGCCACTCACCACATGTGGCTACTAAGCACTGCAAATGTGATTAGTGCACCTGAAGAACTGAATTTTAAATTTTACGTGATTTTAAGTAATCTAAATCTAAATGGCTACATGTGGATAATTGCTGCCATATTGGACAGCACAGTCCTAGACCACAGATAAATAAGAGAAGCTCTGATATTTGTGAGATCCAGTAGGACTAGTCTACCATACCATTCCCCCACCTACCACACACACTCCACACGCTCTGCTATCAATTCGAACTGACTTTTGGAGAAGGAAGCTATCGCAAAGGTTGGCTTGGGGATTCACTCCCTGACACTAGCTTCAAGTTGGGGGCCCCATAAAAGTGAGCCTGGTTTACTGCTTTGCATACAAAAGTATCCAAGAGACCAGATGAGCATAGATAGGAATGTTCCTTAGCCACAGTGGAACAGTTTCTTACTAAGAAATATAACTCTCTGGAAATATTAAACTGGCAGATCAGTTTAAAGCAATTTGCATCCTTTGCAACTACTACTCTGAGAACTCAAGCTAAGGGGCTCGGTCAGAATAGGGCTTTGGTCAAAATAGGAGGTATCCATAATGCCTGGTATTTTATAGCATGGGCTAGTCATACCCCATACTGTAAGCAGTTCAGATGTTTGGAAAATTAAGTTGCTTTTGCTCACTCTTATCATGCCTCTGACTCAAAGTACCAATTTGGAGCCCTACCATTTTTATTTGTTATTTCACTGAGGTAAGCAGGGTGGGAGCTGCCCAAGACAATGAAGGCAGTCATTACCCTTCATTGGGCTAAGTATATAATTTCCCCAGTGATGCGCTGGGTAATAACAAAAACTTATGTGAGGTACATGTAGTGTTATATTCCCTGGGGCTTAATAGGGCTCTCAGTAAAATTGATTTTCTGAAATCTTGCAATATACCTCATCAAACTAAATGAAACCTGCACTGGTTTTTATAAGAAGTGATTGGATTCCATGTGATAAATTAACCCTCACCGTCAGAGAGGTGCTGGGTAATAGGCTGGTTCATTTCAGCCCTTGCAGCTGCCATCCAGGATTTGAATTTCTCCCCAGATCCTTATCTAATCCCCTCTGGGACCCGGAGGAGCTTCCACCCAACTGAGAGCCTTGGAGGGCTTCGCTGGTCTGGCTGAAAAATCATTTCTCCCGAAATGGAGATTTATCCCTGTTTCCACCGGAAGGGAGATTGCTGGTGATAGAGGGAGGGCCTTGGAGGTCAGAGAGCAAAGGTGAAGGCACACAGGAGTGCTGCGGCTCTGGGATAGTGGGTTTTGTGAATGGTCAGAATGGGGCTGTGTCTGAGAGGAAGACCACCTCTATTCCTCTGTGATTCTCCCTTTAGCAGCATCAGTGGGTTATGTTAGGAGGTGTGAGGGCCCCACCTGACCTGCATTTTTACCTTCGCGCATTGTGTGTTTGTTTATAACACTCAGGTGGCTGAAATTAGCTTTGCCTCTCCAAGAGAAAACGACTGGCCCCTGAAACAGAGGCTTCCTCCGTAAATAAACATGTGAATCAGGCCTCAGCAACCTAAAGGGGGCGTCTTCCTTTGGAAGGGAAAGTAAATTTGACTGGGCTTTGATTCAGCTCATCCCTAGGAGACCAGTTCCTGAGGTAATAATAGCTTGAGGGAAATTACTCTGCGCAAATCCTAGGGGAGAAAGTTGGCTTCCTCTGTGAGGGTAACCAACATCCATTAAGCAGGGATACCTACACAAGCATTTCCAAAAGATCACAGAGTTTCACAACAATATCGAAATCCAGCTAACATTATGCACCAAGTGCCTGGGGGAATCAATGGCAAGATTGCTTACCTTGCAGAAAGATACCCTAGATGCGAGCATTGTATTGCTAGAAATCCAACTCTGTTTAGCATGGTTAATTTGGCAAGAGGAGGCAGAGCCCCTGAGAGGTGAAAATAGCAGGAGTTTAAACGAACAAGTGGTAGGGCCCCTTTCTAGACCCACCACAGCTCAGAGTAGATTAATTCTTGGCCCCACTCCCTTCTTCCTTTTCCTAAGGTCCTGCCCAAATTAATAAGTCTTGGGAAAAGCAAAGAACTGACAAGCTCCCCCCAAGCGGCCTGTGCAGTGTCTTGTTTTGCTGGAGGGTAATCTTTCCAGGGAGGAGAACCAAAGTCTGAGAGAGAGCTTTGGGGTTTGTTAACCATTTGGGGGAGGGAATAAGAAAAATAGGAGAGATGTTTTCTGTTTAGGAGTATAAGGAAGGCCAGTGTTTCCCAGCCCAAAGGAGTAAACTATTTCAGAGCCTGTAGGTGTCACAGAGGACAATTTTTCAATGGCAGAAAATAATGGGTCATATTTTACTTTCAGTAATTAACATTACCACATGATATGAGTTTGTTTTTGTTTTTTTTCCGAGTCAGGGTCTTGCTCTTTTGCCCAGGCTGGAGTGCAATGGCATAATCTCAGCTCACTGCAACTTCCGCCTCCCAGGTTCCAGCAATTCTCCTCCCTCAGCCTCCCAAGTAGCTGGGATTACAGGCGTGCACCACCACTCCTGGATAATTTTTGTATTTTTAGTAGAGACAGGGTTTTGCCATGTTGGCCAGGCTGGTCTCGAACTCCTGACCTCAGGTGATCCGCCCGCCTCGGCCTCCCAAAGTGCCGGGATTACAGGCGTGAGCCACCATACCCGGCCATGATATGGGTTTTGTTTGTAAAAAATGTTTTTAGTTTTGCTATTCAAGTTTATGTTTTCTCTATTAAAAAAATAAAAAAGATAGTGGCATGCAGTTGCTCCTGTCTGACTCCTTTCCTAGGTAGCTGCATTCTGATTTATTGCTGTAACCTGGGTGCTGTGCAGATGTCCTTGTGTATATTAAAAGCTCTGTGACTGTTGGTTGAGAGAACACAGTGCCAGGATTGCAGAGCTCTTCACTGTGATGCTGTCCAAGAAGCAAATGGTAACCCTGGGCAGGTTCAGGTGGAAGTCTATACCCAGCCAGTGGGGGAAGCCCCTGGGTCAGGTTGCTGGGCTGCTGTTAGTGCCTCTTTCTCTCTTTAGTGTCTCCAAATGAGCAATGCTACTGTGCAGTGACTACTTGCTGTTTGGCTTTGTCTCACCCTGTCAAGACCTAGAACATGACCCTTGGCACCTGGATGCCTTGTTAGGTTTGATGCAGGTTTTAGACTTACTTGAAATTCTCCATCTTTCATCTCACTTTTAAAATGGAGACAATGCACGTAAGAATCTGGGGTTAGCTAGGACCTGCTATCCCTTTATCTTTCTCTTTGACGTCAGTATTCTAAATATACTGAGGTATATGGTTGTGTGTGTGTGTGTGTGTGTGTGTGTATGCAAGAGAAAGAGAGACACACACAGAGAGAGGGAGAGAGAGAGAGAGAGAGAGAGAAAATCAGGAGAAGAATAATCTCTCCATGCTGTAACCTCTTTCTGTTTGCAAAGGACACCTTCAAAAAGAGCCCTAGCCCTTTGATAACATGCTAAAATGTTCATTTTTAATTAGTTTCTACTTTCTTCATATTGCAGCAATAATCCTGCTTCCTAACTTTCATTTCTATAAATAAAGGTATTTAACAGAATTGTGAGGTATTTATATCCTCTGTACCTTCTGTTCTATCTTGCAAAAGCACATTATTCCAGGAGATGTGTGTGCTCTGACCTTAATCCAGAAGGTGCAAAAAGAAGCAAGTTTTCTACTACTTATGGCTTCTTGAGAGTTGAATATCTAGTTTCAAGACACGGGTGGGCCCAGAAATGGACAGAATGGTTGTTTGTCTGGTTCTTATGCCTCAGACTGAGCTTCTTTCAAAGATCATGATGATCTCACAGACACACTAAGGTGGTGCGGAGCCAGCCCACACATGGGAGAACCAAGGAGAGCTTGTAAGTTGTATTGTGGCTGTAGGGCTCGGACAAGAGTACTCAGCCCTCTGTTTTCCCAAATCTGCAATTGCCATCTTCAGGTCTAAGGCCACTTGGGAGACTTACCCAAGGAAGTAGGGAAGAAACACTGAGTTTTACAGGTCCCATTCCTCAATATGTATTTATTGAGCGGTAAAAAGTGGACATTGGTGGAAAAAGCACTGTTTCTTATACTGTAATTAAGCCCTATTTTGGTTTCTAATTTGAACAACATGGTCCACACTCCTCTGCTCATAGATGTAATGTGGCTAAAATGTTAGGGAGTGGGCAAAGAAAGGGGGCTGGGAGCAGTGGCTAAGCTCGCGCGGGGGTCACTGTCCTTGGTCCTGAACACAAACGTCATCGCATGTTGTAACATAGTCACATCTCATAACCCAGAGACACTAATGTCTCCTGTTCAACCTCTTGGAGAAATCCTGAGTGAGGTAAAGGAAAAGGCAGTGGTAGCAGAGAATGCAGGAGGGTGTCAAAGAGATACAACTACTGACGGAAAAAGAGTATTTTTATTTATAAGGATAAAAAGAGATTTTATTTGGGCAAAAGTGCTCATAGTTTCTCTTTTTAAAAATTATCTTTAAGGCGACAAAATGCGGTTTCTGTCCTGCTAGTGAAGAAATGTGGCTGTACCTTATGCTTTACGAAGTGGTTTATGTTGTAGAATGTCTAGCTGGCTTTGTGTAAATTTGACAGTTACACATAGTTTTTCTTCTAGGGTGTGCATGTGAGGGTGCCACATGCCCCTGTGCCCCGCCACTCCCTGTCCTGTTCCCCCAGGATTCATCAGCCTGACACAGTCACAGTAGAGTAACTCCCTTGCTGGGATGTGCTCTGCCATGATCACTGTTCATTGCCCACAATCGATTCTTAGTTTATATTAAGGATTCATGTAAAAGCCCAGCCATGCTGTCAGCCTCCTCTCAGATATGCATTCTCTGCTCTCCTGTACACTTTTCTCCTAAGCTCTCAGAAGCATCTTTCATCTTACCACAATTCAACCCACAATTTCTTGGCCTTGGAAAGGGTTCAGTACAGAGAAGAGAAACCAAGAATAGCTTTTGGAAGTCTCATGCCATGGCTGACAACGTGAGTAGGTTTCTAAGGACTATGTCTTTTCAGATGGAAACCAAACTCAAGATGTTTTCAATTCCTTGGCAGTCTATCTTCCACCTTGACTTCCACATGTAAGGAAGTGTTTAAAAGTCTATTTACAACTCTTCTATAATGTAAGGGCAAATTATTTTGTTGCTGTGTTCATTCCTGGTTAATTGAGAAAATCATTCCGTTTAGCCAAGAGTAAAACCTCTGAGATTTTTCTTCTCATTTCTCTGCATGTCTGGGGAAACAGGCAGCAGTAAACAATCATGCCCTATTTTATTCCTAGTTAAATGAATTATCATAATACTAATTACTAGTAAAAACATCTGGTTTTGGCACAGCCTGACACAAGGATTTCTCAGTGCAAATCCTAAGATTGCCCTGAAATCTTAACCTTTGCTGGGCTTCCCAGCTCCTTAGGCTTACCCCTCTACTATTTGAACTCAAGACCTTCCAAAGCTGATAGTACTTTCAAATTTAGATGAGCTATCCTATAAGAGACTTTTTCTGGTTACTGATATACACAATACCTTTTTGTATGTCTCTATTGCTTGTTTAATTTTCCATGGAAACCATTTGCATGAAAACAAAGTTTGGTTCCTTACATCAGTTCCTGTTGCTTCTCCCAGTGTGACCACCTGAGATGATCATCCAGTCGCTGTGGAATTTAGCAGGATGCCACTGGGAGAGTAAGACACCATCTGGAGGATAATGCTCTGAATCTGGCGGGGGAGGGGTGGTGGTGGTGGTGGCTAAAGCTCTTGTCAGATTGCAAGCTTGTTTAAAAGCATGCAGTTCCTGAAGTCTGAGCCAACTTCAGTTCTTCCAGGGGAAGGTTTTAATGACAAAGAACAATTAAAGCTGTGTATCTCAAAGTGTGGTCTGGGGACCACTTCATCAGATCCACCTGGGATCATTATTAAAACACAGATTCCTGGGTTATGCCCTAGACCTACTGAATCAGAACTTCTGGCATTTGTATTTTTATCAAATGCCCCCAGTAATCATAAAGGGGATACTAAAGTTGGAGAACCACTAGATCTGAATATATGGATATTTTTTCAAGGCAAATAACCTTTACCCCAAGGTTGTTCGTCTGGTATCTGGAAATCTGCCTAAGAATTCTGGGCATTGAAGAGATCTGCTTAATGTACTGATGCTGATGTGTCTCAGCACACAAGCCTGCTCCTGGTGGTGAAAGCTGCAGAACTGGTTAGGCAGTAAAGCTGTTCTGGGGCCCAACTTGTCACACAAAACAAAGTCAATGTGACCAACAGTGTGATGCAGACAAAGTTTATGGACCACAGATCAGGAGATTTGGGCTCCAGACCTGGCTATGCCATTATAAAATGCTCAGCCTTGGCCATGATGATGTTTCCCATTTGGGCCTTGGTTTCCAAACCTGTAAAATGAATGGAAATAGGTCTGTGGTTTTTGTTCTGGTTTTTTTGTTTGTTTGTTTTTTGTTTTGTTTTTGTTTTTTTACAGCCCTAAGATCTCAGGAAATTCAAGGGACAATGAGGAGGCTGAATGGGCAGTTCATACCTACTTCAATCAGAGAAGCTCAGATCTCTTCTATATCAAACTTCCACAATAATTTTGAAAAGAGAGATCTGTTGCTAAAAAAGGAAAAAAGAAAAAAAGAGAGAAAGAAAAAGAAAGGAAGGAAGGAAGGAAAAGAAAGAAAGAGAAAAAAGGAAAGAAAGAAAGAAGGAAAGAAAGAAAGGAAGAAAATAACTATATGATTCATTAGAGGTCTTCTAGCATTATGATTCTGAGATAATTTTTTAGTGGGTTCTAGTTGGTTTACCTGGGAAAATACATTATTCCTCTCTTTAAAACACAGGATTATGAAAGATTACACCAACTATTTTGCATGCCATGTTACAAAATGTTAAATTAACATTTGCAATTTAAAAATAAGTCAGGGATATAAAAGTTCCATTTCTCCCCTAAGAATACACTTTAGAACATTCTATCGAAGAAGAGTTGGGGCTTTCCCAACTGCATGATATTTTATGGATATTTAAAGGTAATAGATAAATTCATAACACTGCTAGGCTTTTCCTCAAAGGAAAACAGCAGGGGTTGATGAAGTCTGAAGTGTTTGAGCATGTTGACATTAATGGCTAATACTGGGGTTTGGAATGTATGTGGATTTTAATTTTCTGTGCAGGCTCTGGTCCACATTAATAATGGATAATCAAGAGTTGATTGTTCTTTGAAAATACGTGCTTAATACTGGTTTTCCCACCCTATCAGTCAGGCTGGAGAACAGAGCTGTGGTGAACGGAGAAGGGAGAGGGTCGGACCAAATCCCCTCCATCCATGGTTGAGCTGAGAGATGCTGGCAAAGTTCACCAATCTTTTCCTGTTTCATTTTTACCCAGCTGAAAAGCAGAGAAAAGATTCGTAGGTAAGTAGATTTTCCATGTTAGAAACTATTCTGAAAGTTCATGGGTGGCCGGGCGCGGTGGCTCATGCCTGTAATTCCAGCATTTTGGGAAGTTGAGGTGGGCAGATCACTTGAGGTCAGGAGTTTGAGACCAGCCTGGCCAACATGATAAAACCCTGACTCTACTAATAATACAAAAAATTAGCTGGGGATAGTGGTGCACACCTGTAGTACCAGCTACTCTGGAGGCTGAGGCAGGAAGGCAGGAGAATCGCTTGAACCTGGGAGGAGGAGTTGCAGTGAGCCGAGATCATGCCACTGTACTCTAGCATGGGAGACAGAGTGAGACTCTGTATAAAAAAAAAAAGTATTAGTTTGTTAGTATTGCCATAGCAAACGAAATACCACTTAGTCATAGGAAACACTGAGTAGCTTACACAACAGCTCACAGTTTTAGAGTCAAGAACAAGATTAAGGCATAGACATGGTTGCTTCCTTCTAAGACCTTTCTCCTGGGCTTGCAGATGGCTGTCTTCTGATGATCTGGTATCTTCACATAGTGCCTCTGTGTGTGTGCCCCTGTCTGATCTCTTCCTCTCCCTCTCCCCCCCTCCCTCCTCTCTTTACCTCCCCTTTCCCCTTTCTCCTCTTCCTTATCCTCTATTTCCTCTCCCTTTCCCTCTATCCTCATAAAGGACATCAGTCAGATTGCATTAGGGTACACCCAAACAGCCTCATTTTAACTTAATTACCTATTTGAAGACCCTATCTCCAAATGCAGTCACATTCTGAGGAACTGGCGGTGAGGGTTTTCACATATGAATTTGGTCACGGGGGATGGGAAACAATTTAGTTCTTAACAGTGAGTTCGTATGAACAGGGAATTTTGAGCTGTACTGAATAATTACTAAGTATTATTACTATTATTACTAAGTTGCCATTACTTAGGATGCGTTTTGCCCTAAATAATTACTTTTGAATCAGCTCATCCGGAATGCTGGTCTCCAAGTTACTGCACAGAACAGGCCAATTCTGGCCACTGCCTGGTATGAAGAGTGGCTCAGTGCCTTCCTTCTAAGGAACATCTGGATAATGGGGATGTGGCTGACCAGGCCTTTTAAGTTGCTGTTTTTATAAATTGTCCACATATTGATGTCATTTACTTTTGTCCATTCAGCATAAGGTATTTAATGATGAGATTATTTAAATTTTATTTTGATATGAGGGTTCAAGCCACAAAAGTTTTTTGAAAGATACCAAACAAATAAATAATAATGGTTTTGCCAGAATAAGGATTTTAACAGTGGGACAGTAAGTCATACTCTGATTCGTACGGGAAGGATAAAAATAGCCTGACAACAATGGGGAGTTATGAAAAGTGCCTATTGAGCGGTGACTGAAAGCCCAGAAGGGCTGTAAAGGGAAATGAATGCTTATCTAGCGGGTGCCTTCCACGCTCATTTGCAAGTGCATCTCTTTCTGGGACGGGCATCTACTGGTGCTCAATAAATACTGGGTGATTGATTAACAGAAAAAAAGATAAGCTGAATATGCAGCTGCAATCTCAGACTTCTGCTTTTAATATTTAAAGAAGTCTGAATTTAAGCCTTCCTGTGTCATAATAGCTTAACTTTGGAGCACGGAAGAGAAGCTGTCCCCTGCTTCTCAGAGATGCCTGTGGTTTCAGTGTAAATGACAATCAAGGCTGATCTGTGTGTCCAGTTCCAGGAGGACTTAGGCATTAGGCATGTGTCCAGAACAATTAAATGCTCGCTAGCACCCTTTTGACTCTAATTTTGAAATTATTTTCTTGGGCATGTATATTGGAGAATAAACCCTGTCTATATCATCTAATGGCCGCTTTTCTAGGGCCCAGGTTGTCATGGAGGGGATGGAGATTCTGAAACCTTTTCACTGTCATGACACACATAGAAAATGATGTTTTTATGGCATACTGAGATGACCAGATATGTTAATCAGAGTCCAGTTCAGGACATCAGAAACCACTGTAGTTATAGTAGCAGACAGAGCTGAATATGGGGAATCGGTTGAAAAAGCATTAGGACTGAGAAAGTACAGAAGACAGAAGTAATCCAAATGGAGGAATTGCAGCTGCCTCCTTAAGGCTGGGGAAAAGAGGAGAGAAGTTTGGATTATCAGACCTTGGAGCTTGGAAAAGGGTCCCCGGGAGCTAGGACCAGTCCTCTGAGCAGGGGTTGCTGCTTGGGGACCACTGGTACCTTAGGAGCTTGGAGGATGGAGCCCAGGGACCCGGGAACCTGCTTCTGGGGAGGGGCACTGCCTGGATGCTGCTGGTACCTCCGAGGGACATAATAAGGCTGGTTCTGGGAGGATAGGGAAAAGTTGGAAACTGGAATCCACTGCTGCTGTGGGGCTAAAGAGCCAATGCCAGGTTACCACTGCCAGGAACAGCCAGCATGTGGGAAGGAGCAAGTCTTCTCTGCCACCTCCTGCCTCCTAGTCTCCCTTCAATGCCTCACTTGAGGACCATCTGGGGAGTCATCTGTAAAAGGAGAAATGTATTTGCGGCCCCCCAGCCCCAGCATCACAGATCCAAGTACAGAGGGTAAGTTTGGAGCTGGGAGGCAGTAGCTTCATGGTTAGCACCCAGGGCTACCAGCCCAAGATGTGGCCACCCCAGGTCCTACACTCCTGCCCCTCGGATTGGTAGGGGAGCATCATATCTCAGCCTACCAGTAGCCTATTAGGTAAGTGCTGGTTTAGAGACCTAACTGTCAGGAAAAACAGATGGGATCGCGTTGTGGGGAGAGGATGCTGCATGGGGACATAGCGAATGTGATGAGATGGGGGGAACCTCAGTGGGCCTGATGCAGGGATGGAAAGAGCCAATGGTTAAGCGTGGGCTCTGGAGACTGACTGCAGAGCTGAATGCCAGTTCTATCCCTGACCTGGGCCAAGCTGCTTAACCTTCTTGAGCTTCATGGAGCTGCTGTGAGGATTAAATGAGATAATCCAGGTAAAGTGCTTAGCCCGGCACTTGTCACAGGGTGAGCATTCAACAAGCGTTAGTCCCTATTACCGGAAAATTTGTGGAACTTGTTCACCCACTTCTCTGTGATGGTGATTACTGTGCATGCACACGATGACTTATTTTCTCATCCTGACAGGTCTGTGCTACCCGAGTCCTGCATGGAACACAATGTGATCTGTACTGGCTAGTTAGATAATTCATCTTCCATTGCAAATCTAATAGGGAGAATGGGTCTATATTGTGTCATTTTACCCCAGGCAGCCACTTCTTACCCTAATTAACAGAGTCAGTGCCCATTTAATGTAGAATCTTAATTTTCTCTATCCTTTGAGTTAGTACCATAGCCCCTTAGTTATGAATGCTGACATTAGAGCAGGCCATAGTCTCAGTTCCTTATTACTATTCTTGGCGACTGTGAGCATTTAACCAAATGCATGATTATTTACAAGGCTGGCTTTCTGGTATGCTTCGGGGAAGTACCAGTCTGTAAGATCGTGTGGTGTCTTTAAGACACCCCCATGCCAGAGAGACCACTTATGGGACTGGTACAATAAAACCCACTTCAGTCTGAGCTTATCTCATGCTCTTGTCCCATGCCTGTTCCTGTCCCCCAATGGCCAGCAGCTGTCCTTGGGCTTCAGGTTTTAGCCTTGGCCTGAACAGTCAACAGCTCTCTGATGTTACTTTTGGTTGGCACCCAGATATGCTCTTATCCCTAACCTGGGCCTTTCCTGGATTCTAAATCTATCCAGTGGCCTTGCCTGGGTCAAAGAAGGGGGTTGGGAGAGGAGGGGATACCCAGATGGGGATGATACTCCTTGTTTTTTTGAAGGTACCTAAAATCTCACTGTTAAAGATACATTGCTTTAGACTTTAGGCTGCGGTGCAGAATTTGGGATGTTAATAGTTTTTACTTGGAGATGGGAAAGGGTTTTGTGATGGAAGCATTTGGGAAACAATGGTTTAAACGAAGTTAAAAAGGCCTTTTTAACCCAAGTCTTCTCCCAGCTGTTAAAGTGTTGATGTTAATTGGTGAACCTCAAAGAAAGATAGTATGCGGCAGTTTTCCAAAATTTGTGTAACGGTCAACTCATGTTTTGAAGGAGTAGTGCTTGGGACTGGAAAGTATTGCCTTTAGGCTAGGCATTGACTTTCTGTTATGATCTCTTTCTCTTTCTTAGTGTCTTCCTTCTAAATAAAAGTACTTCTGGAAGGAAATATCTACAAAGTCACTATCACTTTAGTGAGAATTAGCCTGACTAGTTTCCAGGCATTTTGGGTTCTTCCTTTACAGAGACTCTCACATTAGCTCTTCCTTTCCATCTCATCCCTACTGTCTGCCCAGGCTTGGCCTGGCAGGTTGTGTGAAAGAGGTGGATCAGAAGGGACAGATGTGGGACACCTGACTCCTCATTTTCCTTGGGCTTCCACCTGATCTCCTGTTGCTTATCCCTTTCCTTCTCAGGTCAGTTTAGTGGCTTGGATTTAAACCATCTAAAGCACTTGCTTGGCTTAGGTTAAGATGACAAACTGTTAGTGCTGCAGAGACTTTTCAGTAGAAAGGATGGGAGGTTAAATGCCAGCGGCTCCTGACTCCCAAGCCAGGGCTCCTCTGCCCTGCACTGAGCTGCCCCATGGTACTTCCATGTCCTTGATCCCACAGAATCACCTGTACTTTAGAAGGATACAGAGGCCTCCTGGGTTTGGCAGATGAAGGCCCTGGGGTAGGCTCTGGTGGAGGTTGACAGTTTCCATCTTTGGAGATGGGCTCCTGAGTGGCCTTCAACACTCTCAAGCCCAAGGGACCTCTCTTTCTTGGGTGCAACACAGACAAAGCCCAAATCCCTTTCCGTGTTCCCCATCACACAACCCAGACACATGGAATTTTCAAAGGGAAATTGACTTCAAAATGAAGGGAAATCAAAGGGAAATACACCATGAAAACAAAAAAAACAAAACAAAAACACACGTGTATACACGAATGACAACAAAAGAAGCAAGAAAAAAAAAAGAAAGAAAAAGAAGAAGAAAAGAGAAAAAGGAGAAACCTAAGAACAGTTGACTTCAAAGCTCTGGGCTGCAGCCACCCTGGCCAAGCTCCAGTGAGATTCTTTGAGTCTGTGCGAGATGAACTGTTTCTTGGTGACAGTGAAACCTCCCCTTCTGCAAGGACCTCATGCTCCAGCCCTCCTCCTCTGCATTATTGATTTTTAAAAAACACACACCAAAAACCCAGCCTCATTATGGGGTCCATTTGGCAGTAACTTCTTTGGACTGAGTTCAAGACAAGCCAATGCTGCACTCAAATATTTCTCTGGAATAAATCTATTTCCATCCAGTGTGCATCCGGACTTAGCTCTCTGTGGTCCCCAGACCCCAGAGTCCTCCAGGCTTCATCTACCTGCAGCTGTTCCCCCTGTTCCCAGCTCCCTGCAAACAACAAATAAACAAAATAGCTGCACCTTTAATTTATGGAGCACTCAAGGTGGTGCCAGGCACCACGTTCGAATCTTCACAGCAGCTTTCAGAGAACGATTCCATTGTTATAACCTGAATTTTAAGAAGTGAGGAAGCTGAGGCTCAGAAAAGCTAAGATGAATGCCCTAAGACAGCTAATAAGCCAAGAGGGCTGGGGCAGCAGCCCTGTCACTCTGACTCTGCAGTCAGAGCTCACAACTACCCCCTTGCGCCTTGGGGTAGAGATAGCTGGGCTTGCTTCTTGCTGAACTCCCTAGAATTCTGCCTGCGGTCACTTGGGAGGTCACGCAACAGGGAACGAGGCCTGAGCTGAGAATGGAGCCCAGCCATAGATCTCTTGTAGCTGTCTATGCACTGTGGCATTTCACCCCTGGCTTCACTCAATTGAAATCTTTCTCATTCACATATGACACACTGCAGTTCAAAGTTCATATTTGTAAGATCAAGCCTATAAAACTGGCACGTTGTGAAGGAACTAATTAAAGCCAAGCATGTCAACATCACTTAATAAAACACCTCTTCAAACCCAGGGGTTGGTAGAGTTAAGCCCCTATGGGAGACATACACCCAACACCCCAGTCACCGTCAGAACAAGAGGAGGCCTGTGTCTCAGGCCTCTTGGCAGAGAGCCCTCCTGGGCACCCCAGAAAGAACAACAGATCATAAATCTTGAAGGCACCTCTCAGAGATGAATAGTACCCCAGCATCCACATCAGGCATCCTGAACTGGTCAGGGCCTAAAACACAGTCCGCTCAGCAACATGTGGCTCCCAGGAGCCATTTGTGCAAGCCTGTGAAGTGTGCCTGTGGGCAGGAGGTAGCGGAATCGATGCAAAGGGTTAGGACAAAAATAATGACAGTTCTACTGGGAAAGGTGCGTCTAAAGGGCTGGGACAAACTCAAAGAGCTTAATTTTTGGCCTTCTTTGGTGGGCTGCCCTGTGACCAAGGGCTTTTGGGTAGCTACAAGGGCAAAAACTCTAAAACTCAGTTACTATTTAAAGCCCCTATGTACCACATTGCAGGCAAGAGGGAGGGGTTGGGAAGAGCAGGAGAAACCCTAATCCATGCCCCATCAGGCTTAGGCAAGACTCTTGCCCCAGCCATTCAAACAACAGAAGGTGGACTTCTCTGATGGAGAAGGGCAGAGTTTCCTTCTCAGGAACTGAGGCTGAAGGAGAGGGCACTGCCTGGCATCCTCCTGGCAGCCATTCACCCAGGCTACTGCAGCAGATTCTGCTTTTGGACTCTAAGGGAACTGCAGGATTCTTCTGCAGAAGTTTCCATGGACTGTGTGCCCTTTACTTTCACCCAGGGCTTTATTCCAAGTGCACTCTCTTTCCCTGAGGGACAGGGCAATACTTTGGGTTTTGGTGATGAAGCACTACTCAGCAACAGGACAGAAGGACAGACACCAGGTTTGCATGGAGGAGGGGGAGACAGACAAAGCTGGAATGCTGTCATGTCTGGCTGGTGTGTGGGCAGCTTCTGTCTACACAGACACAATTCTTATATCTACACCACCCTGAAAAATGGATCAAACATGGATCAAACGAATATTTTATTTGCATCTGTGATTTTCAGAGGCAGAGAGGAGGTCAGTGAGGATTTTGGAGGCAAAAAGTAAGGCTGAAAAAAGTTGGATTCCTGGAGATGGTTAAAAGACAGCACAGGGGGCCGGGCATGGTGGCTCACACCTGTAATCCCAACACTTCGGGAGGTAAAGTGGGCAGATCCCTTGGGGTCAGGAGTTTGAGACCAGCCTGGTCAACATTGTGAAACCCCTGTCTCTACTAAAAAGAGAAAAATCAGACAGGCATGGTGGTGGGTGCCTGTGGTTCCAGCTACTTGGGAGGCTGAGGCAGGAGAATCACTTGAACTCGGGAGGCAGAGCTTGCAGTGAGCCGAGATCATGCCACTGCACTCCAGCCTGGGTGACAGAGCGAGACCCTGTCAAAAAAACACAACAACAACAACAAACAAACAAACAAGCAAACAAAACAGCACAGGGAAACAGGGAACAGCCTGAAGGGGGATGCTGTTTGGGGGAGGGAGAGGGAGTAGAGACGGCCAGTGAGTTGGTGACTGTGACCACAGATGTTGCCTGAACTGAACTGAAGAATCACTGGGGTGGGGAGGGATGCCCCTACTTGCAAAAATTTGTTAGAACGCAGTAAGACTAGTTCCTTCAGAATACACAATACTTAAACGATCCATTCCTTTATTAAGCATTTTTGTTTCACAGTGATCCACCAGGAATAGAGATGAAAACAATCTGGTTTTTGTCTCTGAGGAGTTTGCAGTTGAGAGCCTTGCTGTGGGAGGCATCTTTCTGAGGTGTTGGAGTTGTTCTGTAATTCTGCATTGCCCAATAGTGTAGCCACTGACCACATGTGGTTACTGAGTACTGGATTACTGGATCTGTGGCTAGTGTGACTAAGGAACTAAATCTTAAATTACATAAATTATAATAAAATGAAATTAATTACAATTTAAACAGCCACACGTGATGAGTGGCTATTGTATTGCACGACATAGGTTGAGAGGATTTACCAATCAGGATGCTTTTGGCTGTGAGTTGTAGAAGACACAACTCAAAATGGACAAGAAGTCCAGGGATGGCGTGGTCTCTGGGTTGGTTCAATGACATCATCAATGATCCAGGTCCTTTCCATCTTTGGGTTCTGCCTTCCTCAGTGTGTGGCTTTTGTCCACAAGGTGATTGCAGCACCTCTGTGTGCTCATGTTCCCACAAAGCAACATCTGTATATGTACGCTCTTCCCTTTTGTGTCTTGCTAGGAGTAAACATTTCTTAGAAGTCCCCTTGCCCCTTCCCCAACAGCATGAGACCACATCACATGCTGTGAAGCACCGGACATGTGACTGAATCGCCATGCCTGGAGACAGCAAGTGAGCTCACACGCCTGGGAGAGGAATGACCCAGCCCCTCTGACACACCTGACTGCCAATACTCAGCCAAGTTGTGTTGTGCTGCCAAGGAAGAAGGCTTGTGAGAGATGCTGGGTATACAATGGCTGGGACTGGCCCAGTGGAGATTTCAACATGTATGCAATCCTAACACACACAAAATAGAAGGGCTCTAAATGAGATATGAAAAAAGAGCTGTGGTAGCACAGAGGAGAAAGTGATGAAGTCTTCCTGGGAGAGTTAGAGAAAGTGTCACAGAAAAGGTAACTTTGAACTGGGCCTTCAAGAAGAGGATTAGAAGCAGTCACTTGACACAAGTCTGGAAGCTAAACTTTGCCCTAGGTGAGCACATTTTCCCACTTCTCTAGTGGATGTGAAGTTCTTCAGGTTGACTTTCTTTTGAGAGATGATTGTACCATCTGCTTGGCACAGTCCTTCCTCTCTCTCTGTCTTTCTCTTTAGAAAACGTATGGAGAGATCTGTTGAGTCAGCAATGAAACACATCCCCATTGTTTTGCTATATACAGCCACCATCTATCCATCTATTCATCCACCTACCCACACACTCAACCCTTCTCTGACTCGACTTCCTTTTCTTAGAAGGGCAGAGGGAGGAATATCTGCAAGTGAGAGGCAGAGTACAGAATAAGCATGAGAGCAGAGACACATGGACACACACCATTCAAGACTATGAAAGTACTGTCATGGTGTCATACTGCCGTAGGCCTACAGGACTCCTGCCCATGCTGCCTTCTAGGGGACATCCTTTCCTACTGACACCTTCAGGAAGTCCCTGGAAAATGACATCTCATTTGCTGCTAGTGGGTATGATTAGGCCTAGGGCTCAATTAAGCTGATGACTGAGTGAATCCTTCAAAAGTCAGGCAGGTGGTAGTAAATGAAAACCTTTAGCAATAACAACAAAGATGGCTATCTGCCCCAAGACACTCTCATCATTTTCTTCCTGAGCATCCCCCGTTCCTGTCTTGAAGGTGGCTCAGTTTCATCACCAGCCAGGGACTGAGCTGTCTTTGCTGGCCAGGTCTGGGGCTCAGCCTCCAGCTCTGTGAGCATCTACATCCTCTTCAGGGAAACCAGCCAGGGAAACAGTCATGTCCTTGCCTCAGCTGTGGCATCTCATGAGTTCCATCATAGCCCTGGCCAGCAGCAAGGAATTTTTCCATTGATTTAGTGAGACATTTGAGAGCAAAAGGGATCCAGAAAAGTCATCTACATAATTTAAGACATTTTCCCACATAAGTACATGCATGTGCACACATTTACTCATGCAGGCACACACAGAGCTTGAGTGCTATGGGCTGTTGAAGGGTTAATTCTTTCAGCTATTGCTTTTTCTCCCCCCATTCACTAAATTTTGCTGTGAAAATGTGGATGACTGAACAAGAAGAGTTAAGTGGTCTGATGTTGGGAAATAGAGTGTGAGGGAAGTTATTATGCCAACAAAATGTTGAGAGTCTTCTAATTTTTAGCCAATTGTTTAAAAGACGACAGACGGTAATGTTTATGAGATGTATAATTCAAGGCAAATCTGTCCAGATAGAGAGGAGAAAGCATCTTTAACTTGGCTAACAAATGTTGAGCTGCATTCAGATAAATAAAATCAACAAAACCCAAGGCACATAATTCCAACATTGCAGAGATGGAAAATAATTTTTCTTAAGAAGAAGAAAAAGAACTGCAAGAACTATATGTACTTGAATAAGAAATTTTGATTCTTCCATCCGTCCATGCTATAGTTACATTTTTGGTCTCAGGTGAAGACAGGGTAGACCTCAAATCTTGAATAGTTGAGATTTTTCGACAAGGTCATGCTGCATGCCAGTTTTTCAGTTTCCCCCAATTTTTGTTTTGAGCCAAATAACATGATCTTTGTTTCATTAATATTTAAGAGTAAGTTAGATTGTGCCAGATGATCTTAAAGCTCATTTAAATCAGCTTGAAGATAATATTAAGCTTTCTCCCAGCATAATCTACTACCATAAGTGATAGTGTCATCGGCATATAGATGATGGGCTGGATATGATAATGAATAGCCAAGATTATCGATATAGAATGACAACTGCATTTGATTTCAGATAAATCTTTCAAGGATCCATTATTGTGTTTCCAGAGTTAAACATGCATTGTTTTTGTCCAAATCTTCTAAAAAAAAACACAAAATGTTTTTATGAAATGAATCCTTTGTTGTGTTAGAAAGAGAGGGGGAAAGTCCACAAATTATACACATATTGTTTTGCAAATACAATAATTAGAGTTTGCACAGATCATTACTTTATTGGATTGAACAACTGTCTCTTGGCAATTGCTGCTTCTCCTTCTTTTTTTCTCCTTTTCCTCTTCCTTTTCCTTTAGATAGTAATGAACAATCTAAACTATCCTTCATTTGAGAGTGGCTTGAACACATTTAAATTGCCATAGGCCTTTGGAATTCCTCCCCATGATATCTTCTAGGTTACACCTTTTCATACTCTGAAAACATTTGATCTTAATAAATCACATCTTTCCTTTTCACTAACCTAAAACTTACTGATATCTCTCATTTGAATAAAGTAAAGCCTCTGGATAACTGTGCGTTAGATAAGATTTGTAAGAGTTAAATTAAGGACATCCTTTTCTCTCCTAAAAGAAGAGACTATTTTTAAAGTCAAAAGGAAAAAAATGAAAAAAATTGACAAAAAGAAGAGTCAATGCCAATAAACACATATTGATCTGTGTGTGGTTGATGGTACAAGCCTCTGGCTGCAAATACAGCCATTTTTATTTTCTTAGCAGATGCTGGGCAGCTATACAGGATAGTGGTCATTCTTCCTCTTCTCCTCTCTCTCCCTTTCTCCTTTTATCTCTAGTGCTCCATCCTGCCTCTTCCAAACACAGTGGAATCTCTATACCACATTCAGGAGTTTTTGGAGGTGGTCTTGAAGTCTTAAAGCTGGCAAAGAGGGTGAAAAGTGCTGTTGGGCAGGAAAAAGATGTTTTTCCGCTTTTCCAGTTCAGCAGAGTCAGTCACTGCTCTGGGTCCAGGCAACTGGACCCTTGGGGAAACACACCATGAAACACACCAGTAAGGACCACACGGGCAACTATATGTTTGATTTCTCTGTACATCTCCTTGCACAGCTGCTGGGATATAAGAGATACCCAATGTTTGTTAATTGAATGAGTAAATGGGAATATCATGAACTTAGAGGAATTCTGGTGTAGGAGATAAGGACTTACTGCTCATCTATACACCATGGGATATGTTCAGGCAAGCAAACATCCTTCCTCTTCTGGGACCCCCAGCTTTGCACACACTTGAGGAATCTCTCTCTCTCTCTCTCTCTCTCTTTTTGATGGAGTCTCACTCTTGTTGCCCAGGCTGGAGTGCAATGGCGCAATCTCGGCTCAGTGCGGCAACTCTGCCTTTCGGGTTCAAGCGATTCTCCTGCCTCAGCCCCCCAAGTAGCTGGGATTACAGGCACCCACTACCATGCTGGGCTAATGTTTGTATTTTTAGTAGAGATGGGATTTTGCCATGTTAGCCAGACTCCTGTTAGGTGATCTGCCTAACTCCTGACCTCAGGTGATCTGCCCACCTCAGCCTCCCAAAATGCTGGGATTACAGGTGTGAGCCACCGCTTCGAGCCGAGGAATCGCTTCTTTGACTTTTCAGTCCTTTGAGACAAAGGAGAGCCTGGGGCAGAGTTACCTAAAACTGTTGTGAGGCAAGAGGAACTAAGGGGACTCCAGGTATGGTGAGGAGATCTAGAGTAGAAGTCAAACCAAATTGCTCTGCAAAAATCACCCAACCTCACGTCTCCATGCCTTGGCCCAGTAGCTTTTGCCTAGAATATTCTTGTCTATATAGGGAATTCCTACTCTTTTTCCTTAAAGATTCTGCCCCAAATTTCACCCTCCTTTGGAAGTTTTCTGATCCTTCTTGGCAACATTACATCTTCCTTCTCTGCTGATATAGTATTTTGTGTATGACTTTTTTTTTTTTTAACATTGGATATTTATTTTCAGGTGGCTGTTTTCCGCACTAGACTGTGTCTTCTGGAGGGTATATTTTATTTATCTTGATTTGTTCTATGCTTAGCATAGTGCCTGAAACATGGTAGACATTTTAAAGAGATTTGCTGAGTGGGAATGACATTACAAAGCACTGAGAATGCACAACGGAGAGAGCACCGGCAGGGCCGCCCTGGACAATTGTGTAAGTTGTGAACTGCACATCTGGATGCAGTGGTTCTCACCTCTGGATCCCCAACATCTGGGTGGAGAGATGAGGAGCTTTGGGCTCAAAAAGATGTTACCTTAGGGCCCTTCTGTCCCTTTCCTCCTGGTCCCCAGGGCTCTGAAATGGTTTAAGTTCTTGAGGAGACCATGCCTTCCAGGACCAAATGAAGACCGTTTTCCCCCAAATCCCCCCGTCTGTACCTAGTGTCTCGGGTTTTCCCAATAGATCGCAGTCTTGATCTTTCATTTCTTCAGTAAACAAATAGCTTGGAGGATTTTTATGTGTTTTAGTTAAAGAATAATATTGAGAACATATTTTTCCTGTTAGGATTATTTGAAGAGACTAGAAAGTAGAAAATCACTATGCCCAGTCAGGTGGAAGGTGGGAGTTGGGTGGAGGGGAAAAGGTTGCAGAGAGAATATGTTAAAGACCAAGAAGACATCCCTCAATGCCAGGGGCCTGCCCTGTTAGCTCTTTCTGGGTAGGAAATAAGCAAATGTGCACACGTGAACTTGAAAAACAGCTAGGTTTTAACCACCGTGGAAAGGAGGCTGGGGTTGGGAGAGGTGGTCTTAGAGGGCAAGGCTGTTCAGGGAGCTGGCTCCTGTCTTTACTGGCTGAATGTCTGTGTCCCCCTAACATTCATATGTTGAAACCTTACTGCCCAAGGTGATGGTGTTGGGAGATGGGGCCTGTGGGAGGTAATTAGAATTGGATGAGGTCATTAGGGGAGCCCTCATGAATGGGATTAGTGCCCCTTAAGAGCCAGGAGATTTACTCCCTCTCTCTGCCCTCCACCACATGAGGAGACAACCAGAAGCTGGCAGCTACCAGAACCTGACCCTGCTGGCACCCCAATCCTGGACACCTACACTCTAGAATTGTGAAAAATAAGTTCCTGTTGTTTATAAGTCATCCAGTCTGTGGTACTTTGTTATAGCAGCCAGAACCAAGACACCTGCTTTCTCTTGTCTGGCCTCAGCGTGCATTGCCAGTCTCTCTCAGGGTTGTTCTGCAGCTGGGGGTGGGCGTGGGCATGAGGAGTGCTTTGGAGCCTGGGGGAAGAGGAAGTGAGAAGAGGCCATCAGTGTGGTCTGGACCCACAGTCAGCCCTTCCCCACTGTGAAACACCACCTCTTTTGAGTGTATTTTCTATGAAGCTAAAGAAATATTTGTCTTATCGCCAGACTTGAATGACGTTAAACAGGGTCCAGCTTTGAGTCTTGGAAACTGGAGTTATAGAAGGAGGAAAGGATCTTGTCTACCACATTTGAAACTTGGATTTTAGATGCATTGCATGTAATTAACACAAGCTAGGACAGAGGATTTGAAAGTGTATTCTGAGGAACCTAAGATCCCTGTGAATATTTTTGAGATCGTTTGAGTATTTTGCAAATACTTGACTTGAAATTTTATTTAATTTTATTTTGAGACAGAGTCTCACTCTGTTGCCCAGGCTGGAGGGCAGTGGAGCAATCTCCACTCGCTACAACCTCCGACTCCTGGGTTCAGCCCTCCTCAGCCTCCCAAAGTGCTGGGATTACAGGTGTGAGCCACTGCACCCAGCTGAAATTTAAAAATACCATATATTTTAATGTAAACAAACAATATATTACATATCAACTTTTAACAATCAGCACATTAACTTGTGCCTGCCAACCTAATTTTGTGTGTGTGAGCCCAGATATCAGAATAAAGCTGTCCTGATATCACTGTTAAGTGAAGAGTGTCTTGAGTTTGCAAAGCAAATTTTAAAAAAACCCAAAAAACTGGCATCCTATTTGCAGCTACTCATCTGTGGAAATTAGACTTCCCTCACTATTACACATTCAAAACAAAATGCTAAAATAAATTGAATGCTAAGACTGATATGACTTCAATTTATATCCGTAACTCCCCATTTTAGGTTTTGTGTCTCAGCAATTCTTCATTATCTTCTTATAATAAAAGTTACAAATTAAAGCCTATAAAATAAATGTTTAAAAATAATTTGTCAATTTTAATCTGTTTTATACATTAGTGTATAAGAATTATTGCTGTTGCAAAGTACAGACACCCAACTAAAAATGGCTTCAGCAAAAAGAGGATTTATTATCTCATGTAAAAAGAAATTCTGGGGTTGGTTAATTTGATGGCACAGAAACATCCTTGAGGACCTAGTTTCCTCCTGTTTTCTATTTTGCCTTCCTCAGGATGTGATCTTTGTGCTAACCCTTCTTAAGATGGCAGGAGGGCTTCCATAGTTCCAAGCACCCTGCACTGACATGGAAATATCCAATGGGGGAAAAGGGCAAAATGTATCTTCTTAGGAAAAAGTAATTTCTTCAAGAAGCTCCTGTGCAGGCCTCCTCTGCCATGTCCCAACCCTGTCTAAACCAGTTGTGGCAAGAAGGCCTTCCATAATTGGGCTTTCCTGAACCATGAATGGGAGATGTAGACCCTGAACAGGATCAGGGCTCAGCCAGCAAGAACAGAGAGGAGGAATGCTGCTGGTACTCTACTAACAGTGTCTGTGAGAATTTGGGTTCCTTACATGAATCATTTGATTAAACAATTTGGCGAGTTTAAAAATTGGTTGAAAAATCTTCTGGGAGTACTATGAACTTTTCCTGGGTTGGGCTGTGGGGCTGTGTTTACTGCTGATCAGATTTTTTGGGAGGGGAGAATTCGCACCTGTGTTAGCCTTGGCACCATCCACCAGCTCTTCAGTGCATTTCCTTTCTTGGTAGCACTGGCTGCCATCTGTGTGGAAACTGACAGTTTACAAGGTATTGTTATGTATATTCACCTATTTAATTCTCAAACTAGGAAGTAATCTCCAGGCTAGATGACCATTAAATCACCTGGGAGCATCCTGAAAAGAAGAGATCCATGATCCTCACGCTGGATCCACTGATCCAGAACCTCCTGAGGTAGAGCCTGGGAATTTATTTTTCAAAAAAGTACTCCAGGTATTTCTGCAATTATAGGAAACTGCAAGAGGTTTGGCATGGCTAGGGAATTGACGTCACTGAGGATGAGGCTACAGATGTGAGCAGGGGTCAGGTTTTGCAGGGACTCCAAGTTTAGGACTTGGACTTTATCCTGCAAGGCCAAATCAGATGAGCACCTTTGCAATGGCTCTCTGGTGGAACACAGTTGATTGACAGGTGATGGGAATTAAACCAAAGCAGTGGGAGTAGAAGAGAGGAAAGAGCAGAAGAGAGGCTAAGGAAATGCAATCAGCAGGTCTTGGTTTCTAATTAAATTAAGAGGAAAGAAGACTGAAGTGACTCCCAGGTGTCTAGCTTGGGTGATTCTCTCTCAAAAGCTAGCTCTTCTGTCACTGGTGTCCTGGCTGAGGAAGACAGTGCTCTAGACAGAAAGATTCTCAACTCTTTCACCTCAGTCTTTTCTTAACTTCCCTCCCTATTCTTTCACTCCTTACTCGTTTGTCCTAATCCTGAACTTACCAACATCGACTGCTGTAGTGATTTCCTAATTCTCCCTTCCTCTCTTACAACTCAACCTGACCATTCACCTTTCATCACAAAAGAACAGTCATAAATAACCAGGCTTCCATTGAAGATCTGCCTACTGACATTTTTTGTCTGCAGAAAAAAAGGAATAAAGTAAGTCCATGTCAGCTGGAGAGAAAATATTCCTATACAACACAAGCTAGGAGAGGAAGAGTGTGGGGCTGATTTTGATTTAAAGAAAATGCTCATGGTTAAATGAAGAAAGCAGTGAAAATTGTGTACTATGATGCCTACACTAAACCAGAAGATATTTGAATTCTCAAATTATATTATTGCTTACTAGTATTCATTCTATTGCGTTGTCTTCTAAGAAAAACGAATTCTAATGTTTTGCAGAAAGACTAATGGAAACTGCAAGATGCTGGAAGATGTTAATACCTATCCTTATCCATCATTAGGGTCATGGCCAATGCTCCCATAACAAAAGACAGGTTAATAAAGGAAAAGCATAACCAATTTATTTTAATGAAGATTTTCTCTGACACAGGAGGCTTCAGAAATGAAGATCCAAAGACCAAGGGAGAGCTGTCCATTTTTATGCTTCGATGTAATGAAAAATGGATAGCCATTTAGAATCCTTTTTGTGACTGGACAAAAAGGGTAGTAATATGGATTGGCTGTGTTCCCACCCAAATCTCAACTTGAATTGTATCTCCCAGAATTCCCATGTGGTGTAGGAGGGACCCAGGGGGACGTAATTGAATCATGGGGGCTGGTATTTCCTGTGCTATTCTCATGATAGTGAATAAATATCATAAGATCTGATGGGTTTATCAGGGGTTTCTGCTTTTGCTTCCTCCTCATTTTTCTCTTGCTGCCATCATGTAAGAAGTGGCTTTTACCTCCCACCATGATTCTGAAGCTTCCCCAGTTATGTGGAACTGTAAGTTCAATTAAACCTCTTTTTGTTCTCAGTTTCAGGTATGTCTTTATCAGCAGTGCGAAAACAAACTAATACAATGCATTGGTACCAGGAGTAGGGTGTTGCTGAAAAGACACCTGAAAATGTGGAAGTGACTTTGGAGCACAGGTTGGAACAGTTTGAAGGGCTCAGAAGAAGATAGGAAAATTTGGGAAAGTTTGTAACCTCCTAGGGACTTGTTGAATGGCTTTGACAAAAATGCTAGTAGTGATATGAGTAATAAAGTACAGGCAGAGGTGGCCTCAGATGGAGATGAGAAAGTTGTTGGGAACTGCAGCAAAGGTGACTCTTGATATATTTTAGCAAAGAGACTGGTGGCATTTTGCCCCTGCCCTAGAGATTTGTGGAACTTTGAACTTGAGAGAGATGATTTAGGGTATCTGGCAGAAGAAATTTCTAAGTAGCAAAGCATTCAAAATATGACTTGGGTGCTGTTAATAGCATTCAGTTTTAAAAGGGAAAGAGAGCATAGAAGTGCAGAAAATTTGCAGCCTGATGATGCAGTAGAAAAGAAAAACCCAGTTTTTTAAGGAAAAATTCAAGCTGGCTGCAGAAATTTGCATAAGCAGCAAGGAGCCTACTGTTAATCCCCAAGACTATGGGGAAAATGTCTCCAGGGAATGTCAGAGACCTTTATGGCAGCCCCTCCCATCACAGGCCTGGAGGCCCAGGAGGAAAACGTGGTTTCATGGGCCAGGCCCAGACTCCTCATGCTGTGTGCAGCCTAGGGACTTAGTGCCCCATGTCCCAGCTGCTCCAGCTGTGGCTGAAAGGAGACAATGTAGAGCTTGGGCTGTGATTTCAGAGGGTGGAGGCCCCAAGTCTTAGCAGCTTCCACATGGTGTCAAGCCTGTGGGTGCAGAGAAGTCAAGACTTGAGGTTTGGGAACCTCCGTCTAGATTTCAGAAGATGTATGGAAATACCTGGATGCCCAGGCAGAAGTTTGCTGCAGGAGCGGGGCCCTCATGGAGAACCTCTGCTAGGGCAGTGCAGAAGGGAAATGTGGGGTTGGAACCCCACACACAGTCCCTACTGTGGCACTGCCTAGTGGAACTGTGAGAAGAGGGCCACCTTCCTCCAGACTCCAGAATGGTATATCGACTGACAGCTTGCACTGGGCACCTGGACAAGCTACAGACACTCAATGCCAGCCTGTGAAAGAAGCCAGGAGGGAGGCTGTACCCTGCAAAGCCACAGGGGTGGAGCTGTCCAAGACCATAGGAGCCCATCTCTTGCATCAGCATGACCCAGATGTGAGAACTGGAGTCAAAGGAGGTCATTTTGGAGCTTTAAAATTTGACTACCCCACTGGATTTTGGACATCCATGAGCCCTATAATCCCTTTGTTCTGGCCAATTTCTCCCCTTTGGAATGACTCTATTTACCCAATACTTGTATCCCCATTGTGTCTAGGAAGTAACTAGCTTGCTTTTGATTTTACAGACTCATAGGCGGAAAGGACTTGCCTTGTCTCAGATGAGAATTTGGACTGTGGACTTTTGGGTTAATGCTGAAATGAGTTGAGAGTTTGGGGAACTGTTAGGAAGGCATGATTGGTGTTTAAATATGAGGACATGAGATTTGGAGGAGTCAGGGGTGGAATGATATGGTTTGGCTGTGTACCCATCCAAATCTCAACTTGAATTGTATCTTCCAGATTTCCCACATGTTGTGGGCGGGACCCAGCAGGAGGTAATTGAATCATGGGGGCCAGCCTTTCCTGTGCTATTCTCATGATAGTGAATAAGTCTCATGAGATCTGATGGGTTTATCAAGTATTTCTGCTTTTACTTCCTCCTCATTTTTCTCTTGCCACTGCCATGTAAGAAGTGTCTTTCACCTGCTGCCATGATTCTGAAACCTCCCCAGTCATGAGGAACCATAAGTCAAATTAAACCTCTTTTTGTTCCCAGTTCGGGTATGTCTTTATCAGCAGCATGAAAAGAAATTAATACAGGTAGGGTCTGATGGTAAGAGAGTTTGGGGGGAAACCTAGCAAGGCCTATCCAGATTCTTCTTGGCCTCTCTATGTAGCACTTCTCCTTCCCTGGTATAGGGCAGGACCCCTTAGGTCATTAGGAGTCTTATGATCAACTCTCAGTCAAAGTAGGTCAGAGAACTTCTTTAACGACAGCCCCTACACAGAAAGGCAGGAGAAGGTTAGGGTGACTTTGCTTCTGAGGTTGTTTTGGAAGCCTTCCACCTTCCTTCAGTTCAAAGTACTCAGCATGCCAAAGTGCCATACTTTGGGGTGTGATTTTTTCAGAACCCCAACAAAACTATTACTGAATAGTGGGAACATAAAATTAAAATCCTTGAATTTCATGAATAGTGAATTTTAAGAAATAAGCCACACAGGAAAATCTCTCAGAGATTTAATTTTTTATTTTTTTCAGAAAATGTTTGATTAGCACCATCTCCATCTGACCACGTCTGCCATTTCCAAGATTTCTAGGCTGACACATGCTCCATTCCTTTTCTCTACATAAAGTCCCTATGTGTCCCCACTCCTTGCTCCACTCACTGGAAACTCAACTTGTGGTTCAGCTGCTGACAAATTCTGGATGAACACAAGAAGCTCACTTTTTTGCCACTAAAATAAAACACATGAAACACACGAAAGGGAATCATTTCATGTGTAAAAGAATAAAGGACTTTTTTTTTTTTGAAACGGGATCTTGCTGTCACCCAGGCTGGAGTACAGCAGTGCATTCATAGCTCATTGCAGCCTTGAAGTCCTGGGCTCACGTAGTCCTCCCACTTTAGCCTTCCAAGTAGCTTGGAACTATAGGTCTGAGCGACTGCACTAGGCTGAGGAACTCATATATATATATATATATATATATATCTGTCTCTTAAGTTCTAGGGTACATGTGCACAATGTACAGGTTTGATACATAGGTATACATGTGCCATGTTGGTTTGCTGCACCCATCAACTTGTCATTTACATTAGGTATTTCTCCTAATGCTATCCCTCCCTGAGCCCCTCATCCCCTGACAGGCCCCAGTGAGTGATGTTCCCTGCCCTGTGTCCAAGTGATCTCATTGTTCAATTCCCACCTATGAGTGAGAACACGCAGTGTTTGGTTTTTTGTCCTTGTTATAGTTTGCCAAGAATTATGGTTTCCAGCTTCATTCATGTCCCTGCAAAGGACATGAACTCATCCTTTTTTATGGCTGCATAGTATTCCATGGTATATATGTGCCACATTTTCTTAATCCAGTCTATCATTGATGGACATTTGGGTTGGTTCCAAGTCTTTGCTGTTGTGAGTGGTGCTGCAATAAACATACATGTGCATGTGTCTTTATAGTAGCATGATTTATAATCCTTTGGGTATATACCCAGTAATGAGATTGCTGGGTCAAATGGTATTTCTAGTTCTAGATCCTTGAGGGATCACCACACTGTCTTCCACAATGTTTGAACTAATTTACACTCACACCAACAGTATAAAAGCATTCCTATTTCTCCACATCTTCTCCAGCAACTGTTGTTTCCTGACTTTTTAATGATCGCCATTCTAACTGGTGTGAGATGGTATCTCACTGTGGTTTTGATTTGCATTTCTCTGGTGGCCAGTGATGATGAGCATTTTTTCATGTGTCTGTTGACTACATAGATGTCTTATTTTGAGAAGTGTCTGTTCATATCTTTTGTCTGCTTTTTGATGAGGTTGTTTGGTTTTTTTTGCAAATTTGTTTGAGTTCTTTATAGATTCTGGATATTAGCTCTTTGTCAGGTGGGTAGACTGCAAAAATTTTCTCCCATTCTGTAGGTTGCCTGTTCACTCTGATGGTAGTTTCTTTTGCTGTGCAGAAGTTCTTTAGTTTAATTAGACCCCATTTCTCTATTTTGGCTTTTGTTGCCATTGCTTTTGGTGTTTTAATCATGAAGTCCTTGCCCATGCCTATGTCCTGAATGGTATTGCCTAGGTTTTCTTCTAGAGTTTTTATGGTTTTAGGTCTAACACTTAAGTCTTTAATTCATCTTGAATTAGTTTTTGTATAAGGTGTAAGGAAGGGATGCAGTTTCAACTTTCTACATATGGCTAGCCAGTTTTCCCAGCACCATTTATTAAATGGAATCTTTCCCCCATTTCTTGTTTTTGTCAGGTTTGTCAAAGAGCAGATGGGTGTAGATGTGTGGTGTTATTTCTGAGGCCTCTGTTCTGTTCCATTGGTCTATATCTCTGTTTTGGTACCAGCACCATGCTGTTTTGGTTACTATAGCCTTGTAGTATAGTTTTTTTTTTTTTTTTTTTAGACGGAGTCATGCTCTGTCGCCCAGGCTGGAGTGCAGTGGCCGGATCTCAGCTCACTGCAAGCTCCGCCTCCCGGGTACATGCCATTCTCCTGCCTCAGCCTCCCAAGTAGCTGGGACTACAGGCGCCCGCCACTTCGCCCGGCTAGTTTTTTGTATTTTTTAGCAGAGACAGGGTTTCACCGTGTTAGCCAGGATGGTCTCGATCTCCTGACCTCATGATCCGCCCGTCTCGGCCTCCCAAAGTGCTGGGATTACAGGCTTGAGCCACCGCGCCCGGCCTGTAGTATAGTTTTAAGTCAGGTAGCATGATGCCTCCAGCTTTGTTCTTTTTGCTTAAGATTGTCTTGGCAATGTGAGCTCTTTTTTTTGGTTCCATATGAACTTTAAAGTAGTTTTTTCCAATTCTATGAAGAAAGTCATTGGTAGTTTCATGGGGATGGCATTGAATCTATAAATTACCTTGGGCAGTATGGCCATTTTCATGATATTTATTCTTCCTATCCATGAGCATGGAATGTTCTTCCATTTGTTTGTGTCCTTTTTCATTTCATTGAGCAGTGGTTTGTAGTTTTCCTTGAAGAGGTCCTTAACATCACTTGTAAGTTGGATTTCTAGTTATTTTTTTCTCTTTGTAGCAATTGTGAATGGGAGTTCACTCATGATTTGGCTCTCTGTCTCTTATTGGTGTATAAGAATGCTTGTGATTTTTGCACATTGATTTTATATCCTGAGACTTTGCTAAAGTTGCTTATCAGCTTAAGGAGATTTTGGGCTGAGCCGATGGGGTTTTGTAAATATACAATCATGCCATCTGCAAACAGGGACAATTTGACTTCCTCTTTTCCTAAGTGAATACCCTTTATTTCTTTCTCTTGCCTGATTGCCCTGGTCAGAACTTCCAACACTACGTTGAATAGGAGTGGTGACAGAAGGCATCCTTTTCTTGTGCCAGTTTTCAAAGGGAATGCTTCCAGTTCTTGCCCATTCAGTATGATATTGGCTGTGGGTTTGTCATAAACAGCTCTTATTATTTTGAGATACGTTCCATCAATACCTAGTTTATTGAGCGTTTTTATCATGAAGGGCTGTTGAATTTTGTCAAAGGCCCTTTCTGCATCTATTGAGATAATCATGTGGTTTTTGTCATTGGTTCTGTTTATGTGATGGATTACATTTATTGATTTGCATATGTTGAACCAGCCTTACCTCCCAGGGATGAAGCTGACTTGATCGTGGTGGATAAGCTTTTTGATGTGTTGCTGGATTCGGTTTGCCAGTATTTTATTGAGGATTTTCGCATCAATGTTCATCAGGGATATTGGTCTAGAATTCTCTTTTTTTTGTTGTGTCTCTGCCAGGCTTTGTATCAGGATGATGTTGGCCTCATAAAATGAGTTAGGGAGGATTCCTTCTTTTTCTATTGATTGGAATAGTTTCAGAAGGAATGGTACCAGCTTGAGGAACTCTTAATGACCAAATATCTACCATTTCATTCACCAAAAAGTAGATGGGAACAATATTTAGAAAGCAACAGACATTTGGAATTTTTTTTTTAAATGTGGTATATCTGTCCCATAACTTTTTACTCAACAACAACAATGTATGACAAAAATATACAATTGTATTGATGTGTGAAAATACATGGGTGAATTTCAAAAGAATTTTGTTGAGTAAAAGGAGCCAGACCTCCCAAATGAGACTATATAGTATATAATTCCATTTTAATAAAATGTCCTAAACTAAAAACTAACTTATAATGGCAAAAACAAAACAAAACAAAACATCGGTGGTTGCCTAGGGCTTATGGGAAGGAAAGACAAATTACAAGGCAGTATGAGGAAACTTTCAGCAAGGATGGAGACATTCAAAATCCTGATTGCAGTGAAAGTTTCACCAGTGTCTACCTATGTCAAGTCTCATCAAATTTACACTTTAAATATGGGCAATTTATCGTGCCTCCATTCTATGCAAATAAAGCTGTAACAAAAATAAACAGAGGAAGAACAGAGATTGATTCCTTCTCAGCTGAAACCTTCAACATGGGAATACGAATCAACTTTCTCTAAGGTAATATTTCTTGATCATTTTACAGCTATTTTTGCAGGTTTCCATTTCCCCACTAGCTCTGCAAGTCATGTCAGTAGGTCCTTTCTATTTACCAGACACTTGGACATAATGAGACTTCCAGAGGCACAGGCTGACCAAGATATAAAATGTGACTTTTCTGGTTTTCTGGGTCCCACTCGAGTTCTTGGTTATTTCCATTCAGCCCGCGAGCCAGCCTGGGTGTCGGGGCCTGTCTCTGTGCCTGTGCTGCGCTATCTCTAGCTGCCCTTTCTCCTGTGTGTGCTGGGAGTGTCGTCAATGGCTGGCAATTAGCATGTGGAGATTAGCAAGAGTTCAGGTGGCCGGAGGAAAACTGGCTCCCTTGGGGAGAATGCAGGACAGGAAGACCAAATCCCCCGAGGAAGAGAAGCACAAAAGGGAAATCAGAGCAGGGAGGGGCCATTCCCATGGACAACTTGCAGGGACAGGGGTCGCCCCTGCCTGTGTTGGCCCCAGAGCTGGAGAACTGCTGGAGGTGAGGTCCCAAAGGCCCTCTTTCCTCCTTCACGTCTTTGCCTGACTGCATTTTTCGTGAACAGATGGCACTGTGGCATTTGTGGTCATGATGCAGCCGATCTCCCAGAACCATCCAGCTCCATGCTCCCCAGGGTTGATCTGCTTAGAGGTTAGGGCTAAGGCTTACAAACTGATACAGAGTGCAGTTGCATTTCCTTGCCCTTTCCAAATCTCCCTTTCCTATCCTGGTAGATATTGCTAACCTCCAAGCTCTTACAGCTAGAATCACTCAATTTTACATAAATGAAGCAGTTAAAAAAGAAGAAGAAGAAGAAACAAGTAGAAAAGAGATCGAGCTTTCTCAATGGAAATTCAACTATGACTATTTGACTATGATTCCAATAGTATTATATGTATTGAAAATATTTGCTGTACTTGATTGAGGAGCTATTTAATAGTCAGGCACTTCACTAGGCACTTTGTATATCTTATCTATTTGAATACACACCATACCCCTGGAAGCTGTTGTGATCCATATTCTACAGATGAGAAAATTGAAGCTCTAGGAAACAGAGTGACTTCCCTAAGACCACATAGAGCTGCTGAGATTTGAACTCAGGTATGTCTAGCTGTAAACCCAGTTCTCTTTCTTCCATAGCAGACCACCTTCCCATTCCTTGGGCTGCACTGAGTTAGACACTGTTGGCTTGCCTCATAGTTCTTTGTTCAGAGTCCTACTCTGGGTTTTGTATGCTCTGAGCCAAGTCTCTTCATCCCCAATCTTGTAACAGTTTGTCAAAAACTATGTTGGCTGTTAAAGAATTTAGGTATAGCACTTCCATTTTCAGAACAGAAACTAAAAGACCAAAAAGCAGTCTGAGTGTCAATGAATGAATCTGGAGGACAACAACGCACAGTGCGGTTGCATTTTCTTGCCTTTTCCAAATCTCCCTTTCCTATCCTAGTAGATATCACTGACCTCTGAGTTCTTTCTCAAATCAGTCCCAACCAATCTCATAGTCAAGGAGACAATTTTGAGGTGGGAGGGGCATGGGTGAGCCCCAGAGCAGGGAGTCTCAAGAGTTACTAGGTGGATGCCCATGCCAGGTCCTCTCTGTTCATGGAGCCAGACGTGTCCATCCCTGAAAGGGCTGTGGCATTAATTTGTTTTCCTTCCTGGGTCTGCCAGGGCCTCAATGTCCTCTCATAAAAAGCAATGGGGAGGGAGTGCAGAAAGAGAAACAAGAGGAAATGAAAGCTCTTTTGGGAAAGGCAACTGTGACAAATTGAAAGGGTGGAGGAAATATGAGCACAAACAAGAGAAGGGAGAACAGCCTGCAAGAGAGGGAGCAAAAGAGGCCTGTGTCTGCAGCCTCTGGACCACAGAGCACCGATTTGTTTTCTATAAAAAGAGACATGTTATTTTCCCCCCTTTCTTGGCAAATAGTGACAAAGAAGAATGGTTGTGGAGTTTGCTGAAATAGAATAGTCTGCGGGGGTATTCTGAGTGAATGAAATGTGCTCTCAGATATCTTATCATGTTTCCCACCAACTTGTTTTTATTTCAAATTGCCTACAACAGGTGCCAGAGTCTGGGCAAACTATAATATTGTACCTTGCAACAGCTGTGCGTGGAGTACACATAGAAACTGTAAAGAAAGGTTACACAACGTTACTGGTCTCATATGGCTCAGAGTAGCTCTAGAATTTAAAACATTCCCCCATCCTTGAGTTAAATTGGGCCCCCATGATATGTGTTCTGTAACTTAATATGAAAGGCTGCTGATGGGTGGGTTGATACCATGGCCACCAAAGTTGGTGGTGGGCACCTGCAAGGAACACATGTGTCCTGAGTGGAGAGTACTGCAAATACAGCCCTTCCTGAAATGGTCACTTCTCATAGTACGGTGTTTACTCATGTGTGCCACTTCTCATAGTACAATGTTTACTCATGTGTGCAAGCAGGCTCTCCCCTGCATATTGGAAAGATGAAACAGTTTAACGCAGATGTCAGCCATACCTAAGACACTTCTCAAAAAGCAGCCCAAACAGAATAAACTGTAGTCTGTGAAAAAATTTTCAGCACCCTCATTCTACTCGTGTTTTCTTGCTCAAGAAAGCAGATATGAATGCAAGTGAGTGACAGTGGTGGCATTGAATTGGTTCTAATTTGACAGAAAAATAAAAGCCCTACATTTTTATTTTTGATTTGTAACAGACTTACAGATGCACCACCTAGAGTTAGTGATGGTATGTCCATGTGAGAACCAGGACTGCATCTGAGAACCACTGGCTACTTTTTAAATTTGATAAAGCATGTCACAGTAATGTAGAATATTACTTGTTTTCTCCAGGTATTTTCCTGCATGTGATTTGAAATGGAACACAATGTTCTTAGCGGGTAGAAGGCTAACCATGTGTATCGGTTAGGATTCTGAGGTGCAAGCAACAGAAACAGATTCTGGCTGCTTTAAGCACAAAAAGGATATATTAAAAGGATACCATTTGGCTCACAGAGTTTCTGAGGCTATGGAGGACCTGCACATTCAGAACAATATCCAAAATCAGCTGCAGAGCTTGCCTGGTAAGGGTCTGGATTCTGCTGGGCTGCCTCTGAGCCCTAATGCTGTGACCAGCCTTATCTATACCAGCAGCACCAGCTCTGCCAGCTGTGACCAGCCCTATCTATACCAGCAGCACTAGCTCTGCTGGCTCAAAGGCTCCATGTTTCTGCAAACCCTGTTACTACCAGAGGGTGTGCCTCATGGCCTCTGTCCCTATGAGGCAGCCCCAGACGACTGGCCAAGTGGAGGGCATGAATTGGAATCCTAGAAAGTGCTTGGTAGCAGATGTATTACAAGGGAAATCAGTGGATAATCTTAATTCTGACATTTTGCTAGACTGTGGACTAGGCCACCATGTTTCTTATTCACATCTCTATCCCCAGGCCCTAGCATAATACCCGGCACTTAGAAAGGGCTCAATAAGCATTTGTTGAAATGAATTAAAATTGAATTTTAAATTTAGAAGCACCCTTTCCAAGGGCTGGCTGCCAGTCACTATTGCAAATTAGTTCTAGTAAATCAAAGTAAATTAGAAATGCAATCAAAAATAGAGTCTCTAAGTCCAGTGGTTATATGCACTTACCTACCACAGCATTTGCCCTTAGACCTGTGGCTTAGTGGTTTGTTTGTTTTTAAGCTCAATGACAGCTTTACCTTTTCTAGTAATAATGTGTGCATGTGACTCTGTGTGTCTGTGCATTTCCATCTTTGTAAGCATGCTGACGGGAGGTTATTTTTTAATCAAGAAATGAAACTAACATTAGCCTTCATCTGGAGGCCAGAGAATTCCAGAGTATTCGCTCTTGTTTTGTGAGTGTTCTTTGATGGGGGAGAGGGAAAGGAAGGATGATCCTTTCCCCTGTGCAATCTCTCTTTCTCTCTCTCTCTCTCTCTCTCTCTCGACCCATTTGCAGTGGGTGGGCTACTATATTAATCAAATATGCACATATCATTCTCACTTAGAAGTGTGAGCTAAACAAATGGTGCATATGGACATAAAGATGAAGAAAATAGACTCTGAGGATTCCAAACCTGGGAGGAAAAGAGGAGGGTGAGGGTTGAAAAATTACCTACTGAGTACAATCTCTAATATTTGGGTGATGGGTACCCTAGAAGCCAACCCCCACCATTATGCACGTAATACCTATGTAACAAACAAGCACATGCATTTCCTGAATCTAAAATAAAATTTAAGAAAAGAAATATGCACATCATATTCTTATTGAATTACTGCAGATGTTTTGTCCTCTTCATTTCTTCCTGGTCATTTGCAGAATTCCAGAGTTCAACACTGGAGAGTAGAGAGCATTGTAGAAGATAATTCCTTCAGCAGATTCAGCAAGATGGTTACTCTTAAAACAAAACAAATTAGTGTTGGAGTTTTGCTGTACGATTGAAGTACTGATTACTTCCTGTAGCATACATGCCAAAAAAGTTTTAACTGAATCTACATAATCCATACATTATGTCTTTGATTCAGAAAAATCCTTTTAAAGGTCCAAAATTTCAAGGTCATCACATTTGGAGAAGAACACTTTTCCTGAGCTGGGATATCCTTCTTCTGTCCTCCAACATCGGAGCTCCAGGTTCTCAGGCCTTCAGACTCTGGGACTTACACCAGAAGCCCCCACTCCCATTTTGGTTCTCGGGTCTTCAGACTCAGTCTGATTCAAACCACTGGTTTCCCTGGTTCTCCAGCTTCCAAAGGGCATATTGTGGGACTTCTTAGCTTCCATAATTGTGTGCACCAATTCCCATAATAAATTCCCTCATATACAAGCTATACATATCTTACTGGTTATGTTTCTCTGGAGAACTCTGACTAATATAGATTTTGTTGCTTAAAAATCATCATGAACTAAGTTCCATCTGTTTTAACTTCAATTGGATTAAACCCTGAATGTGCCCATTTTCTGCCATAGTTATTTTCTCAGGGTAGGAGGGTTGTTTTATGGTGTGTGTGTGTTTGTGTGTGTGTATGTGTGTGTGTTTAGTTTCCCTAAGTGCATTCTTTCCCTCATTGCTGCAGAAATTACTTTTAAAAATGTTTTGCATTCTTTCATTTTGAAAAATGTAGCATCTTGATTCTCACTATGGTTAAAATAAGTATATGTGAACTAGAAAAAAACTAGTAAGATATTAAAAATATCTATGAGTAGAATAATGATTACTTATTGCATTATTTTCTTGTACTTTTCTGTAGTTTCCAGTTTTTCAATAATGAGCATGTATTGCTTTCATGATCAGAAGAAAAACACATATTACAGGCATTTCTTGCAATATTATCATTCTTGCATTCTTAAAAACTCCCATTCTGAAAAGTTATGCACCAAAAATAACAGAGCTTATGGGGAAGATAGGATTGGGACAAATCACTGAAACCTATGTAGGGTTGAAAACAGGATGTTAATAAACATCACTAGTAATCCTAACAGAAATACTGACATAGGAATGTTCAGGAATATGAAGGCTACGGCTAATACTTGCTCTTTTGAAATACGTTTTAGAGGGCATTTGCTTTTGACTGAGAACATTTTCATCAGTATTAAAATTTGGATCTAGGTTGTAGCCTTCTTCATTAACTTCTTATTTGACACAGGGCATAATATCTTTGCAGCTTCTTTATCTGCACTCTCAGTCTGCCCAGATAGCTTAAGAGAGTGGAAACAGAGAGTTCTGGAAGCCACTGCCTGAACCAGAAACTACTTGAACTAAAGAAAGGCAAGGCTGCAGATTTTCAGGGTTTTTTCTCCCTGAAGTTTTAGCATATATTTTTAAGACTTTAGTTTTGAAAAAGTTTACTTCAAATTGCTTCAAAATATTGACATGCCTGGGAAAGTTGCATCAGAACCAGCACAACTTCTGCATAATACTGACTCATTCCCTGCTTGCTGATCACTTGTAAGCTCATCTGTATTTAAAAAAAAATGCATTGCCACAGTACAGACTTTATTAAAAACTCTATGCCCAGCAAAGATGGTGCCTAGAATGTAGATAGCTGGAAAGAGCAACAAGGAGAAACATATGAGCAGGGCAGCCAAGTAGTCTGAAATCTAAGGTAAGACAGGCTCCTCCTAGAAAAGATGGGCATGAACATTGGTTCCCCTGCAGCAGAGCAGAGGGGGAAGGAACATCATGTGCCATACTCATGGATGTAAAGAGTTAAGCTAACATTTTAATGAATAATAAAAAACGAGTCTGGCTACTGAGACTGTGTAGAACCCACAGACAAAGGGACATTGTATCTACTCCAAGGCTTTTCTCCAGGGACCTTCTCTAGGTGCTCACAGGTAAGACTGGGGCAATGGTGGGAGATCTGAGAGAGCAGATCTGGAGGAAGAAGCAGCTGCCACTGCAGGAAAGGCAAAAGCCTTCTCTTCCATTGAACAAAAGCCTTGAGCTCCTGAAAGTGGGCAATACATTTTGACACCTGCAGGATACAGGGAAAGGGTAAAGAGAAAAACACTATTACCTCCGGGCAAGGGGCAGGAGGCACTCCTGGACCAAGGATCCTACACCAATGCTGTGAGAGGTCTTCTACTGCTAGAGGGAGGGCAGGAAGATTCACCAAAGACACAGGACACAGTTTGCCTGCCATAGGGAGGAGGGGTAGAATCCCTGAGAAAGCCCCAAGAATGATACCCAGGACAGAGAGCCTGCCTGAGACTTAGGGTGAGATGGGAAATGAAGACCAGCCCCCTCCCACCTTCTGCCACCAGCAAATCCAAGTAACAAGCGACAGCTGTCTACGGTTATATGACAGGCAAGAGCATTAAAAGAGATTCTCTTTGAGGTACAGGCACATAGTGAAGGCTGAAACATGATGGACAAGAATCTTTGAGAATAAACCTCTAGAATTCTATTCCCCCTACCCTAAGTATAATTCAATGTTAGACCAAGATTTCTCAATCTTGTCTTATTAACATTGTTAGCCATATAATTATTTGCTGTAGGGGGCTGTCCTGTGCGTTGTAGTATGTTTAGCAGCATCCTTGGCTTCTACTCACTATATTCCAGTATCATCTCTTTCTCCCAGTTGTGACAATTAAAAAAAAAATGTCTCCAGACATTGCCAAATCTTCATTGGGTGGGGGTGGAAATCACCCCTGGTTGAAAACCACTGCATTAGAGGAATTGGAAGCTACTACTGAACAAAAGGTGGCCACAAACTCAAACCCAAGTCTACCTCAACTTCTAACTAGATTGACTCAACACTAAAGCCCAGACAGAAGAAAAGACACATTCATTTCCAGACAGAAATAATATTTATCTCAGTCTCTTTTATTTTACACGATTTTATTTAGCCCTCAATAAAATATCATGAGACAGAGGAAAATGCAGGAAAAATAAACTCAAGACAAAGTCATCAACAGAATCAGACTCAGAGATGACCTGGATGTTGGTACTGGCAGACAGGAAATTACTATAATTAATATTTAAAAGTTCTAGTGGGCTAGTGAAGAACATGCATAAATGGATGAAAAATGTGAGCAGAGAGATGAAAACTGTAAGAAAGAGTAAAATGAAAACGCCAAAAATAAAAAGAGATGAAGAATGCCTTTGAGGGCTCACAAGTGGAACTGACACAGTGGAGGATCAGTGAACTTCAAAACAGGTCAACAGAAATTACCCAAACTGAAACACTAAAGGAAATAAAAAGTAAGAAAAAACAGAATAGAATTGTAAGACAATATCAAATTGTTCAATATACCTGTAATTGAAATCCCAAAGGATAAGAAACGGACAAAGCAGAAGAAATATTTGAAGAGACAATGGCACAGAATTTTCCAAAAATAAAGAAAAACATTACTGGACAGATCCAAGAAGCTCAGATGTCCCGAAGCATGAGAAATAAAAAAGAAGGAAGAGAAGGCAGAAGGGGAAGGGGAGGAAGAAGAGAAACAATATGCTTGACACATCTTATGCGTGCACACTCCTGTAAACAAAATTTAAAGAAAAATAGACACAAGGAAAAAGATGAGAATTGCAATCAATTTCTATTGTGAAGCTACATAATCCAGAAGACAACACAGCGAAAAATTTAAAGTACTGAGAGGAAATATACAAACAAACAAACTGTAAACCCAGAATTCTATATCTAGCCAGAATATTTTTCAAAATGAAAGTAAAATACTGTTTTAGGTAAACAAACACTAAGAGAATTCACTACCTGCAGCTCTGCACCTTTAGAAATATTAAAAGAAATTCTTCTAGACAGATACGACATCCAACAGACACTTAGATTTACAAACAAAAAATAAAGATCTAAGGAAATGGTTAAATTAAAGGTAAAAATATTTTTTGTTATGTTTAATCATTCTCTAGAATGAAAGATAACTGACTCTCTAAAACAAAAATAGTAGGGGGGAGTAATGGGAAGGAGGAATGAGAAGTTTGCTATTGTAAAGTTCTTACATTATACATGAAGACCTATATTACTTGAAGGTAGATTGTAATTAATTATGACATATATTACAAAACATAGGACATCCGTTAAAAAATTTTAAGGGCATAAATAATAAGTCAATACTAGAGATAAAATTGAATAAAAGGTATTCATTCCAAAAGCAGGCAAAGGAGAACAACAACAACAAAACAAATAATACATTGAACAAATAAAAAACAAATAGCAATATGGCAGGTAAGTCCAACCATGTCAATGATTACATTGTATGTAAATGACTAAACACATCAAATTTAAAGATAGAAATTGTCAGTATGGTTAAAAAAGCAAGATAGATGCTGTCTATAAGAAACCTACTTTAACTTTGGGAGGCCGACGCAGGCAGATTACAAGGTCAGGAGATCAAGACCATCCTGGCTAACACTGTGAAATCCCATCTCTACTAAAAAAAAAAAATTAACTGGGTGTGGTGGTGGACGCCTGTAGTCCCAGCTACTTGGGAGGCTGAGGCAGGAGAATGGCGTGAACCTGGGAGGTGGAGCTTGCAGGGAGCCAAGATCATGCCACTGCACTCCAGCCTGGGCAACAGAGTGAGACTCTCTTTCAAAAAACAAAACAAAAAAAACAACAACAACCAAAAAAACCTACTTTAAATACAAAGATATAGAGAGGTTGAAAGTTAAAAGATGAAAAAGATATATCAGGTATACCAACTAAATGCTAATCAAAAAAGTAAGTATAACTATGTTAATATCAAAGTAGACTTTAGAAATAAGAAATATTTCTAGGGTTACCAAATTATGTAATATAATAATAATAAGGGGATCAATTCATCAAGAAGACATAACAATCCTAAAGAAATATGGACTGAACAATAGAACTTCAAAATACATAGAGCAAAAACTGATACAACTGAAAAGAGAAATAGATAAATTCAAAATTGTGACTAGAGCTCGACAATTCTCTCTTAGCAATAGGTAGAACAGGTAGACAGAAAATCAGTAAGGAGATAGGTGACTGAACAACACTATCAACCAACTTGAGCTAACTGACATTCATAGAGCACTCCACTCAACAATAGCACAACACACGTTACCTTTTCACATGCACATGGAACATTCACAAGATACAACATATTCTGAGCCATAAAATAAATCTTAGTAAATTTGAATGAACTGAAGTAATGCAAAGTATGTTCTCCTGCCAGAGTCCTGGTTTAATAGAATTAAACTAGAAGTCAACAACAGAAAGATATCTGGAAAACACAATATTTAGGAACTAAATAATACACTTGTACAGAACCTGTCATCAAAGTGGGAGTCATAAGGGAATTAGAAAAAAATTTTGAGAGGTCTCGTCTTCACTGCTCTGTGTCCTCTGCTCCTAGAAGCCCAGCCTCTGTGGCCCTGTGACCTGAAGGTATTGGGAGATCCACAGCTCAGACACCAGGCCCCCCTGGAAGCTTTGAAATGAAATTTTCTGGTTATGGAATTGCTACAATCATGGCGGATGGGAGGCAGGTCTAGATTGCAGCTCCAATTCAGATGGACAGAGCAGTGTGTGGAGGCTTGCATCATGAATTTTTGCTCCAGAAAGACTGCAGGAATAAATCAGGAAACCTGAGAGGACCCACAGACCCCCTGAAGGAAGTGGATTGCTCCTGCAGAACTCAGGAGTCACCCCTAATACTGTACTGGTACCCATGACTGAGAGACCCATTGACAGTTCACATCACAGGACCCTGTGCAGACAACTGCCAGCACCAACTTGGAGTCTGGTAGACTTGCTGGGTGGCTAGATCCAGAAGAGAGATAACAATCACTACAGCTCAGCTCTCAGGAAGCCACATCCATAGAAAAAGCTGGAGAGTACTACATCAAGGAAACACCCTGTGGGACAAAAGAATCTGAACAACAGCCTTCAGCCCTAGACCTTCCCTCTGACAGAGCCTACCCGAATGAGAAGGAACCAGAAAACCAACTCTGGTAGTATGACAAAACAAGGTTCTTTAACATTTCCAAAATATCACACTAGCTCACAAGTAATGGAACCAAACTAAGAAGAAATCTCTGATTTACCTGAAAAAGAATTTAGGAGGTTAGTTATTAAGCTAATTAGGGAGGCACCAGAGAAAGGTGAAGCCCAATGTAAGGAAATCCAAAAAATGATGCAAGAAGTGAAGGAAAAAATATTCAAGGAAATAGATAGCATGAAGAAAAACCAATCAAAACTTCAGGAAACAATGGATGCACTTATAGAAATGCAAAATGTTCTGGAAAGTCTCAGGAATAGAATTGAACAAGCAGAAGAAAGAAATTCAGAGCTCAAAGACAAGGTCTTCGAACTAACCCAGTCCAACAAAGACAAAGAAAAAAGAAAAGAATAAGAAAATATGAACGAAACCTCCAAGAAGTCTGGGCTTATGTTAAACAACCAAACCTAAGAATAATTGGTGTTCCTGAGGAAGAAGATACATCTAAAAGTTTGGAAAACATATTTGGGGGAATAATTAAGGAAAACTTCCTGAGCCTTGCTATAGACCTAGACATCCAAATACAAGAAGCACAAAGAACACCTGAGAAATTCATTGCAAAAAGATCATCACCTAGCCACATTGTTATCAGGTTATCTAAAGTTAAGAGGAAGGAAAGAATCTTAAGAGCTGTCAGACAGAAGCACCAGGTAACCTATAAAGGAAAACCTATCAGATTAACAGCCAATTTCTCAGCAGAAACCCTACAAGCTAGAAGGGATTGAGGCCCTATCTTCAGCCTCCTCAAACAAAACAATGATCAGCCAAGAATTCTGTATCCAGTGAAAGTAAGCTTCATATATGACAAAAAGATACAGTCTTTTCCAGACAAACACTGAGAGAATTTGTCACTACCAAGCCACCACTACAAGAACTGCTAACAGGAGCTCTAAATATTGAAACAAATCCTGGAAACACATCAAAAGAGAACCTCTTTAAAGCATAAATCTCACAGGATCTATAAAACAAAAAAAAATACAATTTAGAAAACAAAAACCAAAACCGAGGTATACAGGCAACAAATAGCACAATGAATGGAATGGTACCGCACATCTCAATACTAATATTGAGTGTAAATGGCCTAAATGCTCCACCTAAAAGATACAGAACTGCAGAATGGACAAGAATTCACCAACTAACTATCTGCTGCCTTCAAGAGACTCACCTAACACATAAGGACTCTCACAAACTTAAGGTAAAGGGGTGGGAAAAGACAATTCATGTAAATGGACACCAAAAGTGAGCAGGAATAGCTATTCTTACATCAGACAAAACAAACTTCAAAGCAACAGCAGTTAAAAAGACAAAGAGGGACATTATATAATGATAAAAAGCCTTGTCCAACAGGAAAATATCACAATCCTAAATATATATGCACCTAAAACTGGAGCTCCCAAATTTATAAAATAATTACTAATAGACCTAAGAAATGAGACAGACAGTGACACAATAATAGTGGGGGACTTCAATACTCCACTGATAGCACTAGACAGGTCTTGAAGACAGAAAGTCAACAAAGAAACAATGGATCTAAACTATACCCTGCAACAAATGGACTTAACAGATATATACAGAACATTGCATCCAACAACTGCAGCATATACATTCCCTTCAACAGTGCATGGAACTTTCTCCAACATTGACCACATGATAGGCCACAAAACGAGCCTCAATAAATTTAAGAAAATTGAAATTATATCAAGCACTCTCTCAGGCCACATTGGAATAAAACTGGAAATCAACTCCAAAAGGAACCTTCAAAGCCATGCAAATACATGGAAATTAAATAACCTGCTCTGGAATGATCATTGGGTCAGAAAGGAAATCAAGATGGAAATTTAAAAATTCTTGGACTGAATGAGAATAGTAACACAACCTATCAAAACCTCTGGGACACAGCAAAGGTGGTGCTAAGAGGAAAGTTCATAGCCCTTAAACACATACATCAAAAAGTCTGAAAGAGCACAGATAATGTAGGTCACACCTCAAGGAACTAGAGAAACAAGAACAAACTAAACCCAAACCCAGTAGAAGAAAGGAAATTACCAAGATCAGAGCAGAATTCAATGAAATTAAAACAAACAAACAATACAAAAGATAAATGAAACAAAAACCTGGTTCTTTGAAAAGATAAATAAAACTGATAGACCATTAGCAAGATTAACCAAGAAAAGAAGAAAGAAAATTCAAATAACCTCAATAAGAAATGAAATGGGAGCTATTACAACTGACACCACAGAAATGCAAAAGATCTTTCAAGGCTACTGTGAACATCTTTATGTGCATAAATTAGAAAACCTAGAAGAGATGGATAAATTTCTGGAAGGATACAATCCTCCTGGCTTAAATCAGGAAGAATTAGATACCCTGAACAGACCAATAACAAGCAGTGAGATTGACATGATAATTAAAAAAATACGAACAAAAAAGGTCCAGGACCAGACGGATTCACAGAAGAATTCTACCAGACAGCAGAATTCTATCAGACATTCAACATAGAATTGGAACCAATCCTTTTGACAGTATTCCACAAGATAGAGAAAGAGGGAACCCTCCCTCATTCATTGTATGAAGCCAGTATCACCCTAATACCAAAACCAGAAAAGGACATAACCAAAAAAGAAAAATACAGACCAATATCCTTGATGAACATAGATACTAAAATCCTTAACAAAATAATAGCTAACCAAATCCAGCAACATATCACAAAGATAATTCACCATGGTCAAGTGGGTTTCATACCAGGGATGCAGGGATGGTTTAACATACGCAATTCAACAAATGTCATACACCACATAAACAGAATTAAAAACAAAAATCTCATGGTCATGTCAATAGATGCAGAAAAAGCATTCGACAAAATCCAGCATCCTTTATGATTAAAACTCTCAGCAAAATCGGCATACAAGGGACATACCTCAATATAATAAAAGCCATCTATGACAAACCTACAGCCAACATAATACTGAATAGGGAAAAGTTGAAAGCATTCTTTCTGAGAACTGGAACAAGACAAGGGTGCCCACTCCTCTTCAACAGAGTACTGGAAGTCCTAGCCAGAGCAAACAGACAAGAGAAAGAAATAAGGGCGTCCAAATCAGTAAAGAGGAAGTCAGACTGTCACTGTTTGCTGATGATATGATCGTTTACTTAGAAAACCCTAAAGACTCCTCCAGAAAGCTCCTAGAACTGATAAAAGAATTCAGAAAAGTTTCCACATACAAAATTAATGTCTAAAAATCAGTAACTCTTCTATACACCAATGGCAACAAAGCTGAGAATCAAACCAAGAACTCAACTCCTTTTACCATAGCTGCAAAACAACAACAACAACAACGAAAACAAAAAAACAAAACTTAGGAATATACCTAACCAAGGAGGAGAAAGACTACAAACCACTGTTTATGTGGTGTACAAACCACTGCTAAAAGAAATCATAGATGACATAAACAAATGGAAACACATCCCATGCTCAAAGATGAGGTAGAATCAATATTGTGAAAATGACCATACTGCCAAAAGCAATCTACAAATTCAATGCAATTCCCATCAAAATATCACCATCATTCTTCACAGAATCAGAAAAAAACAATTCTAAAATTCATATGGAACCCAAAAAGAGCCCACATAGCTAAAGCAACATTAAGCAAAGAGAACAAATCTGGAGGAATCACATTACCTGATTTCAAACTATATTATATGGCCACAGTCACCAAAACAGTGTGGTACTGGTATAAATATAGGCACATAGACCAATGGAACAGAACAGAGAATGCAGAAATAAACCCAAATACTTACAGCCAACTGATCTTCAACAAAGCAAACAAAGACATAAAGTGGGGAGAGGACACCCTTTTCAATAAATGGTGCTGGGATAACTGGCTAGCCACATATGAGAAAATGAAACTGGATCCTCATCTCTCACCTTTTACAAAAATGAGCTCAAGATGGATTAAGGACTTAAATCTAAGACCTGAAACTGTAAAAATTCTAGAAGATAACATTGAAAAAACCCTTCTAGACATTGGGTTAGGCAAAGATTTCATGACCAAGAACCCAAAAGCAAACGCAATAAAAACAAAGATAAATTGCTGGGACTTAGTTAAACTAAAGAGCTTTTGTACGGCAAAAGGAACAGTCAGCAGAGTAAACACACAACCCACAGAGTGGGAAAAAAATCTTTACAATATCAATCTATACATCTGACATACATCTGACAAAGGACTAACATCCAGAATCTACAATGAATTCAAAGAAATAAAAGTCATTTTATGAAAAAGATACTTGCACATGCATGTTTATAGCAGCATCATTTGGAATTGCAAAAACGTGGAACCAACCCAAATGCCCATCAATCAACGAGTGGATAAAAAACTGAGGTATATGTATCTCAGCCATAAAAAGGGATGAATTAATGGCATTCGCAGCAACCTGGATGAGATTGGAGACTATTATTCTAAGTGAAGTAACTCAAGAATGGAAAAACCAAATATCGTATGTTCTCACTCAAAAGTGGGAGCTACACTATGAGGATACAAAGACATAAGAATGACACAATAGACTTTGGAGACTCAGGAGGAAAGGGTGGGGGATAGAAGACTACAGATAGGGTGCAGTGCATACTGCTCGGGTGATGGGTGCACCAAAATCTCACAAATCACCACTAAGGAACTTACTCATGTAACCAAATACCACCTATTCCCCAATAATTTATGAAAATAAAACAAATTTTTTAAGGAAAAAAGTTTTAATGGAATGAAAGCACAGTATATGAAAAGCTGTGAGGTGTAACTAAAACAGTGCTTAGAAGGAAATGTATAGCAATATACACCTAATTAGAAATAAGAAAGATCTCAAATCAATAATCTAAGCTTTTATCTTAAGAAAGTATAATAAATAACAAATTAAACCTAACATAAGCAGACAGCAGAAAATAAAAATAGGAGCAGAAAGCAATAATGCTGAAAACAGAAAAACAATACAGATAGGCAACAAAACAAAAAGCAGTTTGCTTAAAATAAACAAATTTGATAAGCCTTTATCCAGATCAAGAAAAAAACAAAGAAGAGTGAAGACTCAAATACCAGCATAAGGAATGAAAAAGGGAACATTGCTATAAATCATACAGACTTTAAAAGGCTAAGAGAGAATATTATGAACAACTTTATGTCCATAAATTCAACCAGTTGGGTTATAAGACTAGTTTCTTAAAAGGTATATTCGAGAAGCCATGGATAATCTCAATCATTTGTATCTTATTTAAAATATTTAAATTTTAGGTAAAAACCTTTCTATAAGGAAAATTCAAGGCCACAATGTCATCACTGAGAAGATTTAGGAAAAAATAACACCAATTCTACACAAACTTTTTCAGAATATGGAAAAAGAGCAACCACCTCCCAACTCATTTTATACCAGCATTATGCTGATACCAAAACCAGAGATATTGCATGACAAGAAAATTACAAACCAGCATTCCTCATGAACATAAATGCAAAATTCATCAACTGAATATTTAAAAAATTGAACCCAGCAATATATAAAAAGGACAATACATTAGGATCTTACCCTGGGAATGCAAGACTAGTTTAACATTTTAAAAATCAGCACGCCTGTAATCCCAGCACTTTGGGAGGCCGAGGCGGGCGGATCACGAGGTCAGGAGATCGAGACCATCCTGGCTAACATGGTGAAACCCCGTCTCTACTAAAAATGCAAAAAATTAGCCGGGCAAGGCGGCGGGCGCCTGTAGTCCCAGCTACTCGGGAGGCTGAGGCAGGAGAATGGCGTGAACCCGGGAGGCGGAGCTTGCAGTGAGCCGAGATCGCGCCATTGCACTCCAGCCTGGGCGACTAAGCGAGACTCTGTCTCAAAAAAAAAAAAAAAAAAAAAATCAGTCAGTATAATTTACCATATATGCAAACTAAAGAAGAAAAATGAGGGCATCTCATCTGATAAAATTTAGAGTCCATTCATAATAAAACAAAAACAAACAAAACTCTCAGCAAGCTAGAAACAGAAAGGACCACTCTCAAACTGATAAAGGGAATCCACAAAAACCCTATATCTAACATCATATTTAACAGTGGGTGACTGAATAATTTCCCCTAAAATGGAAAGCAAGGTAAGGATGTCTGTTCTCACCACTTGTATTCAAAATTGTTTTGGAAGTCCTAGACAGTGAAATAAGACAAGAAAAATAAATAAAAGGTATACAGGTTAGAAAGAAAAAAAACTGTCTCCATTTTGCAGACATCATAACAACCTATATAGGAAATTCTAAAGAATCTATTTTTAAAAGCTACTAGAATTAGTAAATGAGGTTAGCAAGGATACAGGATACAAAAATCAGTTTATCAAAGCAATTGTATTTCTATATACTCGCAACAAACGTTTTTCAATTAAAAATAAGTATCATTTCAAAGAAAGAATCATTTACAATAGCATCTAAAAATATTAAATACTTAGGTTGAAATATTTTTAAAATGTGCAAGATCTGTATTCTGAACACTACAAAACTTGGATGGAAGAAATCAAAGATCTGAATAAATGGAGATATATATTATGTTTACAGAAGCTTATATTTTTAAGATGTCAATTATCCCCAAACCAGTCTATTGATTCAATCAACCCAAAAATTTTCAGCAAGATTTTTTGTAGACATCAATAGGTGATTCTAAAATATATATAAAAACTAGCATAGCCAAACTAGTTAAAAACAAATAAATTTGGGGGACCCATGTTACCTTACTTCAAGGCTTATTATAAAGCACAATAATCAAGATAATCTTATATTGGTGAAAAGATAAACATCTAAACCAACTGGTCAGAGTAGAGAGTCCACAAATCTAACCACATATATACCATTGATTGATTTTGGACATAAGTTCAAAGGCAATTCAATGAAGAAAGGATAGACTTTCAAAGAATGGTGCTGAAAGAACTGGATATTGATATACCAAAAACAAACAAAGAAGAAGAACATGAACTCATACTTCTATAAAACATGTAAGAGAAAAATTTTGTTACCCTGAGTTAAGCAATGAGTTCTTAGATATAAAACCAAAACCGCAATCTAATAGATAACTTGGGCTTCACCAAAATTAAAAATGTCTGCTCTTTAGAAGACAGCGTTAAGAAAATTAAAACAAACAAAAAAACAAACAAAAAAACACAGACTGAGAGAAAAGATTTGCAAAGTCCGTATCTGACAATAATAAATGGCTGATACGCAGAATACAGTTAACCCTTGAACAATATGGGTTTGAATTGTGCGAATCCACTTACACGCAGATATTTTTTCAATCAAATGCTGAAAATACAGTATTCACAGTATTCATGGGATACAAAAACTATGAAAATGGAAGGCAAACTTTTCCTTCAGACAAGTTCCCCAGGGCAAACTGCAGGACCTGAGTAAACTCTGATTTGGTAATAAACAGGGGCCCTGGAACCACTCCCCTGCAAATACTGAGACTGTATATAGAACTCTTGAAACTCAGAATAAGAAAACAACTACACAAAAAATGGCCAAAAATTTTAACAAATATATCATCAAAGAAGCTATCTGAATGGCAAATAAGCAAGTGAAAAGGTGTTCAATATCTTTCATCATTATGGAAATGCAAAGTAAAGCTACAATAAAATACAACTATACACCTAGTAGAATGGTTAAAATAAAAGAAAATCTCACAATACCAAATGCATGTGGAACAACTGGAGCTATAATACACCGCTGCTGGGAATAAGATGTACAGCTATTTTGGAAAACAGTTTGGCATTTTCTTACAACATTAAACATACGCTTACTAGACAACCAAACAATCTCACTCTTGGGTATCTGCCAAAGAGAAATGAAAACCTATGGTCACACAAAAATCTGTCTCTTAGTTTCTTTTCTGTTGCTATACTGGAATAACTGGGACTGGGTAATTTACTAAAAAACAAAATTTATTTCTTACAATTCTAGAGGCTAAGTTGAGGGGCCAACTTGTGGTCCAAGGTTGAGGGGCCACATCTGGTGAGGGCCTTCTTGCTGGTGGGGACTCTCTGTAGAGTCCCAAGGTGATGCAGGGCATCACATGGCCAGTTCAGGTCTCTCTCCCTCTTCTTATAAAGCCACCAGTCTCACTCCCATGATAACCCTTTAATCCATTAACAAATGAATGGACTAATCCATTCCAGAGGGCAGAGCCTTCATGACCCAATGACCTCTCACAGACTCCACCTCCCAATCCTGCCACATTGGGGATTAAATTTCAACATGAGTTTTGGAGGGGATGAAAATTCAGATCATAGCAACCTGCATTTGAATGTTTACAGCAACTTTATTCATAATCACAAAAATGCAAATATCCCAAATGTCCTTTGACTAGTTAATGATAAATAAAGTGTGGTACATTCATACGTTATAATACCACTCAGCAATAAAAAAGGAACATGCTATGGCTGTGCACAACATGCATATATCCACAATGAATCATGCTAAGTGAAAGAAGCCATATTTGAAAGGCTACATACTGTATTATTCTATTTATATGACATTCTAGAAAAGGCAAAACTATAGAGACAGAAATCAGATCAGTGGCTGCCAGGGAATGGGGCTGAGGGGTCAGACTTGATGATGAAGAGGCATGAGGGAACTTTTTGGAAAGATGGAAATGTTTTACATCTTGATTGTAGGGAGAGTTACATGAACATCTATATTTGTTAAAACTGAGAGTACTGTACACTAGAAAGGGTGAATTTCACTGTATATAAATCATATCCCAATAAAATGTCAGTCTGAACAAAAATCTAAAAATCTAAAATGTTTATAGTAAGCAGCGGGTCAAAATAGTAAAAAGTGAAAATAAATTAGTCCCCCATTTCCCCACGTGACCTGATATTCACAGCTCATAAGACCGTGCGCTGTCTTCCGGGTGGGAAAATGTTTGGGATCCCAAGAACTCAGGTCAGACCCATCTCTGCAAAGCAGGTGGTGGACAGCTTCTCAGGGGTGGGGCCAGTTTCTGCTGTGTGACCCTGTTCCTCTCACTCCTGCCTGCAGGCTGCCTTCAGACTGATGCCCTGTGGGCGCTGAGCTCCCGCTGCACCTGCTCCCAAAGATTCTCCTGATGTCATGTGGCTGAGCCTTTGTAAGAGGGGATTCATAGCAGCCTCCCGACGCTCATGGTAAGGTAGGTGCTTGTGGTAGGTGCCGCAGCCTTCGCCAGCCCCCAACTTTAGAGTGAAGCTCCAGTTGACCCTCAAAGTTCCTTGAAGCAAACCTCTGTGTAAGTGAAAGGGTCCCAGAGCCACCACAGTGGGGGCAGGTGTCTTGGTGGCAGCTTAAACTGTTTTGCAGCCTGTGCTTTTAGGAACCCAGGCCAGGAGTTAAGACTCCTGCTGTTAACAGTCACTTTATCCTCTCCGCCCACACCACAGAGCCTGGCAGGAAGGCAGTCCAGAACAGTGGGTCAACAGATGTACACGGGCTGCTGAGTGGAGACCCACCAGGGAGGACTAAGGCGGTGGAAAAGGCCACTCTGCCTAGACTTTGAATTCCTCAGTTCCTTGGGGCTAAACATAACACTGCTTCCTCAGTGGAGCCCCTCTTCCCTTGCATTTATAAACCTTAACTCATGCATTGATGCCATTTAACCACCAGGTAGCTAGCTAGAACTGAAAATGTAACCTTTAATTTGAAGGCCTATACTTGAAGAAATTGCTTGTCTGCAGTGCTGAGGTTCTGGGAAGGTAGCAATGAGAAGGAGGGATTGAAAGAAGGGAGAGTCACAGCTGAAAAACAGAATCTGGTGCCTCTGTGCTCTGTAATGTCTCATCTTTCCTTTCCAGAAGCCCCCAAGCTCTGACTTAGCTAAAATTATTTTGGTTCATTCGGCCACGCCTCAAGATGTTCGGCCAGGACACTTTGATTGGACTGAAGGGAAATGGGTTATTTAAGTGGCCCGAACTTCAGAACAAGATGTGTGTTTATACCTATTCTGTTGCTCCATTTCGGCTCCATCAGATGATAGAGAGAAAAGACTTCCTGGGCTCTCTATAGTGGAAACCTGTTGGCAAGGCAAAGACCACCTGGCCCCCGGCCAAGCCCAGCAGAGATGCTGCTTGAGAGAGACAAGTCAGTGAGCATTTGTGCAGGCTCTGGTACCTGGAACAAAAATACGCCGAGCGGCAAATTATGGCTTTCAGATGTCACCACTGCCATCTGACATTGTGTTTCAGCTGTTCACGTCTTCATTACTGTGCTGCAGCCTCCCATTAAGGCTGTTACTGTGTGTGAGACACATTTATGTTATGTGGTTTTCTGTACACCCCAAGCAACAACGCTCACCAAGGGTTATCAGGCTGATTGCCAAAACCCTATGGTGGAGATGCTCTGAGTCTATAGGTTGCTTTGTGGGCGTCCCTGTGTGCATGTGTGTGTGTGTATGTGTGTGTGTACATCCCTCCTCCATGCCCCATCTTGTAACAGCTGAAAGGAATCAGCCTCCACACTACAGGAACTTGTTCTTTGTGTGGTTTTCTCATCTCCCTTTGCTCCCTTACGGCCCCCCCTCCTGGCCCATCTGCCAGATCCTTCCTCCCCCTCTCTCTTGCTCCTCTTTGAGGTGGTAACCAGACCAACACAGCAATGCCCTTGTGACTCCCTTTTCAGTTTCTCAGCCTCACTCAGATTAATGGAACAGAAACATGTGCTTGCATCTGATGCCAGTAATCATATCCTGAGTGACCACAGAGAGAGAGATTAAGCAAAGGTACTGGCCCGGTCCCGGGGGATACGGTTACAGGAAGAAAGTGTTTCTTGACAGCAGCCGCTCTGGCTCCCTCTCGCTTGCCCTCCTTCATTCCTAGCTAGGCTCATTAAGTCCCTTGAATATTTTCCATAAGATTAGTTAAAATCTACCCAGCAATGGTCCAAGTCACTTAAGAACTGGGTTTTGATCTACATTCTGATCTTTACCCATAGATGTGAACAGAGCATATTTCCATATTCTTTACTTTGATTTAGTCCCTGTGATTATATATTTTGGATGTGTGTTTTCAAATAGTGAAAGGTAAACAAGTGTATGGTTATCTAGTCTGATGACTTAAGTCAACAAGTATCAACTGTAAGCAAATGACTCCTTTAGTAGGACAACATCCTTGGGCCAGGGGCAAGGCAATGAGGCACATACTCAAATACTGTGACATGAGATTAAGTGTGATGAGTGTGCAGGGATAAACTGAGTGAAGCCAGGGAGAACAGGGAAGGAAAAGCACTCTTGGCTGGGGAAACCCTGGGAGGCATCCTGGAAGAAGTAGTATTTGAGATGACCCTAAAAGGAAAGGTAAGATTTTGGTAGATGTAAATAAAAAGAAAAGGCATTACCTGAGAAAGGTCCAGCTTGAGCAAAAGCCTGGAGTTGGGAAGACAGAGTGTTTCGAGATGAGTGGGAATTTGAGGTAAACTGCAGAAATGTGTACCTATAGGGAAAGTGATGGAAAGTGGACTGAGACAGCCTTGAACTATGATGAGTGTAAAGCCAGGCTTAGGACTTATTATCAGCAGTGGGAGCCATTGTAGGTCTTAGAGCAGGGAGACACAACATAGTGCTTTCCTGATGGAACTTGAAGAGTGTCCTCAAAGAAGCACAGAAAATAGATTGTGGGGAAAGGGGTGCGGGAGGAGGAGAGAGTAGAGATGGATCCCTTAGGAGGTTACAGCAATGGTCTGAAAAAGAGTAGAATATAAGCACTTGATGGGAATACAAACATCGTGATATAGGAGAGATATGGAAAAGACAGAACTTGCAATTGGTTGGATCTAGGAGGTAAGGCCACTGGGTAAGCCAGAGATGACGCTGAGATTTGGAGACTGAACACTGGAGTGGCGGGCTCTTAGGAGAGGAGGATAGAAGGGAGGACAGAACTGGAGCAGAAAATGACCCATTCCGTTTGGGATATTTAGACATTCAGAAGAGGCACCCGAGACCTGGTGCCCGACAGGGGTTGGAGCTCAGAGCTGGTGCTGACAAGAGAGGCTGGAAGTGAGGACCATCTGCACGGAGGTGTCAGGTGAGGCCCAGGGTAGGTGAGATAACGAAGGAGGCAGCACAGAGGGAGGGATGCTACGCTCAGATCCTTGGGGAGGCACACACATTAAAAAGTGAAAACAACGGGAGTTTCCTGCCACGGAAACCCAGAGGGGAGAGATTTCCTGTGGAATGCTGAACCAGCTGAGGATGAGGACTGGGGCAAGGCTGCCGGATTTGTGGCTGAGGAGGAGGTCCTTGGAGTCCTTCCTGGGGCTCCATCAGGAGCGAGGTGGGGCGGAAGCCGGATTAGAAGCCCCGAAGAGCGAGTGGGTGATGAGGAAGTGTAGGCAGCAAGTGTGTTTCCTGAAGAGCTTTTAAAAATAGGACGGAGGCCCCTCATTTGTGCATAGTTTGAGGGCCTCCTGCCAGGGAAATCCAGGAGACTACGGAGGCTGTGAGGGGCCAAAAGCCACCATCTCTCGTGGTGTTTGTAAGATTCCTTCCAAGCCAGCAACCCTGATACGTTGGTTTCCTCATGGTAGCAGGTGAGAAAGTGGTTGTATTTGTTGTCAGCAGGTACTTGTTAATGTCACAAACCAGACCTCTCCTTCAACGAGGTCCAGAGCAGATTGCCCCGAGGAATGAGCACTGACTTGGAGTTTTCTAGACTGTTGTGCATCTGGTTTTAGGGGCCACCATAAAGGGGTGACTGTGGAGGAATCACTGCTTTTCCAGGATATTGGCAGGACTTGCACGAAGGATAAACAAAGAGGCATGTCAGCTTCCAGGGTCTCTTTTCTGTTTCTCAGAAAAAAAAAGAGTCTAACCTTTTGAAGACAGACTTGAGGTTAATTGCTCTTTCCTCAGGAGAGCCTGCCAAAGAGAAAATGAACCCGGTAAGTGATGTGTCAGTGCCCTAGAAAGTCAGTTGATTATCCTGGTTTAGGGACAGCAGGGACTCAACTGCCTCCCATGGAAACGCTCTCCTCTCCCTCACTTCTCACAGGTGACCCTGACGACCCACCACCCCAGCTGTTCTCCATCACCTGACAGTTGAGCCTTCAAGATGCTGGCGAGTTCTGCCTGTGCATGGCTTTGACCAGCTCCAGCCAGAAAGAGGAACTTTCAGAGTCCAGGTTTGGGGCCTGTTACCAAGAAAGGTTACTGAGTCTCCATCACTCATGTGGGAATGAGGCCACTTCCTACTGACAGATCCTGTAGCTATTTATGGAGAGTTTTGGCCTTTCAGCATCCAATCCCTTTCAATCAGGAGGAGTTCTCCACTGCATATTATCTCAGAGGGTCCCAATGTACCACCTCCTGCTGTAGATGCCAAAGCTGGCATGGGGGAAGCAGGAGGTGAGAATGCAACTCAGGATCAGTCAACCACATGGGACCCTGAATCTTGCAGGAGAGGCAGAAAGAGGCAGATGTGGTTTATAAATTATTGGCAGTTATTGAAAGTCTAGAGGTGCAGCATCGAGTGTCCAGCATGGTGACATCTCACTCCAGTGTTCTAATTACTTTCTCCTGTAGCGAACTGGGCTCTGGTTCCAGCTCCCTGGCCTCCCTTGCTTTCTGTGTATTTCCTGGGCCTGGCCTGGCCTTCCAGTCTTTCTGCCTTGCAGTGAATTTTCCTTTCACCAAGTTAGTCAGACTGGGTTTCTGTTGCTTGCTGCCAAGAACCTTGACAATGTAGAACAGCGAAGAGATGTGCTGTCAAGGCCTGAGCAACAGGTTCAACTGGACCCAAGACACGAACACTGTCTGAAAGTTACCCTCCTGCAAGCGACTCGGAATGTCAATCCTCCAGTGAGAGAGACAGAGAATAAATAAATGTCTATACATAAATACACACACTCACATGCGCACACATATATCAGGTGGTGACAAGAGAAGAGTAAAGTACAATGAAGGAGTAGAGAGTGAGTGGGCAGTATTTTAGATGGGGTGGTGAGGGTAGACTGTTTGGAGGAGGGGGTGGTGAGCAGCGGCCTGAATGGAGTGAAGGAGCAGCCAAGTCGGGTACTCAGAAGAGCCTTCCAGGCAAAGGGAGCCCCAAGAGAAAAGATGCCGAGGCAAAAAAAAAAAAAAAAAAAAAAAAGAAAAAAAAGTGTCACTTCTGTGTCTCTCCTGCTGGCACTGCTTCCTGGGAGCAGAGACTCTGCCTGTTTTCTTCACGTACACCAAGCCTAGGACACTTTCTGTCATGTAAATATCTGTTCATGAGTGAACATCTGCCTGGCACGCAGGGTACAGTTCTTCACACATCATTTGCAGGCCTTCCCGATTTGCCTACAGTGGGGCATAGGATGGGAAGGAACTCGTCAGGAGTAGGTTTCAGACATGGGACCTGGGTGAGACAGGATAGGTTACCTTAGTTGTCCCCTGAAACTCAATATGATCCTCATGTAGTTGTCAAGAGGGGTTATATTATTTCATGTTTGTAAAAGTCTTAGCACCAAGGGCACAGGCCTTTATGTTCTAGAGGTTGGCTATTATTATTACTATTCTTACCAATCAATAATAAACTGTAAATCTATATATATCTATGCCCATTTGAACTTGGCCTGTTATTTCTTTGTATTGAATTTATAAAGCAGTGATCAAATATTCATGTTATTTATCTGCTAAGGAACAAATACAGGCAGTCTCATTCACAATACTGTTATGCCTTAGCTTATCTGCTGGGACCCTAGAACTTCCAACTCCTTTTCTTGATTCACAAGCAAAGTCAAGGGTGGTCTCTGGCCCCTTGGGCACTTGTTTATTCCCCTGAAGGAGAGGAAATAGAATCCATTAGAATCCAGTATGGAGCTTCCTCAATGGGGAATCCCTGTCCCCTACCCCACTGTCCCCTCCCCTCATCCCTGCCTGTGGAAGTTGGGGACTAGGGTCTCAGATGGGGGCTGTGTTTATGGGAAAGGGGCTCCACAGGCCTCCAACCCCAGCTCTGGATTGACCCTCCTCCTCATCCCCCCATCATTCTCTTCTCCTCCTACTTCCCCACTCTCCTCCCCTTCTCCTCCTCCTCCTCCTCCTCCTCTTCCTCTTCTGACTTCGAAGCCTCCTTCTCTCATCCTGGTGACCCAACTTGTCCTGGCTTCTCATTTGTCCCCAAGTCCTGCCCTGACCTTCTCTGGCTGGAATAATTCCCCAAAGTAGCCCCATGAAGAACCTTATACGACCATCCTCTGTTGTTTACGTTACATTTGGCCTTAGGTAAGTGAGGTCAAATGAAACAAAACTCCCACCCAGCAGCCATCACCTCACTTCCCTTTGTCAGACACTCCCGCTGACCTTGGAGTGAACTGACTGTGAAGCTTCTTTCAGTCTTAAAACAGGTCAGTTTTCATGGCTGGGAGGTGTGACCTTTCACACCACAGTCTCCGGAACAGGCTGCTGCTTCCCCCAGCATCTTCTCATTTACTGCAGGCAGCCATCACCAGTTCTCTGGGTGAACATGATTGGTGACTCTATATGTGTTGCTTGCAGGCATTTAAATTGGTATAATAACATTCCGGAGAACTATTTGGTGATATATATAAGAAAAGCCTTAAAAAATGTAGATTCCCCTGACCCAGTAATGCCACCCCTAAGAATTTATCCTGAGAAAATAATCAGAGATGCAGCCAAAAATGTATGTATAAGAATATTTATTGTAGTGCTAGTTATAATGGTAAAAAAAAAAAAATGAGAAATACTCCACAAGGACTGGGTTAAATAATTTATGGTACTTTTCTATAAAGGAATACTAGGCAGTCCCTTTTGTAAGGTGTACTTAAAGCATATTGGATGATGTGCATGATGGACATTCTCCTTTTGCCTTCCAGATTCATCCTGCACCACTCAGGCTCCCTGCCCTCTGAACTCCTTCTGGGTGTGTCCAGTGGGAAGTGCACCCTGAGGAGCGGGACGGCAGGATGGTTGTATAAGATTCTTCATGGGGCTACTTTGGGGAATTATTATTCCAGCCAGAGAAGGTCAGGGCAGGACTGGGGCAAAAAGGAGAAGCCAGGACAAGTTGGGGCACCAGGATGAGAGAAGGAGGCCTCAAAGTCAGAAGAGGAAGAGGAGGAGCAGGAGGAGCAGGAGGAGCAGGAGAAGAGAGTGAGGAAATAGGAGGAGAGGAGAATAATGGGGTGGAGGAGGAGAAGGGTAAATCCAGAGCTGAGGCTGAGGGTCTGTGAATCCCCCTTCCCATAAACACAGCCCCCATCTGAGACCCCAGGGTTTCATTCCTGGGCTTCTCTACTCAAGGCAATCAATTTGGCCAGGTGGCATCCTCCTCCACTTATCCTCCCTACCTACTTACTTCCTGTTCCAGTAACTTCTCCCTCCCCTTGACTCTTCAGGATTAGGGTGGGAACAGCTTCATAGTGTGCGTACTCCAGTTTTATTTCAGCATCCCTTTTGGTCGTCTAATCTAGCCTCAGTAGTTTAAAGGGAAACTTGTATCCTGCTAGGACCCTAACTGATGCAACGCAAAAAAAAACAAAAAAAAAAAAAAACAAAAAAAAACTGTATATGTATATATAGTTCAAATATATATATATATATATATATAGAGAGAGAGAGAGAGAGAGTGGTCAAATTGGGTTAGAAAACAGTACAATCCCAACTCTATAATAAATCAATATATTTAGAAAGAAAAAATATATGTATATATGTGCATATATCTACACATAGGAGAAAAAAGACTGGAAGGAAATAGACTGGATGATTACCTGTCATTGCCTCTGGGCTGTGAGATTGTAGGTGATTTTTCTTGTCTACTTTATACAATTCTATAATTTTCACATCCTTGAAAACAATTATGTGTCACCTTTAAAGTGAAAAAAAAATTAAATAAATGTATACTTTAAAATAAAACTGAAGTAAAATAGAAGAGTTAGCTACACAGTAACAACATCATGGCACATCAGTCACCCACAAGTAGCACTGCAAATAATCAATTTTAAGTAAATTATTTGGCAAATTTCATGTTATCACATAATTTAGAAGGAAATATAAACATTTTAGAAGGAATTGTAACTAGGCCTTGACTATTATCAGCCACATCTTATCTAATGTTTCTTAAACCTTGGTAGTGCTTAATATAACCGCTTGCTGGGACTGGAATCCTTCACAAGCTGCACTTGTCCCAGCTCTGGCTTTGATTCTGAGTCCAGTTGTGCTCAGGATGGGGTGGGGACAGGGGACAGGGGAGCCTAGGATCAAGCTGACAGATTAGACCAATGTTTTGGCACCGTCCAAAGCATATCCTTAGATATGGTTCCACATTCATTTAGTGGGGATAGAGGAAAATCTGACTTTCCATTAGTAGAAGTCGTGTGCCTCTCTGCTCAAAGTGAGGGATGTATACAAACGTCAAACGCAGCATAACATTTTTACTTACTTGAAGTGGTCTTTCCTTTACTGTTTTTCTAACACTCCTAAATGGAGAGAGTTGGCTACTTACCCACTCGGGACAGAGGTAATGCATATATCGATATGGTTACAAACACTTGTTCAAAAAGTTCAAAAGTTGGTTTTATGTTTGTTTTGCTTCTCTTGGGGTGCGGTGGGGTGGAGTTGGACTTTCATGTGGGCAAAACTTTTCTGTAATGTTTGATGTTGTTCAGATGTCTTTTGTAGTTTCTAAGTCAGATGATTTCTTTTGAGATGTATGAAGGGGGTTACATTTTTAAGAGAGAAAATTAATTACTTGAACATAATAAATGCTCATTACGGAGGACTTCCTTTCAGAGTTTCAGCTCTCGGAGGCTACACGTTAAGGAAACGTTCAGGTGGCTGTCTCAGGTAGGGATGCAGCCTCCAGTGGCACTAGGCAACTTGCTTGAGCTGGTCACGAAGATGATAATGAGTAGCTAACCGTTATAAAGTTCCTGCTACATGCCAGTCTGGGGTCTAAGTGTTTCCTTTATGTCCGTTTAGTGTTCAGAACTGGCACTACTATAATTTTTATTTTATAGCCGAGGGAACAGAGCACTAGGAGGTGAAAGAAGTTGCCTAAGGTCACATATCCTGTGAGTAGTGGAACCTGGATTTGAACCCAGGCAGGTTGGCACCAAATCAGGCTCTAAGGCCACCAAAACTTTCTGTATACATCAGGAGTGTGTTTTATGTTTTGCTTGAGGATGGAGTGTACTTTGGCTGTGGTTTCCACTTCACCAATTATATCAAGAGTCTTGTGTGGAAAGCGGGGTTAACTGGCACCATCTTTCTGATTTATTCTTATGATCTTTCAGCTTCCCTCATAGATGGGTAGCTGGGACAGCTGCCCAGTTCTTCTGCCCCTAAATCCAGCTCTGCTGGGCATCCAAGTGTCCCCAGTCATGGCCTGTCAGAGAGGAAACATCAGACAGGATCTCTCAGTAACGGAGCCAAGAAAAGCTGCATCCTGCTGTTCCATGGGCTTTGAGTTCCTGCACACACTCTGCCTCCTGATTCGCGGAAAGAGAAAACCACATTTGAATCTTTAGGCATCCTCTGTAAATACCAGTTTCCTCCCAATCAGGAAGAGATTACTGCAGTAACCAAAGCCCCTCGTACTCCCTCCCGACTCCAGAGGTGAAGGTGTTCACTAATTACCTTCATCTGCAAAGACCATGTCTCTCTAAGCAGTGTGCCCTCAGCAGGACTTTTTAAAAACCTGCTGCAGGTTAAAAAGCAGACCTGCTCTTAATTTATTAAAAGACTTGGCATTTTTTTTCCCCACTGAGCATTTTAAAATGCAATTAGACCAAACGGAATAATAATCAGGCAAAAGTACTCAGGAGTTTTCATGCTGGGGGCCACCCCTTCTCATGCTCTTTTCCATTTCTGGGTTTTATGTTGGGATAATATGCCCATGGAACATGGGGATGGCTTGAGGGATGCATTCATGGCATCCCTCCCTCACCCCATCCTCATGTTCCTGCAGCCCCCCGGGCTTTCTGGAATCAACCTCTGGATCTCCACCCCACCCTTTCTGGATGCCAGGGGCTCCTCATCCTCACAGTTCTGCAGTGTGCAAGGGTCAGTCTCCTGGTTTGGGACATAGAATCACATTTTCCTCCAGACCAGGCTGGGACATCTGCGTTTTTAAACAAGTTCCCTAGGGAATTGTGATGCCCAGAAGCATCTGAGAGCCACTCTGAACTCCAGGAAGGAGGTTCGTATCTACCATTTGCTTCCTTGTATACTGAGCCCTGACACAGTCTGGAACACAGAAGCACTCGATGAATATTTATTGCATGAATGAATGGAATTTCATGAGACCTATTAGGGCTTTTTTTATGGAAGACAAAAAGGAAGTACAGTCCCACCTCACTCATCAAGGATAGGTATGAGGAAATGGAAAGTAAGGATGTGTCAGGAACCTCCTAGTTTTAATTAACACATTCAAGTATATACATGGTGCACAGGAATTTTGTGGTGTACGTGACATACACCATGGGAGTACCCATGTGTTCCATGAATAGAAAACTCATACCCATTATTACCTTATAACCACTGGCATGAGCAGAATAGAAAAACAAATGGCAAACTTAGCTGGAAAAGGGCAAGATGCTGCCTGTAATGCTGGTATCTATGCCATAAACTGAAGAGGTGAAGGTATGTGGTTCAGTGATATTTATTTAAACATCTTTGGGTTGTATCACCTGATACATTCCATCTCATCTGCCCTCCCATCTCATCTCCACCCCTCATGTCATCTTCCCCACCCATCTCCAGTCTGGATCAGGTGCCCCTTCATGTGCCCAAAGAGCAGTTGCTGTGCACAGCTGAACATGCTGTCTTATTAAAATATGCCAGTGTGCCCTTTTGTGCTAGGAGGGCCTGGGGTACAGGGTCTGTGCTTCATTTGCCTTTATGTCTCCAGGGCCTCACTTGGGGCCCTCTCACACCTAACGGGCTCTCTATAAATCTTTGTCAGATCCATCCATCCATCAATCAACGTGGATTTCAGTAATTAACTGTTTTCATTGGACTGGGATTCGTTGACAGAACAGCAAGTTCAGAGAGAATTGTGAGCCTCAGAAGGGAAGCTATTCCCAGCTTCTAACTGTCCTATTCCCTTACCCAGCCCAGCCCTCCTCCTATGATTTAATGGGCAACTAATCAAATGAAGCCTTGTTCTCTAAAAAGAAACCAGCCAGTTTGAAAAGGCTTGCAGTGAATTCCTTATCCAATCAGGGCACTTCACGCTGAGAGGAAGAAACCAGATTTGGGTATTGGCCAGACTGCATTTCCATTCAAATTCTCCTTCTCCTTTCGCTCCTTCCTTACTTCTTACCTTCCTGCTTTCCTTCCTGACCTCCCTTCTTCCATCTCCCTGCCCTTCCTTTTGTCCAGATTACTGCCCTCTACACAAGCACTGTGTCTGAAGCACGGTAACATTCTCTATCATGTGTAACAGGCACCATATCAATCGCTCCAAGTTCAGCCTCTGAAAAATTAAAAGGGAAATTGTCACCCAGGCAGTTTGTTCGCATTTCATACCTCCTGGCATTTCCCAGGCCCACCACTGTTTTCCCGGGAGGCCCACCAATTTACTCTCCCTGGTCTATGAGAAAAGTCTTGGACATTCGGGCATGCAAGTCAGACTCTCCTCCAGCTACATAAACATTGAGATGTCCATGTAATCCTTATTTAGCCACAAACAAGGCGAGCTTCCTACTGGACTCCTCCAGGCCCTGCTCATGCATACCTGTAGCTCCACATCCCTGCTAGGGTGTGTGTCTTCAACATCTCTAAGCCAGGGTCTTGGCACTCAGTCGGCTGACAATTTTAACATACCTGGGAGAAGAGAGACCATAGGTTTGACCTTCTGGCTTTATATTTCCAAGGAGGAGAAATTGGCTGGACTCTCTTTTGTGGTGAGTACTCATATATTTGTCACTTGACAAACACTCACTGACCACCGCCATGTTTGTGCAGTGCAGAGGCAGGGTGCGGACTCTGTTGGCAGGTTGCCCAGCTTCATGCCCAGGAACAAAGTCTGTGCATATTTGGTCATCCCATGCAATGGGAAGATGCAGCTCTCACTAGGAAGGCCACAAACTTGAATATCTAATCACACGAACATTTGAGGCCAGAGCATGGTTCAGACACTCTCTTACGGTGACCTTGTAGTCCCATGGAGTCGGCTTTGGATGGGTGCCCGGGATCCTCCTTTCCTTCTGGCTTTTTTCTCTCTTATTTTTTCCTGGTTCTCTGCTCAACCCCAGGCTGGATCCCCATATGGTCAAAGCCATGAAGGCTGCTATCTGGTGGATCCTCACAGTGGGATAACTTTATCATTCCCCACAGTAGGAGGCAGAGGCCCTTCCTCCAAAGGGTGCATCATGAGACACACCTTACCTCTTGCTGGGAGTTTACCTTGCACTGTAGCGTAACTTTGGTGCCTCGATGTGCCTCAGGGCCTCCCTTCTCCACTAGGGATGAGGCAGAGAATGGACATGGAGGATGGATGGGGAGATCAGGGGAGGGCTGCCAGGCAAAATATAGGAATGTTTTATCCCATGCAGTATTTGAGACATACACTGAAACATTATTCGTCATTCATCTGAAATTCAAATGAAACTGGGTCTCCTGTGTATTTTTATTTGCTTAATCTGGCAACTCTGCTAGGAAGCACATCGCTACTTTAGGAAGATCACTCCTTACTTCCTGCCACCACCAAAAACGCTGATTCAGCTGGCTGGGGCTAAGTCAGCACTGTTCAAAAGAGGAAACACTCCTTTGAAAAATGACTTTTATTTGGGACTTCCATTTGCTTGAGTCATTGTTATCCAGGCAAACCCAAGGCAGAAAGAATGACTCAGCCTCCCATTTCTCCACCCATTCCTATGGCCTCAGAAAAATTCTCATTTTATGATGAGATGGGACCACTTTTCCCTTCCCCGGTGGATTAGAGCTTTCTGTGTCTATTTTCCTAGGACCACCATAACAAAGTACGTCAAAGTAGGTTGTTTAAACAACAGAAATTTATGGTTTCCCAGTTCTGGAGGCGAGAAGTCTGAGGTCAAGGTATGGGTAGAGTTGGTGCCTTCCGAGTCCTGTGAGGGGGCATATTTTCCAGGCCTTCCCTCAGCATCAAGAGGTTTGCTGGCAATTTTTGGCATCCCTTGACTTACAGAAGCACCTTCACACAGCGCTCTCCCTGCATGTGGCTCTCCCTGTATATGTTTCTGTGTTCAAGTTCTCCTTCTTTTTTTTTTTTTTTTTTTTGAGGCAGAGTTTCACTGAGTCACCCAGGCCAGAGTGCAGTGGTGTGATCTTGGCTCACTGCAACCTCCGCCTCCTGGGTTCAAGCCATCCCCCCACTTCAGCCTCCTGAGTAGCTGGGATTACAGGTGCCCACCACCATGCCCAGATAATTTGTATTTTTAGTAGAGATGGGGTTTTACCATATTGCCCAGGCTGGTCTCCAACTCCTGGCCTCAGGTGATCAGCCCGCCTTGGCCTCCCAAAGTGCTGGGATTCTAGGCATGAGCCACCGCACCCAGCCCAAGTTCTCCTTCTTATAAGGACACCAGTCACATTCGATTAGGGCCCACCTTAAGGACTTTATTTTAACGTGATTACCTCTGTTAAGGTCCTATCTTTAAATAAGGTCATATTCTGAGGTACTGGGGGTTAGAACTTCAACATAGCTTTCTTTCCGAGGGTGGCGGGTTGAGGGATAAAATTCAACCCCTAATACAGGTGCCTCAATGTCGTGCACATTTATATTTGCTGGGAAGATAAGGAGACATTGGAGTCAGTGGTTTGGTTTCTTTTGCTGGCTTAGGGTTAATAATGATTTAAGGCTTTGGAGTAATGGAAGATAAACTGCTTGTCACTGCCTACTCTGTGTTGCAGAAGATTGCATTTCCGTGTGAGGCCGACCCCAGCCTGGCTCTGCAGAGGGCTTTTCCATTACCTTAAGAGCTGGTGGTGATAACCCCCATTAATATTCAGCCCTTTGGCCTCCACCCTCTTGCATTCCCTCAGCCCTAAGCACTTCCCTCTGACCCTCCAAGAGGTAACATCGGGGTTATTGTCCCCAAGAGACCTCTGCAATTACTTGCAGGGGGAACCCGGTGAGGCTCTGCTGAGAGTGTATGCCAGGAGGGGCGTGGGTGGAGAAAGGGAGCTCGGCATGCAGATCTTCGCCCTCCCCCGTCCAACCCAATATTAGAATCAAGGGGAACCGTGATGTCTGTCTTTGCCTCTGCTTGCTTCCCTCCTCCGTGTGGATGCTGGGAGAACAAGATTAAATTCCTTGTCGGCTCGGGCTCTAAATTCTCATTTGTTTATTGAGAAATGATTCTGTTTTCTCCGAGGAGCCATCTATCCTGCTCTTCTGGGCGCTGTTCATTACTAAAGAAATGAAAGGGAGAAAGGTCCTTTTTTTGGCCATGGGTTTTTTGTTTGTTTTTGGGGTGTGTGTGTGTGTGTGTGTGTGTGTGTGTGTGTGTGTGTGTGTCTTTCAGATGTCTGTATCACCAGAGAGAATGCTTTCTGAAGCCTGTCCAGGAAATTTGGTTCTAAGAACAGCCTGCTAATTTGAGCATCTTCAGGGGTGACTCGTGCGATGAGGCTGGCATGCTGTCCACAGACAGTGGCACCATGGCGGTGGGAAGTGCGGTCTGCACTCATCTGCCAGGGCTGCCATGACAAAGGACCACCGGCTGGGCCGCTTACACAACAGAAATGTATTTTCTCACAGTTCTGGAGGCTAGAAGTCCAAGATCAAGTTGTCCGCAGATTGATTTGTTCTAAGTCTCTCTCCTGGGCATGCAGATGGCCAAGCTTCTCTGTCTGTCCTCACATGGTCTTCCCACTGCACACCAACGTGTGTCCCAATTTCCTCCTATAAGGACACCAGTTGTATTGGATGAGGATCCCCCGAGTAAACTATTTAACCTGTATTAGCTCAATAAAGACCGTGTCTCCAAATACTGTCCCATCCTGAGGTCTGAGAGGGTTAGGAATGAACCTAGGGAGAGGCACAATTTAGCTCACAGCTGTGCTCCTGTAGGGGACTCAATAGGAACTCAAATCTCAGGCTGGACCTTGATCTGGGTAAGTGACCTTGGGGAAGGGCAAGGGTATCAGTTGTCGGCAAAAGAAAACAATCCAGGCTCACTGGAGCAATGAGAGAATTGAATGAGATGATCTGGAGAGACAGGGATGCCATGGAAGGCTGGACGACAGACAGTAACCCTGGCACCTTGGAGAGGGGAAGTGGAAGCCACAGGAGCTGCCCTTTGGTGGAAACACTCCCGTCAGTGCTTGGTGGCTGAAGCGAGTGAACTCAAGAGTCTCAGAGGACAGCTGTCCTGCCGGGTTCCCCACTGTGCTGGAGTAGGAGGAGGAGGAAGAGTCCAGACCCTTGGCCTCAGTGATGGGAGTCAGGGTACAGGGTTCACATCCTCCCAGGACCACCCAGAGTCCAGGGGTGTGAGCCCTCGAGAGAAAATCAGCAGCTGTCAAAAGAGGAAATGAATGTTTGTAAGCTGAAACAATGACAGATATCTATCGCATAACATTTCCTTGCTTCAAAAAGAGGGGCTGCATTGGACGACCTCTGTGCTCCATCTTCATTAAACATTTACTAAAGCTCTCCCGTCACTGCTTTCTTGAGTTCTGTGCCTTTCTTTGTCTAGGGGTGTTGAGATGTTTCGCTCAGGGATGTTTTATTGCCTGCGGTGTCTCCCTTGGCCTTTGGTGTTCCCGGGAGTTCTCCTCAGTGAGGCGAGGGACTCTGTTTGCTCAGGAAGGTCACCAGGCTTAGAGTGCTATAAAAAACCAGGGAACAGCTTCCTGGTATAGATCAGTTTATTAATGTCTTCTTTGTGATCTGTACCGGTTGTAAATATTATATTCATTATAAATAATAATTCAACCTGCCATTCCTTCTCTGGTTCTCAGTCACCTTGTCTATAAAACAAGAGGGTTGAATTAAATGATTATTAAGGTCTCTTTCCGCACTGGCCCTGTTGGATTCCATGAAAATGAAACTCCTCTGGGTAGACAGTCTATGGGGCTTGACTGTGAGGCATCACCCAAGAACTTGGAAACGGGAAATAAGATTTCCCTCTGAGAGAAAAATTATAAAACCAGCCAGCACCAGATCAAAGAAGATCTATTTAAAGTCTCCTTATATGGACAGGATGAATTTCAGACCAGAGCAGCCTGGACTGACAGCAGGAACATCCTGAGGGACAGAAGGGCCTGTCAGAATGGATGCAGCATCACAGACACAGAGAGAAATGAGACCGAGGAGGATCGTCAGGATGATTCAAGCTCTGACTGAGACAACGCTGGGGTGATGGGTATCCACACATTAGTAGGCTCTGGGCCTCTCCTGGCTGCATTTCTGTTATGGAGAAGGCGAGGGGCATCCAGCTATCATGACTGGGCGCCCTAAAGCGGGGATGAGAGTCAACATCTTTAACAATCCATATAGCACAGGCACCACCCAAACAGCAAGGTCTTCAGCTACAGCTGGAGCAGTGACCTGGGGCCCCCATTCTGCCTGCCTTTACCTTCTAGCATCTGGGAGCTCTGTGAGGTCCCTGATATGAGAAGGGCAGTCAGTAGGAGCAGACAGGAGGCTCCAGGAAGAGGCTCCTTACCAATTAGCTCAGAAGAATTTTAATATGTTGATAACTTAACATGTTTGAGCTATTCAGTTCATCCCCTTTGTCTCATTCTAACTCACTGGGAAATCCCTGGATTGGAATGCAGTTTCCCATCTGCTTTGACCTACAGGGAAAAAACAGGCATGACCGGCTTACATAATTGTGAGATGACTATATTTTTCAAGGTAAACAGAGTTTCTGCTTTATCACTCTCTTAGGAGCCTGGTTACACTGATCAATGTGAATTCACCCCTATGAGAGAAATCCACTCTTGGCTTGCTGACAAAGTCAATTGCCTCAATTACAATAAAAAAAAAAAAAAGATTCCCAAACTTGCCCCATGGAAGCAAGCCAGCCAAGCTTGGAAGCAGCCAGCCAAGCCCTTTTTCAAACTTAGAATCAGTGATCCAAGGGTCCTTTCAGTATTTTTCCACAGGATCTCTGGCTGAATTTCCACAGCATGTGAAAATTCAACTATAGACAAGACAGCATGATGCAGCGATTTTCTTTTTTTTTCTTCTCTCTCTCTCCTTTTTTTTTTTTTTTTTTTGCACATTTTATTTTAGTAGCACAACTCTTATTTTCAAATGATCTTATGAAGGACCCCAAGCTGCAGATATGATGTCTTCACATCAGGCATCTCTACTTGGGTGTCTGACAGGCACCTCAAATATAAGATGTCCAAAGAGCATTCTGGATGCCCTGCCCCCGCTGCACCTGCTCCTCCCCAATGTGCCCTCATCTCTCAGGCCTAACACCTAAAATAATTCTATTCTCAGGTCATCTCTTAGCCTCAAACTCCTGCTTCCAGCTACAAAACATATGTAGAATCCCATCCCTTCCAAGCTAGGTCCCACATAGCTGAAACCTTGTTTTCAGCCACCATCCCCTCTTACCTGGATGACTGCAACAAACTTGTAATAGGTCTTCCCACTTTCATTACTGCTTCCTATACTTCCCTGAATTGGAATGCAGTTTCCCATACGTTTCTACCCATAGGGAAAGAACAGGCATGGCTGGCTTACGTAATTGTCAGATGGAGCAACATTTGCTCCATTTAAAATTGTTTTTAGAAGTCTAGACTTTAGAATCTCCACTTGTTAATGATAATATAACAATGACCAATTACTACCATTTTAGACGTATTATTTCTCTATTTAGTGAAATAATACGTTTAAAATGTAGATCAGATGGTGATTTTCCCCTGTTCAAAGTGCTCCAACATCTCCCATCACACTTAGAGTAAACTGCAAACTCCTTACCATGGTCTACCAGGCTCTCCGCCATCTGGTTTCCTGGTACCCCATTGGCTGAACCGCCAGCTGCTCTCTCCTTCACTCTTGTGGCTCCAGACACACTGGACTTATTGTTGGTTCTCAAATGTGCCAAGCTTGTTCTCCGCTTTGCATTTGCTGTTTCCTCTGCTTAGAACCTCTGGTGCCCTTGACTTTGAATGGCTTACTTCCTCACACCAATCAAGTCTTTGCAAGTCTCTGCCTTTACCCAGAGAGGTCTTCCCTTGCCACCTCTTTAAAACAGCCTGCCTCACTCCTACTCTCGAGCTCCTCAGTCAGCCACCGCCCAGCACACACCACATTTCATAGTGGATGTTGTTATGTGCCGCTCAGATTCCCTGGCAGGACCGAGAAATGCTCATCGCCTTAGCTGCTGGGGGTGCAGACACCACCAGCTCACACCTGAGACACTTTCCAAGCGTTGGAAAGTGTCAGAGGTGTGTCATTTCCTCTGTCAGAGGAAGCTGCTCCACCAACACGTACACCCACTTCCTGGAGGCAGCTTGTGGCCAAAGACTGGTCACGTGGTAGTGCAAATGCCCAGTCCTTCGATCTCAATTAGGACAACACTGCTTGTTGTCCCAAGCTGCAAAGCTCCTCAGGAGGAATAGAGAAAGCAGCTTTTCCGTCTGTCCGTCCTGTGTCCCTCACCCTTCACACGTGTTGCTCCTGAGATCACACCCCCAAAAACCTCCTGCAAATCTCTGTCAGAGTCTGCTTCCTGCAGAACCTGTCCTGTGGGCCTCTACCCCAAATTATGGGGTTTTCACTTACTTGCTTACACTTACTTGTTTATTTCCTGTCTCCCCAGCTAAGACTTAAATTCTGTGACATCAAGGAAAGGTCTATCTTATTCCCCTCTCTATCCTGGCCCAGATGCCTAGACAGTGCCTGGAATACATGGAAGTTCAATAAATATTGAATGAAGAAATGAATGCACCCCCCCATCTATATAATAGATAACAGGGAAACTGTCTTGCTGAAATTGTGTGTGTGTCAGGGGCCCTCCTCCTCTGTCACTCCTCTATGCACCACTGGAGAAGTACCCAGGGCACCTCAGCAGCACCTTCAGACAGAGTCGATTTTAGAATCAGGAAAGCAAGATTCATAGCCAGTTTCCATCACTAGCAAGCCCTTCCCAGTACCTCCTGGAGTCAGCATTGGGCCTTGCAGGGTCTTTAGCTTGTTCCACTGCGACAATGAGCCCCGCACTCTGCTCCACTCCTGGAAAAGAAGCTGGGAGAATGGAAAAGCTAATCAAATTGGCTCATTTCCCTGAAGCCAGTGATAAATCTCAGGGGTCTGAAGAAGGCTCTGGGGGATCTAGTGCCCCCAGTGAGATCTGGGGTGGGGAGATTGACCTCAGACTCTGAATCTCAAATCAAGAGTGGTTCATTTTTACTACAGAGCCTGGAAGGGAGACTGCTTGGGACCTGCCCTGGGATGACTTCTGCTGGCCCTGGGGAGCCAACTTTTATTCCAGTAGAACGTCCAGGAAGCCATGCACCCTGGTGACAACTCACTTTCTCCTACGCCGTTAGAGTAAGTCTCCTTGATTTCCAGGATTGGAATTCCCTGGAATGTTCAATGTGCCATCATTACCAGGACATAAAGAATGTTTCTGGGCCAAGAAGGTGCCAGAGATGGTTTAATGCACATCTTCATTACCTAATTGTTTTCTCCTGGTCTATTCCCCAATTGCTTCCACGTCTGATGAATATTTCTCTGCTTTCATATGTGTTTTTGACAGAGACAGGGGAGCAAGGCTATCTGTAGGCTTTAGATCTCCTGACTTCTCTTTTGAGCATGATGAGTTGGAGTTAGATAATGCAGGGAGAGCTTGCTCCGGAACCCGGGAGGGAAGTGTGGCTGGGAATGCCCGCAGATGGGTGATGCCCCTCTGTCCTCAAACTGTGTTAGACGAGCTCTGCTCTCATCTGCCCCTACACGAGAGGCAATCCATTAGATACCTTGCATCTGGGGTAGACTGAGCCAGCACCAGCTGTGAGAGTGGCTGCAGCTTGGATTTCACTTCCTCCAGAAGGCAGCCAGGACAAATGCTGCTGCTCATTCTCCAGGAGGAGGTTCCAGGATGATCCAGCCATTGCTCCTCCTCCGTAGCACAAAGGGAAGGTTACCCAGAACGGACCCAGCAAATGCCTTAACAGCCTTCAAGACAGTCTGGACACATCCACAGTGGTTGTTGGACAGCCCATTACACACTCTCTGAGGAGACTGGTCTTGGGTCCCTAAGCAGGTTGATGTTGGCAGTGGCCGGGGAGGCAGGAACATGCATGAAGGACACAGAAGTGAGAGGGGACTGAGCTGGATGGAGTGCATCTAAGGCCTGGGGCCAGTCAGAGAAGACGCATCTGCTCCTCAGCACCACTGAGGCCACACAGCCAGCCTTGTGAGGAGATGCCTCTGAGGACCTTCGAGCCACAAATCACTGGCTTGAGTATAAGAAGTGCTGGAGCACCTGTGATAGAAATTGGCGAGCAAACATCCTCCTAGAAAGACAGGTAATGCCTCATCTCTACCAAGGCTAAATTGTTTTTATAACATTCTCATCATTATTCTAAAGAATAAAACCATTACTAGTACACAACGTCCTCATCAGGGTATGAGACAGGCCCCAGGCTCTATTCTTGGCCCTGGCACTTATTTGGTTGAGTGACTTAGTAATCTAGGCAAGAGCTGCCTCAACTTTTTGTTTTTTTAGTTCATTTTTTTTTTTTTTTAGGCCAGGCACAGTGGCTCACACCTGTAATCCCAACATTTTGGAGGCCACAGTGGGAGAGTTGCTTAAGGCCAGTAGTTGAAGACTAGCCTAGGCAGCAAAGTGAAACCCCATCTTTAAAAAAAAAATTGCCAGGCATGGTGGTGCACCTGTATACCCAGGTAATTGGGAGGCTGAGGTGTGAGGATCACTTAAGCCCAGGAGGTGGAGGCTGCAATGTGCTAGGATGACACCTCTGCACTCCAGCCTGGGCAACAGAGTGAGACCCTGTCTCAAAAACAAAATTTTGTTTAAATGTCTAGGCTTTAGAATCTCCATTTGTTAATAATAATATAACAATGACCAATTACTGCCTTTACTCTTGAATGGCCACTGTGGGTCCGGCACTGTCCCAGGAGCTGGAGGAATAGTGGTAAGCAAGCTGACAGCCATGTACTTTTCCTGGAGCTCATATCCACGGATCATCAGACAGGCAATACTTCCCCCATTTTAAAGCTGAGGCCATTAAGGTTTAGAGCCCTGAAGTGATGGCATGTGAAGCACTTCCCCATGGGTGCCTGCTATTGGGTCATTGCTTCTTGGTGCTAACCTATCTTTCGGTGTTCCGCTTTGTTATGCTGGGACTGGGACTCTAAACCAATTTTTTTCTAGCCTTTGCCAGCTGCTCCTTGGTAGATTATATCAGTAAGGGGTGCTAGGGGAGGCAAGAGAGGAGGAAAAGGGACCTGCTTCCCCCTGGGTGCTTTCAGAGCCTTCCTTCCTTCCTTCCTTCCCTTCTTCCTTCCTTCCCTTCTTCCTTCCTTCCTTCCCTTCTTCCTTCCTTCTTTCCTTCCTTCCTTCCTTCCTTCCTTGCTCCCTCCCTCCTTCTTTCTTTCTTTCTCTTTGTCTTTCTTTCCTTCCTTCTTTCTTTCTCTTTCCGTCTTTCTTTCCTTCCTTCTTTCGTCCGTTCGTTCTTTCCTCTCTCTTTCTCTCTTTCTCTGTCTCTCTTTCTCTCCTTCCTTCCTTCCTTCCTTTCTTTTCCTTCTTTCTTTCCCTCTTTCTTTCTTTCTTTCTTTCTCTCTTCTTTCTTTCTTTCTTTCTTTCTTTCTTTCTTTCTTTCTTTCTTTCTTTCCCTTCCTTCCTTCCTTCCTTCCTTCCTTCCTTCCTTCCTTCCTTCCTTCCTTCCTTCCTTCCTTCCTTCCTTCCTTCCTTCTTTCTTTCTTTCTTTCTTTCTTTCTTTCTTTCTTTCTTTCTTTCTTTCTTTCTTTCTTTCTTTCTTTCTTTCTTTCTTGTTAGGCAGAGTCTTGCTCTGTCTCCAAGCTGGAGTACAGTGACACAATCTCGGCTCATTGCAACCTCTGCCTCCCAGGTTCAAGTGATTATCCTGCCTCAACCTCCCAAGTAACTGGGACTACAGGCACATGCCACCACACCCAGCTGATTTTTGTATTTTTAGTAGAGACGGGATTTCACCATGTTGGCCAGGATGGTCTTGATCTCCTGACCTCGTGATCAGCCCGGCTCGGCCTCCCAAAGTGCTGTCCAAGGCTTTCTTCTCTGCCATGGTCTTTGTGGGCATCACTCTGGCCTCTGCATCTGCCCAGCAGCTGCTGTCGCAGCTTTTCCTGCACTCACAGACCAGTCTTGCTGTGCCCCTTCTGAGATTCCAGCACCAGCCCAGCAGAGCCCCCTCCTCAGAGAGCGAAGCCTTGGCTCCTTGGGGCCTCTCCTCCAAGTTTCTAGCTTCTAGCTTCCAGGTTGTAGGAACGCCATGGTGTTCCTAATTCCAACTGCTTCTCTTGGTTCCCCCAGGCCTAGTGTGGAAGCTGTTTCCTCAAGCTGCCACTCCGTGGTATCTTAGTGTTCTTTTTCTCGCTTTCTTTTAATTTTCTAGTTAACAATGCTTTATACCTAGCTAATAAGTCTTTATATAAAATCATTCTGACCAGAATACCTGGTGGGGCTCCAGTCCCCTGACTGGTCCCTGCTGAATGCACATGGTCATGAAACTGACCCAATTTTCCAACATGCTGGATGCCCACAGAAGCGAAGCTTGAGGAACTTAACATTTGTACAATGAGGCGCACCTGCTGCCTGTGGACCAGCTTCTCTGCCTAGCCCCTCCTGTTTTCCTTCCCAGCTATGTAAACCCCTAACTTTAGTCAGTGGGGGAGGGACAGATTTGAGGTTTGGCTCCTGTTTCTCTGGCTGAAGTCACCCAAATAAAAAGCCTTCTTTCCTGGAAATGCTCATTGAATCAGGGATCAGCTTTCTTTGTGGTGAGCAATGGGACCTAGACTGAACTCCTGGCATTCGGTCACAGTCTCACCTGGCTGAGCCAGTACAGAGATGGGGCTTTGACGCTGCCCACTCCTTCCACAGCCCTTGCTGTACCCACTGTGCTCCCGGGTGATGTCTGGCTGGCATCAGATCACTGGAGAGGGCATTACCTCTGATCACCGAGCCCCCTAAGAAGGTGCGGCTCACCTTCCTTCATGAGAGACAAGGAAGACAGTGTCCATATGCCCACTGCCCAGGGAGAGGGGCACTTGTTGCTGCAAAATGATGTCGGTCTGCATTGGTACCCTGGCCTGCCCACGGCTCTTCTGGGGGCAGCTGGTGGCAGGCCCTCCAGTGCCTACCCTACAGCCACCTCCCTTTGTCTTTCTCGCAGATGGGACCTGCAGTTGGGTCAGGCAGAGGTCTCTTGGTTTTGGGCAAAGTAGACCCTTCCCCCAACACAGGGGATGAATCATGATTGCTCTTAGCCAGCCATGGTTATATCCTTTCATTTTGCCAATGGTTGGGCATGTGACTCAGGTATGGCCGGAGAGAAGAGAGACAGCGAGAGAAATCTACTGGCTATAGAGTGGAGGCAGCCTGGATGGGACTCCTGGCTGTCTCACTTCTCATCTCTGTAACCTTGGGCTTGTTACTTAAACTCTCTTGAAATCATAATAGCGACATCATAGGCTTGTTGAAAGGATCAAATAGGAAATGATACATCAGTGCAAGCACCTTTCTGTGACTGCCAGGTGCTTAATACATACATTTCCCGTTTCAATATCCAGACTTGTTTATGAAGTGCACAGTTTTGTATTTATTCTGGTCAGTCTCAGCATCAGTCACTTTTGGGTAGTAGTTACAAGTTTTCATTTTAACATGGATTCTTGGCAGGGTGCAGTGGCTCACGCCTATAACGGTAGCACTTTGGAAGGCTGAGGCAAGAAGACTGCTTTGGTGAAGAGGGAGTTGCTATGCCCTCCCTTCCTTCTAGCCTGGAGCTCCAGCAGCCATCTTAGGACCGTGAGGTAACAATACCAAGGACAGAAAGTCAACAGCTAAGGGCGGCAAAGCAAAGAATGAGAAAAAGCCGGGATTCCTCATGGCACTCCACAGTCCTGGACTCCTCTGCTGCTTGCAACTGAAAGCATTCCCATGCACTACAAAATAAGCATTCTTAGCAGACACGGCCTCACTGGGTCAGCCCTCACGCCTGCTGCTGTAGGCTGCACCCTAGAAAAGGCAGCCCTATCCTGACAGCTGTGGCCGCTGGTTTGCGCTGCAGTGGTGGCTCCTAGCCCTCCCCACATGCACTGTGTGTTCTGAGGCTGAGCTCCAGCACAGCCCTCGGAGCAGGAAGATGTATAAATAAAAGGCCTTATGTTTTACAGGCTAGTCAATATTTATTCAGCCCCAACAGAGCAGTGGACTGGAGGGAACAGAGAGACTATAAAATGTATTCTGTATTGAAGCCTGAAATCATGCAGGGGAAAGGGGTTTCTCGGTGCTCCCCCTGCAGAACAGTCCTCAGCACAGCAGAACTTCAGAGGCCTCTTCTTTGAAGGAAAGGGGCTGGGGCAATCTGGCAAATGAAGACAGAAATGAAGGCAGGGCTGAGGACACAGGAACGGCTGAGCTCTCAATGCAGTTCTAACAGGTGGTCATGTATAGTTACCTCAAATGCAAATGATCCATACCAGAACATGAGTCCCTGTCCCTTGTCTTCAGAAGCCACTCTTCTCTCTTTCCTTAGAGCATCTCCTGGGAAGCCCACACTTTTGAGAGCAGCAATGGTGGGGTCTTTTTAAAGCCCTCTGGAGGGGCCTTTGTGTGTGTTTGATGGAAGGTACATCCCCACAGGATTTTTGGGTCCTCCCTGCCCCTCAGTTTTCCCTGCCATGTAGCATATGTTTTGTTGACTTTGCCACCCTCTGCTCTCATCTGGGTTGCTACATTTTCCCTCCTCTCCCCTCTCCCTCTTACTCAGTGTCTTAGTCTGTTCAGGTTGCTATAACCAAATACCTTAAACTGAGTGCTCATAAGCAACAGAAATGTATTGTTCATAATTCTGGAGGCTGAGAAGTCCAAGCTCAAGATGCCAGCTGATTCCGTCTGGGGAAGGCCCTCTTCCTCATAGATGGCACCTTCTCGCTGTGTTCTCACATGGTGGACGGGACGAGCTACCTCTGCAGTCTCTTTGGTAAGGGCACTAATCCATTCCTGAGGGCACCACCCCCATGACCTCATCACCTCCTAGAGGCCCCGCCTCATAACACTGTTACGTTGGGGATTAGGATGCAAGATAAATTTGGGGGGACACAAACATGCAGATGATAGGACGCAGCCTTTACACAATATCTGATTTTTTTTTTTTGGACAGATTAGAGGATTCTCTTCTCTACACAAAGCTTTCAAAGCTCCCCCTGGATAACTGAATCAGGCTCCACGTCTGTTGCCTGATATTCAGAGCTGTTCCCTCTCTGCCCTCAAGCATCCAGCCTGACCTTCATCTCTCCCTTGCATACACCCTGTGCGCTCCACAGAAACAATCATGCCTCTCCCAACCTGCTCCTCGGCCTCTTCTCTGTGCCTTTTCTTAGGGTGCTGCTGGCAAGAACCTAGCCAAGTCTATCAAGGTTCAGCTTAGCTACCTTCCTCCTTTTTCTTCAATGTCTGCTTTTCTCACTGGGAGAGCACTTCCTTCCTTTAGATCATTATAATAATTAATACCCATTGCACTAGAATTACTAAAACTCTCAGCTTCATGTATTTCTCCCCACTTTCTCTTACATAATGGATCAGTGGATTTCAACCCGAGTGGTTCTCACCTCTACCACGGGGCGTACTGGGCAGTGTCTGGAGGCATTCTCGGTTGTCACGCTATGGTGATGCTACTGACGGGTAGAGCCAGGGATGCTGCTGTAAACTGCCTGCAATGCCTGGACAGCTCCCCACGCCAAAGAAGCATCCAGCCCAAAATGTTAACAGAGCCAAGGTTGAGAAATCCTGTATTAGATTATAAGCTTCCTGGAGGCGGAAACCACACTCCTATTCTTTTTATTCTCCATAGTACACAGCTTGAAATAGAATGTTATTCAATTATCTAAAATGAATGACTATGAATGTTTAATTGCATTTATATATCTTGTTTTGAACCTGTAGATAGAGGCCTACTGCCCAAAGAGTGGTGCCTCACCCACATTACCCACATCATCTTCCCATTGTCCAGCACGTGTAGTGTCTCCGAGGGCTGATGGCTGGGTAACCCTTCGTCATTGATATTCTCTAAGGCATTCTCTGCTCTGCTAGACTCCATAAAGCAAAGTCCCAGCTCATATTCTCTCAGCTCCTTATAGAAATTCCTTCACTAAGCTGTGCTTTAGTATATTATGTCTTCTGTCTTTATGGAGGGTCCATAAAAGCAGAGTTCTGTTGAACGGTGTTTCTGACTCTTGTGGAACTTTCTTTAGCAGTATTTCATGCACTCACTGCACTGCAAGGTGACCTTAATGCGGCCGCCTTCCTTTACAAATGAGAGTAAGGGAGTAAGGTTCTCTGTGTCACTCAGGGTCCTTTATCCAAGGACCTACGTGATCAATTCCTACCTAAGTTTCCTACCAGGAAAACGTTTTGTCTCTGTAGATGAATATGTATGCTTTACACTGTTGGAAAACAAAACTCTATGCAGTCCAATATGCTTCTCTTTTTGGCTTAGCTGTCAGAAAAGTTAGAACCAAATTAAATGCCCAAGTGTTGGAATCTGCTCCACTCAGGTGTCTAAAACCATCTATTTCTTTTGCATTCTTCAGCAAGAGTGTTATCCTTAAATGCCTTCTCTTGCACTGTATTTTAATCTTTAAGCTGCCTCAAGTCTTTTGGAAGTAAGTAGGATATAAATCTTAACTTAAAGAAAAAAAAAAAACTTCCGAATGTTATTCCAAGCCATCTTCTGTTGTTGAGTATGAAATGCTTGGGCTATGGAGTAGAGGCAGCCTGGATGGGACTTCTGACTCTCTCACTTCTCATCTCTATAACCTTGGGCTTGTTACTTAACCTCTCTTGAAATCATAATAGCAACATCATAGGCTTGTTGAAAGGATCAAATAAGAAGTGATACATCAGTGAAAGTACCTTTCTGTGACTGCCAGGTGCTTAATACATACATTTCCCATTTCAATGTCCAGCCTTGTTTATGAAGTACACAGTTTTGTATCTATTCTGGCTAGTCTCAGCATCAATCATTATTGGGTAGCAGTAACAAGTTTTCACTTTAACATAGATTCTTGGCCAGGTGCAGTGGCTCACGCCTGTAATCGCAGCACTTTGGGAGGCCAAGGCAGGAGGACTGCTTGAGCCCAGGAGTTCAAGACCAGCCTGGGCAACAAAGTGAGACCCCATCTCTACAAAAATTTTTTAAAAAATTCGCTGGGTGTAGTGGTGCATGCCTGTAGTCCTAGCTACTGGGGGACTGAGATGGGAAGATCGCTTGAGCCCAGGGAGGGCTGTACTGAGCCAAGATCATGCCACTGCACTCCAGCCTTGGTGACAAAGCCAGAACCTATCTCAAAAAAATTTTTTTTAAATGTGAAAACAAAAAAAAAAAGAGATTCTTATATTTCTCATTAACCTTCCCATTTAAAGGTCATGTAACTGATATAAAGTTATCACTCTGTTCCTGTGATTTTAATTATGAAGGTAAGTTATGTAAACAACAGCACAACACTCCACTTTGTGGAAATGGAACCGAGGTTCTTTGATTGGCTTTTTTGGTTGCTATTTTCAGAGCTTGGCACTGTTTCTGCTCCTGCCACTTAGGCTTATAGCTGGCCTTGAGATTTCATATTGTAAATTTAGGGACTATGGCCTAAAAACGGCTACTTGCTTTTCTTTTTGCCTTAAGATGGGATGAATTTAAAAATGAATGAGGAATATAGAACATTCTACATATATTTATCATTAAGTGGTTTCCCACTTGTTTAGAAACCCCAGGACCTTGAAATAAGTAAAAGTAACAGAACAATCCCTTTATAAAACAATCTTAAATTTTTAGAGTGGCTTAATTCTCATAATTCCTTGTAAGGAAGTCAGTGAAGAAACTGAGGCTTAGAGAGACATCAGGGCATGTGCCGGTCCTATAGCTGCGGGTTATTGTACCTGCTTCTCCAGGGCTAGTTCCAGGCCTCATCAGACCTTACCCCTCATGTAGAACTCTAGTGCCATGCTCCCTAAATTACTAAAAGGCTCCAATCCCAGAGACATTTACATACTTTACTGAGTTCAAAGGGCAGGAGTTGGAATTAAAGTTAGTAAACCTTCCAGAGCTGTGCTGTCCAATACAGTAAACACTAGCCCCATGTGGCTCTATAATTTAACTTTTAGTTAATTAGGATAAAATAAAATTAAAAAACCGTCTGTCAGTTGTACTAGGCACATTTCAAATGCTCAACAGCCCCATGCGGCTGGGTGGTAAACATACGGGACAGCCCAGGCGTAGACTGTTTCCGTCATTGCAGAAAGAGCCCCAGTGCTATTCCAGAGCCATTTCCTACCTGCGTGCGGGCAGAGGCAAAACAGACATCGTTGCATGTCAAGCATGTCTTACATCCCTAAAGAGATGAAAAGAGGAGGGGCTTTGCTACAGGGGCTCTTGACAGTGACTCACCCCAGGCCTATCTTTTTTGTTGCCTGCACATTTTATACTCAAAGCCTCTTACACAGTTACAGAAAGCTAATTAGCTCAGGCAGTGACCAGGCCTGGGAGCAACTGGCAACCATCAATGTGCTTATGAATTTAGCGGAGTGACTTAGTTACATTTGGAAAGCGAGGAGCAATCTTAAATACCTTATGGAACAGTGGCTCATGCTTGTAATTGCAGCACTTTGGGAGGCTGAAGCAGGTGGATCACGAGGTCAGGAGTTCGAAACCAGCCTGGCCAACATGGTGAAACCCCATCTCTACTAAAAATACAAGAATTAGCTGGGCAAGGTGGCACATGCCTGTAATCTCAGCTACTTGGGAGGCTGAGGCAGGAGAATTGCTTGAACCCAGGAAGCGGAGGTTGCAGTGAGCCCAGATCACGCTGCTGCACTCTAACCTGGATGATGGAGCAAGACACCATCTCAGAAAACAAAACAAAACAAAACAAACAAAGAAAAAACCTTATGGAAATATTGCCCTTAAAGCATTTACTTTCTCAAATAGAGTTCCCCTTCTTGCATGGCCATGGCAAGAGGTTCAGTATCTACCCCTAAACGGGAAGGGCAAGGGATCAAGGCCAAACTTGGTTTCCATTCACCCCTTTGTATATTGATTTAGAGAAATTAAAGTGTCCCTGATATGGTATTTAGGTGCTTTTGTGGTTTCTAGCTTCCATGTAGAAACCAGGGAGGTTTCTACATTATGTATCTTGGTACATAAAAATAAACAAACAAACTGCCCTCACTCTTGTGTCTCCTGTGTCTCTGAATCCAGATAGTCTCCTAGCTGACCTTGACTTTTCTTAATTCTCTGCTTCTCTGGAGGATTTGGCTCGGGGACAGATCCCTTGCTGTAGCACCCGCATGGTGCCTGTGAAGCTCAGAACAATCTTTTTTCCTGGTCCCAGAATAGTGCCTCTGAGATTACCCCTGATACCCAGGCTGTCATTATCCTAGGTTTCTGGCTCTGCCTTCCCTTTATTCAGTTAATGTCTGGCACACTGAATGTTGTGGCTTTCTTTTGCCCCTGACTTCCCACTTCTCCCCATGTACTTTGTTAATAATAATAAGCACCATCACCACCCATTGGGCACTCATTCTGTGCCAGAAACAGCAGTGAGTGCTTCACTAGAATGAATCTCTCCACCTCCACCACCACCACCTTGCTACAAGCTGCCTTCATCTTTCACCTGGACTATTGCAGAAGCTTCCTGATGGGCTTCCTTTCTTTTGTCTTTGTTGCCTTCACTCTTCTCTCCACAGAGCACCAGAAAGATAGTGTTAAAATGTGAGTTAGAGCATGTTCTTCCCCACTGCCCCAGCATCTTCTCTTTTGATTCAGAGTAAAATTCAAAGTCTTTGCAATGGCCTATAGTACCCTAAGCAATCTGCCTCTGCACCTGCTGACATTGCTCTGACCCCACCGCCTACCACTTGCTTGCTTCTCTCTCTGATCCAGCCACACTGGCCTCGGGGCCTTTGCACATATGTTCTCCCTGCCAGATATCCCCATGGCTTGCTCCCTCACCTCCTTTATGTCTTTTTTTACTCTGAGATCTCTTTCTCAATGAGGAATTCCCTGGTTATCCTATTTAAAATTACACACACACACACACGCAATCACCTATGTACACTATTTATCTTCATAGCACTTATCACCATTAACATGTCATGTACTTTACTTATTTATTTGCGTATATATATGTGTTTATAAATACACACACACACACACACACACACACACACATATATATATATATATATATGTATGTATTTGAGATGGAATCTTGCTGTCACCCAGGCTGGAGTGCAGTGGCACAATCTCAGCTCACTGCAACCTCCACCTACCAAGTTCAAATTTATATATATATATAAATATATATATTTATATATATAAATAAAATAAAATGTACCATCTTAACCATGTTTAAGTGTATAGTTTAGTAGTGTGAAGTATTTACATTGTTGTGCAATCAATTTCCAGAACTTTCTTCATCTTGCAAAACTAAACTCTATGCCCATTAAGTAAATCCTCATTTTTCCACCCCTGGCAACATCAATTCTAGTTTCCTTTTCTATGCATTTGACCACTCTAGATACCTTGCATATGCAGACTCCTACAACATTTGTCTTTTCGTGACTGGCTCGTCTCCCTCAGCATAATGGCCTTGAGCGTCATGCATGCTGTAGCCCGGGAAGTCTTTGAAACCAGCTTTTGTGTATGCTTCATTTTATTGGGCAGGGTGTAAAGTTCGGAGACTATTTTTAGAGTTGCTTATTTTCTAATAACTATTTTGTCTGCATTTATGATATGTAAAAAATAAGGCTTTGTTTATAGCCATCCTTTTCAAACAGAAAGGCTGGCCACAGAACAATGCTTTTCTATTTAATTAAACCTTTCCATTAGAATAAAATCATTTATTAAAACAATTAATCATCAATAAATAGAGAACAGCACTTATATAAGACACACAGTGCAATGCGTGTTTTAGAGCAGTGGTCATCAAACTGCCTCCAGGAGTCCTGGGTCCTCAGAGGTGTGTCAGGGGCCACCTGAGGAGGGGCCTCATGGTGGAGGTTTAACTCCAACCTTGCCCTCTCCTCTCAGCTTGAATCAGAGCAAGTCCAGTAAACATATCTCATATTGTGGGTCCTGCATAATATTTTATTTGAATAAAAAATGCCATGGTGCCACATTGTTTTGTCATTAGTGCTGTCCACCAACAATTCTGGTTCTTCCCCTTTCCAGGCGCGTGGTAGCATTGTCCTTCCGGGCCTCTAATGGTTGGGTGGAGCCATTGTGACTGATCTGGGGGCAATGAGTACTTCTCTCTGGTTTGGAACATTTAATTGCCAGTGCAGGACCCTCCAGATCACCCTCACTCCTCTCTTTTTTGTTTTGCAGTGTTTACTGCCCTTGCTTCAAGCAGTGGCCACTCTGTTAGCCTGGGTCCCAGGATGAGGATGACAAACAAGGATGGCACAGAGCAGAGTGTTCAGACACCCTTAGACAGATATTCAGCATGAGTTAGAATAATCCTTTTCTGTTTTAACCTACTGAGATTAGGGGTTGATACATCACTGCCGTATAATCTAGCCTATTGTGACTAATATATGCTGCTTTTTAAAAGTGTGTGAAACACCATTTTGGAGATGTATGAGTGTTTATGTAGATTTGGGTGCCTCTTCCCTAATCTTTGACTCGTCTTAAACCTTGCTTAACTCAGTCTTGTTTTCCGTGGTCTTAGGTTAGACTCAGATTTATTTATCTTCTCCTCCTCTTACATGCCTAACCCCCATGTTTGACTGGGACTCTTAGAAATTCTGGGAGTTTCATCGGATAGTTAATTTGTGTAGCTTTTCCACTGCTATAGATTTAAACTTTTCCCAGGAAAGGAATCTTTTGATTGCCACAGGTTTTCTCATTTAGCAAATGCTGCTGAGTAATCCTTCTTCCCAATCCTCTACCCCCACCTTGACTATATATGTAAGGAAACCAATTACATTTCCATTTTTCCCCAGCCTCATGGTTGAGCCAGGGCTGGGAGAGATAGAGAGACAGAGACAGACAGAGACAGAAAGGGGAGAAAGCACAAAGGGGAGGAGGAGGAGAAGAAAGAGAGGAGAAACATTATTTGGTTGCTGGGTTATGTCACTGGTCTTTTCTTCTAATGATGGGCTCCTTTTAAGTCAGTGTTTACCAAAGTTTAGCCCTGTTACATCAAAAAAAGAAAGAAAACAACAACAACAGCAACAACAACAACAAACATGGTGAGCTTGTTAAAATGCAGGTTACTATTCAGCACCCACTGTGAATATCCAGTGAATATTCAGGGGGATTCCATATATGCTAGAGTTTGACAAACACTGTTATAAATCATTCTGGGTTCCCCCTTTGATCATGGAGCATCAAAAACATTCTTTCCCTTTGTAATATTGAGTGAGACCTTGTTTTTTTCTTCAGCCTAGTCTCAGTATGCAAATTACTTTCTGCTAAAAAATTTCACAGTTACTTAATTCTCAGCCTGCCTCAGAATTTACCTTTTCTTACATGTAAGCAGAGTATATAAATATTTAGAAATATAAAATAAAGTGAAATGTTTGTATTGTGTGCGCTTATCCTTTATATCCATTAAACTGTTACATTCTTTCTTTGAAGACAAAAACAAAACAAAACAAAACAAAAAAACACCTCCATAACTGATTGTGATAAAGCCAAGTGAGGGAAGGGAACCTGGTCCTGAGCCCCAGGATTGTCAGTGAGGCAAGTCAGTGGCAATTGACATGGATTATTAATTATGTGCCTAAAACTTGACATGTATTGCCTCATGTAAGCCTTGGAACTGACTGCTCTTTGAGGGAGGAATTATTGTCTTTACACAGAAAAGATCTATGCTCAGAGAGGTAAAGTAACTTGCCCAAAGCCACACAGCCAGTAAGTATCAGTGCCTGATTTATACCCCAAGGCATCTGGCCTTCAAAATCCATATTCTCTGCACCAAGCTGTACTGCCCCTGTGAGGGACTATCTGAGGCCAATGAGGAGGAGGACTAGAATGGTGGAGGGAAAATTCAGGCAGAATGGGGACAATGTCCCAGAGAGCAACTCCACCAAACCTAATCATACTTAATTTGCAAGACAGACAGCAGGTTATAGCATGAAAAACTTGGAAAGACTGCACTGCACGCCAGCATCTCCTCTGAAGATTTGCCTGGTCAGGGAAAAAAAAAAAGCCACGTTCAATATAGATGTTATTTCATTTGGTCAAAGTAGGTCAGAGGAATTGGGCAGAGTGATAGGTGGTTCTTTATCAGGAGTTGTGTTTGACTGAGGAAATTAAACTCTGATGGAAAGAACACAATGAAGCCACAGTGTTGATGTCACCTGGGTAATATCAGGACTCTCTACTGAGGCAAGGACATTTACAGTTTCTATATGAAATGTCATCAGGACAGGTTGGCCAACGGAGACTATCTTAGAAATAACTGCCTACATGCAAAAAATTCTATATGTAGCTGCATTTCTAATTCTATTCCTGCAGGAGTGGGATGGGAAGAAAATAAGCTAGGAGGGTACATTCTCTTATTCACCACCATTATAAACAGAAGGTGCACATTCAGGTTTATTCTCCTATTACCCACTGGAAAGCTCCCTGGACTTTTCATAGCAAGTGCTGGCTCCATGTGCCCCCACAACCAGCCTGACGCGTAATTTTTATTAATGCAATTGGCCTTGAACAACACAGGTTTGAACTCTGCGAGCCCACTGAAATGCTATTTTTTTCAATAAAAGTTACGCTAATCTGCCTGCCTCTCCTGCCTCCCCTTCCACCTCCTCCACTTCTTCTGCCTCTGCCACCCCTGAGACAGCAAGAACAACCCCTCCTCTTCCCTCTCCTCCTTGGCCTACTCAACAAGGATAAAGATCTTTATGATGATCCACTTCCACATAGTGAATAGTAAATATATTTTCTCTTTCTTATGATTTTCTCAAGTTTCCTTTCTTTAGCTTACTTTATGGAAAGAATACAATATATGATACATATAACACCTAAAATATGTGTTAATTGCCTGTTTATGTTATGGATAGGGCTTCCAGCCAGTGGTAGGCTATTAGTAAAGTTTTGAGGGAGTCAAAAGTTATACGTGGATTTTCAACTGCATTGGAGGTTGGCTCCCCAGTCTCCATGTTGTTCAAGGGTCAACTCTTCCTTTCTTTGGATTTTAACTTAGTTGAGAGTAAAGTTCCTTTCTATGTCTATATCCTTTTCAGCAATGGCATGCTGTGGGGACATAATAAATACTTATTAAACATGATGTTTCTCTGTTGCGAGTTTTCTATACTTATTACGAATTGTCATTGGAGGAGAAATGCTCTGCAATAATATGTGTCAACTTTTTAATAAAAACTGTTATATTGAGTGTCTGCAAAGAGCTATTCCAGTGTAAGTTATTAGGATACCACAGCATTAATTTTTAGGAATTGATATATACTTATGTCAAGTGGCTTAAGAGCACCTGAGCTCCTGGAGCAGGTTGAATTGTAACTTAGGCGTTTTGCTACTTGGCATGCAGGGACGCTTCTCCATTAGCTTCAAAAGCTTCTCATGGTGTGGTTGCTTTGCTGATTGAGTCATGTAGATCACTCAAATTCCTTGTGATGGTTTACACTTTAATCGTTCTCTCACGGTAATATAATGGTAATTGGTGTCGTTTAATCTACTGTGCTGTTTAATGTCCTGAGACTTCTGGGGAATTCACACAACCCATCAAACATTAACCTACACTGCCTATTTACTCCATGAAAGAAAAATCTCCCTTTTCCTCAGGCACTCCAGCTTTTCAAGAAGCTGGGCGAGGTGGAATTCATCCTACTGGGTATGTCCCAGACTGGAGAGAGGTTTCATGTGTACCACTTCTTCTAAGCTTCATGGCTTTTCCACTTATCCCAAGGAACCCTTTAAGTCACTGAGTTTAAGTCCCTCATGGGCCTTCCTCCTCCCCTCCCCTCCCCTCTCCTCTCCTCCCCTCCCCTCCCCTCCCCTCCCCTCCACTCCCCTCCCCTCATGGGCCTTTCCCTTCCGCTCCCCTCCCCTCCCCTCCCCTCCCTTCTCTTCTCCTCTCCTCTCCTTTCCTCTCCTCTCCTTTCTTTCAAGACGGAGTTTCTCTCTGTTGCACAGGCTGGAGTGCAGTGGCACGATCTCGGCTCACTGCAACCTCTGCCTTCCGGATTCAAGCGATTCTCCTGCCTCAGACTCCCAGGTTTTTCTTTACTGCTATGATTTCTCATTTTCCCTCACCTCAGACTCTACTACTGTTCGAGCACTGAGATGAACCAAGAACAGAGATAAGAGGGTGTTCTTCCCTAAATTAGGGTACATTCTCTTGTTCATCGTCATAAACAGAAGTTACACATTCAGGTTTATTCTCCTGTTACCCACTGGAAAGCTCCCTGGACTTTTCATAGCAAGTGCTGGCTCCATGTGCCCCCACCACCAGCCTTACACATAATTTTTGTTAATGCAATTGGCCTTGAACAACACAGGTTTGGACTCTGTAAGCCCACTGAAATGCTAATTGTTTTCAATAAAAATTACACCCAATGTGCCTGTCTCTCTTTCCTTCCCTTCCACAGCGTCCCCCTCCTGGGACCCCACTCTGTTTACACAAATGGTTTTTTAACCCAATGCTTAGAATTTGCCCACAAAACCAACTTAAGGAACACCTATGGATAAAGGACTGAGAGGCTCCTCAGCTCTGATCTGCTCCTAAGCTGGTTACCCTTGAACTTGGTCAGCCTGCCTAAGCCCCCATTGCTCCTGCAGTACAAAAATGTCAGTGCAGCATGAAAACCAATATTGTATGGTATCACCCTCCTGTGGAAATAAATGACCCTAGCAGAATGGGAGAATAAACTCGCCAAGAACATAAATAACCATTATGGGCATCTCTGCATGACTGCGAGGTATTGGATCCAGAATCTGACAAAACATTAGAAAGATTTGTAAGTGGTTGTGGCTGTAAGGGTGGGAATCAGCAAACCACATATCCCCAGCATTTTCAAATTTATTTTATTTTTGTCAAAATGGCACACTTACCCTTGATCTTTGCTTTCCTGAATGAAAAAGAAACAAGATTCCAGTGGGTATCTATACTATCCAGGTGCAGATAGGATGCTAGAAGGGCTGCAGTGGATCAAGGTCCTGTAGGATCATTGCCTTCGAAGGTGTTCCCTTCAGATGGAGGTATGGGAGAAAAGGGGAAGGAAGGGCAAATACTTTAGCAGGCCAGGCTCTCAATGACTGTGCAGAACTTCAGGGGACAGGAAAAGCAAATTGGAAACCCAGCAGCCTTAGAGGTGGGAGTGGGGGCAGGGCAAAGGCCAGCTGTATTAGTCTGTTTTCACGCTGCTAATAAAGGCATATCTGAGACTGGGTACTTTATAAGGGAAAGAGGTTGAGGGACTCACAGTTCCACGTAGCTGGGGAGGCCTCATAATCATGGTGAAAGGTGAAAGGCACGTCTCACATGGTGGCAAACAAGAGAAGAGAGTAAGAGTCAAGTGAAAGGAGTTTTCCCTTATAAAACCATCAAATATCATGAGACTTATTCACTACCACAAGAACAGTATGGGGAAAACCAACCCCATGATTCAATTATCTCCCACTGGGTCCTTCCCACAACACTTGGGAATTATGGGAACTACAATTCAAGATGAGATTTGGATGGGGACACAGCCAAACCATATCACCAGCTTTCTCTTAGTTGAAGGCCAAGTATTTCTTACATAGGTTAATCACATTCTTTGCTCTTGTTTCGTTCTATTCCTGTGTTCCTTTTTTTCCCTGACCATAAACATCACCAAGGTTGGCCAATCTACCATGCACCTGCCTCATTTCTTCTTCCTACAGCTATAGCAGAGCCTCCTAGTTGACCATGGCTTTATTTCCCCCTGAGCCCACACACGGTCTCAGCACGCTTTTTTTCACATGCACTCCAGTGACCTGGACCCTCGGCAGAAAATAGATTTCAGGATGGAACTCATCATCCACTCTGAGCAGGCCCTAGAGAGATAGTGTCTCCTAGCCACAGTTTCTCTCTAGCTCACCACGCATAGTAGATGCTCAAAAACTATTTGGTGAGTGAATGAAGAGACATGACGAGTAATAGAACCATAGTAAATTCATCTGGAAACTTACAAATAAAGAGAGAAGACAAGATTCTAAGACAGTTTGAACTATTTATGTGCCCTATCTGTTCCATTCTTTGTTGTGTTCATTAACAAAAACAATAGCTAACTAGCTATAGTTGGAAAACCCATGTATACGTTAATATTGTTAGAAACAACAATATAAGGTTTTTAGAAATGATATGCAGATTAATGTTAGCTAAAATAACACTTTTGATAATGTTTTACTGTTCATCATAGAAAATCAGGAAAATAGATAAAAGTAAGTAAAAGAAATCAGAAATCACAAGTAATCCCATCCCAATAAATACCATAACAATTGTTAATATTTAACATTTATAGTCTTTTTTGGATATACAGAATTATATCTTTAAAATGATTTTTTCTTCCTTTCCTCTTTCCTTCTTTCATTTCTTTTTCTCTCTTTATTTAGACAAAATTAAGATCATACCATGCATAGCTTTGCAACCCACCTTTTTTCACTTAAAAATACATGCTGAGCATCTTTCCAGATAAATGTCTACAATTTAGTGCTCAGAAATGAATTTCTAGTTTTCCATCAGAATGCAATTTTCTCTTTGGGGTCAAATGCTGGATAGTAACAAACCAACATCTTCCAGAAAATGCCTCGTATAAGGCATTTTAAAAAGAACGATCAAATTTTCTGCTTCCCCACCTTTTCCCAGCCCCCAAATCACTAAGGAGTGAAAAGTTTCTGCTACCATTGAGATGACATTTAAGTATCAATAATTCTATTGGAAGGAAGTTCGTGGTTGTGTGAAAAAGAGAGGCTCTCAGCTGTTCTGTGAAGGAAATGAACATTTGTTTTTCTGTAGGCCTTTTCTAAATTGGAGCAATCCTGCAAGCAGGAAGGCAGAGAACAGTGCTCTCTCCTCATGGGGAGCAGCAGCAACTTGGGACCCTCTACCTGCTGTGGATGGCGGCTGGCTCTGGGTTTTTTAAACACTACTCCTAAGCACCCCAGGAGGGCTGAAATGGTGCTACCCAGAAACCACATCAAAATGGACCTGGGGCCTGCAGCAGCACAGTCAGCATGGTCTTACCCAGCATCAACCTCCACTGCAGGTGGCAAGAGCAGTCAGATCTAAAAATCGTATCCACTGCTTCAATAAGCCAGGAAAGAAGAAACCTGCAACTGGAGGATTGCTATGAAGAAGATGCTGGAAAGAAACCAGAACTAATGAATAGGACGATTCCATTCTACACCATTAAGTACAGCACTGAAGCCTGTGGACAGAGAATACCAGTAGAAGGAACCATGCCTGTGCTCCCTTTAGCTTGGCAATTTCTTCCTTGAAGCCTCACTGGAGTGCAGACAGAGGACCAGGAGTGCCTTTAGCTCTTTGCTTGAGCTGCCTGTTTGATTATACAAAGAAACTGCATCTCCACATCTAAGATTACCTCTCTGATGCCCTTGCCTACAGGGAGGGCCATACCTAATTAACCCAGCCCCCAAAAGTAACTGCCCACCCTACTCAGATGATTTCCAAGGAAGGAGGTTGTTCAAAGACCCCTGGAAATCTTTCCAATGGCTCATAACCTGAGTAGGTCATAGCTCTAACCTCTTTGGCTGCTGAGAAATAGTCTCTGGCCTTCTCTTCAGTAAAAGAGAGCATCACCCTTACAAAACTCTTCCTTTGTGCCCTCAACTCAAGCTTCCTTGTCTTGGCGAGGATTGCTTGATTAGTGGTAACAGAAACCTACTCAAGTTAGCTGAAGAAAAGAATGAAAAATATTAAAATACAGAGTTATCTCACAGAATCCGACGGCTGAAATGCAGCTGAGTCTTGAATGGCAAATTCCAATGGGGCCTGGAATTTGCAATATGTAAATTGGAAATATGCTTGATGTGAGCAACCAAAACAAATAAATAAACAATAAGAAAGGAACAAAACAATGACTAAACCCCAACAACTAGTTATATTGGCTTAAACAATCAGAAGTCTTATTTTTCTCATGAAACAATTTCAAAAGTTGCAGTCATCCATGTCATTAGGAATTCAGGGGTGGAACTTTTGTCCACCCTTGAATAGTTGCAAGATGGCTGCTGCTCATCGAAGGAGGATGTCTGCTTCCTAGTCTGGAAAAAGGCAGAGGGACATAAAATGAAAAGGAATGTTAGACACATCTAACCTTTTGGAAAACTCTCTTGAGAGTTTCCACCCAGTGACATCTCATTGGCCGGAATTTAGCCACTTGGTGATCCATGAAGGAAAGAAAGATGAGAAAGCATATTTCTCTTTTTTTTTTTTTTGAGACGGCGTCTGGCTCTGTTGCCCAGGCTGGAGTGCAGTGGCCGGATCTCAGCTCACTGCAAGCTCCGCCTCCCGGGTTTACGCCATTCTCCTGCCTCAGCCTCCAGAGTAGCTGGGACTACAGGCCCCCGCCACCTTGCCCAGCTAGTTTTTTGTATTTTTTAGTAGAGACGGGGTTTCACCGTGTTAGCCAGGATGGTCTCGATCTCCTGACCTTGTGATCCGCCCGTCTCGGCCTCCCAAAGTGCTGGGATTACAGGCTTGAGCCACCATGCCCGGCCCATTTTTTTCTTTTATTATACTTAAGTTCTGTGATACATGTGCAGAACGTGTAGGTTTGTTACATAGGTATACATGTGCCATGGTGGTTTGCTGCCCCCATCAACTCATCATCTACATTAGGTATTTCTCCTAATGCTATCCCTCCCCTAGCCCTCCACCCTGCAACAGGCCCCAGTGTGTGATGTTCCCCTCCCTGTGTCCATGTGTTCTTATTGGTCAGCTCCCACTTATGAGTGAGAACATGTGGTGTTTGGTTTTCTGTTCTTGTGATAGTTTGCTGAGAATGATGATTTCCAGCTTCATCCATGTCCCTGCAAAGGACAAGAACTCATCCTTTTTTATGACTGCATAGCATTCCTTGGTGTATATGTGCCACATTTTCTTAATCCAGTCTATCATTGATGGACATTTGGGTTGGTTCCAAGTCTTTGCTATTGTGAATAGTGCCACAATAAACATACGTGTGCATGTGTCTTTATAGCAGCATGATTTATAATCCTTTTGGTATATACCCAGTAATGAGATTGCTGGGTCATATGGAATTTCCACTTCTAGATCCTTGAGGAATCGCCACACTGTCTTCCACAATGGTTGAACTAATTTACACTCCCACCAACAGTGTAAAAGCATTCCTATTTCTCTACATGCTCTCCAGCATCTGTTGTTTCCTGCCTCTTTAATGATCGCCATTCTAACTGGCATGAGATGGTATCTCACTGCAATTTTGATCTGAGAAAGCCTTTTTTTTTAGTAGGCCAATTGTGACTTTGTGTACAATCTGTTTCTGCTGGTAAAGAAGAAAAAGGAAGGGATATTGGGTAGCAGTTATCTTCTGCAGTGCAACAAATGACCGTAAAACCTAGAGGTTCAATGCAACAACCACTTTATTTTCTTGTGATTTTTATGGGTCAGGAACTAGGGCAGGGCTTAGGATGGATGGTTCATCTCTGCTCTACATGTCTGGGACTTCACATGCAATGGCTCAAACACCTTAGATAAGCTGGTGTGGCTGGGTCTCTCCTCTCTCATTGTGTCAGCTAAGGTAGCTAGACTGGCCTGGGGCATCCAAAACGGATTCATTTGCACATCTGGGGCTTGGTCTTTGCTGTGGGCTGGGACCTTTCAGTTCTCCTTCACATAAATTCTCTCTCAGTACGTGGTCTTTATCGTTCAAAACCGTGTGATTGGCTTCCAAGAGGGTGAAAATGAAAACTGCAAGGTCTCTTGAGGCCTGTCCTGGAGATCACACAGCATTACTCTCAACACATTCTCTTGGTCAAAGTAAATCATAAGACCAGCTGAATTCAAGGGCAGGTGAACAGACGTCACCTCCTGAGGGGCAGAGTAGCATGCCCACACCGGGTTGGGAGGACCGTTGGTGGGCATCCTTGCACAGAATCTCCTCAGCCAGCCACAGACACCAAGGTTGCTTGCTCTTTCTTCCTGTCCACAGGGCACTTTGTCCCTGTTTTTCACTACAGGTCTATTCATTCTTTCCCTGCCTTCTCTTTTTCTCTGAGCACCGAGTTTAAACCAAGCTGCCCTAGAAAGGGCAAACAAACAAAATATCTTAGACTAGGTAGCTTATAAACAGAAGTTTATTACTCACAGTTCTGGAGGCTGGGAAGTCTGAGATCAAGACACTGGCAAATTCGGTGTCTGGTGAGGACCTGTTTCCTGGTTCATAGAAGGCCATTTTCTCGTAGAGTCCTCATGTGGCAGAAGGGACCAGGGATCTCTCTGGGGTCTCTTTTATAAGGGCATTAATCTCATTCATAAGGATTCCACCCTCATGATCTAATCACCTCCCAAATGCAATATCTCCTAATACCATCATCTTGGGAGTTAGGATTTCAATATATGAATTTGGGAGGCTGGTCACAAACGATAAAATCATGGCACCTTACCTTTATGGGTTCTGAATCTATAGCCAACAAATGAGTTGCTGAATCCCTATTCCTCTAAGAAGTGGCATGGGGCAGTTAAAAATCACTAGGCGATCCTCTCCTCTAGACCAGAAATCTCAATGCCCTTAGGTATTTCATGAACAGTTTTCTACAGCTCACTTGGGAACTAACCTTCAAGAAAAAGGCATTACCCAATAGTAGGTATTTGACAGTGCATGTGGATGTGGATAATGTTGAATAGTAGCATAAAACCATTTGGAGAGCTTTTAAGAAGCAGTCCATGAAAATGTAGTTTATATTTTGATTTTTAAAGCTCTAAATCAAAAGAAAAAACAATTTCTATCAGAGTCCATTGTTGTCTGATGAGTGAGGGGGCGATTTTTTATCTTGATGCCTTTCTCTACACACACACACACACACACACACACACACACACACACACCATGCTCTGTTACCAGGTAAAAGCACTGTTTCCATAAACAGCAAAGAGACAAGCATCAAAGAGGTCATTCACCTTGTCCAAGTGAAGAGGGTTGCGTGCAGCGAATCAGGGACTTTCTAATTCTATACAAATGTCCTTCTGGTCCAAGGATGGGTGACAGAGATCTAGGCACCTCCCTACTTTTGGAAACAATTGGAGTAGGGTTTCTTAATCTGAGGTTCAAGGAAAGTGTGAACTTCCTGAAATTATATACAACTTTTAGCATGTGTGTTCATTTTTCTACCCTGGTATCTGTAGCTTTTATCAGATTTCCAAAGGGGTCTATGAAACCCATTTTCCCTCTCTCTCCAATCACCTAAAGCCAAAACCTGTTGAGAATGAACAAATACCCCTCAGGGTTTGTGATGACTGAATGATACATGAGATTTATTGGGGTCACTTTTTAAAAATAAGGGCCTGCTTCTGCTGGGGTGCTTTTCTTTCTGGTACATGAGGGGCAGATATAAAAACAGTCACCATCAAATAAGGGCAGTGCAAAGGGACCCAGAGCTCAGTGGAAGCACGAGGCCAGGGCTGATGGCTGAAGATTCTTTTGCTGTTGAAACACACAGAGGTTGGAGAGGTACAGCCTTTTAAGTTTGGTAATCACAGCAAAGCTTCTCTGCTTCCCTGCTTCCCAGAGCAGGGACAGAGTGGTCCCTTATCTGACACGCTTTACCTGAGATGCACGTGGATTCAGCCAGCCAGTCTCCAGGCAGAACCTGGCATCTCGCTGGGTCATCGGGCTCTCCTTGTGTCCCAGAACGGGGTCTGTTAGAAGTGGGAAATCGCTGGACTGTTCCAAAGGCGTTCCTCCACCCTATGGTTCCACTTCCTTCTCTTCCAAGTATGACTGGGACACATACCCTAAAACAAGCAAAGGTTATCTCCCCTGCCGATAGTCACAGGCTTCTTCTGGGATTCACTAAGCCATAGCCCGTAAAGACCCATGAAGCAAACTACCAGCAGAGATGCACCAGGGGAGTGAAAGTAACAAAGGGGGAAACTCTTATCAAGAGGATTCGCTTTCTTCCTCCGTCCACCTGCTCCTCTGTCTCTCTTGCTGAGGCTGATTTCCCAGAACTCATTTCTGCTAGGTAAATAGCAACCAGAACATCAATTTCCGTTCAATGCCGGCAGCCTTGACAGTTGCCGTCCTTCATTCAAACATGTGAATGCTTTGCACATTTCTAAATTGCACATTTCTCATTTAGCACACCTTGAAAGGCTGTGCTGTCACTCGCTCATAATCTCGGAGGAGAGTGTTTGCACGAGCCATGGATGGCACCGGGCAGCTCCGTGGAGGTGTCAAAGCAGCAAAAGGGGACACTTGAGCAGATCAGCTTACTTCAGGGAGAGACGTCAGCTTCAGCAATTAGGTTTCTAAAAACCCGATGACGAGGAACACATACAGATGCTTACTAACCACCATTGAAGACAGTTGTGTGTGTGTGTTTTAAGATGCATAATAAGAGTTTATGTTGTTTCCTGCAGGAGAGGACTGATAACAATGGTGTATTTGTCACACAGCATCTGTAGGGTGACCTTTACCTCTGGACGACTCTAGACTAGTTTTCAGTCATCATCTGTTGCTGTTTCCTAGCTGTTAGGGAGGCTTAAGATGTCTTAGTAAGCTACCTGCCCCTCTGAGGCCCCATTCTACTCTATGGGTACAAATATTTCAATGGCACTTTCACATATATTCTTATAGATCATTCTTCCAGCAACCTATGAAGTAGGTATTAAGAGCTCCATTCTTCAGATGCAGAAACTGAGGCTCAGAGAAACTGGGATACTTGCCCAAATTCACACAGCTAGGAAGGGGCAGGGCCTGGTTGGTTTTGAGGTCTTCCAAAGCGAGTCCTGGGTATAGTCATCTGACCCAAGGCAGCCCCATTCTTAGCCACCTCAATAAGACTTAAGGTGCTGAATAATGTTAGGGTTAGAGAATTTCATTCCCTGCTGTCTTTTTCTTTGGCCTTGGCTGGATGCACTGTATTCTTTAGTCTCTTGGCCCAAGAGGAAGTAGACAGTGATGACAGTATTCTGAGACTTAATTAACTAATGTCTTTAACATTCAGCTGCCTTGGGCAAAAAGTTCTATGCTATAATATTCTCAGAAAATTCTATGGACAGATGATCTAGCTTTTCAATTGCAAAAGTCCTTTATTACAAGGGTTGGGGAGGCGGGGTGAGGAGGTCTTCTCTTATGCAGCCAGGCAGAGAAGAGAGCTGGGCATCAGAGAGCAGAAAGCCAGCTGCTGGCTGCCACCACCACGCAATCTCAGGAGCAAGGAATGAGAAGTGACTCAGATCAGCCCTTGCTCCCACTCCTGAGGAGAAGTGGCTCTCAAGGTGCCACGTGATGGACAGGTGACCTTGGTTAGGATGACTTGCTTCCTTATTGTGCAACAACATCTCGGTGTGGTGTAGGGGAGCACTGCCCCCTGAGATTTGCTGTCTCAGCCTTCATGATAAACACGGCTAAATGAATTAGCAAGAAAAAAATTAATTAAATTTTATAGAGATTGTTTTGCTTATCTTGTCTTTGCTAACAAAACTGAAACAATTCTGGAGTTGTCATGGGCTTTTCTCTTCCCCCTTCTTTTTCACAAATCTCCCACAATACTCAGTGCTGGGAGATGCCCAGGCAGGAGCTTGTACTGCAGATCACATTCCAAGCCTTGCCATTTCAAGGCCTCCGTGGAGACTGCTTTTTATTTGCCACTGAAGCCTGGGGATTACTTTGATATGGGGGCCACATGGCTCACCATTGTTTCTAAGCAGAATCATGATCCAGTCTCACTGATTAGAAAGGGATGGACGGGGGAGGCGAGAGGCTGGAGGTTACCAGTATCAGTTCAGTAAATCATGCCCATGTCAAAGGACTATCCTTGAGCACCTAAAATGCCACCTGCACTCTCAGCCTAGGGAAAGCATTCCTTTCAGAGGGGAGGAGAGCAGGAGGAGGCAGCTTCAGTGTGGAGTTTGGGGCTGTTGGTGTAAGGCTGAAGTTTCATAGGAAGAAGATGAGCTGATGAGGTTGAAAACAGCTGTTTCCATTTCCATTAGGAGAGCCCCACACTCTTGTCTCAATGCTCAGTAACCCTGTGACATGCTCACGGGCTGCCATCAACATACTTAATGATCCTGCGCCAACCGCACAGGCCACAAATCACTCTGTGGAGATGCTTCCCCTGTCTGAGAGGCTGCCCAAGGTGTCTGGATTCCTCGACTTGAGACAGGGGAGGGAGACGGGGGCTCGGGTAAGGACTCTCCTCATAGAGTCACTGAATGAGGCAGCTGACCCCATTGCAAAAGTTGAAGCTGAGAGATAGAAAGAGAGAGACAGAGAGAGAGGGAAAGGGAGATAGAGGCATCTGGAATAGCAGAAATGCTTGAAGTGTGTTCTCTCCCCTATGGCCCTGGTGCCTTTGTTTTCTGCAGGGTCACAGGAGTGACTGGAGTGGAGGCTTGATGGGCAGCTCACTGTTGGAGAAGAGGAGGTTAGGAAATAGGGCTGAGGCAGGAGCAAGGAGAATTGGGCCCTGTGGTTTCCTCCTTAGGAGCCTCCAGCCCAGTGCCCACTTGCGATTGCTTTAATGATTCCAGCAAGTTGGCTAAGACCCCTCCAATCTGCCTTTCTAAGAATCACATTCAGTTCCCAGAGGTTTCCAGGGGCAAGGATGGTAATCTAATTGATGTGTCTTACCATGAGTGCCCTTCCTCTTCTCTCTATCAAATAGGGATTAACAGTGTTTGTGGGAGGATTTTTTCCCTCTCGCCTCCAGTCACGCACGCCACAGCCACCTTGTTCTTTGCAGCGAGTGAGGACTTTCTGCTGACAGGGAGTTCTGTGGACTCCATTGCAGGTTTTTGACTGCAGCACATTCCATCTGTGGCAGTCACAGCAGCTGGAGGTCCTGGGAGTTCTAGCGTGGGATTCTGGGCCTGAGCTCACCGGGGGCATCCAGGCTTGGAAGTGTGAAGCCAGAGCTGTGTGTGGGGAGTGGGGTTCCCAGGAGTGGCCCCTGGCTCCCAAGTGGTGCTGTGTCACTGACTCAGCACACACGAGGGGACACCGGGCTCCATTTTCTCATCCATTAGAAGTGACTGCTAAATCCTGGCCGGTCGCCCTCCTGAAGTGGTTTGAGATTGATTTTGTAAAGCTGGCTGGCAGGATTAGGCCGTGCCACTCAGCAGAGCTGCTAGGGAACACTTGCTAGAAATGCTAAAGACGATGAGACTGACGGGTCAGCCCTGGCCCATGGAACACACCAAGTCAGCAGAGCAGGGGGCTAACATGTCCTGAAGTTTGTCACATCTGAGAGGTGGGAGTGGCTCAGTGGAGTGTCATGGGCCTGGGTGGCCGGGCCCAGTACCCACGCACAGACACCGTTCACTCTGTCCTCTTAATGTCCATCCTAGGCCAGGACGATTGTTCTCTCTCCTTTGTAGTCAAGGTCACACTGGGGCACACTGAGGTTAAGGACCTTTCCTATTACTACACTGTTAGGAATTGGCAGGATCAGGATTTGAACCCAGGGAGTCCAGTTTCAGAACCTGAGGGTTGTAGGAAAAAACCCACTGGAAGAGTGGGGAAGCAGGAAAGATATTGGAGGAGAAGCCTCGGTTCTGGGGCTGACTGCAGTGGAACCACTGAGAGACCAGGCATGTCCTTTCACAGCCCTACACTGTAGGCCCTTTACCTGTACAATGAGGTTTTTGGGAAGATCATCCCTTCTATCTCTAAAATCGAGAAAACTGTAGTTCAGCATGCTTGGGGGGCACGGTGTTCCTGTAGAACAGCTGGACAATCACCAGAAGCTCAGGAGCAGAAGAAACCAGATATTGTAATAACAACCACCACAAGCACAATTGCCACCACAATTGCTCACATTTACTGACACTTGTTAGGTGCCAGGCACTAAGTCTTTTGCAGGTATTATTTCATAACAGATCTAGGAGGTAGCTACTAATGCCATTCCTACTTTATGGATCCAGTAACTAAGGCCCAGAAAGGTTAATAAAGTCACCGAATATCACACAGCTTATAAGTGGTGGGAGCCTGAAGCATTTCTCCCTGCCCTCTCTTCCCACCAAGTCTGTTTCCTCCCCGCTGCACCTGATGTGACAGCACATCCGAGAGCTCCAGAGAAGACAGTGTTTGGGGTTAACAGAAGAACGGTCTTCCCAAATGCAATTTCCACCAGCAGCTGCTGGTAGGCATCTGGGCTCGGGAGACTTCCTTTAAGCTCACCTGAGGGCTGAAGATGGGTTCCCCGGATGACCCTGAGGAGACGGTCAGCTTTCAGCTGTGTTCTACCTTTAAGCACCTTGGGGCACTAGATGTTGGAAACTCATATCAGAGGGCTTTGCCCTTTGTTTTCTTACCTTTTGATTATATATTGAACTAAAATATCAGCAGAGGAGTAGAGGACAAATAGGCTTTGCATTAATGTTTAATTGCAGTAAACATTTTCCAGGAAAAATTTAATTGCAGACTAGAAAACAAAGAGCCAGGAGGAAGAGGAAAGAGTTGATTCCTAAGTGCTGAAAAGGGACGGGGAAGAGTTTGGGTGTAAGAGAGTAAAAATGTATCCTTCTGGTCATGAGATTGCACCTGGAGCCAGGTGGACATCTGGGAAGAGGATGAGGCATGCATCTGTGCTAGGCAGGGCAGGCTACCTGCTGTGACAAATGACCCCAAAGCCCAGGCAGTTTTACTGTCCTTCCCCACCAGAGTTTACTTTTCTCTAACCTCACCGACATCACAGCCCAATGAGGTTGGAGACTGGGGGAGGTGAGGGATGGGCTCTGCTCCATCCAGCCACTTAGGGACCCACGCTCCTTCCACTCAAGTCGCTGACATTCCCTTTGAGACCGGGAGAGTTCTTTACTGTATTCTCTGTATCCAGAAGATGAGAGAAGAGAGATCACATGAAGAAGGCAGCCTTGCTCTCACCACCCAGAAAATAGGCCACACTTTCTCTCACATTCCATTTGTGGGAACTAATTTTATGGACACACCCGCACACAAGAAGACTGCAAGTTGGCTTAGGAAGGCTTCCTGGAGGATGAGGATTGGGGTTGGCGAATGGCATTCTTCTTGCCACATTCTAGGTTCCCCAGAAGTTGACCCCCAAGACCTTGAATAGAACCTATTACCTGAAGGTCTCTGAGAAAGTCCCAGTGAGGATCATGTCCATTTCCCCTGGCATGTATCTAAGGGTGGAGAGAAAAGCCATTTTGTGGTTTTGTAGTGGCAAACAGTGCTGTAATCAAAATCCTTTTGGTCCTTCTGTTCATCATACTCCTGTGGACACAATCCAATATCAGTCTGTGTATTCCAAATACAGTGATGTACTTAGTCTATATGTATAATCTCTAGCCAATGGCTGCATGTTAACTCTCTGAGTCTGGCTACTGTGTTATCTAAGCCTATGATGGTCATATGTGCTTATCTGAAGCCACGTAGGTAGTTTAACCAGTGGTTTTCAAACATGGCTGTATTTTAGGATTGGCTCGAAAGCCTGTGAAGGGGCAGATGTTTTCCCTGCCACCACCCCAGAGACTCAGATTTGACAAGTCTGAGGTGGGTCTCACAGCACCTGCATTTTTTATTTATTTATTTATTTATTTATTTATTTATTTATTTATTTATTTTTGAGATGGAGTCTGGTTCTGTTGCCCAGGCTGGAGTGCAGTGGCGTGATCTCGGCTCACTGCAACCTCCACCTCCCAGGTTCAGGCAATTCTCCTGCCTCGGCCTCTGAGTAGCTGGGACTACAGGCATATGCCACCATGCCTGGCTAAATTTTTTTGTATTTTTAGTAGAGATGGGGTTTCACCATGTTGGCCAGGATGGTGTCGATCTCTTGACCTCGTGATCTGCCCGCCTCAGCCTAGCACCTGCGTTTTTAAGAAGCATCTTAGATAAGTCTGATGAACATCAAATATTGAGAACCGTTGAATAGCACCATAGTTCAGTTTCTCAGTAAGCAGATCATTTGGAATACACTTGAATTCAGAGAACTTGATACAGCTGATGTCACCTCAAAAAATAAGCAGACATGACACTTGACATAGTACACTCCAATGGGAAACATAGTTTTGGCCATGTGTCAGATGACATGGGACCAAGTCTTAACTGTCACTAACTACCCATGTGAACTCCAGTAAGCAAAGCGCTTATGAAACACACTTCCTGTTTCCTCTTCAGAAAGTGGGAGCCATGGCAACCCCACGCTCTCTCTACAGAGTCATTTGGCTGATCAAATACATTTAAGTGTGGTAGCACTTTGAAAAATATAAACGTCTATTATAGCAGCAGGTAATATCAATATTAGATAAACTGAGGGGGTTATTTACACTTCAAAGGAATCATTTGCCTTCCAAAGAGATTTCCTAACATTTCTTAACATTTAAATGCTTGCTTACAGAAAACTAATTGGGGACTAAGGCCAGAGGAATGCACTACTAATGCATTGTTAAAGCACTAAGGTAATAAATCAGATATGAAGGTCTCTGAAACTAGCATCTAAGCCAATAGATTGATTTACGAAAGTTCAGTTCATATCCATCCATTGCTGAAAGCAAGGTACAACTATAAGTAGATCTTCTTCATAATTGTTATTAATGAAAACAGAAGTTTCCCTATCATTTTTGCATGTATAGTTATTTTATATTTCCTTTTCTCCAATTCCTTTCTAACACCTGCTTCTTAAGAATAGTTTATACTCCGAGAATGGCAGGTAGATTTATTCGCCACACTTCCCTTTGTTCTTGCTAATACTGATCCTGTTTCCTAAATCTATGTCCCTAAGAAGTGGGACTGTTTTATGGTGAAATGGCCAGAGAAACAGGCTTTTAAAGCCTCAAATCCTTTCACTTTGCCTCATTTTATTAAGGCCAAGGATGTAGAATAGAGGCTAGAATTTTTGTCCTCAGGCATGGGTTTTAGGTCTGTTATAGCAGGTAAAGATAATGTAAGAAACAGGCATTTTTAGAAGAAATTGTAAGTCAGGTATAAATAAATGCAACTGATTATGAGCAGGTATGGCTATTAAGTTCCATACCATCAATTGGAAGTGGCTACCTGGAATACAATGCTGAGAAGGATTCTGAAATCTTATTTGGGCACTCAGAAAGGAATGCCACAATTGATTAATGATGTCTGCCATGGGAAAGGAGAGAGAAGGAGCAACATTGTGCTATCCTTGACCAAGATGATGGCCAAGGAGTAGGAAGGTGTGGAAGAAAAGAAGAATGAATCGATTTCTAGAAATGCACAATTAATTGGCAGAATTTCTAAGTTAGTGTTATCCAGACTTTCATCCTTCAAAGCCTACTTCCTATATTCTCCATGAAAACAACAACACATCATACATTTTTATAATTTGTTTGCTTGCCTATTTCCCCACATCTCAGACTTCCCTCTCACTATCACCTTCAATCTTGTGAATTCCTTAAAAATTCCCTCTGGTCCCTGGATGTTCCTTATTTTCTTTCTGCCCACCTCAAATTTCATAGTATATGAGGGTAAGATTTTTATTAACCAGTGTTATTTTTATTTCATTATTTGATATTCATTGACTGTGCTTTATCTGTTTTCACAAGCTAGATTTTGTCATCCTTGGGTAGTGAGGCCCTAGAAAGAATGAACCTTGCCAAGTGCTGTTCTGTGAACAACATCATAGAGTGGCTGCTGTGATGCTCCACCCCAATCTCCTTTTCCAGTCCCAGGGCACTCATTTCTCCAGACACTAGGAGTGTTGGTGGCTGACAGTTCTTAGTGCCATGATGAAGGGTGGCAGCTTCTCCACACAGCCATTAGCCAAGATAGTGACTTGGATAGAGATACTGGCATGGGTTCAGCACATCTTGTTGGATTGAAGCTCAGCTTCACAGGTTCTAGTTTGTCCTGCATTCCCCACTTCACTTCCATCTTCCCTTCTGATGGCCTGTCCTGCAGACTTCAGGCTTGAGCACCAGACACAGAAACAAAAGACTCAGATAAACTATATAACCAGCTCCAATGATTGCATGGGTCATGTCCCTTCAACAAGTAAATTTCCCATTCTATCTATCTATCTATCTATCTATCTATCTATCTATCTATCTATCTGCCTACCTATGTATCTATCGATCCATCCCTCCATTTTTCCATTTACCTTCCCATCTGAATGGTTCTCTTGTGACCAAACTCCGGTTGATGCAGTCACCTTGCAGTAATTTCCTCCCACCTGAAGGAAGCTGTTGACCCTAAGGTGACAAGCCCTCCCCACATCCAATAACTAGTTGACATGGGATTATAGAGACCTGGACCTCTTGCTTCAGGGTAGGACAGCTCTATAGGGACTTTTAGGTCTTGAGCTCACTGTGGGGCTAGCTGAGGTCTCATTATGACTGCATCACTATCCAACTTCTTCCTGTGCCCAGACTTGATTCCTCCACTTTCTCCTCTTCCTCTCTGCCCTGCTGCAGGGATTGAGTCCCAGGGCGCTCCCAGTAAATTTCCTGCAGGCGAACTCTTCCTTTGAGTCTTATTCCTAGGGAACTCAACTGAAGACACAATTTAGTATCATTCATTTCAGTCTGGCAAACTTTTATTTCGCATGTTTTTGGAGCTGGCACTGTGTGGAAACTCGAAGTACAAAGATGTGTGATACCCAGTTACTCCTCCCAGAGAACACATAACAGTGTAGACAGAAACATGGTCTGATGATTTCAAGACCTGGGCATGTCCAGAAAGCTGCAGTGGTAGCCTATAGCCTATACAATTCAAGGACTTCCTAGTATGCCTGACGTGAGTCTTGGATGAGTAAATGTTTGTCTGGTGAGGTGGGAAGTGCACTCCAGACAGAGGAGACAGCATGAACAAGGATGTGGGTCCTGAAAGGGCACAGAGAGCACACCTTGGTGTCACAAGAGAGTCAAGTGTGAGAGCTGGAACTTGCACATTATTTTATGGTCAATGGAGAACCACGGAAAGAGTTTCCGCAGAGGACTGGCATGGTCAGATTTGTGTTTCAGAAACATCAGTCCAGTGACTTGAAGGGGAACGTGGTTGTATTAGTCTGAGTTCTCCAAAAAGACAAAACCAGTAGGATATACAAGAGGGGATTCATTAGGGAATTGACGCAAAGAGGAAGGGAAGCCCTATAATAGGCTGTCTGCAAAGACCAGAGCAACCAGTAGCGTGGCTCAGTCCAAGTCGTGGCTCAGTTCAAGTTCAAGTCTGGGAGCATCAGAACAACAAAAGAAGATGGTAAAGCCCCCAGCTGAGGCTGAAGGCCTGAGACCCCCTGGGAGGCTGCTGGTGCAAGTCCCAGAGTCTGAAAGCCAAAGAACCTGCAGTCTGATGTTCAACAGTAGGAGAAGAAAAGGCATCCCACACCAGAAGAGAGAGAGAGAGAGATTGAGAGAGAGAGAGAGAGAGAGAGAGAGAGAGAGAGAGAGAGGTCTGTTCTCTTCTGCCTGTTCCAGTTGAGCCCCCTGCCGATGGGAGGGTGCCTGCCCACATTGAGGGCGCGTCTTCCTCTCTGAATCCACTGACTCACTCTTCAGTCTCCCCTGGAAACGCTGTCACAGTCACACCCAGGAGCCATGCTTCACCAGCTATCTAGCCATCCCTCAATTCAGGCACATGGACATCTACAATTAACCATCACAGCGGTGAATGTGGTGGGTTCACACTCCGTGTCTATTCCAAACTTCTAGGGAGCCTTCCTCTACCGCAGTTCTGCAGCAGCTAGAAAGCTCCAAACTACACCTTTAGGGTGTAATTTGGGTTTTGGACATGATTTAGGTTTTATCAATTAGAAATATTTTCCTGGGATTTGGAAGGTGGAAGCGAGGCGGCACCCCGGGAGTTCTGCTGGTCCCCTCGCTCATAGAGGTGCTGGGTTTTTCTGCCGTGGTTTCATGAGCACAGTTGCTTTGAATCATGGCTGTTTCCTAATTGCCATGGCTTTCTGAGCACGCTGGCATCTGATTATGGCAATGGAGGCATGGTTCTGGAGCTGGCAGCTCAAGCAGAAGCTGCTTTGTTTGGCACACAGCTTCCGGATTATAAAAGAGGCAGTAGATCCCATGCACTCAGGTTCTGCAATGTGGCTCTCAAAACCATTTTGAAAAGCTCCACCTGTTTCTTCAGCTTTTCCAGCACTTCTGTAAGCCATTTAATGCCTTATAACAAATCACCATCTACTTAAACTGGATAGAGTAAATTTTGTTATCTGCAACTGAATCCTGATCAATACCAATGCCAAGACTAAAGGCAGAGAGACCTGTTGCAAAGCTGTTACAAATGTCCAGGCAGATGATAAACAGGGTTATGGGGATAGGGAGGAAGAGAGGCATTAGAAAAATGTGGAGGAGGTAAAATTAGTAGCACTCGGTGATTAATTAGGTGTCAAGAATGGGAAGTTAGAAGAGTAATTGCTAGAATGACTCAGTTTTCTGTGCAGATAACTCAGATCAAATTTTAGGGGAGAAGCAACTTGGGGGGTAGGATGCAAAAATGAAGAGTTCAGGTACCTAGGGGATGTCCAAGTAATTTTTCTCCTGTTTCATAATTAAATTAGCCATAACTGCACATGTAATTGTGTAATTATTTATTGCTATTGATTTCTTTTTTTTTTTTTTTGAGACAGAGTCTCGCTCTGCCGCCCAGGCTGGAGTGCAGTGACCGGATCTCAGCTCACTGCAAGCTCCGCCTCCCGGGTTCACGCCATTCTCCTGCCTCAGCCTCCCGAGTAGCTGGGACTACAGGCGCCCGCCACCTCGCCCGGCTAGTTTTGTATTTTTTAGTAGAGACGGGGTTTCACCGGGTTAGCCAGGATGGTCTCGATCTCCTGACTTTGTGATCAGCCCGTCTCGGCCTCCCAAAGTGCTGGGATTACAGGCTTGAGCCACCGCGCCCGGCCTTATTGCTATTGATTTCTTCCCTGAATCTATGAATTCTACAAAAGTAGGAACCACATATGCTTATTCATTCCTGGCACAGTCTCTGGCAAAGAATAGGTTAGGTGTTCAACAGACATTTGTTGAATGTGGAATAAGTGAGTTGGATAATAAAAATTGTAATGATCGTAGTCAGCATTATCAAGATGAGCAGTCTCAGGCACTGCTTCTATGAATAGCTATTAGACACTTGGCAAAATTGTGCTTTTTTGATAATGATGATGGTGATGTTGATGATTAAGATGATAATATGTTAGACCAGAAACATCTTTATGGTTGGAAAACCAAGCCAGAGGTATGGAATTTTATCAGCATTCTTCTAAAACCCAGAAAAAATAGGCCGGAATCTCCTACTTCCATCAAATTGTACTTCTGTTACATATTCATTAAGTGACAGCCGTGTGGTAGGCCTATTAGGAAGTTCTCCCAGGTGTTTTGCACAGGAAAAGGCTGCTGTTGATCTGTCATATACTCAGTGAAATTGCCAGCTCTTGTAAATCAAAGCCAAAGTTGACTCCAGCGACTCAGAGAAAAGCACGCCCTCAGCCAGACTGATTCCTGCAGCTGCTCACAGGGCGAGGCAGCAACTGGATTATTATCTGCAACACGATCATGAAGCCAGGCTGTGCTTGGGGCGGGGTTCCCCTCCTGGTTTTGTGCAGTCACTACTGTACTGTGTCCGCTGTGCATATGCTACCTCCTACGTGTGTGCACAGGAGGCAATCATCTTACCCGCCAGACCCAACGCCCCTTGTAAAACTACTTATTATGCCTCCTTACCTGCCTGAAGTGAAATTCAGAGATAATATAACCTAGATGCATACATAAGTGCAAATAAATCAGTATCTCTTAACTGCAATAGCTAAGAGAGATACGATTGAAACTTACAATAAGATGATGTGTGCCTCAACATGTGAATGACCGCACTACTAGACTTGAGGAAGTGCTTGGACCCATATGAAATCCCCATGACTGTGACAGCTGCAAATGTAGACTCCTAAGGGGACGTTATAATTTGAAACAATCCTCTGATAAAGTTCCAGCGCCATAAAGAAAATTCTTCCCTTGATTTACACAGTGGTGACGTTCTTTGGAAATTCAGTATATGTTAAAGTAAACAAACCAAAATAAAACCCCGAAACAAACAAAAAGACCAAAATGTTTGTTAAGGTTCTAGATGATTAAAAACAGGCTTTTCACCTACATATTGTCCAGAGGGATAAACAGAGTTATGTGGGACTCAGGCAATTCTTGATCATGAGGACTGCCCTGGGCAGTAGCTTACTAAATGCCAGTAGTCACTTAATCGTTGTGATGACCAGAAAACTGCTCTCCCAAATTTTCAAATGCCTCTTTGGGCACAGTGCCAACCACACTGAGAACCCCATTATTCCAGCCAGAGTTTCCCTATCAGATCATTCCATTGAGCAACCCGCCCACTTAAGAAAATACAGAGCCAGGGGACTGGAGTTAAGGTTTGGGAGGGCAACAGGAAGCTACTATGGTTTTGAAACTGTAATCCACCCACAAGGGTCAGCATAATGGAATTTTGCTCAGCACTCATTTTGCAAGGATTCAGTGCTAAAGAAAAAACTCATAAACAAATAGCAAGGGAAGTTCAGCAGCCTTCATCTTTTTTGGTTACCTGGAGTTTATGCCTGGGATAGAAGTTCAGCCTAATGGCTTGAAGTCATTATCTGGTTAGAAGTGTTCAGTAAAAAGGACCAGGCACAGTGGTTCACGCCTGTAATCCCAGCACTTTGGAAGGCAGAGGCGGGCGGATCACTTGAGGTCAGGAGTTCGAGACTGGCCTGGCCAGCATGGCGAAACCCTGTCTCTACTAAAAACACAAAAATTAGCTGGGGGTGGTGGCTCATGCCTGTAATCCCGGGTACTCAGGGGGCTGAGGCAGGAGAATCACTTGAACCTGGGAGGCAGAGGTGGCAGTGAGCTGAGATTGCACCACTGCACTCCGGCCTGGGTGACAGAGTAAGACTCCGTCCCCAAAAAAGAAGTATTTGGTAAAAAGGATCTTTTAAAAAACAATACTGAAGATCAGGGAGTAACTACCTCAGTTTGAATCCCGTTATCACTCACTAACTGTGTGATCTTGGGCAAGTTACTTAACATCTCAGTGCCTCACAATAGTAATAGTGTTTCTGTTACATACTGTTGAATACATCATCGTGTTCTTATGAGGACTGAGTGAGTTCATTTTCTTATTAGAATAGTATCTGGCACACAGAGTAAATACATCATATGGTCATGTTAAAATAGCCTAATACATACATTTAAAAAACAATGAAAAAGTCTCATTCCTATAAAAAGTATTTACACAAAATGAAGTATGATAAGCAATAAAAAGGAAGACAGATAAATAATACCACAATTAAAAAGATGGTGCAGGCCGGGCGCGGTGGCTCAAGCCTGTAATTCCAGCACTTTGGGAGGCCGAGACGGGCGGATCACGAGGTCAGCAGATGGAGACCATCCTGGCTAACACGGTGAAACCCCGTCTCTACTAAAAAAAAAAAAAATACAAAAAACTAGCTGGGCGAGGTGGCGGGCGCCTGTAGTCCCAGCTACTTGGGAGGCTGAGGCAGGAGAATGGCATAAACCCGGGAAGCAGAGCTTGCAGTGAGCTGAGATCCGGGCATTGCACTCCAGCCTGGGCGACAGAGCCAGACTCCGTCTCAAAAAAAAAAAAAAGATGGTGCAAAGCCATTCAAGACTGATTGTCAAATGGATATGGTAGCAATTTGAGACATTTGGAGGAAAGATGGGTCTCAATGCGCTGATCTGGGGACGCCACACAGGGAAAGAAAGTCTTAGAGTGAGTCCCAAGGGACAGCAGTAATCTATACTGGTGAAACGAAGTGGGTACCAGCCTGAACCACCCAGGCCTTGGGAAATAGAACCATCATAAGAGGCCTGGAGACTAGTTGGGGACTGGACTATGACAGACCAGCCCTCAGCCCAGGGGGCTGCAAGAAGTCTCACTCCTATCCCTGTTTCTCTACATCCTGTTAGGGAACTATTTTTATCCTTACACTTCTTCTTTATGGCAATATCAGTGCATATTTCTAATTCCCCACTTTTCTTACACAAAAGATAGCTTTCTATATATCCTATTATTTGTTTGCTTCTCACTTTAGAAAACATCCTGGGACATTTTCCATATTGGCATTCAGAGAACTTCAGTTTTTCTTTGACTGCTGCATAGTATTTTGTTGTATGTTGCACCATAATTTATTTAAATAGCCCCCCATCAATGAATATTTGGGTTGCTTCCAATCTTTTGCCATTACATTGCTGTAATAAATAACCTTGTGCATATGTCAGGTGTGCTGAGTGGATTCCCAGAAGCAGGACTGCTGGGTGAATGGGTGACTGTTTCTGCAATTTTGGTAGCTATTGCCAGGTTCCTATCATGAAGTAGTAGCATGATTTTGCATTCTCACCAACCATGTATGAGGATGTCTGTCCCCACAGTCTTACCAACAGAGGATGGTGTTAAACTTTTGATTTTCTGCTAATCTGGAAGATAGGAAACTGTATTTTACTGTGGCTTTTCATTTGCATGTATCTTGTTGCCAGTGAGGTTGTGAACCTCCTCATGTATTTAAAGACCATTTGCATTTGTCTTCAATGTCATGTTCCTGGCTCATTTTTTCTATTGAATTTTTGGGATTTTTTTCTATTTTTAGAAAATTTTTATTAAGGAGATTAATGAATTGAAAATATGTTAACCCTTTTCTTTTGCCTTTTTATGGTTTTGACATTATTTTAAAGAACTACAGTTCATCTTTAAACAACACAAGTTTGAACACATGTATGCACTTTTACAAGGATTTTTTTTCCATAGCAGTTACAATGAGTGTACCTGTCCCTCCTGCCTCCCCTTCCACCTCCTCTACCTCTTCTGTCTCTACCATTCTTGGGACAGCTAGACCACCTCCTCCTCTTCCTCCTCTTCCTTCTCTTCCTCAGCTTGCTCAGTGTGAACACAATAAGGATGAAAACCATTATGATGATCCACTTACACTTGATGAAAAGTAAATATATTTTTCTTATGACTTTCCTATAACATTTTCTTTTCTCTAACTTACTGTATTGTAAGCACACAGCATATAATACATATAAAAATTATGTTATGTTGTTATATATAATACATAAAACATACAAATCAATCAAATGTTTATGTTCCTGGGAAAGCTTCTGGTCAAAAGTAGGCTATTAGTACTTAAGTTTAGGGGAAGCCAAAAGTTATATGCAGATTTTTGACTACTTGGGGTGTTGGTGTTCCCAATCCCTGCATTGTTCAAGGGTCAACTGTAATAACTTACTAAAATCATGTATCCAATATGGTAACATTGACTTAATAAATATATTGATTTAATAAATACATTGAATATATTTAAAATATATTCAAAAAATATATTCAAGAGAATCCCAAAATTTCAATATATTTAAAATCTATTCAATGTATAAAAATATAAGTACATTTAATATACTAAAATTTATTTAATAAATATATTGAATTCTATGCCAGCTATTGATGATAAAAATAAATAATTTAAGGGTGATTCTCTTCAAAAGTAACTAGTGCAGAAGATGAGCTCAAAATCTGATCTGGTGCAAGGAATGATGACAATATTTGACATTTGCCCTTTACAGTTTACAAGTTACTTTCACAATTATTATCCTCTAAGTAACTCGTAGATAACTTTTAAGGTTGTATTAATTGTTTGTTTCGCTGTGGTGAAAGAAAACTGAACATAACATTGCCTTAAGCAAAACAAAATGTTTCTGTCTTATATAAGTTTAGATGAGAGGTATAGGGCTGGTGTTAGGCTCCATGGTGCCAGATATGTAGGCTCTTCATGTAACCTCAACCTCATGACCTAAAATAGTGACATCTACAGTCCAGACAGCAGGACAGGAGAGCAGCAATGAATAAGACAGCAAATGTACATGCTTACTATCACATAAAGACAGTTCCAGCTGCTACAAGACCTTTCCATTTATACCAAGTTGGCCAGAGCTCAGTCACATGGCTACATCTATTTGCAAGGAAGGTTAGAATTATTCCGGGTTGCCGGGTGCCAGCTAAAGATGGTTGACAGGGGAGCATTTATTACAAATGGAGAGGGGATACTGGGGTTCAATCAGAACTTTCTTCCAGAAAAGTACATAGAAAAGGCATCATTATACTCATAAAAGGGGAGGCAAGGACAAGTATTTTCCTGTTAAAGATGTTTAATTGAGCACACCTCCTCCTGACACCTCACAAAAAGAATAGTAAATGGGGAAAAGGCATGAACCCCTAACAGTAAAGAGATGAAGAAGGGGCTCTATCAGTGGATGAGTGGTTTTAGCAAATTTATGACAATCAAAAAGTGCAAGTGGGAAATTTTATGGGGTTGCAATAGAGGGTGAAGTCAATCTGCCTCACAGAATTTGGGAAAGGTTCTGGGTCTGTGTTGTCAGGCAAGGCAGAGGGGAGGACTGAGTACTGGAACTAAAAAGAGAGATTGATTAAAGGTCCGTATATAAAACAATTGCCCCCCCTCCCCCCTTACAGAATGCATGAGAGCCAGGAAATTACCACTATTTCTAAAAAGCTTCATTTTTCTCTGAAGAAATTATACAAATGGTCTGAAAAAAGCTGGGACAGCTGGTGTGACTATTGATACTGCAGAAACAGTCCTTTTTATCCTTTCTTTTAGAAATCTCCAGAGCAAGAGTCAGTTTCCTGCCTACCCATACTAAAGCAGAGTCTACCAGTCCACAAGTTCTATCCATGTATCCAGAACTACTAATTCTTAACTCCTTATTCTTATCAATAGACAATTCTGAGAATAGTCTATTGAATATCAATAGACAATCAAAGTTTAAAAACCTTGAAAACGTCACCCTAAAGAAATAGAAATAACTTAAGAATAGAAGAGAACTTAAAAATAAAATTCAAAAATATCTTCAGAGTAAAGTGACCATGTAATTAATTTATTATCTAACCTGGAACAATTCTGAGAATGATATGGGGATCTACTAATAATTATTCCAGGACAATAGACATAAACCATGACTGTCCCCTACAAATCAAGATATACAATCACCCTATGTCAGAAAGATTTAAAGGTATTTTATTCATAAATGAACACAGGATGCTAACAAAAAGAAACAGAAGAGGTGACATTGCAGCTGATATCACAGAAATACAAAGGATCATAAAAGATTACCATGAACAACTATACACCAACAAATTGGATTACCTAGGAGAAACGGATAAATTCCAGCAAACATATAACCTACCAAGACTGAGTCAAAAAGAAACAGAAAATTTGAACAGACCAATAAAACTAAGGAGATTAAATCAGAAATAAAAAGTCTCTCATCAAAGAAAAGTCCAGGTTGGGCATGGGGTACACACCTGTAATCCAACCTACTCAGGAGACTAAGGGAGGATAGTCACTTGAGTCCAGAAATTCAAAAGCAGCTCAGACATCATAGCAAGACCCATCTCAAATTTTAAAAAAAGAAAAGAAAAGAAGACAAAAGACCAAAACCTGACTGGCTTTATTGACTGGCTTTCCAAACATTTAAAGAACTAAAAACAACCCTTCTCAAACTCTTCCAGAAAACTCAAAGACGAGATAATACTTCCAACTTCATTTTATGAGGCCATCCTTACCCAAATACAAAAACCAGAGTTGGACATTACAAGAAAAGAAAATTACAGGCCAATATTCCTGACGAGCACAGGTGCAAAAATCCTCAACAAAATACTAGCAAACAAAATTCAACAGCACATCAAAAAGATCATTCATCATAAATTCAGCGGGATTTATTTCAAGGATGCAAGGATGGTTCAATATACACAAATCTATAAATGTGATCTACCACATTAGCAGAGTGAAGGAAAAAAACTGTATGATCATCTCAATAGATGTAGCAAAAACATTTGACAAAATTAAACTCCATTCATGATAAAAACTCTCAGTAAATTAGGTATATAATGAAAGTACCTCAACACAATAAAAAGCCATATATGACAAACCCATAGCTAAAATGATACTCAATAGTGAGAAGTTGAAAGCTTTTATTCTAAGATTAGGAACCAGACATGGAGGCCCACTCTTGTCACTTCTGTTCAACATAATGTTAAAAGTCCCAGCCAGAGCAATTTAGGCAAGAAAAAGAAATAAAAGGCATACAAATTGGAAAGGAAAAAATTAAATTGTCCCTATTTGCAGAAGGCATGATCTTATATATACAAAACCCTAAAGACTCTGCAAAAAACCCTGTTAAAATTAATAAATGAATTCAAATTTGCAGGATAAAAATCAACATAAAAATCAGTAGTATTTTATACACTAACAACAAATTATCCAGAAGAGAAATCAAGAAAAGAATCCCATTTACAATGGCTACAAAAAACATATTTAGAAATAAACCTGACCAAGGAAGTAAAAGGCCTGTACACTAAAGACTAGAAAATTGATGAAAGAGAAATTAGGGTTCCAAGATGGCCGAATAGGAACAGCTCCAGTCTACAGTTCCCAGTGTGAGCAATGCAGAAGACGGGTGATTTCTGCATTTACAACTGAGGTACCAGGTTCATCTCACGGGGGCTTGTCAGCCAGTGGGTGCAGGACAGTGGGTGCAGCGCACCAAGCATGAGCTGAAGCAGAGTGAGGCATCACCTTACCTGGGAAGCACAAGGGGTTAGGAAATTCCATTTCCTAGCCAAGAGAAGCTGTGACAGGTGGCGCCTGGAAAATTGGTTCACTCCCACCCTAATACTGCGCTTTTCCAATGGTCTTAACAAATGGCACACTAGGAGATTATATCCCGCACCTGTCTCGGAAGGTCCCAAGCCCATGGAGCCTCACTCATTGCTAGCACAGCAGTCTGAGATCGAACTGCAAGGTGGCAGTGAGGCTGGGGGAGGGGCACCCACCATTGCTGAGGCTTGAGTAGGTAAACAAAGCGGCCAGGAAGCTCCAACTGGGTGGAGCCCACCACAGCTCAAGGAGGCCTGCCTGCCTCTGTAGACTCCATCTCTGGGAGCAGGGCATAGCCGAATAAAAGGCAGCAGAAACCTTTGTAGACTTAAATGTCCCTGTCTGACAGCTTTGAAGAGAGCAGTGGTTCTCCCAGCATGGAGTTTGAGATCTGAGAATGATCAGACTGTCTCCTGAAGTGGGTCCCTGACCCTTGAGTAGCCTAACTAGGAGGCACCCTCCAGTAGGGGCAGACTGACACCTCACACGGCCAGGTACCCCTCTGAGACAAAACTTCCAGAGGAATGATCAGGCAGAAACATTTGCTGTTCAGCAATATTCACTGTTCTGCAGCCTCCACTGCTGATACCCAGGCAAACAGGGTCTGGAGTGGACCTCCAGCAAACTCCAACAGACCTGCAGCTGAGGGTCCTTACTGTTAGAAGGAAAACTAACAAACACAAAGGACATCCACACCAAAACCCCATCCGTACGTCGCCATCATCAGAGACCAAAGGTAGATAAAACCACAAAGATGGGGAAAAAACAGAGCAGAAAAGCTGAAAATTCTAAAATCTGAGCACCTCTCCCCCTGCAAAGGAACACAGCACCTCACCAGCAACGGGACAAAACTGGACAGAGAATGACTTTGATGAGTTGAGAGAAGAACGCTTCAGATGATCAAATGTCTCTGAGCTAAAGGAGGAAGTTCGAACCCATCGCAAAGAAGCTAAAAACCTTGAGAAAAGATTAGACAAATGACTAAGTAGAATAACCAGTGTAGAGAAGTCCTTAAATGACCTGATGGAGCTGAAAACTATGGCATGAGAACTACGTGATGCATGCACAAGCTTCAGTAGCCGATTTGATCAACTGGAAGAAAGGGTATCAGTGATTGAAGATCAAATGAATGAAATGAAGTGAGAAGAGAAGTTTGGAGAAAAAAGAGTAAAAAGAAATGAACAAAGCCTCCAAGAAATATGGGACTATGTGAAAAGACCAAATCTACATCTGATGGGTGTACCTGAAAGTGATGGGGAGAATGGAACCAAGTTGGAAAACACTCTGCAGGATATTATCCAGGAGAACTTCCCCAACCTAGCAAGGCAGGCCAACATTCAAACTCAGGAAATACAGAGAATGCCACAAGATACTCCTCGAGAAGAGCAACTCCAAGACACATAATTGTCAGATTCCCCAAAGTTGAAATGAAGGAAAAATGTTAAGGGCAGCCAGAGAGAAAGGTCGGGTTGCCCACAAAGGGAAGCCCATCAGACTAACAGTGGATCTCTTGGCAGAAACTCTACAAGCCAGAAGAGAGTGGGGGCCAATATTCAACGTTCTTAAAGAAAAGAATTTTCAACACAGAAATTTCATATCCAGCCAAACTAAGTTTCATAAATGAAGGAGAAATAAAGTCCCTTACAGACAAGCAAATGCTGATAGATTTTTGTCATCACCAGGCCTGCCCTACAAGAGCTCCTGAAGGAAGCACTAAACATGGAAAGGAATGACTGGTACCAGCCACTGCAAAAACATGCCAAAGTGCAAAGACCATCGATGCTAGGAAGAGACTGCATCAACTAATGAGCAAAATAACCAGCTAACATCATAATGACAGGATCAAATTCACACATAACAATATTAACGTTAAATGTAAATGGGCTAAATGGTCCAATTAAAAGACACAGACTGGCAAATTGGATAGAGTCAAGATCCATCAGTGTACTGTATTCAGGAAACCCATCTCACATGCAAAGACACACATAGGCTCAAAATAAAGGGAAGGAGGAAGATCTACCAAGCAAATGGAAAACAAAAAAAGGCAGGGGTTGCAATCCTAGTCTCTGATAAATAGACTTTAAACCAACAGAGATCAAAAGAGACAAAGAAGGCCATTACATAATGGTAAAGGGATCAATTCAACAAGAAGAGCTAACTATCCTAAATATATATGCAATATATATTTGCATATATATATAAATATATATATGCATATATATATAAATATATATGCTCCAATACAGGAGCACCCAGATTCATAAAGCAAGTCCTTAGAGATCTACAAAGAGACTTAGACTCCCATACAATAATAATGGGAGACTTTAACACCCCACTGTCAACATTAGACAGATCAACGAGACAGAAAGTTAACAAGGATATCCAGGAATTGAACTCAGCTCTGCACCAAGCAGACCTAATAGACATCTACAGAAATCTCCACCCAAAATCAACAAAATATACACTCTTCTTAGCACCACATCACACTTATTCCAAAATTGACCACATAATTGGAAGTAAAGACTCCTCAGCAAATGTAAAAGAACAGAAATTATAACAAACTGTCTCTCAGACCACAGTGCAATCAAACTAGAACTCAGGACAAAGAAACTCACTCAAAACTGCTCAACTACATGGAAACTGAACAACCTGCTCCTGAGTGACTACTGGGTACATAACAAAATGAAGGCAGAAATAAAGATGTTATTTGAAATCAATGAGAACAAAGACACAACATACCAGAATCTCTAGAACACATTTAAAGCAGTGTGTAGAGGGAAATTTATAGCACTAAATGCCCACAAGAGAAAGCAGGAAAGATCTAAAATTGACACCCTAACATCACAATTAAAAGAACTAGAGAAGCAAGAGCAAACACATTCAAAAGCTAGCAGAAGGCAAGACATAACTAAGATCAGAGCAGAACTGAAGAAGATAGAGACACAAAAAAACCCTTCAAAAAATCAATGAATCCAGGAGCTGGTTTTTTGAAAAGATCAACAAAATTGATAGACTGCTAGCAAGAGTAATGAAGAAGAAAAGAGAGAAGAATCAAATAGACGCAATAAAAAATGATAAAGGGGATATCACCACCAATTCCACAGAAATACGAACTACCATCAGAGAATACTATAAACACCTCTACATAAAACAAAAAATACTAGAAAATCTAGAAGAAATGGATAAATTTCTGAACACATACACCCTCCCAAGACTAAACCAGGAAGAAGTTGGTCTCAGTAACAGGCTCTGAAATTGAGGCAAATAATTAATAGCTTACCAACGAAAAAAAGTCCAGGACAAGATGGATTCACAGCCGAATTCTACCAGAGGTACAAGGAGGAGCTGGTACCATTCCTTCTGAAACTATTCCAATCAATAGAAAAAGAGGGAATCCTCCCTAACTCGTTTTATGAGGCCAACATCATCCTGATACGAAAGTCTGGCAGAGACATAACAAAAAAGAGAATTTTAGACCAATATCCCTGATGAACATCGATGCAAAAATCCTCAATAAAATACTGGCAAACCGAATCCAGCAACACATCAAAAAGCTTATCCACCATGATCAAGTGGGCTTCATCCCTGGGATGCAAGGCTGGTTCAACATATGCAAATCAATAAACGTAATCCGGCATATAAACAGAATCAAAGACAAAAACCACATGATTATCTCAATAGATGCAGAAAAGGCCTTTGACAAAATTCAACAGCCCTTCATGCTAAAAACTCTCAATAAATTAGGTATTGATGGGACGTATCTCAAAATAGTAAGAGCTATTTATGACAAACCCACAGCCAATATCATACTGAATGGGCAAAAACTGGAAGCATTCCCTTTGAAAACTGGCACAAGACAGGTATGCCCTCTCTCACCACTCCTATTCAACATAGTGTTGGAAGTTCTGGCCAGGGCAATCAGGCAGGAGAAAGAAATAAAGGGTATTCAATTAGGAAAAGAGGAAGTCAAATTGTCCCTGTTTGCAGATGACATGATTGTATATCTAGAAAACCCCATCATCTCAGCCCAAAATCTCCTTAAGCTGTAAGCAACTTCAGCAAAGTCTCAGGATACAAAATCAATGTGTAAAAATCACAAGCATTCTTATACACCAATAACAGACAAACAGAGAGCCAAATCACGAATGAACTCCCGTTCACAATTGCTTCAAAGAGAATAAAATACCTAGGAATCCAACTTACAAGGGATGTGAAGGACCTCTTCAAGGAAAACTACAAACCACTGCTCAATGAAATAAAAGAGGACACAAACAAATGGAAGAACATTCCATGCTCATGGATAGGAAGAATCAATATTGTGAAAATGGCCATACTGCCCAAGGTAATTTATAGATTCAATGCCATCCCCATCAAGCTACCAATTACTTTCTTCACAGAACTGGAAAAAACTACTTTAAAGTTCATATCAAACCAAAAAAGAGCTGCATTGCCAAGTCAAACCTAAGCCAAAAAACAAAGCTGGAGGCATCATGCTACCTGACTTCAAACTATACTACAAGGCTATAGTAACCAAAACAGCATGGTACTAGTACCAAAACAGAGATATAGACCAATGGAACAAAACAGAACCCTCAGAAACAATACCACACATCTACAACCATCTGATCTTTGACAAACCTGACAAAAACAAGAAATGGGGAAAGGATTCCCTATTTAACAAATGGTACTGGGAAAACTGGCTAGCCATATGTAGAAAGCTGAAACTGGATCCCTTTCTTACACCTTATAAAAATTAATTCAAGATGGATTAAAGACTGAAATGTTAGACCTAAAACCATAAAAACCCTAGAAGAAAACCTAGGCAATACCATTCAGGACATAGGCATGGGCAAGGACTTTGTGTCTAAAACACCAAAAGCAATGGTAACAAAAGCCAAAATTGACAAATGTGATCTAATTAAACTAAAGAGCTTCTGCACAGCAAAAGAAACTACCATCAGAGTGAACAGGCAACCTACAGAATGGGAAAAAAATTTTGCAATCTACTCATCTGACAAAGGGCTAATATCCAAAATCTACAAAGAGCTCAAATAAATTTAGAAGAAAAAAACAAACAACCCCATCAAAAAGTGGGTGAAGGATATGAACAGACACTTCACAAAAGAAGACATTTATGCAGCCAACAGACACATGAAAAAATGCTCATCATCACTGGCCATCAGAGAAATGCAAATCAAAACCAAAATAAGATACCATTTCACACCAGTTAGAATGGTGATCATTAAAAAGTCAGGAAACAACGGATGCTGGAGAGGATGTGGAGAAATAGGAACACTTTTACACTGTTGGTGGAACTGTAAACTAGTTCAACCATTGTGGAAGACAGTGTGGCGATTCCTCAAGGATCTAGAAGTGGAAATACCATATGGCCCAGAAATCCCATTACTGGGTATATACCCAAAGGATTATAAATCATGCTGCTATAAAGACACATGCACACGTATGTTTATTGCGGCACTATTCACAATAGCAAAGACTTGGAACTAACCCAAATGTCCATCAATGATAGACTGGATTAAGAAAATTTGGCACATATACACCAAGGAATACTATACAGCCATAAAAAAGGATGAGTTCATGTCCTTTCCAGGGGCATGGATGAAGCTGGAAATCATCATTCTCAGCAAACTATCACAAGGACAAAAAAACCAAACACCACATGTTCTCACTCATAGGTGGGAACTGAACAATGAAAACACTTGGACACAGGGAGGGGAATATCACACACCAGGACATGTTGTGGGGTGGGGGGATGGGAGAGGGATAGCATTAGGAGATACACCTAATGTAAATTACGAGTTAATGGGTGCAGCATACCAACATGGCACATGTATACATATGTAACAAACCTGCACGTTGTGCGCATGTACCCTAGAAGTTAAAGTATAATTAAAAAAATTTTTAAATTAAAGAAATTTTAAAAAAGAAAATTGATGAAAGAAATTAAAGAAGACACAAATAAATGGCAAGATATCCTGTGTTCATGAATTGGAATAATTAATATTGTTAAAATGTCCATACTACCCAAAGTGATCTACAAATTCAATGCAATCCCTATCAAACTTCCAATGACTTTTTTTTTTTTACAGAAATGTGTAAAAATTCTAAAGTCCTTTGACTCCCAAATACCCAAAGCAATCTCGAGCAAAAAGAATAAAGCTGGAAATAACACACTACCTGACTTCAAAATATATTACAAAGCTATAGTAACCAACACTGTTTGGTACTGGCAAGAAACAGACACATAGAGCAATCAAACAGAATAGAGAGCCTAGAAATAAATCCACATATTTGCAGTCAATTGATTTTCAACAAAAGTACCAAGAATACACAATAGGGTAAGGATAGTCTCTTCAAAAAATAGTGTTGGGACAATTGGACATTCTCATGCAGAGGAATAAAATTAGACCTTTATTCACACCATATACAAAAGCCAACTCAAAATGTATTAAACGCTTAAATGTATGACCTGAAACTATAAACTCTTAGGAAAAAAATATAAGATAAAAGCTTCATGATATAAATATTATCCCAAAAGCAAAGGCAACAAAACTGAAAACAGACAAATAAGATTACATCAAACTAAAAAGCTTCTGCACAGCCAAGGAAACAATCAACAGAATAAAGAGACAATCTATCGACTGGGAGAAAATATTTACAAATCATACGTCTGATAATGAGTTAATATCCAAAATATACAAAGAACTCAAATAATAACAAGAAAACAAATAACTTGATTTTTAAAAAATGGACTGGCACAGACATTTCTCAAAAGAATACATCCAAATGGCCAATAGGTATATGAAAAATTGCTCATCACTCATCATCAGATAAATGCAAATTAGAACCACAATGAGATATCACTTCATACCTGTTAAAATGGCCATTATCAAAAACACAAAAGATGGCCAGGTGCAGTGGCTCATGCCTGTAAGCCCAGCACTTTGGGAGGCCAAGGCAGATGGATCACCGGAGGTTAGGAGTTCAAGACCAGCCTGGCCAACATGGTGAAACCCTGTCTCTATGAAAAATACAAAAATAGCCGGGTGTGGTGGCGGGTGCCTGTAATCCCAGCTGCTCAGGAGGCTGAGGCAGACAATCACCTGAATCTGGGAGATGGAGTTTGCAGTGAGCCAAGGTAGCACCACTGCACTCCAGCCTGGGTGATAGGGTGAGACTCTGTCACAAAAAAAAAAAACAAAAAAAAAAAAAAAAAAAAGAAAAAAATGGTAAGTGCTGGCAAGGGTGGGGAGAAAAAAGGAACCCTTGCACACTGTTGGTGGGAATGTAAATTAGTACTACCACTACAGAAAACAGTATGGAGGTTCTTCAAAACATTAAAAATAGAACTATCATATGATCCAACAATCTCACTACTGGGTATACGTCCAAAGGAAATTAAATCAGTACGTCAAAGAGATATATACACTCCCATATACATTGCAGCATTATTCACAATAGCCAAAGGAGTTCAAGACCAGCCTGGCCAAGCCAAAACATGGAATCAACCTGAAATACTATTCAGCCTTAAAGAAGGAGGAAATCCTGTCATTTGCAACAACATGGGTAAACCTGGAAGACATTATGTTAAGTGAAATAAGTCAGACACAGGAAAACAAATAGTGCATGATCTCACATGTAGCACCTAAAAGTGACATCAAAAACATGTATATAATATTGTCTTATCCCAAGGCAAGTGAAGACTTTCAACAGAGGAAAAATGACTAGCTAGAGTTTTCATATCTGAAAATGGTGATAATAATCATTTAGGTTTGTTGTGAGAAATAAACTAGTTTATGTAAGTAAAATACATAAAATCATCCCTGGCACACAGAAATCAATGTTAGCAATTATGTTTATTATGACTAACAGCAAGACATATCAGACAAAAAGATATTTCTATAATGTGTGCCCTGTTTTCCCCAAATTTCATTCAGATTTCAAAAAGCCTCACACACTACATTTTCATCTGTTTTGTTTCTTGGAGACTTGATGTGTGATTATTTGATTTTGTCTTTTCTACATTTTCTGACTATAGTGTTTATATTCCTGTTTCATTTCAGTTTTATGTTGCTGATGTTTTAGTTTACGTCTGCCTGTTAGTGCAGGCAGATTTTTAGGTATCATGTTCTGCTCTTAGAGGTAAAAATAAAAAGTATGCTATCCACCAGAAAAAAAAAATCAAAATAATTAGTACTTTTTCTTATTGCCATTAACAGGTTTATAATTTTCCTTAGCATTTATGCCTAAGGAAGGACCATTTGTGATATTTAAACACTTATCGGGTACAGCATCACCAACCAACCAGAGCAGACAGAACTGCACAGAATGGGCACTGTCCTTAAATCCCAGTAAGCCTCTCTCTGTCTTGTTTCCCAGCTGAAGATCAGTCCTGACAAAAAGAATCTGAGAGGAGAAAAACAGACTTTTATTTCTTCTTAGGAGTTTTAGATAGGCTTTCTTTTCCCCTATCCCTGAGTAACTCCATTGTCAATTATTTCTTCCAAAATAGTCATAGGAGTTGGAAATCATTAGTAATGAAGTAGTGATTGCCATTTCTAAATTTTCAGATATTCTACCTTCTGGTATTATTTGGTTCCCTGCCACATTTCCATGGAAGTGAGAGATAATCAAGCCAGTGGCATGCATATTGGCTCAGAGAGGGACAGAAAGAATAAAATAAAATCAAATAAAATAATCAGAAACCAGAACAGAATTCTCAGAAATTAAAAAAAAAAAAAAAAGATTGCAAAGTTTATGTAAATAATGGAATAAAAAGTTGAGGAAAATCTTCCAGAACATAGAGGAAAAAGAGAAAAAGATCAAAATTATGAAGAAAACAGGCACAAAAGACCAATCTTGGCATTGACTTTGAAGAATTGGCATCTGATGATTTTTGGGAGTACAAAACAGAGAACAATGAAAACCAAAGGGAATGTAATCAAGGAAATAATAGAAGAAAAGTCTCAGAACTTTCAAAATACAAGGGCTGCCAAATTCCCAGCAAGAAAAGAAAAAGAAATAGTTATTCTGCTAAGACACCTTCACTGTGGAATTTCAGAACACCAGGAATCAGAAGATTCTAAGAGGTTCTAAAGGGAAAAAAGTAAGTTCCTTGCAAAGGAAAGATAATCAGAGTGGTATCACATTTCTAATTCACAATGCACAGATGCCAAAATGCAGTACAATAAAGTCTTTAAAAGTTTTGAAAGCAAATTATTAATAGAATTCTGTATCAAACTAAACAAACATTTAAGTGTGAGTGCACAATACAGTTTCAGATAGTCAAGAATGAAGTTAACTCCTACATACCCTCAAGAATGAAGTTAACTCCTATATACCCTTTCTGAGGAAGTTACTTGAGTGGATCAACCCTAGAAAACTAAGGCAAAATCCCAGAAAATGGAAGGTTTAAAAAAAAAATAAAAGAAATAATATAATATAATTCATCCAGGAAATTCCTGATTCCCTATTGTCAGTTGACCTAGCAAGCAATTAGTCTGAATTAAAACACAATGTCAATGGAATCCAAGAAGAATGAAATGAATTTCCAGGACTACAAAGAATGAATCAAAGCTGAATGTGATAATGAAGTATATGTCTCTTCTATCAATAAAAACAACAACAAAACAATCAGAAATTTCAGGGGAAAAAAAAGTGTGCAAATAAGTCAGTCCAAATAGAAACTAAACTAAAATGTGGCATTTTTCTGAGCAATGGATGAGTAGGAGAAAGAAGACTATTTGTTCCTGATGCTAGAAACATTTTGCACTGAGGTCATAACATTGGAACTATGGAGAAGAAATGTAATCACGGCACATTGCTTAGCTCTGTAATTAACAATATTTACAAAGTCATAATGTGACCACTGTTTTCTGGTTTTCAATTTTTAGAATCAACCTATAAACAAAGCGGGGGAAACTTAATTGTGGTTACAGAGTATCTAGAATTTGGGAGGTAGAAGAGTAGAGAGGTAGAGGAAAGAGGCATAATGCTTCTGTCTTCATCTTACAAAATTAGGAACCAAAGGTATCATTGACTGTTGATGAAACAACAGTTAGAGGTTTGTCTACAGAAACTAAAATAGCCAGAACTTTCAAAACTTGCAAGAGAGCGGGGGACATGAATTAAAACTTTATCTACCCTAAAAGGAAGTGGGTAGATAATGTCTACCAAGGTTGTTGATCAAGACATAGCCAATGTAAACATACCATTTGGAGATGGAGTAAGAAACCACAAGTGCTAAAAACAGAAACTGTTTAAAGGCTGTCTTCTGTGGGAAGCAAAATAAGGATGGGGAGACAAGGAGCAAGGAGACTGTTTCTTTACATTATGAAACCTCTGGATGATTTGACATTTTAATCGGGTGCATGAATCATTCTGATAAAACTTAAATTTAAGTCTTGGAAACCCATTTCATAGCCATGTAAATACAAAAGTTGGTCACAAAATAAATGACATATTCATAATAAAGTGAGAGAAAGTAGGGGCTCAGATAGGTGAGGTGAATCATCCCAGCTCACACTGGCCTGTGGCTGGTAAGGGGCAGAGTTGGGATTTGAACCCGGTTCTTCCAAGACTGAGTGCAGTGCCTGATTCACAGAGCCCCGGTGAAGGTCAAGGAAATCCAAATGAGAAAGTGCGTTGTGAGCTGTGAAGCACAGCGCAAAGGTTGAGCACTATTTGAACTATTCCATCTGCCTGTACTCACCAGTTACCTACAAGTACTTATTCACTTCACTCCTGTTTGAGATTTTGATGGAATCCAACTGTTGTCAGATGACCTAGCAAGCAGTTAGTCTGAATTAAAACAGAATATCAATGGAATCCAAGAAGAATGGAATGAATTCCCAGGAGTATGAAAAATGAGTAAAAGCTGAACGTAATAATGAAGGTATATGTCTGTTCCATCAACAAAAACAACAATGAAGCAATCAGAAACTCCAGGAAAAACAAAAAAATTATACAAATAAGTCATACTCTAAATAGAAACTAAACTAAAATGTGGCATTTTTCTGAGCAAACATAAATAGCCCATGTGACAGGTAGATGTGCCCTTTACATGTTTGAAATGTCCTAGGGGGTAGTCTCTAAAAAATGCATTGTAAATGCAACAGCATTTAAAATGAGTATGAGGCATCTTTGAAGAAAAGGAAAGAAGTCAGACCTTCTGCATAGTGAACAGTCTTTTTGTAATAGGAGCACTCAGCTCCAGTGTATCCAGATGCACACGTGCTTGCACTGTGTTTTCTGAAGCATCTTGTTCACCCTACCACGGGCTAGTGAAATGGAGCAGTGCTGTCTCAAGCCCTCCCTCCTGTCTTCTCCTTGACTTGTCTGACTTACCTTCCTTTGCTTCTCCACCTTAAGACTTCAGCTGCTTGTATTTTGGGGGCTGATTTCTGTCCACTTGCCTGGGTTAGTGATCTAGTCCCATTACCTTTCCAGAACTATTCACTCCTGAACAGTGATTGTGTGCCCACTGAGCTAACCACTGCAGCTCTGTGACAAAGACACCGTCTCTCTGCCCTCCAGGGGTTTAGGGTGGAAGGGAGGTATTACCAACAATGCAAGGACCTTCCTTTTCTACACATCTTTTCCAGGTAAGGGACTGAACTGCCCCAGCTTCAGTCCTGGGCCTCACACAGACTGAACCTCCTCTTTCCCTCCTCCTCCTGAAAGGAACTAGCAGAGGCAAGCGGACTTTGAGTTTCTCATTTGCCCTTAGGTGGTTTTGCCTATTAAAGGCGATAGTTCTCATGGTGGACCCAGCTTCTTATCTGAATTCATGGATCCCTGGTTATGCAAGGAAGATTAGAATATTGCAAACTTCTACTTCCAAGGAGGGGCTTGACAGAAAGCCTCAAATACTATAATCTGGAAACATAAATCAAATATGTACAGCCATTTACGTAACTAGGAGGCCATTAGGGAAGAAACACATATGTTCCTCTGGGATGTAACATGCAATGACCTAGGTGAGCACTGAGAGAGAAAATACAGACTGGCAACGTTTAAGTTCAGGGGTGCAGGGTACAGAGCCAAAGAGGCCCTTGCTGCCTCCTCTTCCCAACTATTGACAGAACTTGATATAGTTTTGAATGTTGGGCTTGATTTAGATCAAATCAGCCTGGAAGTAAGCAAACTTGGCACACTAGTGGGGAGATGGACCGAACTGGTCAGACCACTTATCTGTGGTAGAAAGTGGTTGGGTATGTTGGCGATTGTGGTGGAAAGGGCTGTCCCAGCCTTCACTCAGTGCTAATGTGAATCCTGAGCAGGGAATCATTTTTCTTTAAGATCTCCCTTGAGAAGCCCTGCAAGTTGCCATGAGAACCAGTGGAAAATGAGGAATATTCTGGTTAAGGGTCCCCAGTCATCCAGGAGGCTATCAAGTTTCCAGGATACTGGGTGTCCATGTGTGCACAGCATCTACAATTCTAGACTGAATAATGAACTCATGCATATACAAACTATAATTTTCCACATGTATAGATAGATGCTGTTATGATTACTAAAATACAAATAATGTTAAAGCATTACTCAATTGACAGTAACACTTTATCATTATGTGGTTTCTAAAAGAACATTAAAAAATACAGCCATATGTATGCCTGCAGTCCCAGCTACTTGGGAGGCTGAGGCGGGAGAATCACTTCAGCCCAGGATTTCAAGGCTGCAGTGAGTTACGTTCGTGCCACTGCACTCCAGCCTGGGTGACAGAGTGAGACTCTATCACTTAAAAAAGAAAAAGAAAGAAAGAAAGAAAAGTAAAACAAACAAACATAAAACAGCCCTAAGTCTTTTATCTGCTCCCCCAGCTCCTAATCAGGCTTCCATAGATCCCTGTTTCCCTTCAGAGTACTTAACACAGTTTATGATTGTATTTCTATGTGCATGACTGTGTGTTTCATGTCTGTCTCTCCCACTAGACTATTAGCTTCATGAGGGCAAGAACTGCTTCTGTTTTTCTCATAAATTATATATCCAACCTTTAGACACATGACTGATACATAGTAAGTGCTCAGTAAATATTTGTTAAGCAAATGAATGAGGTGGTGAGCTTGAGGGAGGGTGTCCAATAAGTTTTTTGATGGTTAAAAAGTTTGAGGCAATAATCTGGTTATTTTATAAATATAACTGAAATCCAGAAGAGCCAAGAGACTAACCAAAGAGACATGTTGGTTCATTACAAATATGGGAGCAATCCCAGCTCAGTGTTCTTTCCAACATTATTGTCAATGTCTAATAGCATTTTTTTTTTTAGCCTATACATATGTAACGTAGTGCTAGGGATGATAGAAAGCAGAACAGTGAAGGCTCAACCTCTTTGATGATTACAGTCTAAAAGAGTGGCTGGGTGCAGTGGTTCATGCTTGTAATCCCAACACTTTGGGAGGCCGAGGTGGGTGGGTCACGACGTCAGGAGATCAAGACCAGCGTGGCTAACATGGTGAAACGCTGTCTCTACTAAAAACACAAAAAAAGTAGCCGGGCTTGGTGGTGCGCACCTGTAGTCCCAGCTACTCTGGAGGCTGAGGCAGGAGAATCACTTGAACCCGGGAGGCGGAGGTTGCAGTGAGCCAAGATCACGCCACTGCACTCCAGCCTGGATGATAGCGTGAGATTCTATCTAAAAAAAAAAAAAAAAAAAAAAAAAAAAGAATGAGTGTCTGGTGGCTATGTTATGCAGCATCTTGTATATTGATTGACATTTTCTTTGAATGATTTACTATAAACTATATACTTAGTTCTCTGGGGTGTATAATGGTGTCAATTGCAAACAACAAGTTACTAAAAGGAGGAGAATCTATTTTCTGCAGCCCCTCCCCACTCCATATGCCTCTAGTCCCTTCCGGAACCTTAAGTTAGACAGTGCTATGTATGAAATGCCAGTCAATGGGGAGAACAGTTCTAGGTGCTGTGGGGGAAATACACAGGACTTAACAGGCACAGTATCCATTTTAGAGGCAAAACCAAGAAAGTCTACATTTATTTTCCTCTGTAGCTAGAATTCTTTCTCTCCAGTGATCTGTTTTGGGCATTTGGCAGCTGCAGAGTTGACCTGCAAATAAATTCAACTACATTCACAGTTCCTAAAAATGACTGTGACCAGTTTACTCATATAGGTGAGAAGAAAATATTTTCAGAGAGAACAAAGGCACATAACAAAAAGCTGCATAAAATAAGGAGAAAAGGGTTGAGACTGTATAAATCCAACCCCAATTCTTGGCTATTACAAAGCTACAGTCAGTGGGTTAGGAAGGAAAATCTCAACACGCATCCTCCATGGGACCCTGCCAGCAGCCTGTGGGGCACGCCCCTGCCCTTCTCCAATGATTGTCCATTGCCATTGCTTGACAAGGAATATTTAAAAGCTCTAATGCTACCCCTGATCAACTGGGACTTTCGCTGCTGGAAAATAGGGTGACCATATTTCAACCAGAAAAAAAAAATGTTTTAAATAAAATTTCCTCTCCCTTTGATTGTTAACAGCAACAGGATCCCTAAAAAGACTTCAGGTCACTTAGTTTAGCATACTTGGAGAAAGCCTTGGGAAAGGGAGTGGTATCAATAATTGGGCTGCTTGTGAGGGTGAAGGTCTTGCTTACCCGGCTATGGGCTTCAATAATTCTTCTTTCTGAAAGGCCATTCAGCCTTATCTCCCTCTGCTCTGTGCCAGAAGCTATACTGGTCATTTTACCTGTGATAACCCATTTATTCTACCCAGCCATCTAGTGAGAGGCTTACCATTCTTTTCATCTTGCAGATTTAAGAATAAACAGGTTCAAAAATGCTAAAGTTCCTCACCCAAGGTCACACAGCTAGTACAGAATGGAGGCAAGACTTGAAGCCATAATCTTATCCAGTATTACAAAGCTAAGGTCTACTCACAGGCAAGAATTGTGTATACATCTAGAGAGAAACCCTTCTATCCACCATGACAAGGTAGCACTATAACAGACATTGGGGGGCACATGAGCTTCTCACTGAGGAGCCTCAGGGGTACTCTTCCAGGTGGAGCCCTGCCTTGGCTCTTCTGCAGGAGAAAGCAGATCCGTGACAGACACACGAGGTCCACTCTTCAGACCTTTCTGTGGAGCTGCAATATGTTTTGTTGCATGTTTCCCGAATTATTTGTAACGGGCAGCTGCGCTAAGTCAGAATCTCAGAGGTGTTTCTGGGATTCCAGACAGGGTGGGGGCTGCCACCCTGCTCTCTGGCTGGGAATAATACAACTTACAAATGTGGAGCATCTGGGGAATTTAGGAGCTAAAAAGAGAAGCTTCTGGAGGGAAGTGGCTAAGATTCTTGGGCCTTCATGGTGTCAGGGAACAGTTTCAAGGATGTTTTGCTTTTGCCATTGAGCTAATAATAAAGTAGCCATCTATTGACAGTTACTGTAGGCTCCAGGTACTGTGCAAAGGACCTTTGACGGGTATTAAATTCATACATTCCATCAGTTTCAGTAGCATTTAATCATGAGCCATTTAATCATGGCTCAACCATGCTGAGAGCTAGGGATCGGCACCCACGTTTTACAGATGAGGAAATGGAGACTCCAGGATAATAACGCCCAAGTTTTCATAGCTTTAAGGCCAAGTAAGGATTCAGACCCACGCTATTTGAAGCAAACTTCATGTTTTTAACAACAGTATGCTGCCTCTAATGAATTTATTAGGACGCTAATGAATATAGTAGACAGGCTTTTCTCCATGCTATACCCTACCCTCCAAATGTTTGGCCAATTAAAATAGTTCAGTTCACTTATAAGGGGAATGGGAAAACAGCATTTGGGCTTGTCCCAGTTACATGAATTAATTCTGTCTTGGGGTTCTGATGGCGGCATACACCAAAGAGCCCAGAATCCCATGATGAAATTATATCGTTAAAGCCCTTGGCAGCTTAGCTATTATTTTATGTAAAATACATGCATAGCTTCTGAGAATCCATTTCCACCAGCAAACAGAATGAATATATATGTATGTGTGTGTGTGTGTGTATATATATATATATGTATACACATTACTAATGACAGGATTCTCGGCTATCATGCCGTTATTTATGTGACATTATTGATAGGAATGTTGCTTGTTTGGAATCTGGAAGGTAAATAGAGTTTCAAATTTCAATCCTCTATCGTGGAAAATAATAACCTTGGTGCATGGCCATGCAAATTAAGGAACTCTGAAACCTCAAGCCTCCAATCACACCACTCCAGACACCAACATTCCAAACACGTCTCTCTCCCCAAAGAGAGCCGGGTTCATGCCACAGAATCTTTCCAGAGCCAGCATCAAAGGCTGTGTGAGGCTCAGTATTTGGGACCTCTCCTTGCAGCCGCAGTCCCAACGTGGGGTGGGGTCAGCGAGGGCAAATAGCTAAATAGTTTTCTCCAAAACGCCATAGTTGGAATTCCCTCTCCTGGCCCGGGCTCCTTGCGTACCCTCCCCGGCTGCCACACACTTCCTAGCGGCGCGGAGTCCTCTGGGCCCAGCGCCTGGCGGGCCTCACAGACCCACCTGCTGCGCACGGCGTTGCCTAGCCCAGGCATTAAAGAACTTTCCTGCCGCAGAGGACCGAGCCCGAGACACGCCCTGGCTATCTATAGAAAATCCCTTCGGGGGTTCTGCTGACAAGTCACTCGAGATCCCTCCTTGGGCCTCATTATGTCACAGGAACCCTGGCTGGAATGCGGAGGATTAAATTCCTAACCCCTCCCTGTCGGCCGGGCCCGGAGGGAGGGAAGGCAGGAGCTCAGCGCCCACCTGGGCTTTCAGGCGCCCCCTATTGAACTTTTCTGTCCCTCTGGCCCAGACGGCTGCAGCGGCTGCGTGCGGGAGTTCAAGCCTGCTAAAACCCCGGGGCTGCAGGCAGCAGGGAGGACCGAGGTCCCAAGGCCCTGTGCATTCTTACAGCATCACGGGGACACGGAAGGGAGAGTGAGAACACTGACTTGATCCTCAAGCCAGCTCTAAATCCAGCTCCCTACGTGGATTTGGGCAAGTCGCTAATCCCTCTGGGCCGTGGTTTCCTCTCCCAAAGAGCACCTGACACATAAAATCATGAACTTTACTGCTAGAGGAGGAAGCCAGGGAGCGGAAGCTACGGAGGCTGTTGAGTTCTCACCAGGTGCTGATGGATGGTGGTGGGGGGGATCACAGTTCCATGCTCCCTGAACGAGACAGTAAAGAGCAGAGAAACACTTCAGATGTGGACTAATTCTTTGTAAAAGGCCAGGTTACTTAAACCTAACTACCATCTGTGTCCTTCATCCCTAATAGGGGAGTGCTAATGCTACCTACCACATAGGTTTGTTGTGGCAAAAATGCATAAAGGACTTAATGACACATGAAAGGGTTAATGCACATAGGGGACTTCAAATGATGCCTGTAAGCCACCTATTATTTTATTATTATCGTTATTATTATTATACTACAAAAGAGTCACCTACTACCATTCTTATTATAAGGCGCCAAAGCTTTTGGAAACACAATGCTTTGAAAAGACCATTAATGTTGGTAGCATTTATTGCACGTTTATTACATGCCAGTCATTTTGCTGAGCATTTTTAGACATCTATTTTATTTCTAAAACAGCCCTGTGCAGTAAGCACTATCACTTCCATCTTTTAGCAGGTGAAGAGCCTGAGCTTTTCTTGACCTGCCCCAGGTCAAAGAGCTGTAAGTGACTGGGCCAGCCACGATCATGCCCCTTCCATCATGGGGTGCTGGTCCCAGCCGGATTCCACTCTTGCTCTTTGAACTTGCACGTGTCCTTGACCTCTCTGTGTCTCATGTGGAGATAAAGGGCAGGTATTATTTTCTTTATGCTATTGTCATGAAGAAAGTGCTGTGTAAACTGTGACGTTCCCCCCAGATATGGGAGGACTTTGATCATGACACAGGAAGACAAGTCAAAGGAGTGAATAGAAAGTCACAGTCCCGGGGAGCCTGTGTCTTCCTGGAATTGTCTTGCTCCTCGGAGAAGTAGAAGGAACTAACTACAGGGACATAGAACACATTTGATCTGAGCCAAGAGCCCAGGGAGGCTCTTGTAGACCTGAGGAGGCCACTTGTGCTCTGAAAAGTTGCAGGTTCAGAACCTGTCAGATCTCCTTGAGTCTTTCAATCACACACACACACACACACACACACACACACACACTGATGCTCTCAGTAATAATGCATCACTGGACTTCCACCTTAGCAGAGTAAGTGAAACATGTAAACAAATAATAAATTATGTCTGAGCCAATGGGGCGTAGAAGCAGTAACTATAAAATACTGCCCTGGGGGAGAAAGTGTACTGGGACTGTGATAGAACACCCCAAAGTCATTGCCAACAGCATTATTTCATGACCTAAGTAAGCTGGCAGGGTTGTTACTTCTTGAAAGGAGACTTTGTCTTTTTCCTTTTTCTTAAACATCTGATTTTTCTTCTCCTTTAAACAATGCAAATCTTTCCTTCTGAAGGGATCTTGGAAAGCAGATTCCTTCCATTGCTTTAAAGGGAATTGGAGTTGGACAGAGTGAAGGCATTCTGGTGGCGGGGCTGTAAGCAGTGCTGATTTGTCAAGGTGGGCTGTCACACATCATTTCTCTGCAGGCTTGGAGATGCAGCGCAGACCTTGGTTCCTGGATGGAAGAGACGCTTCTCATGGTCAGGCCTCCCTGGGCCTCAGGTTGAGAGGTGATGCTGCATAGGGGACAAGAGCAAAGGTCCCCAAAGTGGGGTATCACACCTAAGGGCACCACCTCCAAACAACCCACTGGAAGAAAGAAGAGGAAGGAAGGGGAGGGGAGAGGAAGGAAAGGTGAGGAGGAAAGGAAGGAAGGAAAGGAAGAAGGAAGAAGGGAAGGAAGAAGAAAAGAAGGATTAAAACTCTTCATATTTATTCTAATATCATCATTACAAAACCACTTTTTTGTTAAAAGTTTAAATATATATAAAAGTAGAATCATATAATGAACCTCCCAGGTACCCATGTTCCCACCATTCAACTTCAAAAATTACCAACTCCAGGCCCAGTCTTATTTCCTGTATTAACCCACCTACTTGTCCTCCCTGCTCCTTTGTTATCTAAGACAGCAAACACTACCTCATTACACCTGTAAATATTTCAATATATGGATCTAAAAACATGTCCTCTCTTTTTAAAACTTGAACCACAATATCATTATACTCCCAACACATCAATGATTAGCCCACAATATAACTGAATATCCAATCAGTGCTCATATTTCCTTGGTTTTCCTAAAATTTTTTTTTTCAGTTTGAGTTGGGACCCAAACAAAGTCCACACATTGTGATACATAAATATGCCCCTCAGGTCTCCTTTAATCTATTACTCCCTCTCTCAATCTCTCATTCTTTATTTTTGCAATTTTTTGTTGTTGTTGTTGAAAAACTTGGGTTGCTTTTCTTGGTTAATCTACAAGCTAGATTCCGCTGATTATGTTCCCATGGTATCATTTATCATGTGCCTCCATCCCCTGTATTTTCTGTAAATAGGAAATCAAGAGGCTCCATCTGGTTTATATTAAATCTTTCTGACAAGAACATTTTGCAACTGGTGTTATGGACATCTGTTGGGGGAACGTAATGTCTGCTTGTCTCTCTTTTTGTGATAGCAATCATTATCAAATCTCTTGTTCACTAGCAGTTACAAAGTGTGGTGTCCTATGGTATCCTCATTCTATCTATGTGTCTTCACTTATTAGTTGGAATTCTTCTTTAAGAGAATCTTCTTATCGTCTATTTGCTAATCCAGGGACACAATTCTTATAGGAAAGGCAGAACAAATTCTTCTTTTTCTTTACCAGTTTTCAAAGTAATTAGTTGGTCATCTAGTATTCTCTAAAAGTGATCACCAAGGTATCTTTTTAGTATTATAATAAACATAAATTTGAAAAAAATACACACACACACACACACACACACACACAAAATGTGGTTTAATCAATTGCAGTTGCTCAAAATGTCCCATGTTTGGCCAATGGAAAGCTTTTCAGGTTGGTTCCCACATCCTTTTGACAGGACCCAATAATAATTGATAGCTTCCTGGCTTTCTGGTATGACAAAATGCTCCAGGCACACTTCCCAGACTAAAAATTAGACACTTCTCCCAAGACCTGATTTCTTTTAGTGAGAGACCACAATCTATACTTAGGGTATTATCCTTTAATTTCTATTTTTTGTAGTTTATGTTTTATAATGCACATAATATATCAATAATATGGTAAATATATTATAATTAAGTTATAAATGACAAACAAACACATATATTTTCTGAAAGGGATGCCAAATACGGAAAATTTAGAGGCTACTTATTTAGTGCGTAGGGATTGGAAACATGCTAGAATTATGATCCTGGGCCCTCTTTCTTTCTAGCTGTTTGGTCTTGGTCAAGTTCTTTTTTTTCTGTCTGACTTTCAGTTTCTTCACGTATACAATTAACATAGTAATAGCTACTTCATGGAATGTTGTGATGACAAGATAAGATAGATGGATGATTGATAGCTATATGTAACTAGATAAATAGATGACAGATAGATATATACATAGATACATAGATATATACACAGATAGACACAAAGATACATACACATCCCAGCTTCACTCAGCAAATGGGAGTGACTCGTAGTGTATCAACAATGTTGACAGAGCCCTTCTCATACAGAAAGCTCTGGGTCTGCCCTCGAGGAGCTTGCAAACCAGAGGAATATAGAAGCATCATGCACAGAAAACACAGGTAGCCTCTGTCTTTCCAAGGTCCTAATGAGCAATATGCCAGGCCAGTCTTTTGAAATTCAGAGGAGAGTGCTCTCTGGAACCTCGAGAGCTCTGGAAGTCTTTGGGAGGATGATGGGGCTTTAGCTTGCCCTGAAATCTGACCTGGGGAGGTAGGAGTGGGATAGGGCTTGCAGGGAGGGGATTCTAGGGTGGGGAGATGACCAGATCCTGAAAAAAGAGGAGGCAACAAAGTAGCAGTAAAAGGAGAAGCTACTGCAGAAAACAGTCCCAGGAAAGGAAAGAAGGATTGTTCCGCAGTGCCCAGCCCTCCACAGAGGCAAACAGAGGAGGACAGAGAACAAGGTCCCTGTTGATTTTAAGGGGACCAATTTTGTCACCGTAGTAAAGATAAGATGGACTGCAGCTGGTGGGTGGGGGCGGTAGGGAAGTGAAAGGGCTCTTGGTGGTTGGTTTGTTGAAGAGCAAAGCAGCCAAGGCACTGGAAACCTGCAGTGTGACCCAAAAACACACAGGCTACCCGAGGAGGTGGCAGGCATCTCTCCACCAGGAGGGAGACGCTGGAGGAAAATAGAGACTTTTAAAATGGTTTTGATGACCCAAACCCCAGGAACTGTGAAGACTAGGTTGGCAGCAACGAAGCAAACACTGGGAATAAATGAAACAGTGCTTGCCTCTAAAAACCCTGAGGAGACCCTGGCTCCTGTTTTGAGCTGGGCTGTGTCAGGAGCTCACATGTTCAAAAGCTGATTACGTGCTAGGCACTGTGTTGAGCATTTAAAATACATTCTCCTGTTTAGTCCTCACAGTCAGCCTTGAAGGTAGAGGAAGTGCTCCCATGTAACAGATGAGGACACTGAGGCTATGAGAAGTCTAGCAATTTCTTTTTTTTTTTTTTTTTTTTTTTGAGACGGAGTCTCGCTGTGTCTCCCAGGCTGGAGTGCAGTGGCGTGATCTCGGCTCACTGCAAGCTCCGCCTCCCGGGTTCACGCCATTCTCCCACCTCAGCCTCCCAAGTAGCTGGGACTACAGGCGCCCGCCACCACACCCGGCTAGTTTTTTGTATTTTTAGTAGAGACGGGGTTTCACCATGTTAGCCAGGATAGTCTCGATCTCCTGACCTCGTGATCCACCCGCCTCGGCCTCCCAAAGTGCTGGGATTACAGGCTTGAGCCACCGTGCCCGGCCGTTGCAATTTCTTTAAAGTTAAACACAAACTGGAGGTAAGATTCAAACTCAGGTCTTCCCCTAAAACCCATGCTCTTTCTACTACTACTGACTGCCCTTTACAGAGAGAATGGGATTCACTCATTTAGCACATACTCTTCAGTCACTCATGGTGCGAGCTGCTGTTTACCACACCTTTGGGATATGCCAGGCATGTTTTATGATTTTTCACATGTGCTAACTCATGTAATCCTCACATGCCTTATGAAAAGCTCTTCTATTAATATTATTCTCATTTTGGAAATGGAAGCACAGAGAGGTTAAATAACCTACCTAAGGTCACACAGAATAAACAGTGCAAGGATTCAAATCTAGGCAGCCCGGATCCAGAGCCCACATACCTAACCTTAATACTCATGCTGGGCCGGGTGCGGTGGCTCAATGCCTGTAATCCCATCAATTTGGGAGGCCGAGGCGGGCAGATCACTTGAGGCCAGGGATTTGAAACCAGCCTGGCCAACATGGAGAAACCTTATCTCTACTAAAAATTCAAAAATTAGCCAGTTGTGGTGGTGGACACCTGTAATCCCAGCTACTCGGGAGGCTAAGGCAAAAGAATCGCTTGAGCCCTGGAGGAGGCAGAGGCTGCAGCTGCAGTGAGCCGAGATCACACCACTGCACTCCAGCCTGGGCAACAGAACGAGACTCTGTCTGAAAAAAAAAAAAAAAGCCGAAAACACGAAAGAAACAAAAACTCACGCTGTATTCTGCATCCCAGTGGATGCCCTTGTGTGCCGGGCTTCTTCTCCATCCTAATGTGTCCTTTCTAATGTGCCCACTGGAGAGGCTCTCTGGATGGGAAGGCTGGCTCCACTGAAATTTTCTGGGAACAGAAGGCCAGAGGTGGTGGGTGGGAAGCTTTTGTGGCTGTCAGTTCTATGCTAATGACATCTGCTTCTTGGCAGGGGCACCTCTGATCCTAAGGTGAGATTAGTTCAGTCCCTTTCAGCATCTGGTTTTGGGATCTGAGAAGTCTGAATGTTAGAGGTAACAGTGCATGGACCAGGGAGGCGACTCAGCCAACTACTCTGATGTCCAAATAATTTTTTTAAATTAAAAACTGCTCTTGGGAGGTTATAGGGCGAGCACAAGCAGGTGGTACTAAGAGTGAGAAAAATCTTCTCTGTCCCTTGGGGAATGACTAAGAGCAATGCCTGTCCTACTGGGATTTGCAGTTCAATTCATCTTCCTTAAATGATCACATAGGAAAATGATCAGAGCAGCAAAGCGACATTAGAAATATGAAATGGATAAATAAAACTTTGGGTGAGCACACCGGCTGCTGAACCCATTTGAAAAATGGAGATCTGAGAAGCACACAGACTGAACTGTGAGAGGCCTTTGGAAGGAAGGTGTCGGAACAAATGTCAAATGTTTATCCGGACTAAAAGATAAACTGACGTGCACAAACCCTCAGGCCTTTGCAGGTTTCCTTCTTCATGGGCAGGGCTGTAGTTTCCATAGGTCATTTCCCTGCAGTGGTTATAGCTGCTTTTAGCATAAGCCAAGAATCGCTGCATGTTGGAGATGGAAGGGGCCTTTGGGGTCACACTGTATAATCTGACCACCTCACTTTGCAAATGAGGATCTCAAGAGATAAAGTGACGTGAGAGATGAAATGACGGGGCCTGGTATTCCACGTGCATTTTCTTGGAGGATGTTTATAAAAATCAAACCAGTCATCAGATTGGAATGTAGGCTACGTAGCAGCAGCCACTAACATCAGCAAACTCGACGACGTTCCAGATACTCGTGAGCTTTCTACGTACATGATCTCATGTAGTGTTCACAATGACCTGACGAGATTGGAACTCATATAGCCCGCATTTTCCTAGATGAGGACATCTAGGCCTGGAGAGATTTAGTGGCCTAACCAAGGTCACACTGCTAGGAAACGAGAGAGCCATGTCTCAACCCAGCCCTGGCACCACATCCCATGGAAACCCTGCTCTACTGCCTTCTAACAAGACAAGAGTAGGAAAATGGTCAAAGGAACCCTTTGACCCAAAGTGTCCCTTGTGGAAATATTATTCTACAATTAAAAATCATTATAAAATCCATGTAGGAACATGGTAAATGTTTATTACTTAGTGTTTAGTGAAAATACAATACTCGATGTAAAAATATTCAGAAGAAAAATGAAAGTAGAACACTTAAACACTAACAGTTGCTGAGTAGTGTGGAAAGCTTTTTTTTCTTCTGCTTTTTCCCTTTTTGAGTTTCCTATAATGTGGCATAGGTCTTTTGTAATGAACAAATAAATGTAATCATTTTTCTTTAAAAAAGTATCACTGTGCTCACAAAATCGATAAGAAAAAGACTAAAATGAATAGTAATATATTTTCCTTTCCTTGGCAATAAAAACTAATAAGTAATTGATTTGCAGCAAGAGATAGAAGATCATTTTACAAAGTCCATACATAACACAAGTCCCTTTTCACATTCCATCAGATGCAATAGAAACTAAAATTCCAAGAATTTAAGTTTTGAAGCTACCCTATTTTTATGGCTTGCGTAGCCTAGTCTATTAATAAAAGGAGATAACCTTGCTATGTTTACCAGCATAGTGACTAATCATTCTTTCCTTCTGTCTGTAGCTGAGTTCCAGCCAACACTGAGACTCATGGACACATTGGGTTGGAAGGTTGCTTACTGTTCACCTTCCACACACTCAGGCACAGAGAGGTGAAGTCACTTGCTCAACGTCTTGTGAGTCTAAATATTTAAACGCTGAAAATAAACTCTCAGCTCCTCAAGGGCAAGACCCTTTCTTTATGGTGCCAATCCCAGCATCCAGGGCAGAATGCTTCCTTTACTAGATGAGTTAAAACCTTAGTGAGGGGCCGGGATGAAAAGTCCAGTTCAATACACAGAGGGGATGGAAGAAGTGGCTCACAGCCACTAAGCACTTCCTAAGTGTCAAGCACTATGCTGAATGCCTTACAGGAGTCACCTACAGGGGCTATTCACTAATTTGCTGTTGTTCATTAATAGTGAGCATTGCATGCTCATTGCATTCACTAAATAATCCCATGGTAGTGGTAATCTTATGGTAATATCATTTCTGTGCTGAGAAAAATGTGCCGACCCAAGCCCCTTGCCCAAAGCCATAGAGCTAACTGGTGACGGGGCCAAGATTTTAACCTAAACTTCAGAGCCAGTCCTTTTAGCCCGACTGGGACTCACAGCACCAGCTCAAGCCCTTAGGCAGGTTTTCATTCCCAAAGAGTTCAGAAACTTGCCTGAAGGAAGAAGGGGAACTAGACTGAGTGCCAAATGTCTGTAGGCCGAAACATGACCAACATGTTTGTTGCTATTCAGTAAACCTTAAAATGGCCACCTCATAAAAGTAACCAATCCGTGCCTCTTCCCCTCTTCTCCATACCCAAGCTTGCCTCTGAGTAAAATAAGTTGTATCAGCCTGTGGTCAACTTGCCCTTAGTTACTTAGGGTGGGCACTCATTTTTAATAGAAATTGTGTTCAAAGGTAAACATGCTAACTCAGCATTCATTCAACGTACATATCTCAAGTTTCAGGCCTGTGCCAAGCATGAGGTGAGGATGTGGTTACAAAGTTCTTTTTTAATATAGCATCTGACCTCAAGGTTTTTTTGTTTTTTGTTTTTTTTTAAACGGAGTCTCACTCTGTTGTCTAGGCTGGAGTGCAGTGGCACAATCTCAGTCTACTGCAAACTCCACCTCCCAAGTTCAAGCAATTCTCCTGCCTCAGCCTCCCAAGTAGCTGGGATTACAGGCATCCACCACCACACCCGGCTAATTTTTGTGTTTTTAGTAGAGACAGGGTTTTACCATGTTGGTCAGGCTGGTCTCGAACTCCTGACCTCAGGTGATGCACCTGCCTTGGCCTCCCAAAGTGCTGAGATTACAGGCGTGAGCCACCGTGCCTGGCTGACCTCAAGAATTTTTAAATCCACCAGCTTTCACAGTGAGCCAGATGGATTCAAAGGAGGCCAATAAGTGATGCCTTTGCTGCTGTTCATTAATAGTGAGCATTGCATGCTCATATGTTTGCCAGAGGAATTATGTAAATATTTGTATATTCTAGTACCCATTAAGGCGGGCCTGAACTCCCTGCACTGAAAAGGTTGAGTTCTGTTTCCTCTGTTAAAATTAAGTGGCCCTGGCTGAATTCAGGGTATACTGTCTTAACCACTCAATGTGCAGAGCCAGTAAAAGTGGCATCAAAGGAAAGAAAGAGAAAGGAACAAGCAGACATAAGGTAACCGAGAAAGACACATTTGGGAAACAAATGGATCAAGAACAGGCTTTGGAGCCAGTCAGGTCTGAGTCAGAATCTTGGCTCCACCAGTCCCTGGCTATGTGACCTTGGTACATCCTGTAGTTATTTTCAGATTCCGTTTCAAATCACTAAAATGATATATTAATGCCTCGCTTGCAGGATTATTCGATTTGTGATAAAATAGATCAAAGGTCTAGCACAGTGCCTGGCATCTTGCAACACCAGTGTGTGGTAATTGTCACTTTTATTTAAAATCACTGAGGATTTCCACTAACACTTGGCATGTCTCAGTTGTAAATTAAGTAGAGGACCTCCCGAAGCGAGGAAACATGATTTCTTAAAGTGAAATCAGCAATCAGCTCAGCTGTATTTATGAAGTATCTTTTGGTAGATATCACTGGTGTGGGGGGTGCGTGGTGGGAAAGCAGGAAGTACTATGCAGCTTATTGTTTTTCAACAATGGTGAGAAAATAAAAATGCAAATTAAAATGAAAACAGAACTAAAAAAGCTTATTTTCAAAACACTAGGCTAGGCCTCTGTGGAAAAATAAAATGAAATCGCCGATTTGGTTTGGCTCCAAAGGCAAACTATAAATGAACACACGTATCCAGTCGTCACCCAGGGTTGATCATCTAAGGATGCACTAGAGTAAGGTGTAGTTAACGTAACGCAAGCTGCTGTAACAGGCAAACCCCAAAGTCCAAAAGGCTTAACACAGTAAATGTTCCCTTCCTGTTGCATAAAGTCTAACAAACTGAGCATGGGAGGGACGGGAAGGACCTCTCTGCTCCATGTAGTCACACAGGCCCCAAAATGACCAAGTCTCTGCCATCTACAACAAGCGGCTTCCGATGCTGCCCGGCATTCACATCCAGTCTACAGCTGGGGAAGCAAGACAGAATTGAATGTGGTGAGTTTTCATGGGTCAGGACTGGAGAGCACACATATTACTTCTGCCTCCACATTTCTTGGCTGAAATTGAATCACACCTAACTGCAAAGAGGGCTGGGAAAACAATCTCTTTGCATGCTCAGGAGGAAATGGAAATGGGTGTTTGGAACAACAATTGATCTGCTGTGCAGGGCACTTGCAAACTCCAGGAGCACTCCCCGCAGTGTCTGGGGAACCTAAGACCTGCTCTTCCTTGCCTTCGTTCTTAAAACTAATCTCAAGTATCTAGTCCCCCAGGCTCATGGTGCTCAGGCATATTTCACACAGCACAGTAATGAAATAGAGGACAATAAAGTGTTGGGGAAAAAAGATAACAAGGACTCTAAAAGGGAAACAATATCAAATAAAATTTACCCTAAGAGGCAAAAATAGACATTCACCTTTTCTGCTCATGGAAGACTCTGAAAATGAAGGCCCTGTAGAAGAAATTGAGTCGGCACTCACAGCACTGCATTGGCAGATTTTGTCGTGTTTTGACAGAGCTAAATTTAAGCCAGACCTTGCTTCTTTTGCAAAACAAGAGTGTTTGATTGATTGTTTTGGTGTTATGATTCCTGAGTGTTGTGACTCGAGCCTACATTGCCAAACAATACCATTTATAATGATCTTATCTTGTTCTAGGAGATCTTAGTTCTTAGAGTTTATGGACCTCAGAGGTATGGCCTCCTTCATCACCATCTCTGGACCAAGCATGCACTATTTTCATTGGTCTATCATTGGGCCACTGCTTCTACTGGGCCCCATGTGACTCAGTCCAAAAGAGGCTGAGGCCTCGGTGTCCTGTCTCACCTTCCACACCCTTCTACTTTCCTGCAAAAAGTGCTTTGAGACTTATGTCATCTAAGCTTCCAATTTTTTTCATAACCACCCACAATAAGAAATGCATTTTACATTTTGACCCAGTATGCACACACACATACACACACACACACAATTAAAACAAAGGTTTCTCAAAACATTCTTTTTGTTAAGAATGATGCATTGGGCCGGGCGTTGTGGCTCATGCCTGTAATCCAAGCACTTTGGGAGGCTGAGGTGGGCAGATCACAAGGTCAGGAGTTCGAGACCAGCTTGGCCAAAATGGTGACACCCCATCCCTACTAAAAATACAAAAATTAGCCAATTAGTCAGGCGTGGTGGTGCACTCCTATAGTCCCAGCTACTTGGGAGGCTGAGGCAGAAGAATTGCTTGAACCCAGGAGGCAGAGGTTGCAGTGAGCTGAGTTCATGCCACTGCATCCCAGCCTGGGCGACAGAGCGGGACTCCATCACACACACAAAAAAGATACATTGATAATTTCTATTTTGTTCTATTTCCTTCCACTAAAAAATAAAAGAATGCTGCTTGGGACCCGTTAATTTGTTTGATTGTTGGGCCAACCCCCTTCAGTTGGTTGCCATGGCTGTGGTTTATCCTGTGGTCTAGCCTACTCTTTTTTTTTTTTTTTTTTTTTGAGACAGAGTCTCACTCTGTCACCCAGGTTGGAGTGCAGTGGCACAATATCAGCTCACTGCAACCTCTGCCTCCTGGGTTCAAGCAATTCTCGTGTCTCAGCCTCCTGAGTAGCTGAGATTACAGGTGCATTCCACCACACCCTGCTAATTTTTGTATTTTTAGTAGAAACAGGGTTTTACCATATTGGTCAGTCTGGTTTTGAACTCCTGACCTCAGCTGATTCACCCACCTCAGCCTCCCAAAGTGCTGACATTACAGGTGTGAGCCACCATGCCCAGCCATGTCACAAGGCTACCTTAAGGGAATTATTTCTTCTCTTCTTGAAGCCAGTGAACATCACCTCTGCTCCACTTTACCCATCTACTCCTAAAATCACACCCTTGGCTTTTCTCTGCTTCATCTTTCAAATTCATAAGTCCCATATTTCACTTGGACCTCAGCCTCCTTTTCTCCTAGCTGTCCATCCACCCTCTTTCACCACCTTGCCTGTACTTCAGGCTTATCAGGAACTTCAGACCTCTACTCTTCCATTGCTCCCCTTATCAAAATCTTCCTGGTTTTGCTTTCCCATTAGTCTACACAGGCCCCATGATCACAGCCTCCTGATCTGCCCACCAGTTTACCACTTGGCATGAGATATTTTGGTTCTGTCCTCCGGTTAACTGAGCCTGCAGCTTGGCCATCAGCCCAATGGGTCGGCTCAGAAAGTGTACACATTCGTGTCTGGACCAGGCTTATCGTTTGGGGATGACATCTACCCTGATTCACCACTAGTCACTTATTCCTTAGCCCACATCCAATCCACTACCTTATAGACTGTGACAAGTACGCATACTTTTTTAGTCCTTGTTTTACCCTCTCTGCAGCCTTTGAAACCACTGACCTCCTTCAAAACCTCTCTCCCTTTACTTTGATGCCTACCTCTCCTTCTTTCTCTCTCACCACTCCTTTTCAAGCTTCTTCATAAATTCCTCCTCTTTTCTCTACCCCTTAACTGCTGGTGTCCTGGAATTTCTCCTCTTCTCATCACACTCTGCAACATTCCTGGTCAACCCCATCCACACCCATGATTTCCACTACCACCTCTATGATGATGATTCTCATAAATGTACCCTAAGTCCTCATCGCTTTGTGGGGTTCTTATCTATTGCCTGCTGTACAACCCCCCACATCCTGGATGTCTCATATACCCTTTCAAACTCAAATGCCCCAAACTGAAGTGAATCTTTCTCCCTACTTAGTGCTTTCCCATGCTTCCTCATTGCATTTAAAAGAAAATCAATAATTATTGCTATGGTCTTCAAGGCTCTGGGGTTAAAGTGATCTAGCCTCTAGCTCCCATCTCTGCCTCATCATTTAGATTCCTCATGACTCACTCTGCACAAGCCAAGCTGGCGTCCTTTCTATTCTTCCAGTAAGTCAAGGATGCTCTTTTCACAGGGCTTTGGCCCGGTTATTCTCTCTGCCTGAAATGCTATTGCCCCAGATCTGACAGCCACAAACCTCTCTCCTTCACTTCACTTAGGTTTCTGCAGACATATCAGCTGCTCACAGAAGCTTCTCTGATCAGCCTATCTAAAATACTACCCCCATCACTGTCACTCTCCATCCCCTTACCCTGCTTTATTTCTCTTCAAAGCAATTATCACCACCCTCCATGAACGTGTTCTTTGTCTGCTTACCATTCCTGGAATATGTTTCTTTATTTAGCTGAATCCTTGGCACCTAGAACAGTTCTTGAAACAGAGTGAGGGCTCAATAAATAATTGAATGAATAAATAATTTATCTCCTCCCCCTCTCCTACCCCACCCTCAAACTCTGCTTTCTCCAGGGTTCTAGGTAAAAGATACATGGTTTTCCCAGTCATAGCCCAAGCCAGAAGCCTGGCCTTTGGTCTCGTCTCCTCCCTCTCTCCTCACACATCATCTGTCACACTCCCAGTGTGACATGGCCTTAGTTCAGTGTCATGGATCCCCCTGAATTTTGATGAAAGCTATGTATTCACTTTTCAGGAAAACACACACAAATACATTTTCACACAAGAATTTCTAGATTTTCCAAAGCCCAGTGAGGACCCTGTGATGGTTAATATTGAGTGTCAACTTGATTGGATTGAAGGATGCAAAGTATTGTTTCTGGGTGTGTCTGTGAAAGTGTTGCCAAAGGAAATTAATATTGGAGTCAGTGGACTACGAGAGGCAGACTGACCCTCAATCTGGGTGGGCACCATCTAATCAGTTGCCAGCACAGCTAGGGTAAAAGCAGACAGAGGAATGTGGAAGGACTACACTGGCCTAATGTGGGAGGACCAAATTGATCTGAGTGTTTCAGCCTTCCTCTTTCTCCCATGCTGGGTGCTTCCTGCCCTGGAACATCAGACTCCAAGTTCTTGAGCTTTTGGACTCTTGGACTTAACCCCAGTGGTTTGCCAGGGGCCCTTGGATCTCCCACCACAGACTGAAGGCTGCACTGTCGACTTCACTACTTTTGGGGTTTGGGGACTGGCTTCCTTGCTTCTCAACTTGCAGACAGCCTATTGTGGGACTTCACCCGTGATCATGTGAGTCAATACTCCTTAATAAACTCCCTTCATAGATACATCGGTCCTGTTGGTTCTGTCCTTCTAGAGAACCCTGACTAACACAGACCCCCTTGTCTGAGTGCTTCTGTGTCCAAGGATAAAAATCTCTGGCTCAAGCTTCATTATGTCTCATGTGGATACCTTTAACAGGTATCCCTGCCACTCACCCCACCCCTCTTTTGATCTGTTCTCCACAGGAGCTGTCCAAGTAATATTTTAACAGAGCAGGTTTGTTCATGATCTTTCGCGTGTCCTCTGTAACACCTGTCAGTGGTTCTCCATCACCTTAAGAATAAATGCCTGAATCCTCTGTGTGGTAGGACGGTGCTGCTATTCCCCCAGCCTCAGCGCCTTTGCACTCGTATCCACACTTGGCTGAAGTCATTCTGAAAGATCTCTGTGCCTTTGAACATGGTGGTCCTTTGCCCTTTCTGAGTCCTCACCTACCATCTGCTTGGCTACCTGCCACTCATCTATCCCCAGACAGCTCAAGGGTTATCATGTAAGTACTCCCTGATCTCCTGGGGCTTAAGGGCCTCTCCTCAGATCCCATCGTATTGTGATCATCATCTTGTCTAGTTCCTTTGCCAGGAGGTGTATCACTGAGGCTGTCTTGTTAATATCTGTGGCACATAGTAGGTGCTCAGTAAAGGTATGTTGAGTGACTGAATGGAATAATCAGATGAAAGGATGGAAAGGTGATGCAGCACATCTCGGATTCATATAAATGGGGCAGGTGTAGCCAACAAGGCTTCCAAAACAGGAAAATCCATATTTACAGGGGAGATAAACCGGACAGTTCTTCCATTTACAAAAAGGATTCACCACAAGGGACCTGTAAATAGCGGGTGCTTTAACTGTTCTGTGTAAGTGTTTGTTTACTGATCATTAATCATTTCATAAAGAGGCCAACGGCTAAAGTGTGGCCAATCAGAGCCTTTAGAACAGAATTACCAGGCTTTTAAAGCTACTTTGCAAGTTAACAGGAAGAAGAATTTGATGTTAAACTATTCAATTAACACATAATTTTTCAGGAACAAGCCAGAGAGAAAAAGAGGGAGGGAAGACAGAAAAGAAAGAAAAGGAGAACAGAAGCAACAGTTTTGAGAAGTCCAACTACATGATCCAGGACCTGCCTGTAAGCACGGACATCTCCACTCTGGTGAGAGAGCAGGGGTCCACGTGAGTAGAGACTTGTAATTAGGCCCTTACAGTGCTCAGTGAAGACAAAGCTCTTGATTGATAAAGAAGACAGGGATACAAAAAGATCTCGTTTTGGCCATCATTGTGCACGTAACAACTTGGACGGATTTACTCTGGCACAAATGAAACTTTAGTTCATTCATCTCTTCACCAAGTATCAATTTATCACCTGGGACACTTCAGGCCCTACGCTAGGCACCAAAGATGAAATGCTGACCAAGGCCAGGGCAATCTCTTGCTTGCAAGAATCTTGTCTTTTAGAAGCAGGAAGCAATCAATCAATCATCACAAAAACAATTGCTGTGGAGAAAGTGGTGGTAATGGAGCAAGAAGGTGCTGTGACAGTGTGGGCAGGGACACCAGGAGCTGCTGTAGAAAGGGAAGGCAGGCGGGGCCTCTCTGAAAGAGTATCGTCTGAGCTAAGCCTCATGGGTGAGAATAAGCCAGGCGCAGAAAGACCTGGAAAAGGGACCATTAACATCTAAAGCTCTGTGGTGGAAAAGATCTAAGCATATTCTAGAAACAAAAAGGAAGCCCCAGTGGCTGGAGTTCAATGGAGAGGCAAGAGTTGAATGAGGTTCGGGGCCAGACTTTGAAGGGCTTTATAAAACCTGTAAGGAGAGGGGAACTATTCTAAATGCAAGGGGAGGCCGCTGAAGGAATTTTGTCAGGAGATGATAAGATAGATTTACTCATGAATAATTATTCTGGTGGCCGTATGGAGAACAGGGTACAGGGGAAGAGAAAAGGAACTAGAGCATCAGTTGGGTGGCTATTACAGAAGTCCAAGCAGCAGAGCATGGTAACTTGGACCAGGACGGTGGTAGTGAGGGCAGAGAGATGGACAGATTCCAGACCTAGAACTGACGTGGGGTGCAGAACTGTTGTGAATGGTGACAGGAGAGCTCTCTCTAAGGTCCTGGCCTGCTCAGACATTCTGAGACTGTTACCTACGCACCATGGCTATCAGAGTGGAGCTCTCTGTTGAGAAGATCTGCTTGGCCTCAAAGCTGGGCAGAACTATGCTTGGGCTGTTTTGTGGTCATCACAGCCCATAATTTTGGGGTGATAATTCTTGTAAACCAATCACTTGGGAAACCCAGAAGAAATCCATTCTGTATGTTCTAAAAGTTCCTGATGTCAGGGCTGGCTCCACTGCATCCTCCCTCCTACCCTTGGCCGTAGGCACTCCCGTGGGATCCCCTGTTTCAGGAATGGCATCACTGGTCCAGCCAGAAAATGACAAATCACCTTTGACAACTCAGCTACAAACTGACCAAAGTCAGGCTGGTGGTTCACAATTACGATCTATTTGGTAACTAATGGGGTCTTCCAATTGTTAGAGGAAGGGAAGGGCTACAGGTCTGCTCCTAACAACCTCATAATCAAAGCAAGCCTCAGATCAGATTCTGCCTCACAGACATTTACTAGCAAACAAGTACAAAAAGGGTCACACAAGCAGATCTGTGAGCTCAGTGGAATCCCAGCTCCCTATCATGTAGGCACGCAAATGCACCTCACACAAAAGGTTCACCTTGCAGGCAATGGGACCATATTCCACTGCAGGATTCAGTTAATCTAGGCCAATGTTCTCCACTAGAACAGATTCTGTCCCCCTGGATTTTGCCCTCCAGACAATCTCTGGGATATTTTTGTTTTCACAACCCAGGGAAGTGCTACTCCTATCTAGTGAGTAGAGGCAGGGGGTGCTGCTAAAGGTACTATGGTGCATTCAGTCTGTCCCCAGGGACTATATGCTCTTCTTCCTAAACAGGTATAGAATCAGTCTCTCTCCTCCTCTCCCTTCTACTGTCCTAGTCTGGAGCTTCAGCACTTGAGACAAAGCCGTCTTCCCACCAGCCTTCCAGCCACCTGGTGTCCTCCAATCCCCAACCCTGCCGTCAGACTCATCTTCCCAAATCAGGAGTGGTGCAGAGTTTTTCTAAATTCTCCAGTGGCTTCTCAATGCACACAAAATGTAAATCTCTGCTTCCTCTCCCACCTCCTGCCCTTGGGCATTTTGTTTCAGCCTCTTGCAGTTGCTTTAATACACCAAGTACTCCTAAAGGTCTGTAGCTTTGCACCTGCTGTTCCTCCTGCCCGTGTCTCATACTATCTCCCACCCTCCTCGGTCTCCAGCTCTTGAGCCTCAATTCAAATACTGCATCATCCTTTGGCTCCACTGAACTGACTTTGCAGCTCCTGATCAACCTTGCTCTGCTCTGGACACACCTCCATTGAAGCAGATGTCACAGTTGTCTTGTTGTATTGCAACCATTTGTTTGCATGTTTGCCTTCCTCCTGGACTCTAACGCTTTTACAATGGGATTTGTGTCTACCTCACTGAGCCCAGCCTACTCTGCTTCACAGCAAGCAGCAGTTAAACATTTGTTCAATGAATGGTCACTTTCTATGCCCTGGGTTGTCTATTTTTGACTTGTTTGTTTTGTTTAGCTTTTTTTCCCCCCCAAAAGATTTTAAATATTTAGAATTTTCAGAGGGTATGAAGTGATACAAAGGAGATAGTTATGGCTATGGTTTTCCAATCTCAGTGTGCCTAAAAATCATCTTGGGGACTTATTTCAAACACAGATCCCCAGGCCCCAAATGCCCAGGTAATTTTGAAGAAAATTAATTCATTTTAAAAAACTGAGATATATTTCATGTCATAAAATTCACGTTTTTAAGTGTATGATCCAGTGGTTTTTAGTATATTCACAAAGTTATGCAACCATCACCACTATCTGATTCCAGAACATTTTTATCACTCTAAGAAGAAACTCATGTTCATTAACAGTCACTTCCCATTGCTCCTTCCCCTAAGTCCTTGGAAACTACTAAACTGCTTTCTGGTCTCCATGCATGTGTCTATTCTGAATATTTCCTAATAATGGAATCATATAATATATGGTCTTTTGTGACTTGCTTCTTTCACCGAGCATAATGTTGTCAAGGTTTATCCATACTGTACCATGGATCAGTGCATCATTCTTTTTTATGACTGCATAATACTTCATTGTATGGATCTATACTGCATTTTATTTATCCATTCATCAGGTGACAGACATTTAGATTGTTTCCACTTTTTGGATATTATAAATAATGCTAATATGAACATTTTGAGTTAGTTTTTGTATGGACTTGTGTTTCCAGTTCAGTGGTATATAGCCAAGAGAGTGGAAATTGCCAGGTCATTTGGTAACTCTATGCTTAACTTTTTGAGGAGCTACTCAAACTGTCTTCTGCAGCAGTTGAAACATTTTGCATTCCCACCAGCAATGTATGAAGGTTTCAACTTCCTTGCATCCTCATTAGCACTTGTTATTGCCCATCTCTTTCATTATAGCTACCCTAGAAGGTGGGAAGGGAATATCCCTCCTTAATTTTGATATACATTTTCTTAACGACTAGTTATGTTGAACATCTTTTCATCTGCTTATTGTCCATTTGTGTATCTGCTTTGGAGAAAAGTTTATTCAAGCTTTGCCCATTTTTTTTTTTAAATTGGGTTGTGTGTTTTTTTGTTGTTACTGAGTTTTAGGTGCTCTTTATATATTCTGGATATTAGTCTCATATCAGATACATTATTTGCAAATATTTTATCTCATTCTGTGAGTTATCTTTTAACTCTCTTGATGGTATCTTTTGATGGACAAGAGCTTTTAATTTTGGTGAAGTCCAATTTATCTATTTCTCTTTTGATTCTTGAGCACTTTGTATTATATCTAAGAAACCACTGCCTAATTCACAAGACACGAAGATTTATGTCTGTGATTTTTCCTAAGAGTTGTATAGTTTTAGCTCTTACGTTTAGGTTACTGATCCATTTTGAGTTAATTTTTCTATATGATGTGAGGTGGAGGGGTCCAATTTCATTCTATTGCATATAAACAACCTATTATTCCAGCACCACTTGTTGAAAAGAATGTTCCCTTTAGATAGTCCTGACTCCCTTGTAGAAAATCAATTCACTGTAAATATCAAGGCTGATTTCTGCACTCTTTCTACTGATCTGTATGTCTATCCTTATGCCAGTATGCCACACTCAGGTGCCGAGGAACCACTCTTAGAAAAAAAAACAAAAACAAAACCCTGTCCTAAATTATAGTTGCCGTAAAAAGGAGCTAACCCAGACCAATGGTTCCCAACCAGACTGAATATCAGAATCATCACAGGGTCTTGAAAAAAAAACCCTGACCCCCTAGATCTCCTTCTCCCCAGCCCCCTCCTCCCTTTGGGTTTTGATTCGATAGAATGGCAACAAGGCTCAGGATTTACTGTTTTTAAAGAACCCTCTGGTAACCATCCAGAATTAGCAATTACTGGTCCAAGTGATCATGTAAAGTCTTTTCCAACATAAGAGACCTATCATGTTGGGAAAAGAGAAAATATAAGGTGGAAGTTTGACCCCAAAACATCTTAAATGAGCGTTCTATGAGCATTTGGCTGACAGAAGGCATCTCTCTGATGAAAAAATGTGAAGATGATTCTGTGAAAAACAATAAAAGTAGAAGGACCGGTGTAGCTCCAAGGTGTCTAGATTGGGAAGGAGATAAACCACATTTCAGGGTTTATCTGTGGGACCCACCCCAAGGCTGGCAAAGCACCCTCCACACTGCTCCCATAGACCCTGTGCTCTGTTGGTGGTGTGTCTGTCATCCTACTGGATTCTGAGTCTTTTTTAGCAGGCATGAGATCTTTTCCTCTTTAGATCCTCAATCCCCATCACTGTGCCTGGCCCATCACAGGTGTTCAGCAAAATGTCAAATTAAATGAAACATTTTCTATGTTTAGTCAAATGCATAGCAAATGCATAGGTCAAATAGCAGGCTTTATGTAAAAATGCTAGGTATGTGGTGCTTTAAAAACAGAAGTGGAAGGGAATTAAGCAATGGGATTTAGAAGATCATTTTTTAAAATGTGATTATTTTTGAACCATGGTTATCATCTCTGTCCCCACCCACCTGCCTACCAACTGTAGGGTCCCAGCAGGAAACAGATGGCTCACCAGCATTGAATGAAGAAACTGTTTGCATAGGAGTGGGCAGAATTAAGAGGACACCAAGGAATGAAGCCCCTGGGACTAGCAACAGTGAGGAGTCCTAGCCATCCTTAGGCTTGAAGGGACAAAGGGACAGAGCAGGGTGGCCAGAACCTACCAAGATTTGGAACCTTACAAAATGGCTTCCCGGAAGACGATAGCCATAGCCAGAAAATAAGCAGAAAATTCCTCTGGAAGGACAAGTGGAGAATAACCAACACACCCACCCATAAAGGACAGGAAGATATGGACAGATTCAACAAAGAAATGTAGGGTGCTGAGGTACGGCAAATCAGTTACACTTGTTAGTCTGTGATTTGTCTGACTTTCTGGGGATGTTGTGCTTTCATTAATTCATTCATCAAACATTTACTGAGTTTTTCATGTTTTGCACACTATTTTGGGCACTAGAGCTACAAGGATAAATAAGACACCTTTTCTGCCCTTAAGAAGTTCACAATGGTGAACATGGACAGGTAGGTCATTACAATACAACACAGAAGCACAATGATGGGTGTGTCCGTTTCCTAGGGCTGCTGTCACAGAGTACCACATGCTGGTGGCTTCACAATAGGAGTATATTGTCTCCCATTTCTGCAGGCTAGAGGTTCCTTCTAAGGGCTGCCAGGGAAGGCTCTGTTCCAGGCCCCCCACAACTTTTGGAGGTTTGTGGGCCATCTCTGGTGTTCCTTGGCTTGTGGAAGCATTACCCCTTCTCTGGCTTTATCTTCCCATGGTGCTTTTGCAGGTCTGTGTGGGTCTGTGTCCTAATTTCTCCTTTTTATAAGAACACCAGTCATATTGGATTAGGGCCCACTCTCCTCCAGTAAGACCTCATCTTAACTGATTGCATGTGCAATGATTCTATTTCCAAATAAGGTCAGTCTGAGGTTCTGGGGTTAGGACTTCAATGTACTAATTTTGGGAACAGAATTCAACCCATAACATAGGGGATAAGCTCAGGGCAGTATAGGAGCATTTACAAGATGGTCAGGGAGGAATGATGAAGAGGGTACAACTTACCTGGTGTTAAGGATGAATAAGGGTCCGCCAAGTGAAGAGATGAGCGGGCAGGGAGGAGGAGGACAGGCCACTTTGGGCTGAGGAGAAAACCAGAGCCAGCACCGGTGACTTGGCACTGCAGGAGCAGAAAGCACAAAGCTTCGGAGAAGGAGCAGCAGCTCTGGCCCCAGGAGACCTCCCACGATCTGCATAGAGTCCAGACTTAAGGTGGTGGTAGAGGGACGATGAAAAGGTTTGAAGCAGAGACTTGGCAAGACCAGTTTCACCATTCAGAGGGGACACTCCACAGCTAGGAAGAAGATGGTAAGGCCTGCAAATAGGGCAAGCCTCCAGGCAGCTGTGGATGGAGGCAGGATAGCAGAGAGAGAGGGAGACCTTTAGGAGATACTTAGGAGAGAGATTTGGGAGGACATGGCAATTAAGTGGTTGAATGTAGTGAGGGGGGAGTGCAGTAGCAGCACCCCCACCCCTGCAGCGGGGCCCAGCAAGGTGGGGAGAGTGGGCAGTTTAACAGGAAAATGACTGTGTTCCCACTGCCATTTGGGAGTGCTGGCTTTGTGTTGCCTATGGGAGAAACTAGGGCAAAGAGTTCCATTGGAGACAGGGATTTGAGAGTAATTTGCATGTCCCACGAGAGAGGATGAGTTTCTCCAGGGAGTGTGTGTGGCAGCGCAAGAGGAACAGTGAGTTAGAAGAGAATCCTGGGGAACACCAACAGGCGCACAGCAGGCACGGGCCGGGCAGACGGGCCCCTGCAGACGGGCAGTGCAGAATCGAGAACGTAACATATGGAAGTTCAGGGCTCAGGAAGCTTCAAAGAAGGTAAACCATGTTTTCAAATGCCACAGAAAGTCCTAGTCAGGAAAGGATTGAAACGAGTCTATTCAATTTGTTATCAGGGAAGTTGGTGGTCACCTTAGTGACAGCAGTTTTAGGAGTGTGGTGGGTGGGAACAGAAGCCAGATTCCAGAGAGCTGAAAGGGCGAACGGACGTGTAGGCAGCAGGAAGTTTGGAAGAGAATGGGAGGAGGGAAGCTGAGCAACAGTGAGAGGGAGATACAGGGCACCAAACTCAAGTATAGTCAAGGGAGATGAAAACAATTTTTAAAAATTACTATCAAAGTCTGTAGTAGACATCAAAGGATAGAGCAAAGGACACAGAAAGAGGAACATACCTCAGAGACTGAAGGTGAGGATGGGGTGGGTGCAGACGTGTTGGTAGGAAGCGGGTAGAAAGTTGAGGGACATTGGGCCTGATGGTCTTGATGTTGGAGACAGGTTTATCTGCTGAGTATGAGACAGAAGGTTGAGTAGGAGCTTTGGGGAGAGTGCTAGAAGGTTTGGAATGGTCACCTAAGGCAGATGAGAGGAAGCTCTTCCAGGACAGGTGAAGGTGAGATGGGCAGCCCTGAGGCCCAGCAGAGGCCAGGGACCATGAACTTGTAGTGCCCTGGCCTATGTAGGAGAGTCCATTTCCCTGGGAGTGCTCAGTCTCAGAGACAGAGCAAGACAAAGGTTGACAGGTTGGAATTTTGCTTTGTGAGTGTCTGGTGAGACTGAATGAGCCACTGAGTCCAGAATGAAGGGAGAGAGGGCAGGCAGAGCCCGATGAATGGGGAGAAGAGGGAGAGGTCAGTGGACGTGAGGACCGAGAGAGCATGAAGGATGCACGGATATTGTAGAAAAGCAACACACTTGTGCTGCTTTCGATTTTGCTGTGTGTGAGATACAAGTAAACAGCCAATCTTCACACTAAAGAGTCTATGTAACTTTGCAAATAGCTTGTACAAAAGCATTAAAGCTGGGTTAAAAGGGCAAGTATACATTTCAGCCACACCGGTCCCACAGTGACATCACTAGTTATGATTGTAGGGGTGGTAACTGTTCAGAACATAAAGGGAGGGGGCATTCAATATTTCTTATATTTATCAGAATCTGAGGTATTTCAGCCCTATTGCAAGACAGTACCTTGTAAGAGATAGCTGCGTCTCTCCAAGAATAATAAAGCCCCACTTTGCAGGGAGAAGCTGTGAATGAAGAGCAGCAGGCGGAGGGCTCCAAGGAGTTTCCAGCTGTATTTTCTGAGCTTGCTGAGCATTTGATCAATGGCAAGGAACATCTCAGTTGTCCAGATGCAGTCATCCCACGCGAGGTGCACAGAGACCAGCGTTCTGATATGCAAAGAGAGCCTGGGACTCTCATCAAATCACCAAACAGGATGCTGGCCATGCAGCAAACAGGCCTGCAAGCTGTTGGCAGCTCAGTGTCGGGTTGTCAGAGCCAGACCCAGACACATGATGGGCATGGCCCCAGAGGCTTGGTGGCAATCTGTATTCCAATGCATGCCCTCCACCACACTGCTGACCCTCCGCCAAGCGGGGCCCATGCTCAGGATCTAGAGACGCTGTTGTTGCAGTGCATACAGGCCTCTTTGTTCAAAAATACTGCACGCATGAGAGAAAGCAGCTTCCTTTGGTTCTTTCCCCATGGCCTGGAAAGAAAGGCTTCACAGTCAAGCAGCCCAGCTGACCAGCATTGGGCAAAGGGGCGGGAGGGGAACTCGCTGAAAGCTAGCTGGTTGTAGCACATCTAAAAATGGAGCTTGAAGGGGCTTGGCTGGGACTGTGGCAACCTCACTCAGGTGTCATCCAGGCCTGTGTTGGGCTGGCAGGGGGCCCTTGGCAGCCCTTGCTAATTAAATGTATTGAGAAAGTGGCTCTGACAGGGAAGGCTCTGTCAACACTGCCACTTTGGTGCAATCTTTTCAAATGACAAGGAGCCTCTTCCTTTATGTGCAGAAAGAGCTGAAGAGCAGGACAGATACAAAATGAGGCACAGGAGCAGTTGGGTAATTACCATTTTCTTCTGTGGCTGCTCCACCTGCCCTGAAGTGATCTTCTATCAGTTGAAGGACACTCTGCTGTCCAATTCAGGGGCATGCTCTCTCTGCCTCCAACTTTACCACCTGAAAACTTGGAAGTCACATGAGTAAGAGGGACCCAGTGGGGAAGATGTCCTCAGATCATTCTTTATTTGAGAAAAATACCCACATCGTCACTTCGCAGGCCTCAAGCAGTGCTGACAAATGGGCTCCGCTCAAACCAAGGGGAGAACAGTTTCCATTCGCAATGGAGTGCCATTACCCTTTACTAAAACAAAATAACTCTTTTTTTTTTTGATCCTAAAGAAATGATTTCCTTATTTGTTGACTCCAGAAAGCTATTGGGTAGCTCCAACTCCAAATGTTGGCTGCACAGCTAAGCTCCTGTTTGGTGATTTGTAGTTTCCCAGCAAGGTCAAAAGGAGTTCCCTGGGTTCCTGGAAGTAGGTACCCATGGTACCCACAAGCTAGGGTGAAGCTAGAACGGTGGAGAGAGATGGCAGGGACAGGCTTGATGGGTCTCAGGGGCATATGCTTTCCCCAGGCCTGGACCTGCATCAGTGCTGGCTCCCCTGTGAGCTTCCTCCAAGTGGAAGAGAAGTCTTGCGATCGGCCTCAAGTGTGTTTCCTTTTACAGCACTCCAGCACCTAGTACAGCACACAGCAGGGACCTAGCAGATTTTTGATAGATGGATAGATGTTTTGCTTTTTTCCAGGGACTAGGAAGAACTGTTTCATTGAATTTTGGCTCTATCAGCTTTGTTTGGGCACGAGACAAGGACATGCATCTTTTGAAAGGTTCCCAAATCTAGGTATTTCTAATATATCACTGCTCCCTGTGGCTCAGCAGGGCACTCTTTCCCCGCCACTAAGGAAAGACCTCCAAAGCTGAATTCAGCCTTGCTGAATTAAGCATCCCTGAAACTCACTCTACTCCAAGTGAATTCTGGGAGTTGACATTTGAGCCAACAGACTTAAGGAGGTGCACTCCAGTTAATCCAGTGCCTCTAATTGTTCCTCCTGATTTCCAAGAACATGTAAATTTTTCTAGAAATCTAGCCCACTCTTCCCTTTTCACCTTTTCCTTCAGACTTACCTCCTCCATGCTTCCCACCTTACATTTATTCACTCAATGTTTATTCAAGGCATATTGAGCATCTGACACTACAGGTTACTAGGGACATCAAATGGCTAAGACCCATCCTATGAGTTTACAGACCACCGGAATTGGGAGAAATGCAGATACTCAGTGTTGGTCTTGACACACAATCATGTCCGTGGAGTTACAATGGTGGGGGCAGCACACGGTGAAGGAAAGTCAGACTTAATTTTTGTATTTGGGAAGATTGGTTTAGTGGCATAATCATACCACCTTTAATTTATATTTGCAGTTTATGAAGGGTTTCCTTTCCTTTCCCATCCTTTCTTTTCATTTCTTCCCTCTCTCTCTCTGTCTCTCTTTTTTTTTAGACAGAGTCCTACTCTGTTGCCCAGGCTGGAATGCAGTGCCACAATCTCATTGCAGCCTCCAACTCCCAGGCTCAGGTGATACTCGCACCTCAGCCTCCTGAGTAGCTGGGACTACAGATGCATGCCACCATGCCTGGCTAATTTTTGTATTTTTTGTAGAGACAGGGTTTCTCCATGTTGCCCAGGCTGGTCACGAACTCCTGGGATCAAGCTATCTGCCTACCTCGGCCTCTCAAAGTGCTGGGATTACGGGGATGAGTCACTGCATCTGGCCAGGAGTTTTCTGATACATTATCTCTTTAATCGTCACACTAATCCTGTGAGATTAGGGATTAGAGCTTTGTTTTACAAATAAGGAAACTGAGGCAGAAATTAGCGACTACTGGAAATCCCAGGGTTAACAGCAGGTTTGAACTCAGGATGTCTGCCAGTAGCCCTGGCCCCTCCTACTCTACCAAATAGCCTTCCCAGCAGGCTGGCAGCCCCTCCTCCCCTGTGGGTGGGTGTGGAGGTGAGGAGAGCGCTCCTAAGGGAGCTAGGCAACTTATCCAAAGCCCGTTCCTACCACCCAACCTACTTCCTTTGCCCACAGCTGCTTGTCTCTTTGTTTTTCAGTTTCCAAACTGTTAAAAAAGAAATAAAAATAGTGATGAAAGTGTTCTGTTCCTTCCTTAATGAACCCACCTGCTGGCTATTGCCTGAAATTCCTTTAAAGTGGCACAAATCCCTTCATTCTGCAGGTATAAATAAAAAGCTTAAGATGCAAATACCTGGAAGCCTCAACACACAGATACAAATAAGTTCCACTCAAGTTTAAATGATAATAGAATATTCTATCCTGCCTTTTCTGAGCTAGAAGGCAGAAATAAAAATTATCAGTATTATATAGCCTTTATAATTCCAAAGCAGATTTACCATAATCTCATTAATTCTATATATGTTCTATGTATAATCTCTATATAATCTATATGTATGTATCTATATCTATAGCTATAGAGAGAGCATCTAATAGATGCTAGGCATTGTGTTGCGTGCTAAGGATGCAGTGGAAACCGAAACAGACATAGTGTCTTCCCCCATAGAGCTGAGTCAAGCGAGAAACACAAAAACATAGGTAAATAAATGACACCAGTCTTGGTGCAATGGAAGGGAACAGAGCAAGGAAGGGCTGTCCCAGGGTAGGGTGGAAAAAGTCATACCTTTTCTTCATCCATCAGTCATACGGTCTTCATCCATCAGTCATACGGTCATGACTGACAACCCTGATAATGAAAGACAGACTGTAACACAAGGAAAACACAACAAACTTACTTAACAAAGTTTTATGTGACAAGAAGGCTTCAGAAATAAAGACCCCAAAACCCAGAGAAAGTTATATTTTTATGCAGGATCTGAAGAAAGAAGTGCATGGTTATGAAGAAACACGACTGGACAAAAAAGGGTCTGATCTAATGGGAATGAACTGGGAGGCGGCGGGTGGGTCTGCAAGGCCCGTTTGTCCAGAGTCTTTTCTGTGTCTCTGTAAGACAGGCCTCTCTGCCAGGTACAGGGCAGGACACCTGTCACAGGAGGACTTTCGGCAGGGAAGGGAGAAGGTCTGAGACCTTCCCAGGTTTATGGCTTGCTTTGGGACGAGGAATTCTAGTTTCTGTGCCGTGTTTGAGGGAGAAAGCAGGATAGGAGAAGGTCAGAGTGACCTTGTTTCTGAGGTCCTTCTAATCTCTGTCAGTTCAAAGTACCCGGCATACCACGGAGCCCTACTCTGGGGTATCATGTGCTGAACCCTGACATCAGGCAGAGGGAACCACATAGTCAGAAGCTCTGAGATGAGTGTGGGCACGTGAAAGGCCTGAAGGCACCCAGGAGCAGGGAGGCAGTGGAGGAGAGCGGGAATGGGTGTGTAAGGGCAGGACTGCACTGAGGAAGGCCTAGGAAATCATGGTTAAGGACTCTGAGACTTGAGCCCACACTTAAAGGGCAATGGGAAACATGCAAGGGCTTTAGAGCAAGAGGGATAACAATATGATCTTTAGCCTTAAAAAATATGAACTTTCTTGCAGGCTGAGGAATGGATTGGCAGACAACAAGAATGAGGCATTGCAGTCATCCAAGTAAGAGGGGACAGGTGCTTGGACTAAGATGGAAAAGTGGAGGTGGGAGGATAGATGATTCCAGAAATACTATAATCTTATAAAACTCATAAGATTTATTAATGAGATTTATAGATAAAGAAGAGGGAGAGTCACGAATGACTTTGGTTCCTTACACTCATTGGAGCATTTGGACAACAGAAGGGCCAGCGGAAGAGAACAGGCTTTGGAGGGAAGAGGATGAATTCAGTTTGGGACATGTGCGGTTTCCGTCTGCATAAATGTGGAAGTAGATAGAGATCCTGTGACATTTTTGCTCTTTAGTGGCTGAAATTGCCTTCTCTGACCCATGGGACTCGACCAAGTCAACCTCCAGCCCATTCTTTCTAGTCCGGCCCCCTCTGCTGTCTCTCCTGAACTCACCAAACACAACACCTAAATACAGTAACATGAAAATGAATGTTCCCTGGGCACTCAGTGTTCCTTCTCTGTGCGTTCCCCATTTCCTGGCAAAAGAGTAGTGGGAGAAGCCAATTTCTGCAATTTACACATTGGAGACGTTCTTATTTACCAGATACTGCCAGAAAGCTGATCACTGGTTCCCAGCAGCCTGTTGCAAACACATATACCACATGTGCAACTCCAGCTCCTTGAGCAGGAGAGGCGAAAGGACAGCCCACCTCCGTGCTTATCAGCCTGGCTGATGGGATGAACACTGCTATTGACACAGCCCCATCTTTCGAAAGGCAAATAAAAGTAAACCTCCGCAATGGAAGTGATGCAGATGAAAACCCACTTCAAGACCCCTCATGCTCTCTATAGTTCATTTTTTCCAAATCCTTTCATTGATTATATTGTCTTAAAAGAGAGAGAGAACAGAAGTCCTTCGAAGTAGCTGAACTATGCCGGCTATGATTTTTCCTTTCTGGGCAAGTCTTTAGTCAATAGACAGAAAAGATCCTTTTTCAAGCTGCGCTCAGCCTGGAAAAGGTTTGCCAAATAATTCTCCCGAAATCCCACCTCACCGAAATTTCTGCATTCTAGCCTGTCTGCTTCAAAAATGCCTGGAACTCTATAGATAGAAGCATGACAGATTTTCCCTTCAGGGTAAAAGAAGGCCAATGGAGTGAGCTTTTAGGAGCAAGAGACGAACCTCCTGTCTCTCCTCCTCCCCTAACTCATGCCTCCTCTTCCTCCTTTGCTTCCTTTAATGATTAACAAATATAAAGGCCACGATTAGAGATGTGTTAAATAGCTTGGAGGAGAAGTAAGAGAGTGGGTGGAGCTTGATCTCTCAATAAAATTAAAGAGGTGTCTTGGCCATTGTCTTCTCGAAAAGCAGGGACTGGGCAAGGAGACAGGTGGTAAAGATCAAAGGGAGGTGAGGAAGGTCAAGGTGAGAAGTGATTCCACAGGAGGCGCTTTCACTCTGGGCAGTACTAGCCAGGAGGACAGCTAGGGGCTTAGCAGATATGTTTACTTGGTACAAGGGACTTCTCTGGAATGACTGCAAGAAGCACACCTCATCTCCCAGAATAGTGCACAGGAGGGAGAAAGGAGAGGAATCTGTCAGGCTCCCTCCTGTCTCTCCGCTCCCGTTTGTCAAGTTTCCTCCCAAAGGGAGCTACTCCCCCATACTTCCAGATTATGTAATTTAGTCCCTCGTCTCAGGCAGCCAGATCCCACACCTTACATGGTGGTGTTTTATTCAGCTCCGAAAGTGGCGGGGCAGGAAGCCCAATCTCTCTCCCCGACTGCAAAACCTCATCGAAGTAGTCTTCGTACCTACCAGGTTCATCCTGAATAAAGTCTGCCTTACCATCTGTCTGAGTCCATTTTCTGCTGCTATAACAGAATACCACAGACGGGGTAACTTATAAAGAATAGAAGTTTATTTGGCTCACGGCTCTGGAGGCTGAGAAGACCAAGAGCACAGCATTGGCATCTGATGAGGGTGGAAGGCATCGCGTGGTGAGCAAGTGCGCGAGACAGAGAGAAAATAGGGGCTGAAATTACCCTGTAACCAGGAGCCCACGCCCGCAATGACTAATCCACCCCCATGATAAAGGCATCCATCTAAGCCGTTCAGGAGGGCAGAGCCCTCGGGGCCTAGTCACCTCTTAAAAGTCCTATCTCTTAATTCTGTTATAATGGCAATTAAATTTCCACCTGATTTTTAGAGGAGATATGCAAACCATAGCACTATCTTTAAAAAAAAAAAAAAGTGGAGGGGGAAAGTAGAACAGGTGGAGACACTAACAAAAAGAGAAAGAGACGGAGGAGGAGGAAGAGGAGTAGGAGGCTGCAGCCAAGGAAATCTGAAAAGGAACATAAGATCTATGTCTCAGTATAATCAATGACATCATTTTCTTTCCATATACTAGGTTTTAGTAGAAGAGGAAGGAAAAACACAAAGGAGCACCTGGGTGGGGCATGGCCAACAAGGAGGTGTAGGGAGCACAGTGAGTGTGCCCAGGAGGCAAGGACCAAGGGCACAGGGTTGGCTGTGCATGGACATTTTGCATCTCAGGAACCCAGGGCCGCTGATGAAGGCTGAGGACGGGAGCACAAGGCGTCAGGATCCCACTGCTGAGAGTTAAGCTCTCGGAGAAGCACACAGGCGCTTTCACCCAGAGGAGAGTGCTTGTGAAGCCAGTTGCCACCACTGATGATGAGGAACGCTGGTCTGTGCCCTAAACTACCTGCCAAGTCCAGCAGAGATGTCAAGATGGTGCCGGATGATGTCCTGTCTCTCCAGTTGGTCCTGAGGTTTGACTGTGTGTGCATCCTCGGGTGAGGAAAGTGGTAGGTATAAAACCGAACAGCCCCATTTCCTAAAATAAGGACAGGGCCAGGCTCTTTCCTTGGCAGAGAACTCAGGGCCTCCTTGAATGATGTTGTATGTTCCACTCTGCCTTGCCTGGCTGCAGGAACACCACCGCACCCCTCCTGGGTCTCATGCCTGAGAGGGCCTTGTTAGCAGAGCACCCATACAGGGGACAGCATTTTCAAGGTCCCTCTGTTAGCCACCTGTTGGCCTCTTGGGAGTAAGTTCATTGGCTTTTCCCTAGCAGAGCCCCATGAAAGCTGCAGAGGACATCCAAGACCTCCTGGACTTTGCACTGGACCCCAAGAGTTAATTACAAGGAAGCCAGAGGGCTTGGGCAAGATCTTGCTATGCAGTTAAACTGGGCTGTGGTGTTTTGGACCTCCCAAGGCTACACTTTGGTTATAACAAATAAACACTATTCATGTGACATTCTACAGCGTGCAAAATGCTTTCAGCTTCACTGGTGCTTGTTTTTCAGTAACGGCCCTGTGAAGTTGCTGATGAGCAATCTAGACTAAAGAGGTTGTTAAGAGGAGTTTCTGAGGTCACATAGCTGACTTGAGCTCACATCTTTTATTCCTGAATTCTCTTCCGGTGCTGTGTTAGAAGCCTAAAGAGGAGCCTGAGGGAGGAGACTGCATTAATGCGATTATTCTAATTTAGAGACACAGTTCTAAATTCTTGCATCTAAGGTAGCAACCAAGAGCATTTTAGGCCTTGGTCTTCAGGTGGCACCCACCCTGCACTATCTTGGGCAACAGCCATGAAATCCTCCAAATCATGCATTTGCATTTCTCAGTTATCACCCCTCCCACCTTTACTATTTTGAGAAGGAAAGCAGCAAGCATTCCCCAGGCTGCTTCTCTCTGTTTCTCTTTCTCTTTCTTTCTCTCTCCAATCCCCAGGCCCACCCCTGCCACCACAAATGCCACTCACAGAGGCTCACTTTAATAGCTTCCATCAGCCTCCCAGCTGGGGGCAGAGATAAGGGTGCAGTAGTTACTCCCCTGTGCTCTTCTTCAGGGTTTGAGGGTGTCACTATCACTTCTTCAATTTGGGAGCACTTCACACAAAGACATGTGTGCACAATTATCAGTTCGTAGTGTGGAGAGAGGAGGGGAAATCAGCTTTGGCTCCCAGCCCAACCATGCATCTCTTTTACCCATAAGGATCTCTTCTCCCTCCGCCTAGATGCCTCCTCTCTGTCCTTCCGGGCACTCCAGCCTGCCTTCTTCCCCGCTTTGCCTGATGAGCTGAAAGTGAGGAAACTGGCCAGTGGGCAACTCTTCCTGGGACACAGGAAACCTCTGTTTGAGGATCTGGGTCATTTCCAGACTTATGGTTGTGGCAGGATTCTGGAGCAGTGCACTGGGTCTGCAGCTGCTTCCCCATAGATCCTTTAGACCAGCTGGAGGTGTTGCCACCTTCCTAAAAACACTTGTTTTGTCCTTTCTTTCTCCTTCTTAATTCAATAGCCATTCCTGGATTTTCTATCTCCATCTCTCAGATTTTACTTGACTTGAGAGAGACGATGTAATTGCTGATGGGTTCTTCTTTCCCTCTGCACAGAAAAAAGCAGGTCACTGAGACCAAGAAATCACAGGACAGAAAGAGTTTAATTGACGGGAGGCCAGCCACACAGGAGATGGAGTTATTGCTCAAATCAGTCTCCCCAAAGGCTTGGAGATTAGGGTTTTTCAAGGATAGTGTGGTGTGCAGGAGGCTAGGAAGTGGGTGCTGTGGATTGGTTGGGGATGCAATCATAGGAACAGGGAACGTGGTCCCCATGAGCTGAATCCACCCTTGGGTTGGGGGCAACAGGATGGGTTGAATCATGATAAGTCACCCGTCTGGGTGGGTCAGCCAGAAAAACATCTCAAAAGACCAATCTTAGGTTCTACAATAGAGATGTCATCTGTAGGAGCAATTGGAGAAGTCACAGATCTTGTGTCCTCTAGCTGTGTGACTCCTGAACAGTAAGAGGTCATAGAAATATACCTACCTTTTAGCAGAATTTGAGCTCCTCCCATAATCTTAATCTTGTGGACTTTCATTAGGCTTACAGAAGCAGTTCCAGCCTCTGAATAGGAAGAAATCCGTTTTAGGTGGGACTATAATCACCCTTGCTTCAAAGTTAAACAGTAAACTAAATTCCACCTATGGTTAGCTTGGTCTATGCCTAGGAATAAGCAAAGACAGCCAGCCTGTGAGATTAGAAGCAAGATGGAGTCAGCCATGCTAGACTTCTCTCTCTGTCATAATCTTTGCAAAGGCAATTTCAAAGACATTGGATTATTCATACTTTTATGGCCCAAAGTTTTTAATGGGCTAAGTGGCCCCAACATGTCATATAAGAAGGTGATAGGAAAACTGTATTGAAATACTAACTTTTGCACCTTGCTGGTGTGTGTCCTTGGGCCCATTACTTAACCCAGAAGTCCCCAACCTTTTTGCCACCAGGGACCAGTTTCATGGAAGACAATTTTTCCATAGATAGTAGCCAGGAGTTGAGAGATAGTTTGGGGAAGAAACTGTTCCACCTCAGATCATCAGGCATTAGATTCTCATGAGGAACATGCAACCTAGATCCCTCACATGCGCAGTTCACAATAGACCTTGTGCTGTCATGAGAATCTAATGCCAGCCCTGATCTGACAGGAGGTGGGGCTCAGGGGGTAATGCTGGCTTGCCACTGCTCACCCTCTCCTGTGCAGCCTAACAGGGCATAGACTGCTACCAGTCTCTGGCCCTGGGGTTGGAGACCCCTGACTTAAACCCATTTCTGCCTCAGTTTCTTCACCTATAAAATCTGAATAATCCCTGTGGAAGGGTCATTGCAAGGACTCAACGAGATAATGCATATGAAAGCCAGCCACCAGCCCAATGGAGGACTCAGTAAAGGTTTGGCCCTTCCCTGACAGGGTCTTCCTGACTAGATACTCGGTGCCTCAATATTAAATTGAAAACTAAAGAGAAACATTACCCATCACTTCAGAAATCACATTGTCCCTGTAGTTATTTGCTTCTCCTCATACAAGTCTGCTTTCAGACATGCTGAAGGCCTCACGCTTCTTTTCGCTGTTACCCCATTCCACTTAAATGTCAAGTCAAAGCTTCACCCCCCCCATTTCTACCCCAAGTCACCAAGGCAGATCTGTTTTTGCCATCTTCCGTTACTTCCCTACTCCTAGACACACCTGTACCTACAACTAGGGGAGAAAGGTCAGGGAATTATCTGTTCATTTATGCATGTTTTGTGTCCAATTTGCCCCAAATAGGATCCCAGGCAACTCCAAATGTGTCATGACAGTAAGATTTCAATTTAGATTAAATTTAAGTTCAGTAGGTGAGGACGTGGTGACATGGGGGAGGTGAGCTACTGGAAGGATAAGAGGGAGCCAGGCGGGAAGTTAGTTCACAAAATGCATGTCAGTTATGTGAACAGATCCAAGAAGAGCTGGACATTGATAAAGAACCATGTATTTACACTCCCTGCCCCAACTGGCACTTTTGGGGAACGGTTAGAAGAGAAAACGACTAAAATTAACAACCGTGGCCACACCCTCTGTTTCTTCCATGGGCAGAAAAGCACTGGGGCCACTGCACTCTCGGTGTGAGAGTCAGGAGGCGCCGGGCCACGGCTGCTTTCTTCGTGGTCTCTGGAAGAAGGTGGCCACATGTTCATCATCCAGGAAGCCAGGAACAGATACTCCTAAACTGGTCACTTAAATTCCTAGTTGAAATGACCAAATTGAGATAACTCAGGGCTTTGCTTGGAAAATACAAGTCCACAACGAATTCCAACAAGCTCTGACTCTATGACACGGAAACACTGTAGGCATCATAGTGACTCAACAAATTAAACAATTATCAAATGACATTGAGAGCTTAAACACTAAGATGATTAAAGATGTGTACCCCTACACACATGCACAACCACTGTGTAGGTTTGCTCGGAGTTCATGGAATCACTAGAACTGGGGGAAAACTGAGAGGGCCTGCATTCGCTAGTGGATGAGGATGTCCAGGTTACTGACCTGACCCATCCTAAAGTCATCGAATGGCAGCATGGCCATTGCCAGAGCTTCTGATGCTCATTCCAGTGAGTGTCTCTCTTCTACTTTTTTGAACCTTATTTCTCGACTCACCTACTTTTTCTTTGCCTTTGATTCTGACCATCCCACCTGCAAAGTCCCATCCTTGTCTTGCTGTCTTCCCTATTCTTCTCTCCTGGACCTGACTCTGCGGCAAACTGCTACTGGTATTTTGACTGCTCACTTGCAGGGCCCATCAGAAGCCTCAGCACCAGGAGTTTTATTCTCGTGTTTCTAAGGTGATATTTGGGTTATCTGCAGTAGAGGTGTTTACACCACACACCCTGCATTCACGTTGCTTCCTTTCTGTTACACTATTGATTCTTTCTCTTGGCAGCTGAAGGGAGGCTTTGATGTGGGGATATGTTGTACTTTCTAAAGGAGGAAGATGTTGGTGGGAGGATTTACAGCTGTTTGAAGAATTCCTCCTCCGCCCTGGCAATTGTTCTAGAGGGAGGAGCCGTGGTGCATTTTCCAGGCTGGGGGCAGCTTTCCTGAACTCTGTCTCTCTCTGAGAGGGAGAGAGAGGAAACTGAAGTGCTTCCAAATAAAGATCTGAGTAATGAGATTTGATCTACAGAGATTTGTTATTAAACTCCAAGAATTTCCAGATGCAATCCATAGCACCAGCAGATTTTGGTCCTTTCAGACAGGCAAAGGGGCTGCTCTCTTTGGCCATGGGAGACACAGGGAGGTCCCCTTTACTATCCCATTTCCCCTTTAAATTTTTCCGCCATAAGAGACTTCTCCTGCTCTGTTGCAGCAACTCTCGGCAAGTGAATAGTGCTTTCTGGGGACCTCGCCTTTGTTAAGTAGATCTGCAGTGATACAGTAGAGATTTTAATGTGCAGCGCTGTGTTTTAATAGACTATTAAACTACAGCATTACACATTAGCTGGCTATGGCACAATTGCAGAAATATCGAAGATGTGCTCCCGGGAAAGCACTATTTACTTTAATGGGGAGATGCTGCAATAGACTGAAAATCTCTGCAAAGTAAGACAAGAGGAAGACAGGGAGAGGAGAGAACCAGGGAGCCTGTGATCCAGGCTGAAGCAAAACCCTCTTCTCATTCCCAGTTCCTGCATCTGTGAGGGCAGGTCCTTGCTGGGTCGTCACCAACTTTAGTCTGGATGACTTGTTACCATGCTACAGGAAGACTTTTCCAAGCTGTGAGTTTCAAGGTTGGAGTGACTTTGAGGCATGTGGTCATTTGTCTTAGCTTATGGGGGACTGGAGCTTTGATTTTTATGGTTTGTTCTGCTCTCTGTGGCCAAAATGACAGTAGCACAAGGTAGATGATGTTCTTCTTTGGAAAAGTCCTTTTGCTCCGAGATTTTCTCCTCCCAAGTGCCCCCACCTCAGCACACACCGTAAGTAAGCACACACACACACACACACACACACACGAGTTGCAACCACACACAGACCTTTTGGTCTCAGCAATAAATAAGGAACTCGGGAATTCCAGAATCTGTTCCCCTCTCATCATTTCAGAGATGGCTGGGCTGAGACTCTTCCCCAGAGAAAACCACCAGATTTCTGATCAGCTGTGATATAAGAGAGCAATTCAGCAGCTAAAGGACCCCATCCAGCCATTATGCAATGTAAAACTGCGGGCAGGTCGTTCTCCACCTGTATCATTCTGCACCAGAAATAAACTCTGAGAACAGAGCTACCCAAGCCTTACTCAGATGAGAGCTGCAAACAGCATTTTCCAAAAAAAAATCCATCTTAACTCACATGCTTTTTCTTAATGTGCCTTCCTGCTATACAGCAACATTTAAAAACCAAATTGCAAATGCTAAAAAGAGGCCAGTGCCTTCCCAGGATATGCGCCCCCAAACACACTTTTTATGCAAACCCGGGTCCACAGGAAGCCTGGAGGAGGCAGGAAGAAATGGAAAGACAAGGGAAATAACCCCAAAATCAAGAGTACAACAAGACTTCCCCATCTGCCTAAAGAGTTTGCTCATTCAGCCTTGGAAGTAATCGCTTTCTTACTCACCCAGTGACATTTTATTCTGGGTGAGCAGACAAGAATGTTAATTTCATTCATGCTCTCTTCTGTGTGTTATTATGAGGAAGGGGGGATTGCTTTCCTTTTCTTTTTTTAGATGGAGGCCTTGTGAGTAGAGCAGGCAAGCTGCCGTCCACAGGGTAGGATTTGAGATGGTTCTGGGCAAGGCCTCTGGCCTCCCTCCTATAGCCAACGCCTGTCATCCCGCCTACAAAGCTTCATTCCTCTAGGGTTTGAAAGCACATACAAGAAGGGAGTTTCACAGCCTGCATCTTTAAACCTTTTCAAAAACGTATTATAAAAATAACATGCACATAGTTAAACAGTTTTTTCCCAATAGCCCAGGAAGTTATAAAATATAAAGAAAATACCTTCTTCATCTACCTTATCCCTAATCTAATTCGTCAAATGGAGCCACCATTAATAATTTCAGTGTTTGGCTCTTTGGGTTATTGTTATAATTTTAAGTGACTTATTGTCTTAATTTCAACTCAAGAAGCAATCAAACGATTCCCTGTGATTACAGAAGACAAACATATTTTCCCACCTTGGTTGTCCCTCCAGTTCTTAAATGGACTCAACATCTTGAGGTAACGCCTTAGAGATCAACTGTAATCTCAGCAACAGTTAGTTAAGAGTGAGCTGAAGATTCTAGGTGCTGGGCAGGGCTCACAGGGCAAGACTGGAGACTCATTTATTTTTACTACATGGCTCTGTCCGATTGTAGTAACTTTTTTCCCCAATCCCTCTTCCGTTGGTTAAAGGATTGCAGGCATCGGAAGACAGAGAGCCTTGATGCCCAAGGTGAGAACTTGCTTTACAAGCCTCAGCTGTCTTCAATTTGTCTTCATTCATTTGGAAAACATTCATTCATTCAATACCCATGTGTATGCTGCTTGCAGTTTGTGGTAGACAGCATTAATGGCCCAATTCTTCACACCCTTTGCCATGTAACTTTTCAGTGTCTTCCCGTTGTGTGGGCAGAATGAAATTCCCATCCCTAGCCCCAGCCACATGTCTTCCATCTTTGACTGATGGGATATTAGTAAACATAGCACAGACATGCTGGCCTTGCTGCTTCTTGCCTTTCTGCCATCACCATGACAAGGATGAGCCCCAGCTAGCCCTTAGTCTTGAGAGAAGCATGGTTTTCTGGCTAAGTTGCTCCAGCTGAACCAGCCCGGTGGTGATCAGCTAGGCCCAGCCTAGATCACCCAGACCCCACAGAACTGTGAGAAAAAATGTGGGTGGTGGTAGGCCCCTGCCACTCTGTAGTTTTCATTATGTGGCAGTTTTGATTGATACAAAATAATGGATACAATCTTACAGGCACCATCCAGAACACAGGAAAGGCGGCAGGCAGCTGAGACACTACTTTCACGGAGTTCACATTCCATTAGCATACTTTATAGTTTTCACAAGTGTACATTACCCCTTAATCCTCCCACCCTGTGTGGCAGTCCCACTTTTCAGATGAGAAAACTGAGGCTCAGGAAGGCTAAGTGACTTGCTATTATAATATTATAATAGAAGCAATCTAGAAACTGCCAGAGCTGGGACTATGAACCCAGGTCTTCTAAGCCAAATGCTATGCTCTTTCCACTACCCCATAGCAGCCTCAACCTCTACCTTCTCCTGAAGTCTGTTCCTCTCACCAGATTTGCAGAGGGACCTGACTTTGGGTGAGGAGATAGATGGACTAAGTACATCTCTAAGTCTGACCTAAAGCGGATTGCTCTATTATCCATAAAACAAGGAGAAACAACTCCTTTTTATCCCCTGAAATTGTTTCTCCTTGCAATTAAACCAATCTCTGTTTACAAGTATTTAGCATGATTCTAGAAATTGCATTTTAAAATTATGCGAACAGAGAGAAAAGGCAGCCCACACAGTGAGTGATTTCTCGTGGGTAATTGGCTGCTGGTTCTGGCTCCAATGACGCCTTCTTTTTTAGAACATAATTAGTGATTTCAAAGGAAACTGTTAGAAATGGCCTAGGTCTCCAAAGAGAGGCTTCTCTAGCTCTTCACGTCAGGAGGTCTACTCAAACCCAGGCTGACAAATTTCCCTTTTTGTTTTTCTCCCTTTCCTAATGACCTCCCAAACTCTTTTTCAAAGGTTGGAGAGGCTGTAGATGCACAGAACTCTTCCAGATATGGGAGGAATTCCAGATTTGCATCAGAAAACTCAAAGTCTCTTTCCCCTGCCTTCCTTCATTCCCTCCGTTTCCTTCCTTCCCTCCTTCCTTTCTTCCCTCCTTCCTCTTCCTTTATCTTTTTATCTTTCTTTTTTTCTGTCTCTCTTTCTCTCGTTTTTGTTTCTCCCTGTCTTCTTTCAGAGAAAGACAGAGTGTTTGGATTTTAAACAAAGTGTTCATTATTTTCATCATTCATTAAAATTAGATTCAAAAGCTTAAACAATTTGAAAGTTTATTTCTCCTGTAAGAAAATCTGGCAATAGGCAATCCTAGGCTGCTATGATATGGTCCCATGGTCGGTAAAGACCAGGTTCCTTTATCCTTCATCCTCAAGGTCACCTCACGATTCAAGATGGCTGCTGGAGGCTCAGCCATTACATCCACATTCAAGCACCAGGAAGGAGGCAGGGCTATCTACCCCTTAGCTGAGTCAGTTACTATTAGGGAGATTTGCCTGAAGTTCCACAAAAGAATTCTATTTACAACTTATTGACCAGAATGAGGCACACGACCATCTCTAGTTTCAAGAGAAGCTGGGATCACAGCAGCTAAAAATTAGAGTTCTGTTACTAAGGAGGAAGAGAAGAATGGATGTTGGGATAGGAAACTAGTTTCTGCTGCAGAAAGTGGCAGTGGAGAATTAAGAATTGTGAACTGAATGATAATACAGTTTCGTTAGTTTGAAACTAATATTAAAACTACAGAGGTTTGCTTAATTTGTCAGCCTCATGTTGGAAGCTCAGGGTGCAGAAGGGTTTTGTCTCTTGCCCTTTTCTGTCGAAAATGTTACTTATGATTTGAGTGAAGACATCGAGAGCCCTCTGTCTATCTCTGCTGATGGCACAGACCTGGGAAGGGTAGCTACCATGTCAGACAATAAAATCAGGATCCAGAAGCTCAGGAAATGCTGTAAGGCTGGGGAAAAAAAAGTAGCAAGAGAGAATTTAACAGGAAAAAATATAAAATTCAATCTTTAGATCTAAAAAATTAACTGCACCATGATTTCACTTATATGAGGTACCTGGAGTAGTCAAAATCATAGAGACAGAAAGTGGAATATTGGTTGCCAGGGGCTGAGGGGAGGAGGGAATGCAGGGGTATTATTTAATTGAGTTTCAGTTTTGCAGAATGAAGAGTTCTGGAACTGGATAATACAATGTGGAAGTGATGGTTGTATAATGATCTGAATGTGCTTAATATTACGAACCATACACTTAAAAATGGTTAAGCTAGTGAAGTTCATGTCATGTGTTAATTCACCACAAGAAAAAATAACTGAAGCAGGGCATGGTGGTTCATGCCTGTAATCCCAGCATTTTGGGAGGCTGAGGTGGGCACATCACCTAAGATCAGGAATACGAGACTAGCCTGGCCAACATGGTGAAACCTCATCTCTACCAAAAATACAAAAATTAGCCAGGCATGGTGGTGGGCATCTGTAATCCCAATTACTTGGGAGGCTAAGGCAGGAGAACAGGTTGAACCAGGGAGGTGGAGGTTGCAGTGAGCCAAGATTGTGCCATTGCACTCCAGCCTGGGCAATAAAGAGCGAAACTCTGTCTCAAAAAAAAAAAAAACAATTGAAAAAAAAAAAATTGCCCAAGTGCAGGATGAGAGAGACATGGCTTAACTACAGAGTTAAACTCTGGGTGTTAAAAGTGAGATGTAGCTATCGAAAGCTGTATTTGAATCTGGGCTTTGGAAGGAAAATGGAGACTAATATTTATAGAACACCTACGACATGCCACATCCTTTTATGGGCCCTTAATAATAATTCTGGAAGGTAAGTGTTGCCACCCCCTAAACAACAGAGAAACCAAGTAATGGCCCAGTTTCAAATAGCCAGTAAGGTCGGGGCTCTGCTGTTTTCTCTGTCTACACTTTCTCTGTCCAAAGATATGGCCCCTCTGTGGTAGGCCTGGAGGAACTGCAAGGCCCTGGTATTCACTATCAGCCCTGCCTGAAAATCACATTGTAGAGACTGCTCTTCACTCCTTGGGGAGCACAATCTTAGTGGCTCAAGGTAGCGTTTTACTTGCAAGGGAATGATTCAGTCAGGTAGTGTTAACAGCAATTAGTTTATCTGATTAAGCAATTAGCAGTCTTTGTCACTTAGCAGAGATCTGGGCTCACAGGAACCAAAGCATAGCAGATAAGATACGAAGGGGAAAAAAGATGGCAGCGAAACACCACAGGGAGCAGTAGAGAGGCTGGGAGAGAGAACCAGATGCCTGCGAAGAGAAGAGGACAGAAGGGAGGTCCTGGAGACCCTCAACATCACCTCGGCAACATTCCCCAGAACAGATGAGGAAATTGAGGCTCAAAGTCAACAACAATTTCCCAGCTAGTTGGTTCCAACTGGCCAGGTCAGTAGTTCTCAACTGTGGCAGCACATTAGAATCACCTGGGGACTTCAAAAAATACCTATGCTGGGACCGGGTGCCGTGGCTCACGCCTGTAATCCCAGCACTTTGGGAGGCCGAGGCGGGTGGATCATGAGGTCAGGAGATCTAGACCATCCTGGCTAACATGGTAAAACCCCGTCTCTACTAAAAATACAAAAAGTTAGCCGGACGTGGTGGTGGGTGCCTGTAGTCCCCGCTACTAGGGAGGCTGAGGGAGAAGAATGGCGTGAACCCGGGAGGCAGAGCTTGCAGTGAGCCAAGATCGCGCCACTGCACTCCAACCTGGGTGACAGAGCGAGACTCCATCTCAAAAACAAAACAAAACAAAAAATCTGTGCTGGAGCCCCACCCCAGACCTAGCAAATCAGAATATTGGGGAAGGGACCTGGGCATTGGTACTTTTAAAAAGGGTCCAGGTGATTCTAATGTGCAACAAGGGTTGAGTGGCCTTGGAGACCCTGGTGGTGGGTTGCTCAGGCACAAGGTATAGCTCCATGTAGGGATTTCCAGCCAGGGAGACCCTGTCTGGTCTGCTTGGGAAATTTATTGCTATCAATGCACACTTTCCCTCTGTCCAATTACATGGCTCTGAGGATGAAAGCACTTTCTCATCAAAGGTGGGGAATCCCGGAAGCGTGAAGGATCACAAAGCCTGAAGCAAGCCAGCCTGGCCTCTTCATTTCTCCCAGGATATCCGTATAATTCCCCTTTTTTCCATGCCTGCTTCTGACTCTCACCCTGGCTCCATTGCTGCCGACAACACCTGCTCCTTCATGAGCTCTCTTCACTCAGGCTGGTCTGAAATACTCATTCTTCCATAAATTGTTCCCCAATTTCAAGGAAAAGAGGCTTTCTCTGCTTCTTTTACTTTGCATGATTATATAATATACTCTTACTCTTTGTCATTGTAAACTATCCCAGTTTTCATACCTGTGCCGGGCTGGCTACATACAGCAAACCACCGAAGAAGTTAGGCTGGGCGTAAGGACTCTCAGGGCTTACCCTCAAAGCATCTAATCCAAAGTCCAGGCTGGGCTTCGGAATCTGTACCACTAAAACTACTACCTACTTTAGCCAGATTTGCCCCTTGGCTTACACAATATAGTATAAAATGTTAAGGAGGCTCTCTTCTTAGGTTACTGTAGTCTTATGTAAAATGTGTGTGTTTATTTTGAGGAGGTACAGGGGAGAATGTTTCATTGTGTTGCGCAGGAATCACCAGGCACTTATATATGGTGAAGAAATTAACTCATTTATCTTTGAAGTTGAAAGTAACTTTTCCACCAAAAGAAATTTAAAATTCCCCTTCCATCTTCAGAGCGTGGAGAATGCTGACTGTGGCAGACAATGAAGAGAGAATACAGACACGGACCAACGGATGAAGGAGGAGCAACTAGGTTGTAGGCAACCAGCATTTTGTGGTTTTAGAAAGACTAACCTTTGAAGAAATGTGTTGATAGAGAATGTAAGCTGAAATTAAAGATTTCCTGAAAATGAAACAAGAAAAAGATACTCCAACTTAGATCTCCAAGAGATAATAGCATCGTAGGACATATGCAAAGGGCAAAATCTCAACAGACAGGACTCAACAGACAGACTCAAGAACAGAGCCTTTGTAAGACTGCTGCTAAATTTAATGTCCTTCTTCATGGGCTCTTCAAAGGCGGGCAGATTCTAATCTTCTTGATGGTGTCTTGCCGCCCTTAGCATCCCTCCCCACAATCCCATACCCACCTCCATCTCCGAGCCTCAGCTGTTATCTCCCCAGATCTGAAATCCAGTGAAGTCAGAGCGACTGTAGGGAATGCATGGGTGCATTGAAAAAGGCTGCTCTACTGCGAAGGGCTGAGAATGCTGGTCCCAAGCTAGGATGACACTCGTCCTTATATTCAGGGCCAGGAGGAGTCATGAATTTCCAGGATGGCAAATGGGTTACAGAAAGAGGCTGCCTTAGAATACTCAGCTTCCCAGGTGAAATTTACTGGAGGAGTCAATTGAGGGTCCATATTCGACAGCAGAAATCATTTGGAATGTTTTCCTAGAGTGGATATTTCCCAATGCAATAGGGAGGGTTCTTAACCAGATGAAGATAAGCAGGGATCTGTGATAAACTTCAAGTGGTCTGTAAAACCTCTGAAATCGTAGTCGAAATTGTGTCTGGGGTCCATAGCTTTTATCAGAATCTCAGAGAAATATATGGCACACAAAAAGTTAAGAGCCACTTAACAGGGACTTGCAGTGGCAACACCTCTGCCCAGCCCCCCAGCAGCCTCAGCCTCATCAGTATCACATCATTGCTGGGAATATCGTCTCTCCCAGCCCACTCCCCTGAAAAATTTACCCTATCGGGAAGACCTTCCTAAACAAGACAGGAAACCTGGAGACCATGAAAGAAAATACTGACAGATTTTATTATCTAAAACAGAAAAGTTTTTTTTTTTTTTTTTTTTTTTTTTGAGACGGAGTCTCGCTCTGTCGCCCAGGTTGGAGTGCAGTGGCCTGATCTCAGCTCATCAGCTCACTGCAAGCTCCGCCTCCCGGGTTCACGCCATTCTCCTGCCTCAGCCTCCCGAGTAGCTGGGACTACAGGCGCCCGCCACCTCGCCCGGCTAGTTTTTTGTAGTTTTAGTAGAGACGGGGTTTCACTGTGTTCACCAGGATGGTCTCGATCTCCTGACCTCGTGATCCACCCGTCTTGGCCTCCCAAAGTGCTGGGATTACAGGCTTGAGCCACCGCGCCCGGCCCTAAAACAGAAAAGTTTTTATACAGAACAAAACACTATAGACAAAACAAAAAGCAAATGATAGGCTAATAAAAATATTTATAATTGACATGGACAAGAGTTAATATTCTTAATATACAAAGAATAAAGTTTTAAAATGGAAAAAGACCAGAAGAGTTAATTTATAGGTGAGGCTATTCAAACAGATAACATTTTAGAAGACCTACCTACCTCCCTAGTGATCAGATATATACAAATTAAAACAGAGTCACATTTTCCAGCAATTAGATTGGAAAAATAAAGATCAATAATGTCTAATGTCTAGTCATAAACTGCTGTGGGAACATAAATTGGTATAATCTTTTTAGAGAGAAATTGAACAGTTACTAATACAATTTCAAATGCATACAAATTTTGATCCAGAAATTTCACTTAGAGGAACTTATTCCCCAGAAAAGTCATGCAAGTGTGTACAGTGTTTACTTAGTTAATGTAATAGTAAAAATCTGAAGGCAACATAAATATTAATTAATAGTAAAATGAGACAAACCATGGAATATTATGCAGCCCTTAAAAGAGAATGATGTCAGTCTGTAGGTATTAATGTGGCAGAAGGCCCATAATTTATTATTGAGTTAAAAAAAGGAATTATGCCATATATGATATGATTTTTTATCTGTATTATAAACTGTAAAACAATATGTATATGCATAAATGTTCATGAATACACATTTCCTATCAGCATAGCCAATGTTCTGAAAAAATGTATATTTATCTATGAATAGCAGTTTCCCCTGTGATGTTGAGTCACAGAGTCATTTGTAAAATCAGTTTTCACTGTATTATTGAATTTTCAACTTCTATATACTACTTTTGTAATTAAAAATATAACTAGGTTGGACACGTTGGCTCATGCCTGTACTCCCAGCACTTTGAGAGGCTGAAGCGGGCAGATCACCTGAGGTCAGGAGTTCGAGACCAGCCTGGCCAACATGGTGAAATCCCATCTCTAGTAAAATTACAAAAATTAGCCAAGCGTGGTGGCGGGTGCCTGTAATCCAAGCTACTCAGGAGACTAAGGCAGGAGAATTGCTTATACCCAGGAGGCGGAAGTTGCAGTGAGCCGAGATCGTGCCTTTGCACTCCAATCTGGGTGACAGAGTGAGACACTGTCTAAAAATATATATATATATGTGTATATATATATACACACACACACATATATGCATAAAATAAAAAATACAAAAACATATATATTTTAAAAAGCTAAAACACTCTCTTTAGGAGTCTATCACAACCCATTTGTAATATAGCTTTTATTGATGCTACCTTGACCCAGTTTTGAAGCACACTGGCCAGAGGCTGATTAGTTCCCCTTTTTGAGTAGCCAGTTAAATCCACACCCCTACATGGCCTCACTTATTGGGCTCTCACACTCCCAGGTCAATAAATACCAGTCCTAATTGCCCCAAGGCCAAGGAGCAGTCAACCAGGGACAATCCCACATAGTGCGCTCTGTTCTTCCCATGGAACTGTGACTATAACCATCTGTACCACTCTATCCTGCTTCTCTCTCTTGATCTGCATCTGGGCTCCCAATTCCTCACCCAGGGTGACATGGTTGAAATACTAGTAAAAGATGCTCAGCCATGTTTTCACAGAATACTCCATAGTAGATGTCCAGAGCTCATGGAATGACCTCCAGAACCCCCCATTTCATCTGCCTTTGCCTGGCATGTTTCCTTGGCTGACACCCTGCAGACCTATGCATGGGTTCCTGCCCCTGATGCACCTTTGGCTCCACTCCCTAGCTTCTGACTTTGCTTCTCCTGTCTGGCCCGGCATCTTGGAGTGGTCATTGCCTGATGACCTGCTGTCTGGCACAGCTCCCACCAAACACGGCCCAGCTTCATGGGCAGTCCTCTAGCAAACATGACCTTAAAGCACAGAAACAGCCAAAACCCAACACGGTCAGACCTGGAGTGGGCCGAAGTTGAGGTCAGAAACCAGGCAGATAGATTGTCAGGAGTTTGGAAACAGGGGACACTAGCAACCGCCTTTCCCAAGTAGTACTGCAAGCAGAGGCAGGGGTGTGGGTGGACACTGGAGGCTAAGACAAGCAGGCTATTGGGAGCCAGATGGATACGTCGAAGGGCAAAGCAAGGTAGGGGCCAAAAGGGCAAGCTGAAGGTCAGAGCCGAGCTCATCTGTAGAGGAGGTGGCAGGTTATGAAGGACACCGAGCATGGCTTTGAGAGGCTGGGTCTGCATTCTGCCTCTGCCGTTTGGTAGATCACAGCCTCAGGCATTTGCATTTTTTTAAGCCCCAATGTCCTCATCTATAAGACTAGACATAATGCTATATACTAAGCCCACCTCATGGATGGTCATGAGGGTCCATGCCCCACGTCCCCACCACTCCCCCAACAACCTGAGATCTAGAAGGTGAGAGAGCAGCAAGTGGAAGGACAATTGAGAGGCTCCCTGTGGAAGGTGCCTCGATTCAGAGGTAGAAGCTTCTTACTAATGTGTCTCTGCTCTGGCCTTCCAAAGTCTTTTGGGCAGAACTCAGGATGCGGTAGTAATTGGCCAGAGATGGAAAGAACCTAACAGGAGGTTCTTATACTGGGCTGGCCAAATTCTGTGTCTTTTATCTGCCCTCATGTTCCAATTCTAATCTCCACAGATCCTCAAAAAAAAAATTTTTTTTTTTTTTTGATGGAGTCTTGTTCTGTCACCAAGGCTGGAGTGCAGTGGCACAATCTCAGCTCACTGCAACCTCTGCCTCCCAGGTTTAACGGATTCTCCTGCCTCAGCCTCCCGAGTAGCTGGGATTACAGGTGCCCACCACCATGCCTGGCTAATTTTTGTATTTTTAGTAGGGACGGGGTTTCACCACATTGGTCAGTCTGATCTTGAACTCCTGACCTCAGGTGATTGACCTGCCTCAGCCTCCCAAAGTGCTGGGATTAAAGGCATGAGCAACCACGCCCGGCCAGAGCCTCAAATTCTATATGCTCCCCACTTCCCCTGTCCCATCTAAGTACAAAATTTCCTCTCATCCCTGTTTGAGGCTGCTAAGTTAAGAACAACACGTCTGTATCCAAATCTTCAGGCAAGACATGAACTCTCAAAGCTACCTCAGTGCAACCCCCTCTTGTTCACCCAATTCTTCAGAAATCTCAAACAATTTCCATTATTGGCAGACATGGGGTTTCCTTGTTGCGTTCCACTTTCATACAACTGGAATTCGTAGACAAGAAAAATACAGCTGTTAATGCAGCACTAACTGGGCTTTTATGTCACTTCACAGGCAGGAGACTGGCGTGGAATGCCACACACCTCCTTATCACGGCTTGCTTGCTGGGACCTCTATTCATCTTATGCATTGTGTATCTCGGAATTTTCCCAGATGTGGTGGAGAGTCATGTTGCTTGCTCTGAGAATTATGCAAAAGACTATTATTTTTCTTGAGCAAGAAATCATAAGCACTCCAGAACACTTGTGACTCGGGCAGAGCCATGGGGTGGGTTTTCCATGAAAGCAAAAGGAATGAATTGACATCAACTATGTTAACTATCCCTCCCCAAAGGGTGGCAGCTCCCTGGTCCAACCCAAACGTGAGAGTCATTCTGAAATAACAAGGCTTTAAAAACTCACAGTGGACCTCAGTTCTTTTAGCTTCATGGCTCCATTATGTATTGGCTGAGAGAGCTGTAATCATTAGTCGCCTATTTTTTTTCAATTAAAATAATTAAGCCAATGTAGTGTTCATGAGAGTACTAGATTTGGCAGCCTGGGGAGCTGAGCCCTCTGTTTTTCAGCACTGGGGTTCAGGAGGAACTGGAGCTGCGTACCCACATTGAGACTAGCCTCTTGTAAGCAGAGAGCCAGCGAAGATATTTCACAGGTGGGAGGAGGAGCAAAGGCCTTTGTGTTGGAGATAGCCCACCTTTCTGCTGAGGGAGGGCGTTTTCATTCTCTAACTCTTTTGGCACCAGGGACTGGTTACATGGAAAAGATTTTTTTCTTGGACCAGGGTTGGGGGTGGGGATGGTTTCAGGATGATTCAAGTGCATTACATTTATTGTGAACTTTATTGCTATTATTATTACATTGAAATATATAGTGAAATAATTATACAACTCACCATAATGTAGAAGCAGTGGGAGCCCTGAGCTTGTTTTCCTGCAACTAGATGGTCCCATCTGGGAGTGATGGGAGATAGCGATAGATTCTCAGGCATTAGATTCTCATAGGGAGCATGCAACCTAGATCCCTCCCACACGCAGTTCACAATAGGGTTCACGCTCCTAAGAGAATTGAATGCCCTGCTGATCTGACAGGAGATGGAGCTCAGGTGGTAAGGCTTGCTTGCCTGCCACTCACCTCCTTCTGTGTGACCTGGTTCCTAACCAGCCACTGACCCAGTTTGTGGCCCAGGGTTTGGGGACCCCTGGTCCAGACACTTGGAGAGCACCTGAAAGGCCTGCATTGCACTGTGCTACTCTGAAGCCTCAGGTACTATGAGTGGGTGCTCAGACTGATCTGCCTTCTAATTTATCAGGCAACCATGGTAGCTGCAAGTTCATCCTGTGGGTGTTAAGTCATTTTGCTCATTTCCTCTCTGTAAGTATGCAGGCCATACTAGGAGGAAGATGATGATGATGAGGGTGGGGGTAATGAACAGACTGGAGCACTCCAGGGGAGGGCTTCCTGGGACAAAGGCAATGTTTGGCAGCTTCTGAAGGGAGGGGTCACCTCTGTTGAGTAACCTCCTATTTCCACCGCTCAGGGGATTAATGTTTCTGTCCCGAAAGTGGGTTCAGGGAAGCTGGCCTCTGCCGTGTGGGTCTCCAGCAGTCCCGCCCTCCCCACTACATCTTCCAAAACTCTGCTGTGGAACTGCAGCAGGTGGGCGTTGGTCCTTCAGAGATATTAACAGCATGCAATACAAGCCCAGCCTCATTCTTCACCTAGTTTGCCCCTATTTACCTGTAGATCAGACTTTCATTGTCCTTCCTGGGCCCACTTCTAACTCTGCCTAGCCTCTGTTTTCATTGGCTTAGTCTAAGTCACAACCTTTTTGGATACTAAGGTTAAAAGGACCTGTCAAGGCCTCTGATTCTCCCCTCCAGGTATTCCATTCATGTTCCTTCCTCCTTCCATTCCCAATGCTATAGAGCAGACTGTCACGACACAGGGCAGAAAGCCAAAGTCTTTTCACCATCCTTACTGCAGGCAGTTTCTCACTGGCTGTTTCTAAGGCTTCATCTTGGATTTGCTGAGGCTGTAGACCAGCATGGTCCAAAACAGTAGTCACTAGCCATATGTGTGATTTTTGTGTTGTTGTTGTTTTAGACAGAGTCTCACTCTGTCCCCCAGGCTGGTGTGCAGTGGCACGATCTCGACTTACTAAAACCCCCATCCCCCGGGTTCAAGCAATTCTCCTGCCTCAGACTCCCAGGTGGCTGGGATTACAGGTATGCACCTCCGTGCCCGGCTAAATTTTTGTGTGTTTTTAGTAGAGACAGGGTTTCACCATGTTGGCTAGGTTGTTCTCGAACTCCTGACCTCAAGTGATCTGCCTGCCTCAGCCTCCCACAGTGCTGGGATTACAGGTGTGAGCCACTGTGCCTGGCTATGTGTGACTATTTAAATTGAAATGAATTAAAATTAAAGTAAAAGTGCTCAATAGCCACTTGTGGCTAATAGTCACCATATTGGATAGCAAAGATATGAAACAGTTCTGTCATCATGGAATGTTCTCCATTAGACTCTCCATCTTAACTTTTCTTCTGGCTCCAGACTTCCCTCACCACAAATACCCATTCCTTTTCAATAAACCAAGAACCCCGCCCCCCCAAAACAACCCATAATGTCTTTTTGTCGAAGCCTGTTCCCTAGATGAGATTCTACCCATCTCTGCATAAGCAAAGCTCATAAGATGGTTTTTCTTACACTAAAGGACTGACTCTCTACTTCTGGCCAGAATTGCACCTTTCTGCTAGAATGTTGAAGCATTGGAGTGAATTCTCTTTTTCTTTTGGGGGTGGGGAGCAAGCCGTTCCTCAGGTGGGTCAGCAGGCCAATGGCCAAGGAAAATCTAAAGATTGGAGATGGCTGAGCAGTCTAGAAGGTTTTGTGTGTAGACACTGATGATCAAAGCTGGCTTGATCAGAACCAGGTACTTGGGCAAAGCAGGAAAGACCATATCTAAAAGATTTGTAGGCTGAGAGTGGGAAGCGAACAGAGAGATGAGTAAGTCTCACTCTCATTTGAAAAGAACCCTGAACTGGTTAAACAACCTGCACAGTTAATAATGACATGTCTCAAACTTGTGTCATGCCAAAATGTGGGCACACAGATTGGTACAGGAATGGAATACAAGTAAATTGAAGAAAGAGGGAAAAAAGTAAAGCCATTATCAATGAAATAAGCACATTCCAGAAAAAGTTTACTCAAGAATGAAATTATTTGAAATAAAATCCCATTTTCCTTTCGATTTCCAGCTTGAAGTAGAAAAGTTACCACTAACACTGCAGCAAGAGTTAAAGTACATGAGTGTGTGTGTCTGTATTTCAACCAGGAAAAAAATCCAATATGTTTCATTAAACACTAACAACAATACTCAGGTTGAAAACAATACATTGTTCCACTCAAAATGAAAGCATGGATAGGCACATAGTGAGCAATCGATAAGTACTTGCTGATTGACTGAAAATAAATCACAAAATAAAAATACAAATTAGGAGTCCATGCTTCTGCTGATCATGCTCTCCCCAAACTAATGAGTTGTTTATTTCACTGGCAATGACTTCTCCTTAAGAGTCGTTAGGACAAAATGGTGCTTATTGAGGCTGGGCATGTGCTCATCAGTGTTAAAGATTAGTCTGCATCACAAGTGGTGGTAGCTACAGAGACAAGAGGGCAGGCACAAAATTTAAATTCCTTTCATTTTATAGTAAATTGTGACTTAATTCACCACCAGTCCCTTATATGAGGGATTCTGTGATTGGCATTTCAGTAAGTGGAGGAGAGCTGCACCACACTTGGTAGTTTGGGGCAAGTCATGTATGTGAGTAGCAAAGAACGAGGCACTTCTGGTTAGAAATTTCAAACCAGATAGTCTGTGAACAGGAGCAGGAAATACTTACACTGAATGTAGGCTGTGCACAATGATCATGTTGCCAATAACAACAACTATTGCAGTGGGCATTTATTGTATTTGCTTCCAAATATTCATTTCTCCTTCTTCTGATGAAAGAAACCTCACAGATTGCTTGGCTGGGGTGGGGAATGATGCTTCTCTTCCCACCTCTAGTATTAGAAAAAATGAAGGCTTAGTAGCCATAACACAGAGATCCCAAAATGTAACGTCTCAAACAAGATAAAGATTAGTTGTCTTAACAACCCAGAGGCAGTAGATAGGTTCTGCTCCACATGGTCATGCAGGGACCTAGGCTATGGGGGCAGCTCTGCCATCCTGAACACATGGTTCCATGGTTGCCCCAGGCTTTGCCATTTCTGTCCAGCAGGAAGGAAATAGAGCATGGAAGAGTTCCCACTCTCCATGTGGGACTCCATGTACAGTCCTGTTACAGGACTGTAAACAGCTGTATATTACTTTAACTCATATTCCATTGGTGAGAACTTCATCTCCTGACTACACTTGGCTACAAGGGAGGCTGGGACTTGTAGTTTCTAGCCAAGCTCATGCCCCAAGTGCTCCAGGTAAATTCTAGTTAAGAGGTGGACATATAACCCAAACTAAGGTAAAGGATACTCTTCCTCAAAATTTGAATCTTGGGCAGAATGACAAAAAGACTGAACAAAGTTGGAGCTACCCCATCCCAGTGGCAGCATCTTGAAGCTATCCTCCATTGATTTCTTCCTCCTTGACTCCTGAAACTGCCCTGATTCCTGTTGTCTGGTTTTTCACTTTTCCCCATGGCAAGGCTATAAGTACCATCTCTGCATAAGCTAACCAAAGTTGGTGTTTGTTGCTTGCCACAAATATATGTTTAACTGATCCTGTTACAGTAGGTAGCTACAGTAAGTAGCTAGTCAGACATGAGCAGGGCAGGAGAGGCCCCCAACCAGGAATGTCAGGCAACCATCAGGTGATGGTCAAGTGCTTGTTAAACTGCTTCTCTAAAATAATAATTGGTCACAGTCAGCACCAGGGAAAGGCAGTCTCCCAATAGATAGAAAAACCTGAAACTGGTCATAGCTTCCCAATAAGCTCTCAGGAGTTGGGTGACTGGGCTCTTACGCATGTGCACGAAGAGGCAAAATGGTGGAGTTTAACTGGCATATGACTTTCTAGGGACATTCTGACTGGTAAGGGAGGAACTGGTAAGGGGAGAACACCTCAAGTGAGCATGCGTACAATTCCAGTAAACACATTGTGCCTGCTCCCCTCCCAAGTGCTGGCAGGCCACTGCACATGCGGATAGCCCACCCCAAGAGAAGAACGAGAGAAGAAGGGACGCAGTCCCCCAGGAGCATGCCAACATACAATACCCGAAGTCAAAGGTAAACCACGTACTTGATTTCTCAATTCACCCACTTGGCCCTCTTCCGAGTGTACTTTACTTCCTTTCGTTGCTGTACTAAACTTTTTAATAAACTTTCACTCCTGCTCTAAAACTTGCCTCGGTCTCTCCTTCTGCCTTATGCCCCTCAGTTGAATTCTTTCTTCTGAGGAGGCAAGAATTGAGGTTGCTGCAGACCCATGTGGATTCGCCACCAGTAACAACACAACTGTCTCTCAGTACTGCCTATTGTTTAACTCAAAGACAAATATATCTTGTGTATTTGCCGTGTGCCAGTCAATGTCTAGGGACTGAGATACATCTATGAATAAAACAGATTACCACCCTGTTCATTGCGTCTGTTTCACAGCCACCTCTTCCGATTTCCAGCCAGTGAAACTTCTGCTGTAGGGCTCTCACCTCTGTTTCCTTGGTACAGGCCTGAAGCCCCAAGATAGGCCAAGTCAGTTTCCCACAAGGGCAAGTGCGCAGTGAGGAGATTACCAATACCGCTTGAGCCTTCCTTGGGCATTCTCACTTTTATTTGGTCTTGTTTTTATGTTTGCAATATGTAAATCAATTACCAGTGCATCTTGCAAGTGAGTTATGCCCAGCCGCAATTCGACTGTTACTCTGCAGCCTTGACAATTCCACCAGCTATAGGCATAATTGTGGTGACAAGTTGGAATTTGCATATTAGCAGCCATCAGAGTACTGCTTCACCGTGAACCCAAATGAGAATTCCAGCCCCCTCCAGGCTATTATTACAGGCACCCAATACCACTAGCCCATTCAAAAACATATGCCTTCATTAAGGTCTCCCCTTTACCTCATTGTTATGCAAATCGTCCAAATGAAGGAGTCTAAAAAGTGCTGGAGAGGTGATGGAAGAGCATCTTAAATAAGTAACAAGTCTATCTTCCAGGCATTCCTTGATTACTTGGGAGTTATAGCAAAATACACCAGGCGTCAGCCAATGGGAACTTGCTGACAATGAATTACCTTTGAATACCCTCCAGTTATGTGAGAAACTCCCTTTTGCTACTTATGTAAATTCCCTGTGGGTTTTTCCCCCCACTTTTCCTTCAGGACAGAGGTGGGAGGGAAGAAGTGAGGAGAGGAAGGCATGGCCAGCTGCAAATATTCAAACTAATTAGCCAAGGGCAGTGGTGCAGGCTTCTGGGCTGTGTCAGGACAGGGTGGACCCGCATGCGTAATAATAGGAGCCTAACGGGTTCCACCCCTAAAGATGTATGATGGAAAGACGGCATGAATAATTCAGCAAGCACGAGGTCCCGAACCCACGTTTTCTCTCATAAAGAGGAAAGCCACAAGCCTCAGGTACCAAGTTTCAAACCTATCAGGACTTAATCTCCTTCTTTCAGAGCTTTGTAACTAAGTGCTGTGTAGGTGTGAAAAGCCTTATTACCATGTAATTTTGTTGGGAACAGACTTCCAAGTACCTGCTTTACTTTATATTCACATACACAAAAAAGATCAAAATGCATTTTATTTCCTAACAATAGCCAATTTGGCTATAATTATAGTAAAATACTGAATTTTAAGGCACGGCACCCAAGTGACTCCCCACGTCGCTCCCCTCCACACATGAATATCTTCTTATTTATTGCCTTTCCCATAATGAACTTTGAGATAAACAACAGAAAAAGTAATTTGTTTTTTGACAATGCTGAACCTTTGAATAGAGAAAATCACACAGTTGAACACAGAGCGCAGTCCTGTGTGGTAAGTGGTATCCATGGCAACCAATAGATTTTATGCTAAGTCTGGCCTTTAAAAACATTTCACGTTTACCACTGAGAAAAAGATGGCCTTGATTTAAAAATGATACAACAAGTGCCTTGAATGGGCATGCTTTCTGCTCTGCGCCGCAAACACAATTAAGAGGCATCTCTTCAGCACCGGATCACCTCAATAGTATCTGTGTCATCCTTGACGTACATCGTGGCCGGCTTGGAAAAGGAAAAGGTTGGATGTTTTGTACTTTGCGGTAGGGGCCAAGGCAGTTTGTTTTTCACTTGTTCTCCTTGTATTTAACACCAGGAGTAAAAAATAGGGAGTAAAAATAGCATGTTGGCCTCTTATCTTAGTCTGTGATCATGGTGACAGTGAAAATATTATGGCCTGCTTCTCTTGGGAGCAACACCAATCACACTGGCTTATTATAACTTGAAATAATGGATGGAGAAATACCTTCCATACCAGCTTCAGACTGAGCACCCTAAATTAGTTTCTGTTCACATTTAGAAAGTTGGGTACCAAAAATGGAATGCAGTTGTGGCAAAGAGAGGATGTTGCTTTAATGGTATCTTTGAATAAAATGAGAAAGGAGAAGCCCCCTTTTTCTTTTATAAAGAAAAAAAGAAAAAGAGACAGAGATTTGATCTGTGCTGCACCAAAGGAAGGAAATGAAATTAACGTCCTCGAAAGGAGTTTGTTTTGCTGAGCTGTTTTTCAGTTCTTTGATAGCTTCCTTTCTAAGGTGGCAATTCTGTTTCCTTTTGCAAAGAGTGTTATATTTATTCCTCAAAATGGGATTATTTTGGCCACATCAAGAGTTAGAGAAACTCCTCAATGTACTTCCTTTGTAGATATTTTTCAGCTGGAGTGCTTCTGCAATCAATTGATGTTATGGGCTGAACTATATCCTCCCCAAATTCTCCCCCAGAACCCTAACTCCCACTTCTTCAATGTGACTATTTGGAGACAAGACCTTTAAGGGAGTGATTATGTTAAAATGAGGCCATTAGGGTGGGCTCTAATCCAATCTGACTGGAGTCATAAGAAGAGAAAATTTGAATGCACAGAGACAGCAGGGATGTGTGTGTGCAGAGGAAAGACCATATGAGGACCCAGTAAGAAGGCAGCCGTCCGCAAGCCAAGGAATGAGGCCTCAGAAGAAATCCCATCTGCCAACACATTGATCTTGGACTTTCAGTCTCCAGAACTGTGAGAAGATAAATTCCTGTTGTGTAAGCCACCCAGTCTGTAGAATTTTGTTACGGCAGCCTAGGCAAACTAATATAACTGGGGTGGGAGCGGGATATCCCTTTACAGAAAAGACAGCTTCTCAGAAGGCGTGTTGGTCAGGACACCGGAGAAGAGAGCTCAAGTTTAAAGAGAGAAAGCATTCGGCTGCTCTGTCTTCCCTAAGGTATGGTTTTTTTGGGATGTGGGGTCTATTTCGTAAACATCTCTCCTACCTCCTCTGAATCACCCATTCATAATTGCCAGTGGCAAACAGGACTGATTTACAACTCCTCACTGTTGGTTTTGATGAATCAAGGATAATTTCTGAGTCATCAACATTTTATAAAGAGGAAAGTTAACATTTCCTTCATACCACCAAATACCTGAGAGATGACATAGACCCAGGAGGGTAGTGATGCTAGAAAGGAATGGGGAGGGAGGAGGTGCTGCACTTGGCTCCTCACATCCATAAGCTTTACTTGATGCCTGGGACTTGGGCCCAGGACCACACATCAGCCACATGCCCAGAGGCACAAGCCATTCATCTTTCCAAGATAATTTTCTCCCTTCAGCCCATAGAGAGCTCTGGGCTATCTTTGGCCAGGGAAAGAAAGTTGACCGTTTCACGCAGTAAAACATAAATCACTCTCTTTAGGCCTTGTTAACTTTTACTTATAAACTGTTTTAATGTAGAACTGTCAGGACCCCGTGAAAATAATGGCCAGTGACAGGTTTAGGATTAAAATCTTCTCAGGTAGTTAGGATGGTAAGTTAGGTTATAAATTGCTTTTAAAGAGCTGAGGTGTGGACTATGGGCTTCATATGCTTACTTCAAATGGACACCAATGAGCCATCTGGGATAACTATATGCTAGTAATACATCTTAATTATTTGTCAGCAAAGCCATCTTAATAAGAGATGTCTTTCATTTTGATTAAAATCACCCTTAGTAATCTCTAAAGACTGAAAAAACTCCATTGAAAGGGAGAAGCTGAGTCTTCCAGGGCTTGGGATTTTATGTCTCAAGCAAGGAGAACTGACTCAGAAAAATTGATCAACCAATGTAAAGAAATAGTTCAAGTGTCCAATTATACGGATGAGTCAGTAACTCTCAGATGACCTTGTTTGCTTCAGTGCCAGGGCATCAATGGGCTCATGATTTCTCTCAAAGCTGATCCTGTCTCAGGGCTTGTTGGACAGGCATGGCTGTGTACCCACAGGGAAGCAGGGTTCGAGGAAGGGCCAGGACATGCTATGATACCCCAGAGAGGAGGCAGATGCTACTGAGCATTGTTTGTGGAATATGGAAGTTCAATGGGTTGGCAAAGCAAACAGCAGCTATCTCTAGCCTTAGGGAAGCAAATGGTGTTCTCAGGAGACTAAGAAGAATGGATTTCCATCATGTGCATGAAGCTCAAATGGGAATCTGGGCAAGACTGGGCTGAGTCCTGGGTTGGAGAGAGGAGCAGACCTGTACTCTTCAGAGCTCAGGCCCACGAGTTCAATGATCCCATTCCTCCCAGGAAGCACTTCTCAGTGCTTGGGGAACACACTGGGGCATGATAGTCACACAGAGGCACTCCTGAGAGGTCAGACTGCCAGGACTATTCATTCATTCATTCGATGGTTATTATATCCCTACTGTGTGCCAGCACAAATCAAAGGCCTGGGGTACTTCCATGAATAAAACCAAATAAAATCCATCTCTGCATGAACTTACATTCTGGGGTGGTCAGTTACTCCATATCAAGCAATTCTCATCCATCCGATGGGACCAAGGCTACTTACATGGTTTGTTCCTTGACACCAGAGCAGCCTGGGAAGGGCAGCTGCAGGCATCTGGGAAAGCTCCTGCCAGGAACTGAGGCAGGGGATTGGCTGCCCCATTCAGTGCCACACCCTCTTCTGGGTGGAGAAGCCTTTCTGTGGTGTGGAGAAGCTCTACAATTCAATAGCAATTCACTAAGATGTTTCTGACTTTTAAAACATGTAACTATAGTTACAGGGCTTTGGAGAACCATCTGCTAGACTTTAATTTGCTTCTTAGGATTGAGAGGATCATAAATCATGCAATAACACATTCAGGAATATTCTTTCCTCCATATTTGCAGCTTAAAAAAATCAAATGCAGCATTAACCTATCTGAGCATTCTGTTCTTGATGAATTCCTCTCCCATGACCTCTCATGGATGGTCAGGAACAAAATGGACCCTCACTTGTATAATGTACAGTGTTACTAATATGATATACTATATTCAAATATAAAATAATAAAAATACTTTTCCATAAGAATTTTAAATATTTTTTTCACTATTAAATTTATAAGACTATTTCCATGTAATTCTAAAGGGTCATTAGCAGATGCCCAGACCCACAATTGAAGGACCTACAGGATGAACATCTAAAGCCTATGGGGAAAATTATGTAAGAAAGATTAGGCTTTCTAACAATTTCTAATAATAAAGATTAGGCTTTCCAAATAATGTAGTGATCTAGGAAAGAAGGGGTCTTATAGGTAAAAGGAGTCAAATGAGACATTGTCCTGAGTTAGAAGCTTGAAATCCAAGGTCTGGGAAGGCTAGGTCAATCAGGACTTTCTGACCTCAGAGATCTGAGATTCCTGAATCAGGTCCGTTGATTCAGACTACGTCTCTTAGGAAAGTCACTAAACCAACACTATAAAATTTGCAGAACAAAAGCTTGGGTTGGGGGAGGCATTCAACTAATACATTCTGGTTTATTTTTAAGATATATTTATCTCTGCCCCTTGGTACTTTAAGAAAAAGTTATATAAAGAATAACATCCAGGAAATATTTTTCTTTAGATCTTGCCCAAACTACTTTCAGATATGATGAGGTGGCAATCTGCCTTATCTAACAAGCCTGGAAATGAGGAGTAAATGAGTCGATAACATTGGAGAACTTTGAAATCCTTTCTTTAAATGGCACTCATTTGTTTTATAGCATCGATGGGATGAAATTCAGCAAATTAAACTTGCCTTTCAATGTGGAGAAGATTGGAGTCTGTTAACTGATTATTTCTACTTGAACTTTCTCTTGTAGTTTTACTTCAAGCATCAATCAATTGCTCTGGGTGCTTTAAGTTTTTCTTTAACTGCCATTTTCTGACTTCCATGGAGGTATTCTAGCCAAGTAATACTTCTGTGGAAAAAGATGTTGGTAGATTGCAAAGAGCCCTGTCAATGCTCCCTATTCCATTCTGAGCTCTGACGGTGTCTTGATTTGTAGGGTGGGACAAAGCACTTAACCTTTGTGTCTCCAAAAGCAAATGATGAATTCTGTCCCATTTACACTGTTTATTAACAGATGGGAGTTGCACATGATTAACTGCTGTGTTCCCTCATGTCTTTGACCTTAAGATGCGTGCCTCACCAAGGGGTGGCTATGTGGAGATATGCAGCATGCAGAGCCTCAGAGAAGGTGATTAGCAAATGCTCGAGATAATAATGGTAATGATGAAGCTCACTTGACTTCTCAACAAATGCCAGACTTCCCACAGGATAACACCTGCGCAAGACAAGTCCTGTCTACTTTGAAGGACTGGAGGAAGCCATGTAAAGTGGACAAGGAAAGCAGGGATTCACCAAAGCTGAACATAACTCTACCACTTTGTCTAGCAAAGCCACTAATTATGAGTATGTTGGTTCAAAACCAAATGGCAGGTCAGATCTTTGGTGAATTCTTAACGATTAAACCAAGTAAGTGCTGTTGAAACTTGGCTACCAAACGCAGTGGGGATTCTTTGACCTGGCACAACCATCATGAATATCTCTGCAGTTGAGGAGAGAAGCAATGAAGTCATTAAGAGTTTGACCCTCCATTTTCCACTCCCTTTATGAATCTGTTTGTCAGGTTGCTTGTAAAATATTCCACATAGCAGCAAAGGATACTTCTTTATTCCCAGTGCCTGATCAGTTGAACTCAATCTCCCTCTGTATTTGCATGTTTTTCTGAATCCACGTGAGGTTACTGGGAAAGATTCAGGGCTTTCTCTATACCAGCGTTTTCCAAAATCTGTTCCACCCAATACTAGTTCCCCTAGGTGTTCCTCAAATTAGGATTCCTTGATCAAGTAAGTTTGAAAAATGCTTTCAAAAAATATGTTACTTTGGGCTGGGTATAAGTGATCAACAAGTCATTCAACACCCAAACTCTCATGGGGCATTGCATGAAGGAAGCTCAAAGAAAAGACAGAGAATGGATCATGTAAGTTCTTGTAGACCATGATAAGGACTTAGCTTTCTTCCTGATTAGGACAGGCGGTCATTGGAACACTTTAAGCTGGGTTTACCCAGTGTGTAGTGGAATATTAAAATCTTTAGGAACTTCTGAGAGGAAGAAATCTGTAAAGCTTTGTTGAACCCAATCCTATGCCAACTTATTTGATGTCTAATACGTATTAGCACACTGGGAAACACACTTTTGAACTTTGGGGAAGGATTTTTTTTTTTTTTTTTTTTTGCCCATTTTGATGTCCTTGCCCATTATGCTCCTTTAACATTAAGATACTGCTCCTGGCACAGAGCTTTCCCTGCAAAATTGTTCCAGTTTTTAACCTTGACCACTTCCCATTCCTCTTCTTTGTTCACAATGCTGTGTTATTGAATGCATTTATTTTTTCCTTCATGTTAGTTAGGGTAGGTTAAATGCTATAATTAGTAGACCTTAAAAATGTAAACTGCCATTGTGTATGACTGATACATAATCATTGCACATTATTTATGGGGACAACCTCATGTCTCAGTACATGAATAAATTGTGTAAGGGTGAGAAATTTATTTCTTCTTGATATAATAATGATATAAGGCAGGTGAATAAGTCAATAGGTATCCTTCTCCACATGGTTATTTAGGGACCCAGGCCGATGGAAGCTTTGCCATTTTCTTTTTTTTTTTTTCTGTAACCCAGGCTGGAGTACAGTGGTGCAATCTCGGCTCACTGCAACCTCTGCCTCCCAGGTTCAAGCAATTCTCTGCTTCAGCATCCTGAGTAGCTGGGACTACAGATGGCTGCCACCATGCCCAGCTAATTTTTCTATTTTTACTAGAGATAAGGTTTCACCACATTGGCCAGGCTGGTCTTGAACTCCTAACCTCAGGTAATCCACTCTCCTCAGCCTCTCAAAGTGCTGGGATTACAGGCGTGAGCCACCATGCTTGGCCAACCATTTTCAATATGTGGTTTCCGAGGTTGCCCTGGGACTTGTGTTCATTCTGCCCAGAGAGAAGAGGAAGAGAATTTCATATGCTTGTGCATGTAGGCGGTGGGGAGGGGGTGTTCTGGAAGACATCCAACAATTCTGCTCACTTTTGGAGCTAGAAATAGTCACATGGCTTCATTTAGATGCAAGGAGGTTAGGAAATGCAGTCCCTGTCATTGAGACATTCTACATTATGGAGGGTATGCATGAAATCTGTTGGACAGCAACCCATTTCTGCCACAGACCTGCTATACTACCAGCTCTTTGAAGGACAAATGAAAGTTTTAAAACATTCATTTTTGTTAGCTTCATAAATATATCATGGTGTCGGCATAAAACAGATGTTTAATAACTTTGTTTAATTAAGCAGTAGTACATCTAAAACTTAAGTATCTCAAACCAGGAGAATGAAGAAAGTTGTGGTGACTATCAGAAAACAGAGCAAAGCAGTTCTCATTGTACTTTTGTTCCAAAAAGATAGGCATTTGCAGAGAAAGTGGTCAAATTTGAAGTTTAATTTTTCCCTACCTAAAGAAGGCCTTAAGCAAAGCAGAGGTGGATTTAATGATGGAGATGAGATTTTCAGTGGTTTATCTGCAAGTGAGAAAAGTTCCTTCCACATTTCTTCCTTGCATTTTTGGCCTGGAACCTCACAAAGCAGCCTAAATGCTGTCAGACATCTTCTGGGTCATAAATCATGACCAGAAGCATGGTGTGCGCTAAATCAATAGCGCTTCTAATTTTTGAAAAACTAGGAAGGTGCTTATGTAACCCTGCTGGGGAAAGGGAAGACCATTGGCAGCTTGCCTTGTTTATCCTGAATTGGATTCACGCTTGGAGGCCTCTCCGCTTCCTGGAAACCCCTTTGCTCAGATGGCACTGGGGAAAATGCTGAAATCTGCAATCCTTGGGCATCCAATTCCCTGTATTATCTTGTTCTAGCCATAGTTCATTCTGCAGTTGGAACGGACTGAGGAGAGGTGTTTACAGTGTTGCACACTGTAGCATTGCTAACATTTTCTCTTCTGTAGGAGTGAGGAGGTGGGAGCTGGAAGAGAAAGAACATTTATCATATGGGACAATTTCCCTCCAGAATGTGTTCTTCTTACCTTTTCAGAGAAATAAAACACTTCTGGAGCCTATTTCCTAGGAAATTTAAATTCCTAACCCTTCATACTTCTATGATATGATCTTAAAGCAAAGAACATCCGAGCAAAAACAGCCTGTACTCCAGTCCTCTAAGCTTCTCGGTCTTGCCTGTTTATTATCTGCACCCAAAGTCTGCTGAATGCTCTGGGCTTTCTTTATCAGAAAAGTAGGGTGAAATGCTTTTTTCTTTGCAGCAGACCAAGGTGGGGAATGGCATCAGCAGTTTAATACTCCAGATACCTGGTCTATTGTACCAGTCCAGCAAATTTCAACAGAGCTAGATATCAAAACTGCCCTTCATGGACGAGGGAGAGTTAAGTGAGAGAGAGATAAAAAGATATGACATAAATGATCAAAGCAATAAAACTCACTGCTCAATTAGTCAGTCGGAGAGGCAGAAGATAGAGGGAATTTGTGGTTGAGGAAAAGTGTATATTTGCTCTGCAGGGATTCTATTCATTTCATAGTGTCACCCTAACCTTCTCAAGCATGCCGCAGAATTCAGGCTGGTTGTTAATTTTATAGGAGGTCCACCTACCCGCCCACCCTTCTTTCCTGTTACTTTAAAACATTAGCTGGTTAACCAAAGAATATTCATCATCTTATGCAAATTATGCCTCTCTGTTGTGATGGCTGTAAGAGCAAACAGCCTTGCTCCTGCTGCAACTGATTTGAGTTTCGTTCATTTTCCCAAGATACCATTATAGGTGACACTGAAAGCAAAAGTCCTTTAGGGTCCATTTGGCAACTGCTAGAAATTTATATAAATACATGTTTTTATAGGCTTAACATGCAATACACAAGTCCTGATATTAGGCATTTCTGACAGCTGCTCCTGGCTTGACCCTGGAGGATGTTCTAGGAAATCCAGAACTAGGACAAAATTAGATGTGCCCCAGAAAATTTGGCCTGTCATCGAGAAAGAGTAATTTATATTTGGAGGAACTGGTGGACGCTAATAACGACTTTTGAATTTTTCCAATCTGGTCTAAATTAGCCCTAGTACTTCCAAGGTCTAGCTACCTAATGAGAACAATTATTTCTGGATTTCAATTCAATTAAATTAAAAAAGTATTTTACTCATTTTTATTTGAAATTTTTCATTATAAAAGTAATCTAGCCCCATTATAGATAATATGAAAAATATATTGGAAAAAAAGACTGCCATAATCCCCTGCCCTAATGAGACCACTGTACTAATCTTGGTGTAACTGAATAGTATTTAAGGAGCATCCACAGTGGTAGATGCAGTGTGGTGGAACAAACAACCACAGCAACAAAAGCATAAAGTAAGAGGTTCGCAGGCTGGCTGGGGAGGTCTTACATGTGCATGTCACACACAAATATTAGGTTGGTGCAAAAGTAACTGCGGTTTTTGCCATTGATAGTAATGGTAAAGTAATAGTAAAGTGTAATTGTAAGTCTCTTATTATCTTCAAATTTGAAGACTCTTGAAAATGACTTGCAAGACCTTCTACAATCTGAGCATACACTTTCCTTGACTTATTTAGTCAAAAATTACTGATTGAACGTCTCCTTTTCCCCAGACGCTCTGTGGGTCACTAGACATATATCCATGAATAATAGAACAACAATTTATTAAGTGCCATTGATAGTAACGGCAAAATTTGCAATTCCTTTTGCACCAACCTAATAACAGAATGGGGTCATGTATGATGGTATGACTGGTTTAGGATTGTAGGGGCTTATGAATAAGGCCTGGTATCCAAGCACAGATCCACAAGGTCACAGGAAATGAGTAGCACCTTAAAGAGTGGACAGATGTGGTCAGAGGAGAGGCTGCTGGAGTCAAGCCAAGGGGAATGGGGATGTGGAACCAGGGCAGAACTAGGGAATGAATCCAGCGTATTTGTAAGGAATAAAGAATGGTAGTTGATGGATTTAAATGGGGAAAGTCATATATCATACGGTAGAAAGTATCAGCCCTGGTAACATAGCCTGAAACGTCCTTGTGAGATGGAACTATGTTCTCTTTTTCCCCAGCACAGCATCTGTCACATAGTAGGCACTTAATAAATTGTTGTTCTATTATGCATGGATATATGTCTAGTGACCCACATAGTGTCTGGGAAAAAGGAGATGTTCAATCAATAATTTTTGACTAAATAAATCAAGGAAAGTGTAGCTCAGATTATAGAAGGTCTTGCAAGTCATTTTCAAGAGTCCTCAAATTCGAAGATAATGAGAGACTTACAATTGCACTTTTTGAGTTAGGGTTGGGGGTGGGGAACAAACTGAGACTAGTAGTCTAGAAAAGTGAATGTGGTAGCAGAGCGCAGAAAGGATTGGAAAGGGAGGGTTTGAAGGGAGGAAGAGCAGTTAGGACATCATTATAATAGCTAAAAGAGGCTGGGTGTGGTGCTTCACCCCTGTAATTCCTGCAGTTTGGAAGGTGGAGGCGGGCAGATCACTTGAGGTCAGAAATTTAAGACCAGCCTGGCCAACATGGTGAAACCCTGTCTCTACTAAAATAATACAAAAATTAGTGGGCGCCTGTAATCCCAGCTACTCGGGAGGCTGTTGCACGAGAATCACTTGAACCTGGGAGGTAGAGGTTGTAGTGAGCCAAGATCGTGCCATTGCACTTCAGCCTAGGTGATAGAGCGAGACTCAGTCTCAAAAAATAATAAATAAATAAAGAGAGAATGTGATGAGAAGCTGGAGTGGCAGGGAAAATAGGAAGAACTGGAGATAGTGAGGGAGGCGGAGATCTCAAGAATAATTGGATTTTGGGCAGAGATGGTCTTGGCGAAGGCAGTGTCAAAACCTCTACGAGTCTTGAACTTGGAAATCTGGAGATACCAGTGAGGGAAACTAGGTAGTCAAAAGGTGGGTTCTTTTGGAGGAGAAGGGCTGGATGCCATTTTAAACTCACTGGGTTCAGAGTAACACTGGCACATTGAGACCAAAACACTGGGCCACCAGACTGCAACTAGGTTGGCTCTAGTGGTACTCTCTAGCCCAGTGGTATTCACACATTTTCATCAAACACCCATCAGGAAAAAGTTTTGAGCATACAACCTATGGTTTATTGTTACTTATTATTGTTATGTATATGTACACTCCAATATATTAGATACGTTACAAACTATACGTAAAATTTAAATTAAAAAGGAAGGCAGGATTAAGTTGACAAAGACAATATTTTAAAATACTTTGCTAATGTGATGCTTCATTTGAGTAGCAAATGCTAATATTCCAGAGTGAGAAACTCTAAGGATGAGATGGATTGTGAATGGTAGTGATATAAATTCATATTTAAAATATCTTTTTTAATAACATCAAAATATCTTGATTAGCTTCTTGACAGACCTTATTGTGATCTGCTTGTTCTTTGCCTTGAATGCGGCTGAGGAAGAGCTTGTGTCTGGAGTAAGGGTGTCCGCAATGCTTTCTCTTACTGTTTGCTTGTGCTGCGTTATTAGTGGAGTGAACACGTGTCCCAGTTTGCTTAGGACATTCTCAGTTCACACCTGTATCCTGGCATAATGATTAATAGTGCCTCCTTTAACCTCAGAATTGTCCCTGTTTGTATGATAAATTAGATCACCCTAATTATTAGTATTATCTCCAATTTATAGTTTTATTTCAGGAAATTTTTTAAGCTACTTGTCCATCTTGATGGGTTGGTTTGGTTTAAAAAGGATGATGCAGCCCACAAATCTGCCTAACAAGCACTTATAAACACAGTGCGCTGCAATGAGCTGCAACAGCCTCCATGGCTGTGGGGTTTAAGGTCAACCCTACATTGCGTGGACATCTGTTCAGCCCAAAGGGCCACCATGCACCAACATCCGTTCAGCCCAATGGGCCACCATGCGCCACACATAACTCACAACTGTCTGAATTTTAGACTGAATGAAGAATCACTGTCCACACAAAAAGGGACTATTAATAAACCCTCATTTCTATCTCAGTTTTTGCCTGAAAAAGAACTAAATATGCATGAGAACATTCCCTTCCGTGAGCTGCCTTTTGCACATGCTGGGACTATTCACCTCACATTGAGTTCTCCAAGGGTCTCCTTACTCCTGTCTCTATCCCCAAGGCTTGGCACCACACTGGGCGAACAGCAGGTGTTGGGTGTGTCCAAGGAATAATGAATAAGTGAATGATATATGCAAATGAATGAAATTCAGGTGAAATGCAGAAGTGGAAGTGATAGAGAAGAGAAACTAACATCTATAGTACTTTTCTTGAGCCCAGCTCTTTCACTGATGCTTTTATTTACTCCTTCCTATAATCCCAGTAGGTATGCTTTTTTTTTTTTAGTTCTATTTTTACAAATGAGATTGAAATTCAGGATAGTTGCATAACTTATCCAAAGTAAGTGACAAGGCCTGGTCTGCCTGACTTCAAATCCATATTCTTTCCCGGGCTTGGCAGCATGGAGATAATATTTGAAGGCATGAAAATCAGTGAATTCTTCAGTGCAAAGAATGTACAGTCAAAGAAGAATAGGGCTAATGGTTGGGCTTGGGGAACTGCTTACAGATAGGGTTCCCAACCCCTGGGCCACGGACTGGTACTGGTCTGTGGCCTGTTAGGATCTGAGCCGCACAGCAGATGGTGAATGGTGGGTGAGTGAGCTTTACAATCAGAACTCTGCCTCCTATCAGAACAATGGTGGCATTAGCTTCTCAAAGGAGCAAGAGCCCTCTTGTGAACTGTGCATGTGAGGGATCTAGGTTGTGTGCTCCTTATGAGAATCTAATGCCTGATGCTCTGTCACTGACTCCCATCACTCTCAGATGGGACCATCTAGTTGCAGGAAAACAAGCTCAGGGCTCCTACTGATTCTACATTATGACGAATTGTAAAATTATTTCATTATACATTACAATGTAATAATAATAGAAATAAAATGCACAATAAATGTAATGCACTTTAATCATCCTGAAACCATCCCCGAACCAGTCTGTGGAAAAATTGTCATCCATGAAACCAGTCCCTGGTGCCAAAAAGCTTGGGGACTGCTGGTCTACAGGGACCAGGAAGGACCAGGAAGAGGAATGAATACAGAGGGGTCAGGGAAACCAGGAAGAGTTGGATGAGGACATCTAGTTATGGAGGAGGGAATCACACCAGGAAAGGAAAGTTGATGTGTTCAAGGCCTGCAGTGAACTGAAGAAATGAAGGCCGTGAGAGAGAGTGATTGGCGACCCTCAGAGTGGCTTGTAATAAAACAAGGCAGGGAAAGGCCACAATGCAGGGTCAGAGAAAGACGGACTGATAAGGAAACACACAGAGGAGAAGCACACACTCCTTTGGGAAGCTTCTCCCTGAAAGGCAGTTCAGGTCCAAGAGGGTCAGGCAAAGCTTTCTCAAGTCACAGGAAATGTGTGCACTTGTAAAGGAGATTGCAGAGACAGTTGGTATTCACTTCTATATACTCACTCACATTTCCCAGCCTTCTCTGCAAACACATGAGGGCCACGTAGTTATTTCTGGCCAGAGGACTGTGAGCAGGAGTGATGTGCAGAGCTTTTGATGGAACTAGGAAAAGCTGATGTGCCTTCTCCAGCACCTTCTTTCCTTGACTTGGTGCCTCTAGAGACCACGTGTTCCAGATACATAGCTCCAAAGCAAAGGAGAGCCATCTAGCCTTTTTCAGACTGCAAAAGTGAGACATTAGTCTTTGTTGTGTTAAGCCACTGAAATTGTAGAGTGTTGTCTGATAAAATAACTAATTTCCATTATTCTTACTAAGTGAAACCAACCCAGTTGTCCTACAGAACTCATGTTTATGGTTTCTTTTGAATAAACATAGAGATTGACCCTCCTTGTCTTGAAATTTGAGAAAGTTACATTTGTCTTATCTGAGTTCCTTTCTTAGGAAACCAATCTTCAGGCCTCCCTGATAACACCAAGGAACTAAAACTTCCCAGATCATGGCACCTGGACAATGATCAGACCCCTCACCTGTCATGCATGACTGCCTAATCCATCACTTGCATCCTATTGACTTATTCTTCTTCCTCACCCCTCCCTAATTCCTGTTTCCCCTCATGTAGTTACATTTGTTCCCTGCTATATAAACCTCTAATTTTAGTTGGTCAGGAAGATTGACTTGAGACTTATCTCCCATCTCCTTGGCTGCAGCACCCGACTAAAACCTTTCTAGGCAATATTCATTGTCTCAGTGATTGGCTTTCTGTACTGTGAGCAGCAGGATCTAGACCAAATCCCTGATGTTTTGGCAACATAAGGAAATGAAGAGATCATAGAGAGAAAGGGAGAAGTCTGTCAGGATTCAGGAAAGAGTGGGATTTAGAAGGGAGAACAGTTCTTGACCTGAAGACAGAGGAAAGGCTGAGAGGACAAAAGTCAAGGTTGAGGGCTCCTGTAGGATGAGCTAATCTTCTCACTGGTGGAAGGTGAGGGGCTGACCACTGAGTTCACTAGCTGGGGAGTGGTCATAGGAGCTGGGGCTGGAGAAGAGAATCCATGGTCTGAAGCAATTGCTGTCAGGACTGTGCTAACTAGAGAATCAATAGGGGATTATCAAAGCCCAGCTGAAGTTGGATTTCTCCTCAAGAAAGATATAAAGAGCTGGAAAACATCCAGAGGAGAATGAAAATGATCAGGTAAATGTGATTTTTGTATGAGGAGAAGCTGAAATGATTGGAACTCTTCAGCCTGAAAGCACAAAGGCTGAGCAAGATGTGATCAAAGGGTTTATATTATGAAAGGGACAGAAGGAGAGGAAGACACAGTCTGACTCACTGAAACTTGCAAAATTCTACAAAGGAGTGCACCCTGAAACCTGAAATAAGTCGTTTTAAGATAAAGAACCAAAACACTACTTTCTATAGCAGGTTAGTTATTGGCATAAGCTATGGTGTAAGATAAATATAGCAGGAAATTGAATTCTGAAACTGGATTTTCAAAAATGTGTACAAACATTACATAGAAATAAACAAGACTTGTGCATGGTTGAAAGCAGAGTGGAAAAAGAATATAGTTTTGAGATAGGGAGACCTGGTTTTGAGCTCCCCTTACCAGTTGTGTTCCATCATTCATCCAACAAATACATAGTGCTGTTGAACACCTGCTATGCATTTGCACTGAGCTACACAGCAGGGTTCTGGCAATGTTTCTTGATTTGGTGCTCCTGGAGGCCATGTGTTACAGATAGTGTAGCGTTAGGATGGAAGAGGGCCTGTCAAGACATGCATGGTTCCTGTCTTCATAGGGTTTACAATGTAGTGGAGAAGGTAGATATAAATAAATGATTGCAGAAATAATTATTTAAGTTAAAATTTTGATAAGTGCCTCCAAGGGCAAGCACAGGGTGCTGTGAGAGCACCCAGAGGGACTCAACTAATCTGGGTGCATGAAGGAAGATTTTTTTGGAGGGAGTGATATTTAACCTGAAATTTATTACAAAACCAATAAGAATTAGCAAGTGCCAGGTGTGGTGGCTCATGCCTGTAATCCCAGCACTTTGGGAGGCTGAGGGGGGCAGATCACCTTAGGTCAGGAGTTTGAGCCCAGCCTGGCCAACATGGTGAAACCCCATCTCTACTAAAAACATAAAAATGAGCTGGGCATGGTGGCAGGTGTCTGTAATCCCAGCTATTCAGGAGGCTGAGGCAGGGAGAATCACTTGGACCCAGGAGGCGGAGGTTGCCGTGAGCGGAGATTGTGCCACTGCACTCCAGCCTGGGTAACAGAGCAAGGCTGTGTCTCAAGACAAAAAAAAACAAGAGACAAAATCAAAAAGAATTGGCAAGCGACCAGGAAGGTGAAGAGAGTTCCGGGCAGAAGAAAAGGCAAGAGTGAAGACCTAAGGCTGACAAATTCCTTACCCTCTCTGAGCCTCAGTTTCCCCATCTGTAGTAAATGTTGCTGGTGGCCCACAGAAGACACAAGACACATCCCACAGCTGCTCTGAGGGTTGGCTACCCCTTTGGAGAATTCGTCCTCTGCCTGGAGAACTGCATCACCTGAAATGCCTGGGAAGTGATGGTACCCCCATTCCATCTTCACTGTGGGCAGGTGGATGGGGTGGCTGCAGCCCAACCCAAGGATTGACTGGTACAGGGGAACAAACGGCCAGCCATTCTCTTATGCTGTGGTGTCACTCATGCTCCAGACATGTAAGGGATCAGTCTAAGCCTGGACTTCAGTGGACATGACACCTTTGCTTGACTTCCTCTCCTATCTTCTCTGGAGACCTCTCCTGAGAGTGCTGTCTCCATGTGCACTTACACAAGAGTCTCCATCTCAGGCTTTGCTTATGGGAATGCCACCCGCCCAGGATGGTTACCTTAAATGAAATCATGGATTTAAAGGACATGAGAGGGCCAGGCATGGTGGCTCACGCCTGTAATCCCAGCGATTTGGGAGGCTGAGTCAAGCAGACCGCTTGAGCTCAGGAGTTCAAGACAAGCCTGGACAACATGGTGAAACCCTATCTCTACTAAAAATATGAAAATTAGCTGGGCGTGGTGGCATGTACCTGTGGTCCTAGCTACTTGGGAGGCTGAGGTTTGAGGATCACTTGAACCTGGGCAATCGAGGCAGTAGTGAGCTCAAATCGCGCCACTCCACTACAGCCTCAGCACCTGAGCAAGACCCTGTCTACAAACAAACAAACAAACAAGGGGGGCCTGAGACACATACTGATGGTCATGTAGTGGAAGAGCACTGGACTGAGAGTCCATGGCACTGGCAGAATGAGCCCTGAGAGCATCTCTTGACACTTCCTTCCAGATATCTGGATACCCTGCTTTGTGCAAGGATGTTAACTGCACTGTTAACAAAATACATTCGTATCTATCATCTAATTTGTCTTTCAAAAGAATCCCTTGGAGTACGAGGCAGCAGGTATCATCTCATGCCTTATGTTCCAGATGAGGAAAGCTAGGGTCAGAGAGATGAGTGACTTGCTGGAGTTTACCCATCTGTGTTGCTGGGACTCAGAGCTGTGACCTTGGTCACCAAACTCTTTCACCTCCACACACCCGCCCCCCCAACCCTGTCGATTGGTGCCCCTGTAGGGATTGAGCACAGATGGAGATTGAGGACTTGCCTGACTTGATGTGGCATTTTCATGCTCTTGTGAATTTGCTTTCATCTTTGCTAATTCGACCTTGAGGGAAAACATGTTAATTATGTGAATACACACAACACTTTCAAAATGTGTATCTGTGTTTTCTTTTTTCCAAACTAAATGACATATGCTGGCTTCCTTTACCTCTGAGATTTGGGCCGGGCGCGGTGGCTCAAGCCTGTAATCCCAGCACTTTGGGAGGCCGAGACGGGCGGATCACGAGGTCAGGAGATCGAGACCATCCTGGCTAACACGGTGAAACCCCGTCTCTACTAAAAAAATACCTCTGAGATTCAACTAATGCATAACAATCTAAAGGGGAAAGTAAATGAAATGGTTTGGGTACTATTTCCATTAGAGAATTAAGGAGATCTTGAAGAGCCCCAGCCTCTTCAACACCTCCTTCAAGTTTGCTGAAAGGTGCCACACGATTCCAGGGAAGGAGTCCCATCCATTCTCTCCTGCCTGTGAGCTTTGAATGAGAGGGCAGAGTGACCTTGTACATAACCTATCTGGTCCTGAAATTCTATAGGCAGAAAAAAGAATGCGTTGGCATTTGGGTGATAGCCTCTGGATTTTTCTTTCCCTGCCTCCAAGTGCACAGAAACAGGACTTTCATTTCTTGAGAGTTAATTTCCTTCAGCAGCTTATTCTCCATCTAAAGTCACAATCCTCTTTGGGGAAGCAATTGGTTATTGTGTAAAGGATTTTGAAGTTACATACTAAGGATTATGACTCTATTTGGTGAGTAAGAAGCAGTGTCAGGAGAACTCTTAAGCACCAAATACCCAGTTTGGATGAAAATGTTCCTAGTGGAGATAAATAAGAGAAGGAACAGTAAAATCTATGAAGTTGTTATAGGAAGGAGAATTGCTAATGAGAACTTCATCCAAATGTGGCACATCACTTTATCTACTGAGCACTGCAGTGTGTTTCTGCCAGGTGTACTGGGACACTCTGGTTATAAATTGAACTTTACTGGTTTTATGAAACTCTTTGTTCTCATTATTTTTATCACATCACTCTTGCCATAAACATAATCCCTGCCCTGCCTACCTCTGAGGACTTCAGTGAAGAAGAAATGAGAAAATGTGCAAAATCACTACATTTCTGCAGAGAAGTCTTCTTGTCATGTGTAGCTCATCACAAAACAAAAAGTCCACAGCATGGTTGTTTCACATGCCTGAGTGGCAGCATTTTAACACAGGTCTACATGAGCACTGTTTTATTTAAACATGTACACGAATCTGATCGAAATAATGCTCATGAAATATTAACTTAAGAAATCTAACCCAAAATGCATGATGTGGGAAAATTGCAAACTTCATAATGTTGATCATTCAGTGTCTTTCACTACTGTTTAGTTTTTTATGGAAGCTACCTGTTTGCAACCAGAGTTTGCTGGCCTACAATTCAGAATGTTAATTTTAGCATCACATGGCTCCAGGGAAGCCAGGCCTCTTTCCTCATGGGAGGTATGTGTGTTCTCCCATTTGGCTCTCTGAGTTAATTCATTAAACAAAACAAAACAAAAAAGTGTCCTTATCCTGCAGATCCTCTTTTTCCTATGGGTTACTGTGGCTTTCAGCCAAAAGTCATTTTGATTAGCCTCCTTGCTTTAGTTTGGAAATAAATTCTAAGGAAAAGAACTCCAACATACATTCTGAAACCATGCGACTCCACCAGACCAGAAAATGCTGCACAACTAATTGTGGGGATGGACTCTGAAGCCCAGAAGTACATGTCACTCCTATTTGGCCCATTTGCTGTAGAATATAACCACATTTTCATGAGGGGAACAGGCACACTATTGTGCTCCTAGTCAAAAGTTTCATATTTCCTCTGCATTAAAGTGAACTTTCCACCATTTTGAGCTCTCATTAGTTCTTATGAATCATTTTTCAAAGTCAGCCCTGAGTGCCCATTTATCCAAAAGCCCATGTGTGATGCTCAAATGGCTGTATATTTCCTGCACAGCGACAAGTGATGCTCTTAATGATGACTCCAAGTTACCATGAGATCCTGAAATGTCTGTAGAATCATCAAGGATCAAATAACGCTCACTACAAGCTTAGGATTAAGTGCATGTGATTTTCTTATAATTCATTGCAAAACTGATAACTCTTGTTGATATATAGGTAAGTCTGTGTTAGATAAAATATTAGCCAACAATCCTATTATCCCAGTGTCAAATAAGAAAAAACACCCAACTAATATCTTTCAAAAATAGAAGCTGGGAGAGTGACTTTTAAAACAAATCTCCAGAGGACTCAGAACTTTGATTTTTGATAGATATGTTCATGATGACTTTGCAGCTCTATGTACATTCTTTTTTTTTTTTTTTTTTGAAATGTAGTCTTGCTCTTGTTGCCCAGGCTGGAATGCAAACTTCACCTCCCTGGGTTCAAGCGATTCTCCTGCCTCAACCTCCCAAGTAACTGGGATTACAGGCTCCCACCACCATGCCCAGTTAATTTTTGTATTTTTAGTAGAGACAGGGTTTCACCATGTTGTCCAGGCTGGTCTCGAACTCCTGACCTCAGGCTATCCACCCACCTTGGCCACCCAAAGTGCTGGGATTACAGGCATGAGCCACTGTACCCGGCCCCTATGTACATCCTTAACACAACACAGGCATGTACAAATGCATGGCCTTTTCTGAACATACACCTCATTGTGGATGGAGGGCAGGGAATTTGCTGCCTGCCTGTAGGGAGAGTCAAGATGTGACTTAGATCATAGCTCTGATCAGAAAATCCCAAGGAGGTCTGCAGCCATACCACCTGTGTTAGTTTGTTTTTTGTTGCTATAAAGGAATACCTAAGGCTGGGTAATTCATAAAGGAAAAAGGTTTATTTAGCTCACAGTTCTGCAGGACGTAGAAGAAGCATGGTGCTGGCATCTCCATCTGATGAGGGCCTTAGGAAGCTTCCATTCATGGTGGAAGACAAAGGGGAGCAGGAGTGTGCAGATCACATGGTAAAAGAAGAAGAAAGAGAGAGAGGAGGGAGCTGCCAATCTCTTTTTTACTACCAGTTCTTGAGGGAACTAACAGAGTGAGAACTCACTCATTACCATGAGGATGTCATGAAGCCATTCATGAAGGATCCATTCCCATGATTCAGACACATTTCTTTAGGTCCTACCTCTAACACTGGGGATCAAATTTCAACATGAGATTTGGAGGGGACAAATATCCAAACTATATCACCACCCTGATCACACTCCATCTAGTCTGATCTTGGAAACTAAGCAGAGTCAGGCCTTATTAGTACTTGGATTTGACAAAACCCCAGGAGGCCCATTTTTAAAAGGCTTTATAACCAACCCAGGGGAGTAACCACATCTTCCTCCTTACAGAAATATTCGGTGCTTCTCCATTGAGGAGTATGTGGCCTGTCCTTGTGGGGTTGTCACCATACTGGTCTGCGGAAAGGTCCTCATGTCAGCTGGGACCCTTGCGTCCAAGATGACTTATCAGTCAGACCTATCCCCTTGGGGCAATTGGCAGTGGAGCAAGTGCTAGCGTTGTCCTATGCAACAGGATATATTCATTGGTTTTCAGTTAACAAAGAATACTGGTTAATTGCACGGACTTTGGTGTTAACTAGACCAGCTTTAAACCCCTTTTTTGACAATTACCAGCTATTTACTTACCATTGTCAAATTGCATAACTGCTCTGAGCCTCCATTTTCTCATTTGTGTATCAGAGATAATAATGCTAACAATAATATCCATTTGCAGAGTTGCTTTGGATTAAATGAGATAATGTATGCCACATCTTTGGCACAGTGCCTGGCACCTGTTAAGTCCTCAATCAAGAGTGACTTTTGACAATGAGATGTCATCTCACCCCAATTCAAATGGCTTATATAAAAAAGACAGGGGATAACAAATGCTAGTGAGGATGTGGCAGGAAAAGGGAACCCTTGTATACTATTGGTGGGAATGTAAATTAGTGCAACCACTATGGAGAACAGTTTGGAGGTTCCTCGAAAAACTAAAAATTGAGCTACCATATGATCCAGCAATCTTACTGTTGGGTAAATACCCAAAAGAAAGGAAATCAGTGTATTGAAGAGATAGGTGCACTCCCATGTCTGTTGCAGCACTATTTACAATAGCTAAGATTTGGAAGCAACCTAAATGTCCATCAACAGATGAATGGATAAAGAAAGCGTGATACATAAACCACATTGGAGGTGGTATACCACATATACCACAGTGGAGAACTATTCAGCCTTAAAAAGAATGAGATCCTGTCATTTTCTACAACATGGATGGAACTGGAGATCATTATATTCAGTGAAATAAGCCAGGCACAGAAAGACAAACATTGTATGTTCTCACTTATTTGAGGGATCTAAAAATCAAAACAATTGAACTCATGGACATAGAGAGTAGAAAGATGATTATTAGATGCTAGGAAGGGTATTGGGGGATTGGAGGGAAGAAGAGGATGGTTAATGGGTACAAAAAATAGAAAGAATAAGACCTACTATTTGATTGCAAAACAGGGTAGCTATAGTCAATAAGAACTTAATTGTACATTTAAAAATAACTAAGAGTGTAATTGAATTGTTTGTAACTCAAAGGATAAGTGCGTGGAGGGATGGATATCCCTTTCCCCATGATGTGCTTATTTCACATTGCATGCCTGTATCAAAACAGCTCATGTACCATATACATATATACACCTACTAAGGACCCACACAAATTTTTAAAAAAATATATAAAAACACCAAGGTGGAAAAAAAAGAGAGTGACTCTTGTTTTTATCTGGCAATGTTCCACAATCAAATATATATATATACATGTGCAGGCTTCCTTTATTCTTGCTGATTTAATAACCTAAAATCATTTTCTCACTCATTATTATAATAGTAATCATTATTACAATTACTGCTTATTCATGACACCTCAAATTATGGTAATTATTGTTTTTATCCTGCTCTCACAAATGTCATTAATAACTACCAACCATTAGTTGTCATTAATAATTTCCAATTTAATGACATCTCACCTTATGTGCAGGATAAATGAGAATTTGTTTTCTTAGTGCTAAGGGCTGGCCATAAGTGAAGGATGTGTCTCTATTAAACAAAAATCCACTGCAATGTTCAAAGTGAGTTTGTTTTCTGCTCTGAACTAAACACAATAACTGACCAAATTTAATGTTCAGCCTAAAACATCTGAAAAGATCCTCTTCTGAAAGCAAACATTCAAGGCTATGAGAAATGTGTGAAATCACGTACACTGGACAGGAGTATGCCACCCACAGTTCCGTGGGCAATATTCTAGAAGAAAAACTGGGTTGGTGTGTTTGTTTTAAAGCTATATGAAATATCAACTCACTTTAATAAACTCTCTGTAATAAATGCATGAGTATATGGGTATGTAAGCTAAATCTCATAAACTTCCGTATTGTTCCAAATTATTTTATTTACTGGGATTTTTGCTAAAATTAAATACAGTATGTGGGATAGAAACCAGAGCATGGAGCTTCAGCTTCTGAGGGAATAAACTGCAGTGAAACGTGGCTTCACTTGAGCCGTGAAATGACAGGTTTTTAGAGTGACAAATGAGAGATGAAGAATGACCAGCATTCTGTGTGGGTTCTAGACTTTTGATTTCCTTCCTCCACCCCATGTCCTATGCAACTTTCTTTAGCTTCTGGGATGAAGAGACAGTGGCAATCAGCAGGTCCTGGAGAGGACACAGGATGGGGAGGGACAGGCAGTGGGGCTCAGGTGCCCTCCATTCACCCCCTCTTTGAGGGGGTATGCTAAGTTGTCACGGCCATTCTCACATGTGCAAAGGCAGCTGGATCCATCCCTGAAATGATTTTGTGCTCGTGCAATTTCTATACTCTTGCTTTGTTTCCTGAAGGGTAAGAATGCGGACTTCTCAAGGTCAGGGACTAAGTTGTACTCAGGGTGGTGGCTCCAGTGCATCACACAGGGTCTGGTGAACAGATGGTGCCCTCTAAAGATTCCTGAATAAAAAGGGAACTGTGCAAGTACATCCAAAAGTGGGTGGGTGTAGCCTGGAAACGTGTGGGGCAGAAGAGAAAAAACAGCCTGGGGCTCTTTCTGGTCCTATAAAACAGACTCAGGTCACCTTGGGTCATGGCTACCTTTTCCCACTTTTATTTCTGTGTGGTGGAGAGAGGTTTGCAGTTAAACCATTTGAAAATCCATCCTTGTCAATCAAAATGTTCAAACATCTACAATTTAAGGTTCAATCAAATGGTAGGCAGAGGGGTTAAGCGCATTTATTTCAGATGCAGAAATCTGAGTTTGAATTCTGACCTCTCTGCTTAGAACCCATGTGACATTGAACATGTTACTCCACATTTCTCAGCTTCCATTCCTTTGTGGACCTGCATAGTTGTCAAGCTGTAACAATAACACATTTCCTGCTTAGCTGCTACTGTACCTTCTCCAAGGTTTTAGCGCTCAGACCTGGTTCTATTCCTTTTTTTTTTTTTTTGAAGGAGTCTCGCTCCATCACCCAGACTGGAGTGCAATGGTGCTATCTCGGTTCACTGAAGCCTCCACTTCCTAGGTTCCAGCAATTCTGCCTCAGCCTCCCAGGTAGCTGGGATTACAGGCACACACCACCAAACCTGGCTAATTTTTGTATTTTTAGTAGAGATGGGGTTTCACCATGTTGGCCAGACTGGTCTTGAACTCCTGACCTCAAGTGATGCACCCGCCTCAGCCTCCCAAAGTGCTGGGATTACAAGTGTGAACCACTGGGCACAGCTGGTTCTATTCCTTTTTATTTGTCCTCTATTGTCCTAAAGGTAGATCATGGCCATATTTTGTTAGTCATTACACTGTTTGTCATTTTAAAATAAGATTGAGCTAGAAACTTAAAAACAGTCATTCTGTTTGTTTTTTCTATTAAAATCAGAAATTTCAGTACATGCGGAAAGCATTTTTTGGTATTTAATTATTCAAACTAATGGGTTTTATTGTAATGAGATTTTAAAAAACCATTATGATTGGCAAAGGGCTGAGGCTTAAAATATTTTCTTTTACAGATATGTGCTGCTTTAATGAAACCCAATATGCAAAAATCTAAACTTAGGTAAATTGGAAGCTTTATCTAGGCTTATATTGTTTACATTACAAAAGAGCTATTCTGCCTCACAGAAGCATTTATTTCAGTGTTCCTTAAAATGTGAGATCTCTGTGGTGCATTTAGAATACAACTTGAATGATTACCAGGTTATTTACACACAGGTGTTTTGTGTAAAGCAAGGTTCACCTGGGAGAGGGTTGGGTTGCACTAGGAATGACTCTGTATTGTGTAATCAGCCAGTGAAGAGGGATTGAGAAGAGATTTTGAGTGACATCCTCGTAGAAGGTAAGAAAGGTTCAACATGCGACTTTCAGGGCCCTATCTCTTCTTGATGTGAAGGCATCTGTCAAATGTACCATTATATCTCTTTAGCTTAAACGGAGTGGTGTTTAGCGATTAAAGTAATGGAACATGAACCAGGGTCGTGTTTTCTGTTTCTGTCTCCTGTAGCTTCCAAGTGGGTAGTCTTGACGTGTTCACTTTAATGCCAGTTCACTTGAAAGCAATTATTTCCATCCTAGGCAAGGCAGTAAAACCTTGTTAATGTTTTTAATAGCCTGTGAACTCTTCAGACGAAATATCTGGCCTTTGTGCCCTCCTCAGCTTGTGAACCAATTGCCAGCAAGCCCTCTACTCACCATGTGTCCTCACCTTTGAAAAGAAAAGAAATGGTTATACACACCAAATCATTAGTAGTGGAATTAAGAAACAAAAAGAACTGTCGCCCAAACTGTACATAAAAACTTTCCCAAACAGCTTTAGTAAATAAAACTTGAAAATCTGTTAAGTGGACAGCAACCTGTCACTAAAGCTGTTGTACAGGCTATTTTATTCAGAAGAATTTGTTAAACACATATCAGCAAGTCAGGGCCAGTTTGTGTAGCTAGCGAAAAGACAGAAATATCCTCATTATATAGAAGTGGGCAAAATACTGAATATATCTCTCAATCTAAATTATGAGCGTTTGAAAGTGGAGTTTTGATGATTTTAGACTTATGGTCTTTGAAAGTAAACACTACTTCTAGAATTGCAGTAGAATCAGATTTTTTGATACAATCATTAAAATATATAATTGCTTTACTTATCTATGAAGGGAAAGCAAACTGTCTTTAAAAGAAAACAAAAGGGATGTGATAGATGTGTATTGAAAGGAAAAGGAAGAAAAGAAACCCACATGATGAATGAAAGCTAAGGCTTAAGTGGATAAGCTATCTCCTTGCCTTTTGCTTCTAAGAGTAGAATTTATTCACTTATTCCTACTTTTTAAATGTAATATGAAACCAACCTCCCCAGAACCCAGAACAGTTCCTAGAACAGAATAGCCACTCAGTAAACAAGTGAGTTGGCATTTTTGGAAGTGCCATAACTCCTATGCTCAGTGTGGGTATGGTGCAGTACAAAGGCAGGATGGGAAGTGCAGACCAGGCCCTATCCCAGTCACACTAGCAGCTAGCACAGGTGGTTGGTTAGCAGAGACCCAGGACCCATTGCTGCACCCATGGGCTGCAGAATTCCTGGGCAATGTATTGATTAAAGTAGGATTTTTGAGTCCCAGAGAGAATGGACAGAGAGACACGGGGGTAAGGAGAGGAAGACCAGGTTGCAGCCAGGCTAGAAACCAGTGAGTCTTGATGCCAAGTCCCTGATATCTGATGTCAGGACCTGTCCTGGGAACTCACATCAGGTTGAACCTGAATATGGAAGACCGTTGTTCCCAGCTCTGGGGCAAGGGACTACGTTAATGTTGGGAATTTAGCAATGACATGGAGTTAGCATGTCTGTGGTTTCCTAGGTAGCAAAAGAAATAAGAAAGGTTTTAAAATCTACGATCTGATTATGTCTCACAAAGTACTACTGATTTACATATCAGAACGGAATAATTATGAACAAGGGTTACTTAAATTAAGGCTTTCTCTAAGCATTCCATTAATGCTGGTCCCAGAAATAATCTAGAATAGATATTTTGTTTTTTCCTTTAATGAAGAAGGCTTTCCCTACTCTCTATCAGGAAGGCATGAAATAGATGGTACCCTTAAGCCAGGTAATTTGAGGAGGGTTTAATAGAGGGACTATTTACAAAAATGTCAGTTGGATTTAGGAAACCAAAAGGGAGAGTGCAGTGCCCCTTACTCGCAATAGCAGGCAACTATTCCACCTTCAGACATGAGGGTGGTGTTTGGAGAGGGTTTCCCACTTGAGTCTTTGTAGAGCGATAAAGGTAGGGAGGCAGTGGGGAAATAAAACCCCCAATCACAGTATCCCTTCACCCATTCATCTCCCGCCACCCCTCTCACTGGCTGAACCCAACCCAAAGCCAGAGGGCACACAGACCAGCCTCCCAGGCAGAGCTGGATGGAGAAGGGTAGAGAGAGGACCTGGAGGGGCAAAGGGAAGCCAACACAACTCTCTGGGAAATTAATCCATATTCAGAAACTGATCCTGTTTAGCTGTGTACCAGATACCAGGAAGAAAACTTTAAAAAAAGAAAAAATATATATTGCAAAGACATTGCAGAATGGATAAAAATATTAATTTAGAGAAATGGATGAAATCAGCTCTATTTGACTTTTCAGCGCATTTAATATTGGTAGTACATTTCATGAAAGCACCCAATCCGTAGGTGTCTTTGGTTAGACTGCAGACTTCCTGAGAGCAGGACCTGGACGTTTCTCCTTATCATTCACAACCAATACTGCGCCTGGCACATATCATGAGTTCAGTAACCACTTGTTGAGTGATTACATACATGAATAAATTAATGAATGAAGTATATTCTGGTTTATTTTTCTTGTCAAAGGAAGCTTTATCCAAAAAGAAAAACAATCACATAAAACCTCTTTGATCATCTACCCCCGTGTTTGAAAATTCTTCCTAAACTATAACATTGGTTGTTCCTGCCATTCTAAGAGGATTACACTGAGCATGAAGGAATATTTTTTGGATGACTTAGAATCTAGCAACACTTGGGGCTGTCATTCTAAATTGTAGGTGTGGGCAATAAGGCTGATTTTCAAGATACTCATAGCTTTTAAACACAAATAAATAAACAAACATGTAGGAATCCCCATACCAGATCCGACTGATGGTTTATTCTGTTAAGAATTCTCTGCTAGGGGTATATGTTCCACATTTTTCCTTAAGTATAAATTCTGATTAATTTAGGATTGGAATTAGTTAGGTTCCAATGGGTGGAGATTTTACTTCTCCACCAAAAAAAATTTTTTTTCTGACACTATCATATTTGAGTTCTCTTCTCGTGTTTTTCCAATGTCACTAAATGATTTAATTTAAATTGTCTCTTGACTGTATTTTTTATTAATATTTTTCCTATTTGAAAGAGTGTCAAACAATTAGGTTATGTTATCTCATTCCTTCTTCCTAATAGTAGATGAAATAATTGCAATTCTCTTTTAAACTTTCTCTCTCTATGATCCAAGTTCTCTAGTAATGTCACCAGTTTGATGGCTCTTTGACAAACTCCTCCAAACATCTCCTAATCTTGAAAAAAAAAATGAAGGCCATTGACCTGGCCACCTTTGGTGTTCTGAGGACCGTCTGGGCCAGGGTTCTGTCACAGGTATGGATTGATCTGAGAACACTGACTTTCACACCTAAAAAGAAGCTTATAACTCAGCTTATGTGGGTTTCCCTGGTTAACTTTGTTTAATGTTAGAGTAATTTCCTGGCAGTGGCCTCTGGTAATTTTCTATGGTCTACACCTCTTGTCCTTTCAGAAATCTGGCTTTTAACACTGATTCTATTCTGTTTCCAAAGTAACAAATCATTGCAGGCACATGGAAATCTCCCAGCTTCCACAACTCTTCAAGTCTCCCCTTCCACTGTTTCTAAAAGAAAATTTCTCCTACTATTCCCTGTACCAGACTTTGAAGTCACTTCTATTTTTTGGTTGCTGTAGAAAGACTGATTCCCCTGCTGTGGGAAAGAGCCTTTGTAGACCCATGGATTAATCAAATCTCCCCTAAAACCTCTGGTAGAACTAATGACGTGGCCTCTTTAGTCTGTATCTTTTATCCTTCTCTTCCCTTCTTCCCAGTCCCATTTCTACTTTCCATCATACCCAAACCATTTTTGTGGCTAACCTTTGAACCCTCTTCAAACCACCATTTGTGGCTTAATTTTGAACTCTCTAGAAGTTCTTTAATCCCCTCCCTAGTTTAGTTCTGACATCTTGACAAACTATAATAAGAGAAGAAAATAAAATTTAAATTATACTATATATATATATATGAAGATATACATAAACAAAAAAGTTAAAAATCAAAAAATAGATCAGCAAAAAAATTAATAAGATAAAAATTTCCTCTAATCCTATTATTCAGAGACAACCATTGTTTCCACTTTGATGTATACGAATAGTCTTTTCTAAAATAACCATATGTACGTGTTTTTAATAAAATAGGACAAAACTATTTATAACTGTCTTTTTATCTCTTCTAAATAATACATTGAATATATTTTCCATATCAATCTTTTACATCATTTGAAGTGACTGCATCCGATTCCGTTTTATCAATGTTCATATTTTATTCAACAATGATCTCATTGTTCTGATGTTCATCTCATTACAGGTACTCTAATGGTCACCTCTATGCCTAATATTTGCACGTGCCAGCATAAACAAATAGCTCTAGGTGGAATTACTAGATCAAAGAGCATGCAAAATAGTGGGGACTTCTATACAAATCAACCATGTGGCTGAGATTTGGAGTCTGATCTGCTGGAAATATTGAGAGTTTGGGGTAAGGGGAAAAATAAGGAAAGGAGGCTGTTTTGGAAGAATGGGAAGAACATGATTAATGAAGGGAGTCTAAAGGCATTCAGGTAAAGAAATCAGAGATTTGGAAGCTTCCCTTATAAACCAAACATCCAGAGGAATGGGGCTCATAGAACACTTCAGAAATCTTAGTCTCCTGCCTGACTCAACTGAAAAACTAACTTTATAGATGGACACCTCAGCACTTCCCCATTTATCTCTTGGCATGTTTCTTCAGTGAAACATTTCTCAGATGAAAAACAGATCGCAAGATCATGGTCTCAATAGAAAACAGAGAGAGAGAGAGAGAGAGAGAGAGAGAGATTTTAAAAAGAGAGAGGATTTTGAAAAAAGGAAATTCAAAAGTCAGCATTGTTGATTTCATATAGCATTGCAAATTCCACCCCAACAAATCAAAGCTGCAGTAGGGTGTATACAACCACCATTCTCATGACCTTTGAAATTAGAGATGTGGGATGGCTGTTCTGGCATGTTTGTCTCCTTTGTGACTAGTCCAGTAAGGGTGTTGTCCCAGTTGTCTTAACATCTGATTGAAATAGAACCTTGGAATAAATATAGCAGACTGAGATTCTCCTTTCAGAATGGTTCACAAATACAACTAGGCTGAGGGAGGGACTTTGAGACTGTATCTAATGATGCCATTTCAACCACAGGTTGAGGAAATTAATAATAAAAACTAACATCCTTTGTCTTGGGTAGCCATAGAACTTGTCCTCAATACTGGACCCACATATTGCTTCAAGTCTGGATGACCTTAGAACCCAGAGCAAACATAAGGCACACCCACAGAAGAAGGAAGAGAAGGCAGAAGGAGACCAAAAGTAGGAGAAAAGTAAAGAGAGGAGAAGGAGAGAAAAGAAAGAAGTGCAAATGGAGAGAAAGTAGAGAAACTGCTTCACTGCCATCAGTGGCATGAGAATAATGATTTGTTTATCCTGCTCTAAAGACTTCCTGTGCCAGAGGCCTTGAGATGTTATAGTCTCTTCTCCTCCAGAAGAAAAAAAAAACATTGTCATGCAGTTTGCAGTTTGCATAGCACTGGCCCTTAATACACACACACACACACACACACACACACACACACACACACACACACAGTACTTAAATGGTCTCCCAGAAACAGAGTGAATGTCAAGTCCTTGATGAACGCGTCTGCGATAAGCCCAACGTGGAAATCCAGAGGGAACGTACTTCTAGGAAATCCAATCACTGGTACATTGTGTTGCCTTCAAGGGCGTGGTTCCAACACAACCTGAGTGCAGGATGTTTCATACCCATTCTTTTTGAGTGGGTTCTTTACCAACAACTTCTCCAAAATGGTAAGCCCTACTTCTCAACACTGTCATCCAGGATGGAGAGATGCTACAGCTGACAGCAGTGACTGGCAGGAGCCTGGAAAAGTACAATAATATTCTGAGTTGCCTTTAGTCTTATTTTTATTTAGGCTAATTTGCATGAGTGGTTTATGCCAAATGAGGATATTTTTCCTTCTCCTTGGAATAGCTTTATGTGAAAATATCACTCTTTTCAAAGTGCCCAAATATTACTGTGCTGAATAATGAGGCAGATGGAAAATAGAAAGGGTGGAGCAAGTTCAAAATGCTTTATGGTTGGCAGAATAGAGGAGCTTTTCAGATTTCCAGCCTCCCTCTACTTTATTCATCTGAAAGCACCATCTACTCCATCCTGCAAGGATGCAAGGACCAGAGAGGTTCCTGGCTCTCAGCTTCCAGAGAAGCCACATCAACCTCTACAGCCTCCTACACATAGCCTATTCAAAGGACATGTGGCAGCTGTCTGTCCCCAGGCTTAGCATGACGCATTCTAAGGAGTGAACATGCCCAGGGAAAGCTTCCAGGCTGTGGGACGTTGCTGCTTGCAGAATTCTGCCTGAAGCATCAACCTTTTTCCAAAAAGAGTATCCAAAATTCAGTGCATTATGGATTCTTAGAAAATGGAAGATTACAAGGAGTTTTTAATCCCTTTCTGAGCAGACAGAAGCAGGAAGCAACCACCAGCTAAATATTTGACTAAATCCAGTTCACAGTTTTGTGTTGCTGGTAGCATGGGTATGTCTGCTCCATCCCCAGAAGGGCAGCTGCCATATAGATGGGTTCCAGTGTTGTTCCCCAGTTCCGGTGTGCCTGCCTCTTCTCCCTCTACCCAAACCTAAGCCACCCACCAAGGCCCACGTGAAATATCAGCAGCAATTCCAGGAAGCCTCTCCCGTGTAGACGCCTCCTTTCTGTACCAGTCCTCTCCACTGAACAATTTAGAGATTAATAATGTAGCAACGAGAGAGATTAAAAAGCCATCTGGTGAGCAGGCCCTGACACAGCTTAAAATACCCACAAAACCAAAAAGAGATGAGAGCTCACGGTAAAAGCAAGAACTTGGGAGTCTGACAAATTTGAGTTCAATTTCTAGACCTGCTACTTACTAGTTATGCAGTTTTGGGGGTGTTTACATAACCATTTCATGCTTCAGTTTTGGAATAATAATAGTACTTACTATTTTTTGAGATCAGTTGATAGTAATTCTAAACAGTCTAATATAAATAGCATAAACATTAGCTATTGCAGCTATTGCTTTCGCAGCTGGGATGGACCACCTATTGCCAATCCCTCAGGCGAGCCCCACTAACTTCATGACTGATGGAACTAGATTGAAAAGGCTCTGGGTGGTCCACTCATGTCCGACTGGCTGATGTAATCAGTGAGAGCCTGCACATGGGCAGGAAGGTCCCTGATCCTTAGTCTGTTCCTGGATGTCAAGAGCTCACAGGGCCAGAGTTCATTCATTCATTCCATCAATGTTTGTGCTATTATGTGTTGGGCACTCATCTAGGAGCTGGATATAGAGCAAACAACAAAGCTGATGAAAATCCCTGCCCTCGTGGACCTTACACTCTGAGAAAACAGACATAATAGTAAAGTCTATGGCATCCCAAAGGCATAGGCAGTGCAAGGATGGTATCTTCCATTTGAGATAGGACGGCAGGATGACATAATGAGAAGGTGACGTTGGAGTAAAGCTATGATGCCATCCCACTTCCCCCCAACATCCCTTCTCCTCAAGAGTTCCTCTCTTTCTATATCCATAGAAACTTAGCATGTACAGGAGCCATGAGCTACTTCTGCAGGCACAGCACATGATCAGGAGTGGGAGAGATGATCCAGCTCCTGGCCAGCCCCAGCGCAGAGAGAAATGGTCCCATCAGTCCTAATAGAGGGAGACATGTCCTGCTGACATGGCGGGGACAAGGAGGGTCACTGAGGGGCCCCAGGCAACAGCAGCAGCAGGTGGTGATCAGAGAGTTCCACGCAGGCATCTCCAAAGGAGTTCTAGAGTGGGGAGGACAGCCGTGCAAAGTGGTTCTGACCACTTTTTGGGGAGAGGGGTAAACATCCCTTGGCAGCTCTGGCTCAAGAAAGTGGAGGGTGGTGACTACAAGGACAGAAAATGCTGAGGACTGAGCCCCCTTGCAAGCAGCGCCCCGCTGAAGACCACAGAGCCCGATGCTGCTAGCACCCGGCAGTGCTGGGAGGTGGAGACACACAGCTGAGACTCAAGTTTGGTTGCCGTCATTGTTCCTTCTGCCTCTTGGCTTTCCCTTCCAAAGTGGTGACCCAAAAACCATCTGTCATGGAAAATGTCTCTTGTTGTTTTTATTTATTAGATTTATATTCTATATCAGAGGACTGTAAGCATCTTGAAGGCAGAGACCAATTCTTACACTCCAATTCCCAAAATAACTCCCTTAGGGCTAAGTAATCAACATAATAGCTGACACTTCTTGAACACTGCCACATGCCACTGTCCCAAGTGCTTCATGGGGATTAGGGCTTTTAACTCTCACATCTCTCAGTGAGGTGACAGCTTTATTATCTCCAGGTAGGAAATGGAGGCACAGAGAGGTGAATACCTTGTCTGAAGCCACTCAGCCAGGAAGTGGCAGTTTGACTTTAGCAGTAATACTACAGGCTGGGTCTTGCCCCTGCCACCCCACAAATTTGTTATTGAAGTCCTGAGCCCTGTTACCTCAACTGTACTGGTAGACAGGGTCTTTAAAGAGGTACAAGTTGAAATGAGGTTGTTCGTGTGGGACCCTAAACCAATATAGTTTATGTGGTGTCCTTACCATAAGAAGTAATTCAGACACAGACAAATACAGAGGGAGACCCCGTGAAGGCACAGGGAGAAGACGCCATCTGCAAGCTAAGGAGAGGCCTCAGGAGAAACCACCCTGCTGACACTTTGATCTTGGACTTTCAGCCTCCAGGACTGGAGAAAATAAAGTTCTGTTGCTGCTTAAACCAACACGGTGACTTTACCCAATCTGTGGTATTCCATTATGGCAGCCCTAGTGAATTAATGCAGGTACCTAGTGTTTTAGAAAGACCTGGAAGGCACTGCTTTATTTATGAGGTCACTCAGTCTGGCCCTGCCGTCTCTCCTGTATTACTGTGTGGAGGTGGTATCTCTGGGTCCGAGGCATCTGGCATCCAGCAGTCTGATATGCCCATGGTTTCCTCACTGCTACATGTGCCCACTAGGTAGAAACATGCATCCTCATCACACGGAAACTGTTATTCACTGGCTTACGCCTGATACAAATCATGGAACTAGACTTTTTCATTCATCCATTCATTGGTTCGTGGAACCAATAATTATTCCGTGCCTGCAATGTCTCAGGCGCAGTCCTGAGTACTGGGACTGTAAAAGTGACCAGAAACGTGTTACAGTCTCAGGGAAGTAATTGTACAAATAAATGTAAAATGTATTTCAATCTAGTAATCAATCAAGTAATATAAAATAACCAATGTGGTAAGAATTTAAAAAGAGAAAGACACCATGCGACGAAAGCAGAAAATAGGGGAAGTTGACCAAGTAAGTGGGGGTCAGCAAAGGCGTGAGCCTGTGGAGATGGGGAGGATGGGCTGTAGTTCATTACGCAGAGAGGACATGGGGAGTATCCAGTAGGGGAGACAGCAGGGCCAAGACCCAAAAGAAACAACCCAACGGATACCAGCCCTGCCTCTCAGATGCTTGCAGAATGGAGGGGAAAGGGAAGGAAAGGAGGAAGGAAGCAAGATAAGGAGAAGAAGAAAAGATAGAGTAGAAGGAAAGTCAAAGGGAAGAAGGAAGCTAACATTAATTGAAATGTACTACATTCCCGGCCATGTGCCAGGCATCTTCAGTTCATATTTTCAGCCATAATAAGAAACAGCTCAATAGGACCGAGAGGAGAGTGAGTGCCTCGTATTTTAGCCCCCAGGTGCCTCCCTTGCCTCAAGGTCACCCAGGCCCAGCAGCTCTAGAGTAGACACATGTTTCCATATCCCTGTGGCCTGGGCCACCAGCAGGAGGCCATCCCACTGTGCTGCAGCAAGCCCTCTCTCTGAAGCCCAGCATGGGAGCAGCGTTCTCTGAAAGCCTCACACAACCAGTTAGGCCCCTGGGCAGTCCCCGCAGCTGAGCTACCACAGCCTGTGCATTCCATCGCCTCTGCAGCCTCCCTGCAGGACTTTGAACAAAGCCCAGGGGGGCTGGTGAGGATAACAGAAGGTCAAGAATTGGTGGAATGTGATGGGATGTGCTGAAGGATTCAGATATCAGGAAAAGTCCAAGATAGCAGCAAGAATTTATAGCTCAAAACCAAGACCTGGAATACAAGCAGAGAGATAAACGGCTATTTTAAATTGCTGCCCAAGAAGTGCTTTTGTGCTATATATATACCAACAGTAAAAGAGAAAGAGAAGCTCAGATCAAAAATATTTTAACATACATTTACTTGCCACTTTCAAATGGCATGGTAGCACTTAGGTCAGAGGAATTCCTTCTATTTTCTATAATCTATCACAGTGCTTAGCACTGTCATTCTCCCACCTCTTCGACTAAAGAACACAAGTAACAGCTAAATGAATTTTGTTAACCCAATATCTCTAAAAGTATGAGAGCCTTGTCTTTTACCTAGATCAGCATCTATATTAAAGTCCACAAGAGAATTTTTTTAAACATCTAAAGCTGGGAAAAGCTTTGCTTCCTTTCCAGTAATAAGAGCTATAGAACTTGATAAGTTTTCCCTTTTACCATGGCTACTAGGAAGCTCGGAGTCATGATTAAAGTTCAACTGTTGCAACTATGTTGACCCTTACGCTTAACAACTACCATTCTTTTATCTGGTCCTGGTTTTCTCTTTCCTGTTTACCATGTCTTCCATGAACATATTTTCGTTGTAGGTTGCTGCACATTCTCTGAGAAGGGAGTGTAAACAAAAATCAAACAAGTTCTATTATCTGCCCCAGGGCCAAGCTCCTCAAACTAAGAACTCGTGTCCTTGGTCATTGCTTTAAAAGACTTAGCCGCTCTGACATGACAGAGATACCTTACCTTTCACCTCTAGTTCTCACGGGAAATAATTTAAGTGCAGAGTATATTATCTATTGCTGTATAACAAATTACCCCAAAGCTTAGCAACTTAAAACAATAAACATTGATTATCTCACACAGTTTTTGTGAGTCATGAATGTGGGAGCCACTTAGCTGGGTGGTTCTGGCTTAGTCTCTCATAAGATTGCAGCAAAGCCATTGCCCATGGCTGCAGCCTCTGAAAGCTTGACTGGTGCTGGGGAGTCTGCTTCCAGGGAGGCTTGCCACACTCCTGGCAAGCGAATATTGGTTGGGGGGTGGGGCTCAGTTTTTTCCCCAAAAAGCATCCCCAAGCAGATGCTCATACAGCTGCTTGAGCATCTCACAACATGGCAACTTGTTTCCCCCAAGCAAGTGATCCAAGGGAGAGAGCAAGAAGAAGGCCACAGTGCCTTTTATGACCTAGCCTAAGGTGTAACACATCATCATTTCCACCACATTCTATCCATAAGTTGTGAGTCACTAAACACAGACCACACCCAAAGGGAGGGTAATTAGCCTCCACCTTTTGAAGGAAGGAGTATCAAAGAATTTGTGGACCTATTTTATAACCACCACTCAGATTATAAAACTATTTTCTTTTTTTTTTAAGTAGGTATAACCAGGGCACAGCTTGGTATTCAACATTGCCTCTACCTAGCTGCAAACTGGGATAGAAAAAAACATGAAGGTTGGGCATGGTGGCTCACACCTGTAATTCCAGCACTTTGGGTGACTGAGGTGTGTGGGTCACTTGAGGTCAGGAGTTCGAGACCAGCCTGGCCAACATGGTGACACCCCATTTCTACTGAAAATGCAAAACAACTACCTGGGTGTGGTGGTGGGCACCTGTAATCCCAACGACTTGAGAGGCTGAGGCAGGAGGATCACTTGAACCCAGGAGGCAGAGGCCACAGTGAGCCAAGATGGTGCCACAACATGCGCTTCAGCCTGGGTGACAGAGTGACATTCCATGTAAAAAAAAAAAAATCATGAAAAAGAAAATGTTTTTTCCCAAATAATATTCTGCCAGCCAGCACCCTGAAACTGCATGGATCTATGACAGTCTAAATATTGTGTCTTAGTCTGTTCAGTAACAAAATACTTAAAACTAAGTAATTTATAAACAACAAAGAATTACTGCTCAGAGTTCTGGAGGCTGGGAAGTCCAAGATCAAGACACCAGCAGATTCCCTGTCTGGTGAGGACCCATTCCTCAGAGGTGGTGCCTTCTGGCTATGACGTCACATGGCAGAAGGGATGAACAAGCTCCGTCAGGCCTCTTTTATAAGGGCACTAATCCCATTCATGAGGGCACAGCCTTCATGACCTAATCACCTCCCGAAGGCCCCGTCTTTTCATGTCATAACTTTGGGGGTTAGGTTTTAACATACAAATTTTGGGGGGACATAAACATTTAAACCATAGCACACAGTCATATGTGTGTGTGAGAGAGAACATGACTCCAAATGGAGTGAGAATAAGAGACAAGACAAAAATTTTGAAAGGAAAGAAAGGAAACTACATTCTTGGCCAATCTTAAAGGTCAGCCCCACTTGACACAGAATGGAAGACTAAAACTAAGGTGGCAAGGTCTAATGTATCCATAAATTACGCTCATCTTTTGTCAAACCTTCTAGTTAGACCTCAAGAGAGAAAAATGAGAGGAGACTTAGAACAAGGTTACCAGTAAGAACTGAGTTCATCTCTGGAGGGGATTACAGATGCTGGTGAGGGGAGCCGGAGTCTTTAGTCCCAGCTCGGATTGTTGTACAGCCATGTTGCCAGGGGAAATCCTGTAACTCCAGTTGGCCAGATGCTGGGTGCCTGATATCTCCCTGCTGCCATTCTGAACCCATATGGCAGTGATACTTAGCATCTCATTCATCTAGAAACTGACCCCTCATAGTGAGAGAGGCCTCAAGAAAATGGGGAAGCTTTCTTATTCATCTTAATAGGCCACCACTTTGCTTTCCTTTGATAGCGAACACCCTGATGCTAAGGTGATTCACAAGATAGCCAGGTTTTTATTCTCCTTAAAGTCATCTTCACTCTTGCAAAATTGCCATAAAATACTCCAATACACACGAACTAAGTAACCAGCTCTGTGAGGTGTGTAACATTCTTGTCATGTGGGAATTAACTAGCCTAAAATATGGGCAAGTCAGAGAGTATATTATGGAATAAAGCATGCAGCTTGGAGCTTTTTTTCTTTATTAAGAAATTCAGATGCCTAAAGACATTAAATGTATTCATTCAATAACATTTAACTGCACATCCTCCCCACCCTTTGGTTCACACTTCCACCACCACCACCACGTCCAGCTTCTGACTCAGCAGAGGACACTTCCCAGACCCACTGAGGCTGAGTTCAGTGCCCTCCCCAGGCCTTGTGTAGGAGCCCTGTGCATATTAAATGCCTGCCCGGACCATGGTGTTTTACATTTATCTGACAGTGAGTCTGTTTCTACTTACAGAACATGAGCCCTAGAGGGAAGGAACTTAGGCATGCATATCGCATTTGTACGTGATGCTAAGGCTGACACAAGTGCTGGCGGCTGGTGTGGATACTTTATTTTGGGGAGGAATCGCAGGGATAGGGAAAGGGTGTGGGGAGGGAGACACAGGAAAGGAAGGGAGACCAATAAAGGAGTGATGTGTGCTTGAGGTGGTCACCAGTGTGTAAGGGGAGCATGCATTCATGGCTTCCACCCCTCACTGGTCAGGGTGCAATAAATCCCTGACTTTTCCCAGTTCAGTGGATGTGCCTGAGTGAAGGGCTTCCCAGCAGGCACCAAACACCCTGGGTGAGAGAAGCCCTCACCCTGGGTGAGGACAGCTGAGGGGAGGTGCTGTTGGATGCTGCATTTTACAGCAATGGCTCATGTAAAAGCAGGACCAAAGGATGAGAGGCAAGGTTCAAGAGGTCACCGGTGCAGTGATGAGTCAGGGGGAAGGGTTAACAATTTGGAGGCCATTGCAGTCACCTAGCAAAAGGTGGTAAGGACCTGAATTCAGACAAAGGTTATACAGATGGCGTAAAGGGAGCCGGTAGGAGGGCTGTTTAGGAGACAGCATTGGTGGATCATGCAGACTCCAGGTTGAGGGAGACAAGGGATATCTCCCTGGCTTCTGCTCTGACTGGCTGAGGGTGAAACTGGGAACCGAGGAGGAGTGCGGGACCTGAGAAGCCTGGTGGCGGTTGCAGGGGTCATGGAGGAGACTGGGAGCAGCTGAGGACCAAGGCTTAGGAAAGGGAATGAAAAGCCCCAATGAAGGCTCAGCTGAAGGGAGAGGCTGTGATTTCCAGTGGCCCCCAGCCGCGTGATGGTGACGTTTCCTGCAGACTGGATATAGGAACAAGTCATGTTGACAGCAGATCTGATCTAAGTTTGGGATTTTGTGGGATAGGTCTGGAAGGACAAGAGAGCAAGGGAACTGAGGATACTAACAGCGTGTAAAACCCTAGACCATATGGCAAACTATATAATGGGCTCTAGATGATTTTTGGAACCTTTTCACATGTTCCAGATTCTTAAATTAATACATGCAATATGGTGATTTCTCCTGTCGGTGATCTGAAAAAGAAAATTAATGTGTCCAGTGTTGGTGCCATTATTTATTGCCAGGAAATATATATATATATTTTGAAAATGACATTGGCCAGAGGTTTCTAGCAGGCTTCACAGGCAACTGAAATGAGCTCCTGGGTGCCTTCCTCGGAAGGGACTGAGGTCATGAAAGTTTACAAGGCTTCTCGCAATTGGCACTCAGCTGTTCCAGAAATGACAACAGACATCTAAAAGCCAAAGGGCTTTAAGCAGCCTCTTTCCCTAGTCAGGTCTCCATTAGCATATGTTGCTCCTGGGTCCCGTTTTTATTTTCTGAGTTTCTCCCATCCCTTTTCCCCTCTCCTCCTTCCCTTTTCCCTATCCCTGCTTCCCCGAGTCCCTGTTGCTGTAAGGTAACAAGAAAATACTTGAATCAAGCCCAGCATGTCCTGTAGGTCATTCCTTGAGTAAGTGCTTTGATGACCCTAGAGCTGGACGTGGCCCCAGGCCATTTGTGCCAGCCACACTTAGGCTGGTTCTCCTCAGGATCGCACAGCGCAGGCCCTTACGGCTGGAAGGCACCGCTGTCCTTTGCCCTGCAGGTGTGGGGATGGGAGAGGGGCGGGTTGGGGGAGAGAGACCTTAACCCATCTCTGCTGAAAGCCCTGGGGTTTGTTTTCTTTGGTTCTTTTTTAAAGCCTTCTGTGTCCATGCCAACGTTATTCCACCTAGAATGAGTTTTCAAACCCTTGGCATTTGCTTTAAAGGTAAGTCAGCTTTGAAGATTCTGGTGGAAATTTCAATCATATTCCTATTCATAGTCAAAGAGTGAGTGGGAACTAAAAATATCAGCATTTTTTATTCTTTTTTTTCTTCTGAAACCCTGAACAGAACCTCCCCAAGATCTCCGAGGGAGCCGGGGAGTGGCGTCTGACTCCCGCACCAACGCTGACACCCTGTGTCAGTGTCATCTGCCGGTTCTCGGAGGCCCACAGGCCTCCCGACAAAGCACCACATGTCTCCAAGGCCATTTTTCTAAACATGTAAAATGAAGTTCCCTAAATACATTACAAATTTAACAGGCAAGACAATTTGGCTACAGAAAAACCTCAGAGCAGTCAGAATGTTCCGAGTATTAAAGCCAAATTAGCTGACAAGTATCATCTCCACTCCACGTACCGCCTGACATCAAGCGGTGCTAAAAGTTATTAGCAGGGCGTTGTGGCCAGAGAGCTCCGTGCTGCTTTCAAGCCCACGTTCATTATTCATTGGCTTGTTCTGCCTGTGCTCTTGCAGGGCAGTTATAGTCTCCAGACATGGACAAGGCAAGTGAACGTGGGGTCAGAAAATATTCTACTTGAAAGGCAATCCTAGCATAGACAATGATTTACCATTGATGGCTTCTGTGTGAGTCAGTCTTTCTAAAACAGGAAAGCCTTCTTTAAAAGAAAAAAAAACCTCTGAAATCTGTCGACATTTTTTAAGAAACCAGATCTGTCTTTTGGAATTGGATTTAAATTAAGACAAGATGACTCACTCTGCCAATGCCTCATTAAAATAGAGATACCTTAAGGAGGCCAGAAGTTTGGACATTGAGGTTGGATACAAAGTGTTCTTCCATTTCTGGAACTCTGCTCTCCCAAAGACAAAAGCATCTGGCAAAGTCTTATTATTTCTTGCCCAACGGGGTCAGGTTGCCCCTTGGCAATGTGGGCCCACATTGTGATTGACAGGCTGAGTTAACAGTCCGTAGCCAAGGCAATAACCATTTGGTAGGACCATATCGAAGCTAATTATTAAAGTTAATTAACAGGAAGCTTAATTAACTTATTAGCCATCCAACGGTGGAGAAACTGCTAAAGGTCACTTAGGGACTGGTCAGTCCTTTGCTGTTTCATTTTAGGTGAAGGATGAGGCAGGAAAACATTTACCAAGTGAAAAAGAACAAAAAGAAAAATTGCTAAAGATCAGAGGCACCATGGTAACCCTCCATTCCAAGTGCCAAACCACATCCAGCAGACAAATGATAATGACAATTTCTGGTAAATTGTGTTAGATATAATGCTTGTCACAGAGGTACAAGCAGGGGAACCATTGTTTCCATACTATAACTTATCTATTTCTTTCACTTAAAATCTTAGAGGAAGAAACTTATCCACATGAAAACAAATCACCTTTTGGATAAATTACCTGAGAGTTTTGCCAACGCAGAAGATGTGATGCCTGGTGAAATAAAAGCAGGTGGTCATCGCAGCAGACACTGAGGAAATAGTGATTACCCACTCACCCTTCCTATCTACCCTGGCCCACCCAGCCTGTCGTTAGGATTAGGTTCAGCCTTATTTTCTGGATACTTAAAATGAATCTGATTTAGTATATATGCACCAACTGTAGCTTAGTGTCTATTTGACCTTTGGCAAGTTCATGCAAATCCATAGAGGTCATGGTGGCAAGAATATGGGGTTGAGAACATAGGCTTGAGAACCAGACTTAGATTTGACACGAGGGCTGCCACCTGCCAATTCCATAATTCAGGCAATCCCTGGGCCACTCTGGACTTAACAGACAGTATTGTATGGAATAAAACCCTCACCTAGCAGTTGTAGCACTGTGTAGGAGCTCCATAAATTATATTATTGTCTTAAGTGGCCTGTTTAAGTAATGAAATGTAGGAGGGCCATGTATTTATTAATCCTTTATTTAATACGTATTTATGGAGCACTTCCTACATACCAGGTCCTGAAGGAGCTCTGAGGTTCTCTAGGATCACCATGGGACTCTGGAGGAGACTGAATCCCTCTGGAACACGGGCACGTACTGGGGCCAATCCAGTCTGTCTAGAGTCTGCTTCCATTGTCAACTCTGGTTACCATGGAGTAATGGCTTGCAGATTTTTTGGTCTCAGAACCCCTTTACACTTAAAAATGTTCAAGGACGCTGTATTAGTGTTCTTGCTACTGCTGTAACAAATTACCAAAAACTCAGTGGTATGAAGCAATGCAAATTTAGTGCCTTACAATTCTTCAGGTAGGACATCAAAAATCAGTCTCACTGGGCTGAAGCAAATGTGTCAACAGGCCTGGTTCCTTCTAGAAGCTCTGAAGGGAGTCTGTCCCTTGTCCTTTTCAGCTCCTGGAGGCCAGCTGCAGTCCTTGGCTCACGATCCCTTCCTCACATCACCACAACCTCTGCTTCTGGCATCACTTCTCCTACCACTTACTCTCATCTCCTGGCCCCTCTTAGAGGCACAAGAGCCCTAGGCACATCAACCCCATCCAGATCATCCGAGATACTCTCCCCATCCTGAGATCCTTAACTTAATCCCATCTGTAAAGTCCCTTTGCCATATCAAGTCACATTTGCAGGTCCTGGAGATCAGGATATAGACGATTTTAGGAGACCATTACTCAGCCTATCACAGACCTCAAAGAGGTTTTGTTTATGTGGCTTATATTTATCAATGTCTACCATGTTCAAAATTAAAACTGAGAGATTTAATCATTATGTGTTTATTAATTCACTTTAAAATAGCAATAATAAATTTATTATAGGTTAAATAAGTATTTTAATGAAAAATCATTATATTTTCCAAAACAACAACAAAAAGTAGTAAGAGTGGCATTACATCGCATTTTTGCAAATCTCTTTAATGTCCAGGTTAACAGAAGACATCTGGATTCTCATATATATTGTGGGTGTATATATATTTTTGGTTGAAATGTATAAAGAAAATTCAGCCTCACACACAGACACATAATTGGAAAAGGAAGATCATATTTTAGTAACCTTTTCAGTACAGTTGTGTATATTCTTCTCTGATACTACACCAAAACTCAGTAAGTGACAATATCTTAAAGATTAGTTGCAGTGTGGAATCTAAAAGCATATTCATGAGCTTTTCATATTCTGTCACAGTAAAATCCATTGGTCTACTTTGAAAGGCTCTTTAATTTGTGCATGAATTTATAATATCATGTTACAATACTGGTCATTTGGAAAATATTGGCTCACTAGGTTATGCAGGTCTTCCATGTATTGACACATTTAATTATATAAAATTTTAAAATTATACTCACTAATATCACCAGATATTTTACTAGAAAAGTCTTTAAGTATTGGGAAACTGTCAACATATTTCCCAAAATTCTAACTTTTGCTTGAAAACTTGTGCGTTATCATTGGCAACACTGTTAGTTGCTCCCCTTGAAGTAACAGGCTCACCTAGTTCATTTTTGAGAAGGTGTCTGCCAAATACCGAAGTCTAAATAGTCATAATTAGTCAGCAATTCTTTCAAATAAAAGTGGTGATTCATGGGGAAAAAGTGGCTAGTTCAGCTTCTAACTCAAACAATCACACAAGTGATTTTTCTTGAGACAGTCATCATAATTTGGTACTCAACATAACACATTTTTCATTTTGTCACCAGAATATAAAACAGAAATTCTCAAGAGTTGAGAATTAATAAAATTAATAATTCTTATTGTTTCTTCAAGATTGTTCTTAAGTGGAAATATCTTTGGTAACATGGTGTTTTTTATAATCGTTTGTTTTGCTGTGAGTTCCTGGCAGTGAGGAATATAATGGCGACTAGTATGATGTATTAGTTTGTTTTCACACTGATATGAAGAAATACCTGAAACTGGATAATTTACAAATGAGAGAGGTTTAATTGACCCACAGTTCTGCATGGCTGAGAATGCCTCAGGAAACTTATAATCATGTTGGAAGGGAAAGCAAACATGTCCTTCTTCACATGGTGGCTAGAGAGAGAAGTTCCAAGGAAAGGGGAAAAAGCCCCACATAAATCTGTCAGATCTCATGAGAACACACTCACTATCACCAGAACAGCATGGGGGTAAAAGCCCCCATGATTCAATTACCTCCCACCAGGTCCCTCCCACAAAAAAGTGGGGCTTATGGGAATTACAATTCAAGATAAGATTTGGGTGGGGACACAGCCAAATCATATCATTCCATCCCTGGTCCATCCCAAATCTCATGTCTGTACATTTCAAAGCCAATCATGCCTTCCCAACAGTTCCCCAAAGTCTTAACTAATTCCAGCACTAACCCAAAAGTTCAAATTCAAAGTCTCCTCTGAGACAAGGCAAGTCCCTTCCACCTATGAGCCTATAAAATCAAAAGCAAGTTAGTTACTTCCTAGGTACAATGGGGGTACAGGCATTGGGTAAATACACCCATTCCAAATGGAAGAAATTGGCCAAAACAAAGGGGCTACAGGCCCCATGCAATTCCAAAATCCAACGAGGCAGTAATTAAACCTTAAAGCTCTGAAATAATTTCCTTTGACTCCATGTCTTATATCCACTGATGCAAGAGGTAGGCTCCCACAGCCTTGGGTAGCTCTGCCCCTGTGGCTTTGCAGGGTACAGCCGTCCCCCACTCCCCCGCTCTGGCTGCTTTCATAAGCTGGTGTTGAGTGTCTGCGGTTTTTCCAGGTGCACTATGCAAGCTGTCAGTGAATCTACCACTCTGGAGTCTGGAGGATGGTGGCCCTCTTCTCACAGCTCCACTAAGCAATGCCCCAGTGGGGACTCTGTGTGGGAGTTCCAGCTCCACATTTCCCTTCTGCACTGCCCTACCAGAGGGTCTCCATGAGGGCCCCACCCCTGCAGCAAACTTCTACCTGGACATACAGGCATTTCCATATATCCTCTGAAATCTAGGTGGGGGTTCTGAAGCCTCATTTCTTGACTTCCATGCACCTACAGGCTCAGCACCATGTGGAAGCTGCCAAGGCTTGGGGCTTGCACCCTCTGAAGCCACTGCCCACACTGTATCTTAGCCCCTTTTAGCCATGGCTGGAGTGCCTGGGATGCAGGGCACCAAGTCCCTAGGCTATACACATTAGGGGCTCCCTGGGCCCGATCCACAAAACCATTTTTCCCTAGGCCTCCAGGCCTGTGACAGGAGAGGCTGCCATGAAGGTCTCTGGTATGTCCTGGAGACATTTTCACCACTCTCTTGGTGATTAACATTCAGTTCATTACTCATGCAAATTTCTGCAGCTGGCTTGAATTTCTCCCCAGAAAATGGGATTTTCTTTTCTATCACATCATCAGGCTGCAAAGTTTCTAAACTTTTATGCTCTGCTTCCTCTTGAATGCTTTGCCATTTAGAAATTTCTTCTTCCAGATAACCTAATTCATCTCTCTCAAGTTCAAAGTTCCACAAATCTCTAGGGCAGGGGCAAAATGCTGCCAGTCCCTTTGCATAGCAAGAGAGACCTTTACTCTAGTTCTCAGAAACTTTGACATCTCCATCTGAGACCACCGCAGCCTGAACTTTATTGTCCATCACTATCAGCATTTTGGTCAAAGCCATTCAACAAGTCTCTAGGAAGTTCCAAACTTTCCCACATCTTCCTCTCTTCTTCTGAGCCCTCCAAACTGTTCAAGCTTCTGCACGTTACCCACTTCCCAAGTTGCTTCCACATTTTCAGGTATCTTTACAGCAGTGCCCCACTCTCCAATAAACAAATTTATTGCATTAGTTCATGTTCACACTGCTGTAAAGAAATACCCAAGACTGGGTCATTTACAGAGGAAAGAGGTTTAATTGACACACAGCTCTGCATGGCTGGGGAGGCCTCAGGAAACTTACACTCATGGTGGAAGGGGAAGCAAACATGTCCTTATTCATATGGCAGCAGGAGCGAGATATGCTGCACAAATGGGGAAGAGCCCCACATAAAACCATCAGATCTCATGAGAACTCACTCACTATCACAAGAACAGGATAGGGGTAACTGCTTCTGTGATTCAATTACCTCCCACTAGGTCCCTCCCACAACAAGTAGAGATTATGGGAACTACAACTCCACAAGAGATTTGGGTGGGAACACAGCCATACCATTTCATATGGTTTGGTGCCACTACCCTGATGGGTGCTAAGGAGCCAGTAGGCTTACCTACTATTGCCTTTGCACCACTGGGGCAAGTGTCAACACATGAATAAAGGCAAATATCATCTTAGTATTATTATGAAAATAGTTTTGACCTCAACAGACTCTCTGAAAGGTCTTGGGAATCCTCAGGAGGTTTACAGATCACACTTTGAGAGCTGCTGCCATGGAGAAACCAATACCCCAAGAGACACGGACTCAAGTAGAGGTGATCCAGATCCTTTTTAACTGGTAGAGACCACAGAAGCAGCTCCAGATAGCAAACATATTCCCGGAATAGACAAGGTTCTAGTCCTAACTTAAATCCTTTGCAATTTATGTTTTTTTCTACTGGAACCACAGTTCTCCTATCTGAAAGATGAAAATCATATCTTTCCTAACCACTTCAGAATTTTATTATGAGAATAAAACTTCAATTATGTGTGTGAAAATAATTTTTTCTTAACGTATTTATTGGGTATAATTGACATAAAATAAACGGCACATATTTAAAGCATGTCTTGATGTTTTGACACGTAGATACTCCTGTGTAATCATCACCACAGTCAACACAATGAACATATCCATCATGCCCGACATTTCCTTTTGTCCCTTTGTAACCTGTTCCTCCTACCTCTATGTTCACTCCCTGATCCCTAGGCAACGATCAAGTTACTTTCTGTTACAATAGATTACTTTGCATTTTCTAGAATTTTATATAAATAAAATTACATTGTAGATACTCTTTTTTTGACTGGCTTTTTCCACTCAACATAATTATTTTGAGATTCATGCATGCTGTCATGTGTACCAGTTGCTCATTCCATTTTATCCCTGAATAGTATTCCAGTGTATGGGTATACTATAGTTTTTTTATCTATTCACCTGTTGAGGGACATATCTATTCACCTGTTGAGGGAATGTTGCTTTTAGCTTTTGGTTATTACAAATAAAGCTGCTTTCAACATTGGCATACAAATTTTTGTGTGAACATATCTATTCATTTCACTTGGGTAAATACTTAGGAGTGGAATGGCTAAATCATGTAACAGGCATGTGTTTAGCTTTTTAAGAAACTGCCAAACTGTTTTTCCAAAATGGTTGTCTTATTTTACATTTCTACTGGCAGCATGTGAGTATTGCGGTTTCTGCACACCCTCCCCACCAGTTGGTATGGTCAGTCTTTTAAAGTTCAGTCATTCTATTAGGTGTGTAGTATGTGCTAAAGTGATTTGAGGCCAGGCACAGTGACTCTTGCCTGTAATCCCAGCACTCTGGGAGGCCGAGGTGTGTGGATCACCTGAAGTCAGAAGTTTGAGACCAGCCCGGCCAACTTGCTGAAACCTCTTTTCTACTAAAAATACAAAATTAGCTGGGTGTAGTGGTGCGTGCCTGTAATCCCAGCTACTTAGGACGCTGAGGCAGAAGAATTGCTTGAACCCAGGAGGCAGAGGTTGCAGTGAGCCAAGATTGTACCACTGCTCTCCAGCCTGGGCAAAAAGAGCAAAACTCGGTCTCAAAAAAAAAAAAAAAAAAAAAAGTGACTTGAATGCCAAAAAAATCTCAGGCCATGTGGATCTAGCTTGCATACACTTCCCAATCATTGATTAATAGTTTTGTAAATATTTTCCAAGGTTTTTGAGACATTTTTAATTCTTAATAAAGATGGCACATTCTTCAACAGCAATGATGGGGATTTTAATTTTTTTGATATTTTTTAAAAGCACTGTAGACTGCCCAGTGAGAATATTTTCTTCCTATCCTTCCCCCAACAAATTCTCCAAACTACTTCATGTCCATATTTACATCCAGTCAAATAAACATAGCTTTGGAGGATTTTACAAATTAAAAGGCCATTCCGCTAATATGTCCCGATAACATCGGTAATTTCTGTTGGTTTTGTCTTCACATCATTAGGCCAGTTCTTACATTCACTGCAAAGGCAGCTCCAGCAGGAAGATTAGAGACTTGGGGTGACTGGAGGCAAAATACGTTTGGAATGTTCTTGCAGCTACTTCTTAAATAGAAATAACCTACACAATGCAATTCTTCCCAGAGACATCCTGATTTGCATCCCCAGAATCACACTCAATCTCGTACAAGACAGAGAGCCTGGCTAACTCTGCTAAGGAGGAAAAAATATATAGAACGTTAAATAGCAGGGAAGACCAGAACAATTTCTAAAAATAAACACTAATTAGATACACTTTTTAAAAACAATGCTTAGTTCCTTGTTTTCCCGTCAATGTTAATTTATCATGTTACTGCCTGTGATTAATAAACCCTTTTTATCAGTGTTAACAACTTGATAATTTATAAAATACTTTTAGCGGCATTATTGCACTACATCTATAAGGAATGCCCATTTTTAGAAATTAACAAAAAATGTAGAAAGAATGCCCATTTTTAAAGATTAATAAAAAACAAAAAAATGGGAGTCTTAGAAAAGTTAAGTAGCGTATCCAAGCAGCCCCTATTCGTTTGCCATGGCTGTGTAAAAAATGACCTCAGAGTTAGCTCTATGGTTTGAATGCCTGTTCTCACCAAAACCTCCACTGAAATGGAATCCCTAATGTAAAAGGTAGGGCCTTTAAGAAGTATGTGGGTCATGCCACTTTGCCTTCGTGGGTGGATTAATGAGTTAATGGATTAACGGGTTACCACGAGAATGGTTCTGTTACAAAAGCCAGGTCGGCTCTCAGTGTGCTGCCTCCACCCCATGTGATGCCATTTACCATGTTATGATACAGCATGTGGCCCTTGCCAGATTCAGCTGCCTGATCTTGAACTTCCTAGCCTCCAATACTGCTAAATAAACCTCTTTTCAAAACTAAATTATCTAGTCTTGGGTATTTAGTTACAGCAACAGGAAACAGACTAAGACACTTAGCAACTTTAAAGAACACTAATTTATTATACCATAGTGTCCATGAGTCAGGAATTCAGGCATGAATTAACTGGGTCCTCTGCTCTAAAATCAAGGCAGGGGCTGCAACTTCATGTAAGGCTTTGATTTCTCTTCCAAGCTCACGTGCTTGCTGGAGGAATTCAGTTCCCTGCAGTTGCTGTTTTGTCTTAGAACTTGAGTTGCAAGTTTTCTTGCTGGCTATCCGCTAGGATCATCTCAGCTCCTAGAGGCTGTCCTTGAGTCCTAGTCACACGACCATCTCACAACACAGTAGATTATTTCTTCAAACCCAGCAGGAGATGCTCCAGTCAGCTATGATGGAGTCTTAATGTAAAGCAATGGGAGTGACTAACCCAGCACCTTTGCCATTTAACAGAAACTAATCAAGGGAGCCACTATCCCACCATATTAATGAGCCCCACACACTCTCAAGGGGAGGAGACTATACAGAGTGTATGCACCAGGGAGCAGGAATCTTGGGATCCATCTTAGAATCCTGCCCTTCACAGATCTGCAGATAATAAACTGTAAGGATCAGAGTGCGGGTGTAGATGATCCAACAGTTTTCCATGGGTGTTTAAGAGATGTGTCATCAAGAGGCCTTGAGCACCTATATACCCACGCTTTATCACATCTATTTCCCCTGTAGAGCTCCTTGTCAACATCAGTGAGTCCCCAGTTCCCCCAGTAGAAAACACAGTTGAAGCATATTCAGCAGTACCTGGATCACATGACTTGACCTTAGTTTGGACGAGTCTGAGGTGGCTCAGGAAGATATCCTGAGTGCCAGAAAACAGCGCCACTGATGGTGCCACGCTCCCTGGGTTGCCAACAGCATTTTTTCACCCAGTACACAGATAGACAGGCCAGTCTGCGTGTGGCTGCCGATTCCCTTTGAGGAGCTGCCATCCTTTGCTTCTTCACTTCATAGTTGTATTAGTTTGTTCTCATGCTGCTAATAAAGACATACCTGAGACCAGATAATTTATAAAGAAAAGATGTTTAATTGACTCACAGTTCTACATGGCTGGGGAGGCCTTACATTCATGACGGAAGGCAAATGAGGAGCAAAGTCACATCTTACATGGTGGCAGGCCAGAAAGCGTGTGTAAGGGAACTTTCCTTTGTAAAACCATCAGATCTCATGAGACTTACTATCACGAGAACAGTATGGGAAAGACTCTTCCCCATGATTCAATTATCTCCCACCAGGTCCCTCTCATGACACATGGGAATTACGGGAGCTAAAATTCAAGATGAGATTTGGGTGGGGACACAGCCAAACCATATCAATAGTCTTCCCAGTGACTTTATTGAGAATATAGCACCACCTTCCCCTCTTTCTCAATTTCCAATCACAGTTCAGAGAATCTTTCTCCATGTCCAGCAATCTTATGTCAGTCATCTTATGACATGGTCCCATCGCCTAGAATTATCCTTCCATTGAAGTCATCACTAGCCACTCAACAATATTTGTTCTCTCCTTCCTTGGGCACAAAGCTAAAGTATATTCCCCAACCTCTCTTGCAGTGAGGTTTGGCCACATGGCTAGGTTCTCTGCAATGGAGATGAGGTAATATGGGTCACTTCCTGCTCTGGCCCATAAAAACTCTCCACACTTGCTTTTTCATGTTCTTTCCCCTTGCTTTGGCTAGCTGCAGATCTTGGTGAGGTCTTTGGGGATGAAGAAGCCACAGACAGAGGGAACCTGGGAGAAAAGTTGATCCTTCAACCTGTGCTCCCTCTCAGAATAGCTACATGAGAAATACAGTCTTCTATGGTGTTGAGGCATTGCCCATGTGGTCTATTTGTGGCCTCAGCCTAACCTGCACTAACATGTTCAATTGTACTTCCCTACTTCCTAGCCCAGTGCTCATCACAAAGTAAGCAACTAGTCAAAGAATGAATCAGTAGATATTTGTCTGTCTGAGCATCCTATTGTATTCTATTCACTTTCTTCTAGCAACTCAATGGAATTTCATTATAGCAAACAATAAATGCTCCAATAAAACCTTTAATGTCAGCATTGAATGTTCTGGGTATTGATCATAGATCACCTTGATATTACATTAGATTTCTTGACCAATTTCATCACCTGTAAGTCATTTGCCTATCTGGGGGCTAAGAACTGCTGTGGCAGGTTGCCAAGCACCCTAGTTTCAACTTGGACCCTTCTGGTTTATAATAATACCTATCATTTATCAAATGCATAAAATAGGCCAGCCAGACTGCACCATACACACACACACACACACACACATTTTTCATCCAAACAACAAAAAACCTGTGATACTGGTATGACTATCATCATATTATCATATTGGTATTACTATCATAAGAACCAAGGATCCGAAGTTGAGGAATTATGCAGTGTCAGGAGGTGGTAAAGCAGGCCTCAGACCCAGGTGCTCTTTCATCTCTCTGTACAGACTTCCCATCTACTGCTGTCCCACACTTCAAGGTTTCACTGCCACTGAGCCATCTGCCTTCTTCACCAGGAGTAACACAGTCACTGCAAGCCCATATGGCACCTTTGTATGAATTAGAACAAGGACCCCTACATCAAGACACTTTGATGATATCTACCAGAAATTTGTTGGAACAAACACACAACTTTTCTATATCAATAATCTATATCTGTATCTTTATCTATATCTTTATCTATAATGTACATGGTAGTGCTCCTTAAGTTGTTCAGTGTTCAACCCCTATAACTGTGTGGAGTTGCCCTGGGGCGGGGGCGGGGGGAACAGCAAATGGTCATGTAGGTTCTGAGGCAGGTTTTAACACAACTGGTCTATAGTGAAGCTACTGGTGCTCAGAAGACTCATTTTCTATAGGAGTTTGGTGGTTCTGTCTCCCTATTCTAATAAAAATAAAAATAATTTAAAAACCTGTCACAGATGACTCAAGAAGAAGACTGCTTTATTGTCTTCCCCAGCTTCTATTCCTTTGATTGCGAACTCTACCTAGGAGTAGCTACCTGGACCATGTAGCTCATTTTACTCCTTCCAGAAATGCTGTGGGGCTCTGAAGTTACTAACTTCAGGCAAGCGTAGAAGGAAGCATGCGCTGTCCTCACTGGCAGAGTCAGCAGCAGCAGAGTGGCAGACGATGCAGCCAAACCTTCCCTTAATGCTGACCTGGCAACTGCATTGTCCCTTCTTTATTCTGCAAACTGCAAAGAGAAATGAGGGAAAATGAGTTCATTGGTGTATCTTTAAATGAATCAAACATGTATTTGTTCACCAAGGCAGTGTATTAAGTGGAGCCTGAGAACAAAGGAGATGAGATAGTGTTAAAAACTATTAGTTAACAATAATACATTGTTTCAAATAGCAAGATGGATGTTGAATGTTCCCAACACAAAGAAATGATAAATGTTTGAGATGATAGATATGCCAATTACCTTGATCAATATATGTATTAAAATATCACTATGTACCCCATGAATATGTACAATTATTATTTGTCAACTTCAAAAGTAAAATAAAAATCATGTTATAGAGAAAAAAACTCCAATATAGTAACTAAAGAACTTGAAAGGTTGAGGGAAGTAGAATTCCCAGCGCTGCTGCCCATATTCATAATCAGCAGTGTTTCTAGTTTCTTAATCTAGAAAATAAAATTGGATGTGGATTTTTCTGCTTTAGGAACATAATTGCTTCAGAGCAGAATGAATTATTAAAGTTAACACTAAGTCATCTGGAAAGAGGCATTTAGGCTCTGACATCTGGATGACTAGCAGCCACCAGAGGTTACTTAGCCTCTGTGAACCCTGGTTTTCTCATCTGTGTAATGGGAAAAGGAGTACCTACTTCATAGGGTTGTTGTGAAAACTAAGTAAGAAAATTAATATAAACCATTTATCTAAGCCTCCTTCATTTAGCAGGCACCAGTAAGTACTAGTTATTACTATTAACCTAATAATAATAATAACAACAACATAAAACATATTAAGCCCACCTTCCCCGAGGGTGACAAGACATTTCTTCCCATTATCTTATGGCATTTAGCAAAGTTTCTCCCAAAACTTGACACTTACACCTTGAAAGAAATTCTGAAGGAATGAACAACTATAGTGAATAATTAATATTAATTCTTGTTTTTTTTTGTTTTTTTGTTTTTTTGTTTTTTTTTGAGACAGAGTCTTGCTCCGTTGCCCAGGCTGGAGTGCAGTGGTGTCATCTCAGATCATTGCAAGCTCTGCCTCCTGGGCTCACGCCATTCTCCTGCCTCAGCCTCCCCAGTAGCTGGGACTACCGGCGCCCGCCACCACACCTGGCTAATTTTTTTTGTATTTTTAGTAGAGATGGAGTTTCATCATGTTAGCCAGGATGGTCTCGATCTCCTGACCTTGTGATCCGCCTGCCTCAGCCTCCCAAAGTGCTGGGATTACAGGCGTGAGCCACTGCGCCCAGCCAAGTGAATAATTAATTCTATAACATGTGATACAAAATTTGTATGCAAAAATCACTACTTGCCACATCCATGCCCTCCAACTCTCCTGGCATGGATTAAGGTAGCAATTTTAACAGAGTACAGTCTTCTGAGCCTGAGAGATAAAGAATAACAGTCCATTGAAACGAACTACCATGAGGAGGGGGAATTTGGATAGACTCTTACTAGTAAATTGTGGCGGTCTCTTTGGACCTGAGAGTCAGGTTCTCCTAGCTGCCCGCTCCTATACTTCTGCGGTCTGATCTGGATTTAGACATGGGACTATGCACCCAGAGAGAAAGAGAACTGGGAGTCTAGATTTAGCCAGGGAAAGGTGAGGCTGGACTCAGGTCTGAGTGCATTCTGCATTACCTCTTCTCTACTAGTCCTCAGTAAAAATAAGAGATACAGATTGAAAAGTTTCTGAGTTGATTTTACATTCGAATGTGATGCAAATGTAGTTATACAAATGGCTATTTGTTCAGGTAGAACAGATCTGAAAGAAAAAATGGTAGGATGAAATGGAGGAGTAAAAGACACTCCCTATAACTGAACAGCAGTGAGCTTCTAAAGGTCCAGAGCTACCCCAGTTTGATTGTAGAGGCTGTGCAGTGTGCAACCTAAACAACTGTACATGATGATCCTGAATGGGTCTAAAATCCCGTTCATATGCTTACTTCCACAAATGTCAAAGGCACACCTAGTTGTGCTATCTCAAAGGTATCCATGCCTCCCTCCCAGTCTGCTCTGTTTAGGTTACAAGGTCCAGCCTGAAGCCCCATGGGGTTGGAAAACTCAAAGGGACTCCTAAGTTTGAGGATCATTCTAGATAGCAGGCAGCACTGGGGACCATTATAGTATTGTTGCTCCTTTGAGTCCTATTCTACAGCAACTTCGCACTCTGGAGGCTGCCAGTTACAAGCCATAGAAGGCAGAGGGTTGTGTTCTTGGTGAAACAAATCCCTGGGCCCTGCATGCTCACTCCTCCTGACAGCATGGCTGTGGTGGTACCCTGCATTTTTCTCTGTTTAGTAGATGGAATACAGCCTAAAGCCAGAAATGAGAGATGCACACTTGCTACTGAAATCTCAGGGCTGATGTCAAGTTGATGTCCTGGCCTAATATAGAAAAGGGAGACTCTCTATTTTTCAGATAACTTGTGTTTCTCTATAGAGGAGGTGGGGTTGGCAACGCATCACCTGTTGCCTGCTTGGAATGACTATGCCCTTGGCCAACAGCAGGCAAAACCGTGGCAAATGTGCCAGCAACACCATGCTACTTGTAGGTGGATGGCCTTCAAGAGGGAAAGAAAATCAGGAGCTCTTCTTTCTTCCAGGTTCTGAAGCAGGGCAACAGGGGAAGCATATATTATGGTGCCAGCATAAGTAAAAATGTTCCATGTTACTTTTTTGTACTATACTATTCTATATTATGTCATACTGTTTTATATTATGTTAATTAATCATATCATATGCCATGTCACCTTTATGTCATATCATATGGTACATGTGACAGGATGATATAATACTCTTTTAAGGGGGAAAATTTATCTGAAACTTGAATAAACCCCTTAGGAAATTCCAATCATGATTTTTTTTTTCTCTTTGTTTTTGTTTACATGTTACCTTTGCCTCTTTCTTTGGCAGTTTGATATTGAGGTTAATATTAAAAGGATGCTATGAAGAATCCTACAAAACTGTAAAAGACAAGAAAATGACAGGATGCTTTCTGGGTCAGGCTGAGCTTGTTGTGAAAATGGAGTCCCTGCAAAGTTTGATAATGGGATGATGAAGCAGAGAGATGCAGGAGTTAATGACACTGAAGAGAGCTTGGGGAGTGGTGATGGGGTGAGGAAAAGGAGAGTGGAGCTGCACATGGGGAGTGGGGAAGAAGGAGGTTGCTAGGCAACTTCCCAGGGGCAGGAGAGAGAAATCCTGAGGGAGGAGGTGCTTTTGGAAGCGCTGTGGATTGCCATGGGCAGCTATCTGTGGCCAGAACAGACAGACCCGAGAGGTGGGTCACCTAGTTGGCAGCCAACTGTTTGCCCGAAGCTGCTTCCTGCAATAATAAACAGTCAGGAGAAGTCAAGGGTATACAGCCCAAGCACTGCGGCAAACCATCTGAGCAGTAGCTGGTGTGCAAAATAAGAGCAGAAGCTGTTCATTCTACAACCTGTGCCCTGGAGGAGATAATGGCATGGCCAGTGGTGCCTAGGGTTGTGGTTTGCAAACGCATTCATTGACTGCCAAATAGGTACCAGGTATTACTCACTGGGAGGAACAAAGGTTAAACCAGACATGATTCTTGTCCATAGCAGCTCTTCATCTCATAGGGGAGAAAGGCCTAAAGACATGTGCGTTGCTAATTAGCTATAGTCAGTGGGTATAAAACAAAGCCTAATTATTGAGAATTTGGACTATGGAGCCAGGTTCAAATCCCAGTCTGCATCGCACTAGCTATGTGCTCTGGGAAAACAGGACCTTGTGGAAGTTACTTAATCTCTCATTTGTAAAACACGAATGATCATTGTACCTATGTCATAGGGTTGCTATGAGAACGTTCAAATGAGTTGACAATTGTAAAGTGCTGAGGATAATGTCTAGCAAATAGTGAGGTTTGTTTGATAAGTTCTGCATAGGATCCAAAGAATCAGGGCTAGGAGTGCAGCATTGAATGTGGCGTAAGTACCTTGCCACGCATCCGTACTTCTATAAAGGTGATGCCCAGCTAGGGAACACTTGTGATGCTGGGGCTTACCAGCTTCCTGACTTTTCTATCAAATGGTTCTTTGATTATCCTATTGCATGGTTCACATTGTTGTAAGACACCTTCTCTGGGTGGAGGAAATCACGTCTTTCAAACTCAGATATGCAGCCTAAGGCAGAACTAGTTCTGAAAAGCATAGTTACCAGTTTCCTCAGCTCTCCTTCTTGTCTTCTTTTCTGTCATCTGGAATGGGGAAGAATACATGCCTTTCATGCTACATTTCCTTTGCCGTCAGTAGGGTCCTGCCCTAGCTCTCTTGTCTGCACAGGGTCCCTTTCCCTTCTCCATCTATAAAACCCTGAAGGCTGCCTGCAATTTTTCCCAGAAATTCATTTAGGTGTTTGGGATGCACATATCATCAGCCTTGCGTTTCCAACTTTCCTGGCCAGGTAAGCATGTTGCCTGTTCAACAAAAATCAATTTAGATCCACAGATCAGCACGTGATGTTCTTATTATCCCAGCCCTGCCTCCCTGCAAGAGTCTCCATGATACTTCGCTGGCAGGATCCAGGGCCAGCCAATTGCCACATAGAGAGACAACTCCAATGTCAGCTGTGCAAAAGACGGTTTTTTTGGCGTAAACACTTTGCAGAAGACAGAGGCGAAAAATGTCCTAAAACAGGAAGAAACACAGTCTTGAAGACCCATTTCTTCTGCCCTGGGATGCCCTCCCTATAGTCCCCAATCTGTCCACAGATCCATCTGGGGCCATCACTCCAGTGTCCCAGTGGCCAGGTCCACGCAGTCTGCATGCTCATTCTACCCTCAGGATTTTCCATGACAGGGATAGTTAGCAGACTATTCAAACTTCCAGTTTTCTGTCTCCAAAGAGCCTTTTATGGTCAACTCAGATAAAGGCTAAGATTCAGTTCTCTCATTTGATTCTGCGTCTGTGGACATTTGACAGAACGGGCAGAGATTTCTCTCTAAATGCCTAAGTCTCGCGGTAAACCGTAATTTTTGCATTAGGTATGAGGGCCTCTTTAGGGAGATAGTAAAATGCTGCAACTGCTCCCTCTGCACAGACTCTCTCCAGGCCCTGCGTGATCTGTCGGCTGTTTTCATCCTCATCCATCTGGTAAACTGGCCTGGGGCCTACTCACGAGTTGGTTGGACCCTTGACCTCAGGCACACGTCCAAAGCAACATGGGCTTAGATGGTTGGTCTGAGTAATGCCGGAGGTGCCATCTGTCCTGCAGGAAGACCATCCTCTGTGTCAGTCCTAAAGCATTGGCTCCATATTTTAATCACAGCTGGTAACTGTCACTTGCCAAAATGAAAGATACCTGAACAGTTAGAAAAGGAAGGCATGGGATTCAGGGGCAACTTTAAACATTAGCTAGAAGTTTCAAGCCACAGGAGGATCTCCTAAAAAAAATAGGAATGACAACAACAAAATAATAATAAATAAAATTAGAAAATTGCCCAAGAATAAGGAGTTGCCCAAACACTTAAAGAAAAAAAAAAAAAAAAAAACAGAAAGATTCCCACAACTTGCAGAATAACCTGGGAATGGATTTTGTCAAAAATCAGAGCTACCAAAACGGTTCTAACATCTGCCTCATAGATAATTTGCATTGAGGCCAGCATGTCTCATCTTTCCCCATTCCAGAAAATGCCCAGTTTCTCCTAGAGAAATCAGAAACTCCAGTATTTCTAGTAATATTCGCATGTCATGGAGGGGAAGTGACTACTCCCAGAAATAATATCACTGCTTACCCAATCCATGAAGTGAAAGAGTTAAAAGATATTTCTCTGTTCCAAAGGCCTATGGGCAGAATTAAAAGTAATTGCCAGAAAAGCCAGTTTCAAAACAGTCTCTACGCTTGCATTTATTGAAGGAGCTTATTGGATATACTGGTTGCAAGCAGGAAGAAATCTGCTGACCTGAGCTCCCTGCGGCCCTGGTCCTCTCCACTCTGGTAACACCCAGGCAGATCTTACAACTCCTCCAGTCACACCCAGATACCAACTCCAGGCCAGACCAATGCGATCTCTTGCCTGTATTTCAACTTTTGATTTCTATTGTATTAATTTAATGTTTCCCCCTTGCCCCCAGCTTGGGCCTGCTGTAGTTTGGGAAACTTGTTGGGGCAGGGCTGGGGGAAGAAGGAGGAGCCTGGAGCATCACAGTGAGGAGGAAGCCCCCTTTCTCGCTAACTTCTCCTCCAACTCACAGGGTCTAGTTCAAGGCCCTCAGGCTTAAGCCCAGGGCAGAAAGGATTAGAGGGAAAAATTGGAAAGACCCGTATGGGTGTAATCTAGTGCTGATGCTCCCTGGATACAGACTTGTATAGTGCAGGTGGGGGTTTTAAAGCACAAGGTGGTATGTAACTTGCCCAGTTAGAAAGTGGCAGAGCATGGCCGGGCGCAGTGGCTCATGCTTGTAATCCCAGCACTGTGGGAGGCCGAGGCGGATGGGTCACTTAAGGCCAGGAGTTCAAGACCAGCCTGGCCAACATGGCAAAACCTCATCTCTACTAAAAATTCAAAAATTAGCCGGGCAAGACAGCAAATCCGCTACTCTGGAGGCGGAGGCACGAGAATCACTTGAACCTGGGAGGCGGAGGTTGCAGCGAGCCTAGATGGTGCCACTGCACTCCAGACTGGATGGCAGAGTGAGACCCTATCTCACACAAAACAAAACAAAAAAGCAATAAAAGAAACTGGCAGAACATGGATTCTGGAGCCAACAGCAAGGAGATTCTATTTCCCTTAACTTGAGCACTGTTGCCTGTTACGACATCCTCAGCACCAGGCAGTCCCCGACTCTGTCCCCCACACTTCTGCTGGGGCACGCTGCCATCCAGGGGTCACCTTGACCAGAGTCCCTCAAGATGACTGGCAGTCAGATATCCTTAGTGTGGTCAACACTGCTGCTCAGGAAGCACAACTCTGAGTGGTGAGCTCTTCGCCAAGCAGCCTTCTTTCCACTCTGCCGCTGGCCAACTGCCCAGCCGGCCTCTAGCTTTTGATTTTCAGACACGCATGAGGAGCCAGAATCTGCCTGGAGACTCCAAATGTCCAGAGACTCATGTCAGACCCCTGAGAGGTACCTGAGGTCATCTTCCCTTGACTTTAGTTGAGGGAGGTTCCCAGCACCCTGACAACTCGCTCAAAAGAAATCGTCTCCCTCTGACTTTTGTATCTTTAAGGATTTCTTATACACCCCAAGGTGGGCCATAAGCTCAGGGCTGCAAAATCTGCTTCACAATCCCTTGACATTTCTTCTATGGGTGATTGGACATCTCCTGTTCTCAGACTTTGAGTCCTTGGCCAAAACTCAAAACTCAAAAAGAACAAAATAAAAGCTACATTGGACAACCTATTATACATGATAGAGGCAAGACTCTCCAAAACATAGTACATGTACATGCTAGGAGTAATACTCTTTAAAACAAAACTCTGTCTCCTAGGTTCTTCTTTCTACACACAACACACACACACACACACACACACACACACACACACACACACACATGAAACAGCAGGGAGGGCAGGAGAGAGAGAGAGAATAAAGAAGAATAAAGAAAAAAGAAAAGGAGGGAGGAAGAAAGAAGGAAAGAGAAAAAGGAAACGAAAAAGAGACAACAGAGAGAGGAGATACAATAAAGGAAAGGAGGGAAGGAGAGAGGAAGAAGGGCAGAGAGAAAGACAGAAAGTGAAAGAATGAAAAAAGAAAGAGTCTAAGGAGAGAGAGACCACATGCACACACAGACTGGGCACTGGCATCACTGGTGTAACTAACATGACACGAAGCCCGCTTTGTGTATCATATATAACAGTTTATGAGACTCTTTGTGGAATCTCCTAATAACAGCCTTTTAAAAAATGTATTATTGGCTGGATGCGGTGGGTAGCTCACACCTGTAATCCCAGCACGTCGAGAGGCTGAGGCAGGCGGATCACTTGAGGTCAGGAGTTCGAGGCCAGCCTGGCCAACATGGCAAAACCCCATCTCTACTAAAAATACAAAAATTAGCTGGGCGTGGTGGTGCATGTCTGCAATCCCAGCTACTTGGCAGGCTGAGGCAGGAGAATCACTTGAACCCAGAAGGCAGAGGTTGCAGTGAGCTGAGATCGCACCATTGCACTCCAGCCTGGGCGACAGAGTGAGGCTCTGTCTCAAAAAAAAAAAAAGAAAGAAAGAAAGAAAGAAAGCAAAACAAAACAAAACAAAAAGGTAAGGTAAGGTTTTCCTTTTAATACAAAGCAGCCCCCAAATCATTTTCTTTTCTAACAAAGATCAGCCTGTAAAATCAAGCTGCAGATAGAGAAAGGCAAGCTAGAAGCTTGCACAAGTGAATACCAGCAGCTGTGCCAATAGTAAGGGGACTAGGTATGTTAAAAACGGCAGCTACATCTTCCCTTTTCTTTGTCAACCATGTGTACAGTAAGGAGCAGGCAACATGGCACGGGCCAGGCAAAGACTTCATTTGCATAACAGAAGATTAGGGTGGGGCAGCCAGCTTCCTTGCATGCTATGTAACCACCTGGTCCAACCAATCTTTGGGCCCTCTGTAAATCAGACACCACCTCCTCAAGCCTGTCTATAAAATCCTGTGCACTTGGCAGTGGGCCAGAAGTCCCACTCAGGTGCCCCTCTCTCGCAGGAGAGAGAACTATTCTCCTTTCTCTTTCTTTTGCCTATTAAACCTCCACTCCTAAACCCACTTCCTGTGTGTCATGTACTTGATTTCCTTGGTGAGAGACAATGAACCTTGGGTATTTCTTCCAGACGACAATGCCACTTCAGTGAGTCCAATCATTGGGAGTGTTGAAATGAATGTTGGATGATCACCTGCCAGGTGTGCCAAACCTCATTGCCTGATCACCTGGGAAGCTTATTATTAAAATACCACTCCACCATCACCACCACCACCATCGCCACGGCTGCCCCAGAACTGAATCAGAATCTCCAGGGGTGGCAACTGAATATCCATGTTTTTTCACCTCCCCAGGTAATTCTGAGGCAGCCCATGTTTGAGATTCACTGCTGTAAAATTAGATAGAATTATCTCTACAGTTCCTTCTAATTCTAAGTTTCTATCATTCAATGCACATACCGGACATTTGAAATCATCCTTTGTGTCCATATAAAGCTTCTGAGCCAGACTTTCTTCTTCCCCGAGAAGAGGCCCTGAGGAAAATTCTTCAAAGCGTGGGGACCTCAAGGTCCTGATTCCAAACAGCAACAAACATGTGCTCTAAGATTAGCCATTCTGAACCATATTTCTCCCTGAAGACTTGTCTGTTTCCTCGGTGAAGCTATCCAAGCCTCCTAACCTCCCTCCAAGGCCACAGAGACCTCTTCTCCCTCCTCCAAACTCTGACCAGCAACCTGTGTCCTTTTTGCAGAGAAAGGGGAAGTAGAGGGCACTTCTCATATGCTCTCTGGCATCAGCTGTTGGGGGATTCAATAGGCCTGGTTAATAATGCCAGGCATCCCCAGCAAGTCACAAACTAATTGAGAAATAAGACAAAAGAATAGGGCATGTGGAGACCAAAATAACATCTTCATTGTTGATAAATGTGCTGTTAGACTAGCAGAATTCACAGTCACAGGCATCCCTGGGGACAGCTCTTCCCTGGGGCACAAAATCCCGCCCTTGCCAATGATCACAGAGGAGAGAGCAAAGCAAGCACTTCTTGTGGGCAGCCTGGCTCCTAACAGGAAGGGGAAGGAAGGGAGCATGGCTCTGTGAGCCCTGTTCCTCTTCATGGCTCTCCAGTTAAAACATGACCCTCCTCCTTTCTGGGGACGACTGGATGGAGAGTGACCAGCTGAGTCGCACAGGTGAACCCCCTCCACCTGGGACAAGCCCCCCAGAGCGGCAAGGAGGCTTCCTGCCTCCCCCAGTACTTTCTTATTCTTTTCTATGTGTCTTGTGTCCTTGATGGGATGATAAACCAACAGAATGCAGGGATTCTGTGTTATCTTCTGTTGATGTTTTCTCCAAAGTGCCTGGCTCTCTGCTGGGCAAATTATAGGAGTTCAAAAAATATGTTTGTTTGTTTTTGAAAAATAAAAGACAAAAGACACAGAAGCAAGGAAATGACAGAAGGGACAGGGAGGGAAGAAATAGGGTTGGGGGATGTGATTTGTAAGTTTATCTTAAAAATAAGGGAATTGTGATGATGATTTGTAAGTTTATCTTAAAAATAAGGGAATTGTGATGATGATTTGTAAGTTTATCTTAAAAATAAGGGAAGCATGAGGGGCTGGGGATTTGACTCTGAAAGCAGATGGTTTGAGTTCAAATCCTGCCTCAGCCCTTTACTAGCTGTATTGCTCTGGGCAAGTTGCCTAAGTTCTCTTTCATCTGTACCTACCCGAGTGGGTTGTTGTGAGCATTAAACGGGATTTGGCTCATCAAAGGGTTAGAATACCAGTTGACAAACATGACTTTCGGTTATTCTGACCTGATGCCTGTTTTTGTAAATAAAGTTTTATTGGAACCCAGACATACCAGTTCATTAATGTATTGCCTGTAGTGGCTTTTGCAACTACACTAGTAGTTGAAACGGAGATCTTATGACCTGCAAAGCCTAAAATATTTACCATCTGGCTCTTTAGAGAAAAAGTCTGCCTTTTGACTCCTGGCTTAGAACACAAAGCCCCATTCTTTCACCCTGTGAAGTAGAAGACTGAGTACCTATGTCACTCTCTGTAAAGCAGTGCTCGATTCTTGCAATTAGACATTGGTACTCCCTTCCCACTCTCATTCTATGGCACCTCAGACTCCTTCTATGGCACTTTTCACATGGCATTGTCTAGAGATTCTCCAGTCCGGGATTGTGTCCTATTCACTGCTCCAGCATAGTGCCTTAGACAAAATTGATACCCAGGAAATGCTTGCTCAATATTCATTGGTAATATACACACGCACAATAAAAACCCTCCTAAAGGAATAACTATAAACCTACAAAGTGACAAAGGCTAGAGTTCTGAGCAAGCCTCTCTGGACTTTTCACTGTTGCTGCAACAGGTAGGTTTTCGTGTCCTTCTTTCTGCCTCTTTATTTCTGTCTTCTTGCTTCTCAACATCTGGCTATGGTGGTAGTGGTGCTTGAGTGGCGACAGTCCTGCGCTCACTGATGAGCCTGCAATCTACAACTGGCATTCCTTTCCGTTTCTTGCATGGCCATCAGCCTTCCCTTCAATGCCTGGAAGTTCATATCAAGACATTCTGGCCAGGCAGGCATCAGTCCTTGGACAGATGCTCCTAGTGGGAGGTGGGGAATGCGTCCACCTGAGTCTCTCCCACCTTGTGTTCCACAGCAGGTGTGCCAGGGGCATTCCAATCATGCTTCTTGTGGACTTGCATCTGCCTCTGGTTTTCAGAGCTTCTGGTCATTTTCACTACAAAATATTTATCTCTATTTATCTGTCACATCACCAAAGCTGGTCCTGGATATTTCTTTTTTTTTTTTTTTTTTTTTTTTTTTTGAGACGGAGTCTTGCTCTGTCACCCAGGCTGGAGTGCAGTGGCCGGATCTCAGCTCACTGCAAGCTCCGCCTCCCGGGTTTACGCCATTCTCCTGCCTCAGCCTCCCGAGTAGCTGGGACTACAGGCGCCCGCCACCTCGCCCGGCTATTTTTTTGTATTTTTTAGTAGAGACGGGGTTTCACCGTGTTAGCCGGGATCGTCTCTCGATCTCCTGACCTCGTGATCCGCCCGTCTCGGCCTCCCAAAGTGCTGGGATTACAGGCTTGAGCCACCGCGCCCGGCCGGTCCTGGATATTTCTGACCAGGAAATATTTGAGCTGTGTTGTAAACAAGATCATGACCATGGGCACCTCCCTGATCCTCATCCTCTTCTTCAGTAAAAAAAAAAAAAAGAGGAAATGGTCACAAGTCCCTCTGATTCTAACATCGATGGCATCTATGAGGTCACATGAACCTTCAGTGCTAGCAATGTCTTTAAATGGGATTAGCAGCTGGCTTGAGCACTGACCTATTTGAGGGGCAGGTTGCTGACCCAATACTCCTCAAGTCCTCTGTCTGTAGGATGCTAGGATGCTGACCTTTCATCATCCCACTGACGTTATCTGGCCTAAATCCTCAGCTTGAAAGTAGAATTCCTTAAAATGCTCTGAGCTTCCCAAAGGCTCTTTGTGGTTCAAAGGTGAAGTCAATGTTTGCCTCCAAGTAGGAATTCATTAGCTGCTATTGCCAATCAGAGCTGTTTTCTCTGAGCAGAAACGAGCTCCTTGGAACTTTGCAGGTCTCTAGGTCAACAGCTTAACATGCAGGATCTGCAAACGCCTGTGGTCTCATCCACCAGAACTTGCAGGTACACAGCTTCCTCTCCCGACTCCGCAGCTCAGCTTCCCATCAGAAAACAGCTGAAAAGTACCTGCCATGTCTTGCTAGTGAGACCCAGGTCCCATCAGACATCAGACCACAGATCTAAGATGGAGCTAGAAGCTTGAATATCTCTCCTGGGTGTTCTGACACACTCATTCTCCAGCTTGACTGAAAAAGAAGAGCTTTTTTCTCCCCCTTATGGCATTTTTATTCTCATAGGAATCAGTAAGTAGAAACCTATTTGTAAAGTAATGGGTAAAATGATTACTGGGGTTTTTTTAAATGCTCTTTCTGATGTTTCAATTTTTATTTAACTCAACAGTGGCAGTTATACTGACAGCCACACTTATTCGTGATCCAGAGAAATCTTTGCTTAATACTGTATTAAGCACTATTGAGAAAGAACACCCCACAGATGGCTTTCTCCAGGTGTTCAGGACCTTTGCCACCCTCCTTCCACAGGAACTGACAATACTTCAGCAAAGCTGGCTCTTGAGGATGGAATTTCATTTTGGGCAGAGCACTGCCTCAGGATAGGCTTGGGAGTCTGCTTTCCTTAGATAAATGGGCCTAAAGATGGCAAGATCATCTTCCCAGGATCTACTGCCACGGCACACACATTAGGAAAAGACTTTATTCTGACTGCAGAAAGGCCACTGAATGAACCCCTTTTAATTAAAACCCCTGAACCTTCCTCATTAAGATTTTTGGCACATGCTGACAGTGGAATTTTCCTGCATGGTCCTTTTGGGAGCTACCTAGATGACTTTGGCAGAGAAATAACATATAAAGAACGTTTAGGATTATTATTATTGGGCCAGGTTCTCATCCTGTGTAACCCTCCAGGAATTCTAGCACTCAACTTGCTTGTTATAAATACTACACCCTTCAACTTCCTCCCAGTGCACAGGGGACAAGGTGGTGGAGGGCTGTGTGGGGGTTAGGAGATGGTGTTGTTTGGAAGATCCATTAATCAAAGTCAGTTTGAAAGTCATCCTGCACATGATTAAATCAGTTATAAAAAATTATTCCCTTATTTCAGGTAACTGATTCATTCCCCAAGTTTCCAGGGATGTAGGTGGCAGGCAGGTTTCATAGACATCTCAGGAATGGAAAGCAGATTGAATTGGCCCAGTGGGTGATGAGGTTATAGAACAAATGACACTGACTTGGCCCCACAGCAAGCAACCAGGACCCATCAAAGAGGGGCCATGTCTCCAGCAAGGTAAGACACTTTTTGGAGACAGAAGATAGGGATGGGAGATTATTCCCAAAATTTAAGAGAAAAGCTTCTATTTAGGAATGCTGGCACCAGATCCAAGCTAACCACTGATTCACTTAGCCAATATTTGAGTCTGTACCGTGAGCCAGGTACTGTCCCCCGTACTGATCTAGGGTGGTAAAGAGTTCAGACAAAGTCCTTGCTCTCTGGAAGCTCAAATTCTAAGGTGAGGAGTGGGGGAAACAGATAAATAAGCAAATAAGTGACCATATGAACAAACACTCAAGATAAATTCAGATAAATTTTAAAATGATACAAAGTCAACAGAACAAAGAACAATGATGGAAAGTGATGGAGAAGGGTAAGCCATGGGAGCCTGGACAATGCAGACAGAAAGAGCAGGGAAGGCTTCTCCAAGGAAGGTGCATTTGAGCTGAGATCCAAAGGATGAGAAGGAGCTAGGCGTGGGGTGACATGATTTCAGAACTTTCTAGGCAGAAGGAATAGCAAGTGCAAATACTCCAGGGCAAGAGCAGGCTTGGCATGTTCCAGGAGCAGAAAGAAGAGAGGTCCTTGTGTCACCCCACGAGCAAAGGAAAGAGTGGCAAGAGGCATAGGGAAAGGCCAGATGCCCTTGGCGGCCATCATGAAATGTTTAGACTTCACTGTGCAAGCATGGGCAGCCATTAGGGAGTGTGGAAAAGACTATTAGTTGTCTCTCTCTGCCCCCACCCATCCAGTCTCTCCTTTTTTTTAGTCCTAGAATGCTTGAGTTTTAGCCAGCAAATGCCCACACGATTAGAAAGTCCATTTTCCAGTCTTTTTTGCATATATGTGTGGCCATAGGATTACGCTCCTGTCAACAAGACGTGTGCAGAAGTGATGTATGCTGCTTCCAGACCTAGTTCTTGAAATGTTTGAGCATGTGCCCTCCACTTTCTCTTTTCCTCATCTCAGTGGTTGGTGCATGCATCTAGCTAGAGAGCCAGCTTTGACTTTGGAGAGTGCAGGGTAGCACCTTATGACATGGTGAGCACCAAGATGGAAGGACTCTGGTTCCCTTCATGGCTGTACACAACTTGGTCACCTGCCTGCCCTGAATCATCTGCCTTCCTTTGCTTGAGCAATTGCATTTTTGGTTTCTTTGTTATATCAACTCAGCCTGCATCCTAACTAATACAGGACGTTTCAGGTAGGAAGGTGACATGATCTAATTTACATTTCAAATAGATCAATCTAGCCGCCATGTAGATAATGTATTGGGAGAGGAGAGAGAACGAACAGGGAGGCCAGAGGCCGGCTCAGAAGCCATTGCAGTAATCCAAACTAAAGGCATTGATGGCTTAGGGTAGCCACTCTGCAAATAAAAAGAAGTGAATAGATTTGGGATCGATTTTGGAAGTAGAACCAAAAAGATTTGAGGAGAGATTGGATGATTGGGAGAGAGGTTGAGAAAAGAATATTAAGGTAACGCCTAGTTTGGGGTCCTTCGGTGATTTCCCCAGATATCTAGATGGGATCTGAAGAAACAGGAGGTGGGCCCCATGGAAGGAGATTGGGACATCCCTGACATAAGAAACTACCCGTGAGATAGCAAACTCAGAGATGATGCATACCACAAATGTCAGTCTAATAGTCTTCTGTATAGACACAGATTTCATGCCCCACATTTGAGCTGAAAATACTTAAGATTATTTTAGTTGCATGTAACAGAAACCAACTCTGACTAGTTTAAGACATAATAATTTACTGGAAGGATTGACACAGCTCATAGAACCCAAGTATAGGCAGATCTTTTAAAAGGACTAGAACTGAGGACTAGAAAGATTACAGGAACCACCAATAGTCTTAGCTCTTTTTCTCTGAACAGATCACTTTTTTCACTTTTCCATAGATATGACAAATGACGGTATCTTCAAGGATTCTGAGTTCATTTTACTTCTAGCAAACAAACAATACCAATCTAGATACCCTTAACCCCCTGGGAGTAAGAATTTAACTAGCTTTTCCTGGGTCAGGGTCCAATCAGCTATAGCCAGGAAGATGAAACCAAAGAGTACAAACATGGCTGCCTCTGCCCATCCATGAGAAAAGGGCAGGTCATAGAGAAAGGGGTCTATGTGAGCTGGGGGGACACCCTCCCAGAGCCTTCTAACAAGGTCCATATTGACTAAGAATATCACTTTCATGGAGATACAGCACCGTAGGACTCGAATGGCCCTTTAGAATGATCTACCTTTAGTACAGAGTTAAATGGAAGCCATCTTGGGCTGATAAATATGTTTCTTATTTTTTGAGATATCTTGCACAGAAGATTTCATAGCTTTCCTTGGGGACCATTGGTGGGGACTTAGAATTCTCACAAATGCTTTCTGCTTGTTTCTCACCTTTGCACTTGTCACAGCCTGTGAAAAGCTCCTCTTGTTCTCTCCTCATTCGGAAGGCAGTCATTTGGGCACCCATTCTATCTGTCAGAATAACCCTCCCTGATGGTACACCTCCAGCAAGGCTGGATTGGAGTAAATATGGAATTCTGTAGATAACTGTCCTAGATATGACCCTGCAGCCTCAAAGATTTGTCTAAAGTATCCCTGAACAAACCATAGGGCTTTGGATCCTAGATTTGCTTTTTCTACAAGCATCTATTCTGCAAATAAGTAATCCCATCTTTCTCTTCCCCTTGCCCACTCTCAAACACTCATTCTTTATTCTCATCCAGGGCTGCTTCTCCCCACTTCTCTGAATAAAGTTTAAAATTGAGCTATAAGAACGGATATAGCAGCTCTTTATCTGTCAGAGAAAGATTAGCTAAGGATAGTTATGGGCCCCAGGCAAAGATGGGGATGCAGTCTGCCTCTTAAAGGCTTGATTGGGAGGATTTTATTGTTATTATAAAAATGCACTTTCTTTTAAAAGTTTAGAGCTGGATTTTTTTTCCTTCTGTTAGTCACAGGAGGTCATGCACTTTTCTTTATTAGACACTTCTTATTTTTAAGGCTGAGGCTTCACAGTATGCTCAGTGAGAACTATGGGAACTGAATGGGGCCTCCGAGGAAAGCCTCACCTCCGTCTGTAGAGCTGGAGGGACACATGTTATGAGCTTCTTGCCTCCTGGTAATATGTGTGGGTCAGAGCCCTTTCACCACAGAGCAAGTCCATGGCGGGGGTTGAAATATAATGTTTCCAAACAGCAAGGCAATGGAAAATGACCTTTTGCTATCCTCGCTACCTCATGATTTTTTTTACTTTTTTTATTATGCAAACTAATGATTGTGATCAAATAGATATTATGTATAAAAAGTGCTCTAAAAATATAATCTCATTATTTTTATGGGTTTTAAATTTTCATACCAGAGTTTCTGTTCATGGTGTTCATAGCCAGTGATCATCATCTCAACTGTCCCTCAACCAATAACTATCATGAGCTCTTGCTTTTTTTTTCCTCATTCTTTTATTGTAGTAAAATATACACAGCATAAAATTTGTCAGTTTATTTTTTAAGTGTACACTTCAGTGGCATTAAATACTTCACATTGTTGTGCAACCATCACCCCATCCATCCCCCCCCAAACAGAAACACTGTGCCCATTAAACACAAACTCCCTTTTCCCGCTTACCCCAGTCCCTGGTAACCCCTATTCTACTTTGTGTCTGTGTGAATTTGCTATTTCAGGTGTCTCATACCAATAAAGCATCCTTTTTTTTTTTTTTTTTTTTGACAGAGTCTTGTTCTGTCGCCAGACTGGAGTGCAGTGGTGTGATCTTGGCTCACTGCAACCTCCGCCTCCCAGGTTCAAACAATACTTCTACCTCAGCATCGCAGATAGCTGGGACTACAGGCACACGTCACCACGCCCAGCTAATTTTTTGTATTTTTAGTAGAGACAGGGTTTTACCATGTTGGCCAGGATGGTCTTGATCTCCTGACGTCGTGACCCACCCGCCTCGGCCTCCCAAAGTGCAGGGATGACAGGCGTGAGTCACCGCGCCCAGCAGCATCTGCTTTTTATTCTACTCTCCAAATCAGGCACTGTGCCTTGATACCCTGCTATATAGAGACTGACCACCAGGCCTCCCCACACTCATACAGAGGCCAGAGACCGTCCATTCTAAGTTGTGGTCTCTCCGCAGGAAGTCCATCCTCTGTACATATCACCTTATTTAAACCTTATAAAACCTTGCAAGCTGGAGATTACTATCCCCCACCTTTTAGCTGCAGAAAATAAAACTCCCACAGATTAGATCACAATGCTGGTAAGCAGCAGAGCTAGATTCAACTCAGGCTGAGTACCAATTCCTGCTCTTAACCCGTATGCTGTCCTCCCTTCCCCACTGACTACTAAAGTTGTATATCTGCCAATTCCTTGGCAACTCAGAATAGCTGTCCTCCAGGTTCTTGCCAAGGATTAAAATCATGACCTCTGTGTTGTCCAATGTTTACACAAAATCCCAGGTTGGAAGAAATGTGACCTCTGTAGGTGGTCCATGCACTTCACTGAGAGGCAGTATAGTATTGTGGTTAAGCACCCAGGGTCTGGGGCCAGGCTGCTTGAGCTCAGCAGTTGAGTGAACTTAGCCAAGTTATTTAACCTTTGTGACTCACTTTCTACTTCTGTAAATGGAAACGATAATGAGATAATGACGGGGATGATAATACCAATCTTACTGAGTTCTTATGATGATAAATTAACGTACATAGAATACGAAGACCACTGCCTAGTGCTTAGAAAACATTATGTGACAACTCTTATGACCTGTCATCCATTTCTTTCTCTTTTCCTTTTTCTTTCTTTCTTTTCTTTTTCCTTTTTGAGACAGAGTCTTGCTCTGTGGCCCAGGCGGCAGTACAGTGGCACGATAGAAATTCACTGTAACCTTGAATTCTGGGCCTCAAGTGATCCTCCTACCTCAGCCTCCAAAAGCATTAAGATTACAGGCATGACCCACCACACCCAGTCTGTCATCCATTTTTATAGCTAACTGATTCTTACATCCGTTTAGTCATAGTTTCTTCAATGGCAACTTATGCATCTCAGTTACAATGCTTACTGATGCAAGTCATAAAAACATGATTCACATTGGCTTACATTCGATTAAAATATCTGGAAATAGCTGAAATCAAGATGTAGACCAGATTCCAGACATGGTACAATCAGCAGTGAATGGTGTCATCAACAACTTACTTCTCTCTGTTACTCCATTCTGCCATCCAGCATCAGTGGCATCCTAAGGCTGGTTTATGGGGATGAGATGGCTTCCAGTGGTAACCAGAGCTTTGTGCTTCCTGTGCAGATCTAGAAAGAGACAGAGCATATACAAGCTTCACCATATGATAATTGCTGAGCCAACTCAGGTCTCATGCTGAAGTGGATCCCTATACAAAATCAGACAGGACTAACAGCAACAGCCCCAAATCCCTGTACCCCAAAATGCAACATGCAAACTTGGCAGACAATTCCAGAAGTTTCACAGTCTGCTGATTAAGACCCTGTAGGAAGCCGGGCGCGGTGGCTCACACCTGTAATCCCAGCACTTTGGAAGCCCGAGGCAGGCAGATCACGAGGTCAGAAGATCGAGACCATCCTGGCTAACACGGTGAAACCCCATCTCTACTAAAAATACAAAAAATTAGCCGGGCGTGGGTGGCGGGCGCCTGTGGTCTCAGCTACTTGGGAGGCTGAGGCGGGAGAATGGCGTGAACCCAGGAGGCGGAGCTTGCAGTGAGCTGAGATGGCACCACTGCACTCCAGCCTGGGTGAGAGCGAGACTCTGTCTCAAAAAAAAAAAAAAAAAAAAAAGACCCTGCAGGAAATATTTAGAACATTACCCATAGAGGAAGCCAGACTCTCAGGAAGCTGTATATATGAAACACATTGTTTCAACCCCTCTTAGAATCACCATGACTGAATTGCATGTCAGTATCATGCCATGGGTCTCTTCTTCACCTATAACAGTGTTAGGAAAATAGTTTGCTTCTCCTGAGTGATTCATTCAATTTTATTTTATGGACAATGTAAAACATATTTAAACCATGTTCCCATCTCCCCTTAAGCACCTTAGGTTCATTGCTTACCTCAAGGAAAAAGTAGAATTAATTTTTCTGTGCTTACCCTGTACTTTGTTTTATTGTTTTCTTATGAATAATTTCCCTTCCTCCTAACTCAATTCATTACTTTGTATTGCATGTAACTTTTAATATGCAATGTATGGAAAAATATATGTATACTCAATGTCAGTCCCAGCATGAACAGTTAATTTTAAGAAGCAAACAAATATAAATATTCAGTTAAGGAGACAATTGAGTAAATTATGCATGTTTATAAAATTAAACACATTGCCATTAAGAGTTGTGTTTACAGCAGTGAAAAATAAAGAGATGAAAAATGATACAAAAATTTTAAGAATTTGGAGGATAGGGAAGACAGATATCTAAAAAAAAAAAGAAACAATAAATGGACTGATGTTTCATCAGAAAAAATAGAGCCCAGATACAGTGGAATGCTATCCTCAAGGTACTCAGGAATATAATCATCAACAAGGAATTGTATACCTAGAGAAACCATCACTCAAGAGTGAGGGCAAAACAAAGCAAAGAGAGTTTATCACTCACAGGTCATTGCCGAAAGAACTACTGAAGATAGTTATTTATTTAGAAATAAATTGAACCCATAAAGTAGAAGAGGAACACATAAAACATTGTGGAGCAAATAAGTTGGTACATACAAAGGGAAGTCCAAATAAGTACCAACTGTAGAAACTAAAGAAACACAAAACAAAAACTCTATACATAATACAATGACTAATTTCAGGGCATTTAAAAACAAAACAGAACCAAAATTTTAGATAATGACGTGGATCATAAGTGAGAGTCACCAGAATTAAAACATTCTAAGGCTCTGGTATTGCTCCATGGAGGGTGGATGTGTTGATTTAATGTTAGATTTCTTAAATCAAGTATGTAGGCTAAAAATTCAAGGGTAACCGCTAAAAGAATAAAAATTGAATATGTACTTCTAAAAATATAAATATTCAAAATAAATATAATTATATTAAGTTTACCCACTAAAAGACAGAGCTTATAAAATTGTTTCTTAAAAATATGCCTTATTGGCCAGTGGCTCATGCCTGTAATCCCAGCACTTTGAGAGACCGAGGCGGGCGGATCACAAGGTCAGAAGATCGAGACCAACCTGGCTAACATGGTGAAACCCCATCTCTACTAAAAATACAAAAAAATTAGCTGGGCGTGGTGGCGGGTGCCTGTAGTCCCAACTACTCGGGAGGCTGAGGCAGGAGAATGGTATGAACCGGGAGGTGGAGCTTGCAGTGAGCCAAGATTGCGCCACTGCACTCCAGCCTGGGTGACAGAGCAAGACTCTGTCTCAAAAAAAAAAAAAAAAAAAAAAAAAAAAATATATATATATATATATATATATATATATATATATGCCTTATCTTCCTAGTGAATTTTTCATTTGATCATTATTTCATGCTTTATCTTTTTCCCTATAAATTATTTTTGTCTTAAAACTTGTTTGTCTTTTATAAATATAAATTTCAGTATCTTGAGTCAACCATTTTTAACATGTTAGAATGTTCCCTACTGGCCTTAAAGAAATTACATAAACATGTTACATTTTTTCCAGAAAGGCTTTGATTTAGAAGGATGGCCATTTTAATATGTGCATAATATTGATATCATATTCATTACCTTTTGATTTCTAGGTTTCCTAACTAATATGCATTCACATACATATTCAATTATTAATATGCATTTATCCGCCTAGACATGGGCAATATGTGTCAAAAGTAGAATATTCTCATTAGATTTTTGGTAGATGTTTGTCATCAAGTTTTGAAAAATATTTTTCATTTATAGTTGGTGAACAGTTTTTATTATGAACAAGTCTTTAATTTTACACTTTTAAAACATTAGAAGCTTTACAGGGTACCTGGTCCTTTGTCCCAAGTTCTATTCAACATTGTTCTACAGGAGATCTTACCCAACAGAGTACATCAAGAAAAAAAATTCAGAGGTAAATGGACTAAAAAAGAAGAGACAGCACTGGCATTATTCACAAGTACTGTGATTTCTTGATGTGGAAAATCCTTGAAAATTTCCATATGGACTATCAGAATTAGGAAAGATTTCAGCAACTATGTTAAATACAGCCACCATACAAATGCAAACTCACATGTCATCATTAATATTGCCCATGTCTAGAAGGACACATCATGTCACATTGTTAGAGCAGGCCTGGAAATCAAAAGATAGTAGATATGAAATTTACTATGATTTACATACTAACATGGACAGTCTATTAAACCAAAACATTTCTGGGAAAAAAATTAATACACGTGTGTAAAATTTCTAAAGACCGTTCGGGAACATTCCAAAATGTCAAGAATGGCTGACTCTAGGCAGTAGAATCTTCATATATGGCTTTTAACTTTCATCTCGATAATTATCTGTTTTACAAAATTTCTACAATAGGCATGTACTACTTATAATTGAGGGGAGAAATGTTTTAAACAAACAAACAAAAAGAAACCCAGACCCATCCAGCATCTCTACCTTACCTCCCACCTCCTTGAGGAGGCATTCTAACTAGCCTGAGAGTTCTTGCCAATCCAAACTGCTTTCTGCCCCATTAGTTCCATCTTACTTCAATTCTCATCGGAAAAAAAAATTTTTCCTCCATTTCTTCGTAGTGTATGTCTTAATTTCTCCTGCTCTGTTTTCTCTACCTATCTCATCCAATCATGTGGTGTTTTGGCCCAATAGAACCTAGATTATCACCTTTACTTAAACATGTGGCATCCCACACTGCCACGGTCCTTGGCAGAGAGCATGGCAGAGACATTGTGAGCAAGACCTGCCTTTAACACACAGTGGAGGCAGTTGCTGGAATGGGACAGTGTCATATGGTCTCCAATTCCACCATTAAAACCTTTAGGTTAAGCATTTTCCTCTCTGGGTTCCTCTTTAAAGATTTAATTCTGCTGGAAGGTAATTAAACAGCAAAGAATTCTGTTTAAAATCTCCCTCACAGTGAAAAGGATTGGAGGAAGTAGACAAAGGAAAAACAGTTTTACGTACTCTGGGACTAGGCCCACCTTGCAGTGAATTCCCAGCTCTTCTCGTGACAAGGAAGAATCCTGGGAAGATCAGAAAGGAGATTGGCTCACCCAAGCGGACTTGTTTCATGATATGCTGGTGTTACTTTCTACTAAGAAAGACTTTTTCAGATTATTCTGCCAGAGTGTTCTGTAGAAACTATTACATCCAAGTTTTCAGAATTTGGACAAATCCTTTTAGTCTTACATCCAAGTACTTGGCTCATGAAAGTGAGTGAGAAAACCCATCAGGAAGCCTGTTTTGATAGACAGAAGTTGCTAGGGTAGGGAGGTTTCTCTGCCTATCCCTTACCCCAGAACAGGGGCCCATGCTGAGAGCAGCAGCAGGGCCAGCTCAGTGTCCCCTGCCCGGCCAACAGCCCCAGAGGGGTCTGGGCTGTGCACATGGCAGTTCCCCAGTGTGATTCCAGCTCTAGCCTCTCACTCAAAACCCTGCAACCTGGTCCAACACAGTCACTCCCTTGTCCTGTTCAGGTTGGTGTTTAGGTTTATTAGTTTAGAGGTTCCCATAAAATAGGCGTAGGGAAGACTGGGAAACCCAGAAACACCAAGTAAAACCTGGGCATCTTAAATGATCTAATTTTTTTTTCCAGGCCCCACAGGAAGTTTAAAAGAGTTGGCAATTTAGTCAAGCATACAGTCATTCACTCATTAAACAACAATGGAGCATCACCCACTGTGTAAGGCCCCTGCTAGGCCTTGGGGTCGCAGGTGGATACAGCATAATCTCTGTTCCAAGAACTTAGCAGCTAGATGGCAGGGATATAATAACAGGCAAATAACCATGAAACAAAGCCGCAGAAGAGAAGTATCACGAGAGAGTTCCAAACCAACCTTGGGGCCAAGGGGTTAGGCAGAGAGGTTGGAGTCCTGGATCTGACAATTTCTAGCTGTGTGACTTTGGACATGGCCAATTATTTACTGAGTGTGTTCTATATCCCAGACATGGTGAAAAGCACTCTACTATGCATGATCTTGTTTTGTCTTTATAATAACCATAGGAGGTGCTATCTCCTTTTATAGACTGGGAACAGAATTCAAAGCAAACACTGAGTTTGCAGTAAAAGATGTTTACTAGGGATCGGAACTTTTGAAAAAAAGCAGGAAGACACAAGATTGGGCAGAGGAAGAAGCTGAACTTTGATGAAGAACAAACAAAGCCTTGACCCCAGAGCTTTGGGGCATGAGAATTGTCTGATGGAATGTTCCACTTCGGGCTACAATGGCTGGGCAGTTACAAGGATGCAGGCTGCCCTGAGAAAGACAGGCAGTCCTCTGCAACTGAGGAAGACCCAAAAGTTGCTGACAGCTTGAGGTCATTTGCTGGCTGCACCCCCCTGCTGGTGAACAAATCCTGAGTGACATCTCTCTATGTCTACCACAGGATCCTCCCCTGCTCAACTTAGAAGGATTCGAAATAACTTTTGTAAGTATTTGGCACAAATTAGCTGCACAATAAATTGTAGCTTTTGTTATTCAACACAGAGCATGGGTAGGAAAAATGTCGTGGTAACTCCTGGAGGATGTGTCTCGAGGAAAATATCATCCATGTTAGTGGGACCTTAAAACAATTTCTCCCCTCCTGTCTGTGGCTGAATGATGCTGAAACTCACCTTAACTACAAGATAACACAGCTGTAGAGTGCGATGTGGCAAGCCTGTTTGTGGCACGATTTTCTGAAAGTAATAGCAGATGGATTTTGTTTGTTTTGTGAGCATTTAGTAGAAATATTTTGTAGTGATAGTGTTTGTGAAAAAATGCCTCGGGTGGGTGGGGGGCGGGTGTTATTTACCAGCAGGACAGGGAGGAGGTGGTTGCAGCAATTTGGGGAGTACATCAAAGCTGAGCTCTGAAGGAGCCAAGGTGGAGCGGGGTCTGTATGGACTTCGTGGTCAAGTTGAGAGGCAGTGATGGAACCGTGGTTATGAGAGAGCCCACGCTTTCCAATTACTCACAGCAAGATCTGTCCTTAAAATATAAAAATGACAACTGAGACAATAAGAAACAGGCCTTTGGAATACACATCCCACATCCTGGCTGCTTAATGCCATTGATCCTATCAGTTCAATGGAGACTAAGTACCTGATGTGTATGACATTGGGAGAAAATGGTTTATCCACCTATTATTTTTAATTAGGAAAAGGTAAGAGTCAAATGTTTTACTATTTTATGTTCTTTTCTGCATGTTTGTAAAGCACTTCATAGTCTTTGAAGCATTTTCACATTTGTGGTCTCTAGGCTTCTCAGCTTCTCTCTCCTTATGGCCTCTGTCATGAATACCCAGTTCCTCTCTCTTGCTGGACCCTACTACCTGTCAGAGCAACTTTTGAACCTATTTTGCTTGCAAATTCAAGGAACAGGTGGCCAGCACCCGCAGCCTCTACTTCTTTTTCCATTACCTTCTTAACCTCTCGCAGCACGGATCCCACCACCCTCCCGCCCCTTGACAGAAAACACCCTCACTGCAGGTACTACCAGGTACTACCCGGACAATCAGGGCTATTCAGCATGGCCCTCTGAAGCAGCTGGCATCTCCCAACCTTTCCCCTTTTAGAACTTTGTCTGATTTTCTTAGAACACTAAGCATAGCAAATACATTTAAAATTGAGTGCTTGCTTCTACCAGTTAGTAATGGTTGCTTGGAGTGTTGTGTGGAGAAGAAAATTCAAGTTACATCTAGGACGCTGTGACTGATTAACATGCCTGTCACAGGCCTGAAAAAGAGAGAAGTGGCACATATTCTAGGCATTCACCTTCTTATACCCCACATCTTGATTTCTCTTATTCTCTTTGGTTTCTCCTTTTATTCTTTCTCTACTTGGGCACATGATTTCTTCTTGGCCCCTAATGGGGTCAAAAATTATTGAGATGATTAAATGAGGTGATATATAGAAAGTTCTTTGAATATATTGGATTCTGAATCTATAACAACCATTATTATCATCCTCAGTTTTTTTCCTATTGTCTTTATAGATTTACTTCATTAGATATCTGTGTCTTTTCTTTATGCAACTTAGCCACTGCCTTGGCTCCCAAGTCTAGTTTTCCAGCCCCAACAACTATCTACGCTTAAAAAAGAAGACAAGGTAGAGAACAGAAAGCAAAAAACTGTGCAAAGGGTAAAGCAAAGACAGGAAGTCCTAGCTAGAGCAATCACTCAAGAGAAAGAAATAAGTTTGATGATATGACTCTATAACTAGAAAACTTTAAAGACCCCGTCAAAAGCCTCCTGGAACTGATGAACAAATTCAGTAAAGTTGGTGGATACAAAATCAACGTAAAAAAATCAGTAGCATTTCTATACACCTATAATGTTTAAGCTGAGAACCAGATCAAGAATGCAATTCCATTTCCATAACCATACACATAAAAAACTGCCCAGGAATACATCTAACCAAGGAGATTAAAGATCTCTATGAGAAGAGCTACAAAACACTGCTGAAAGAAATCAGAGATGACACAAACAAATGGAAAAATGTTCCATGCTCATGGGTTGGAAGAATTCATATTGTTAAAATGGCCATACTGCCCAAAGCAACCACAGATTCAATGTTATTCCTATCAAACTATCAATATCATTTTTCACAGAACTAGAAAAAACTATCCCTTCATATGGAACAAAAAAAGAGCCTCAATAGCCAAAGCATTCTAAGAAAAAAGAAAAAAGCTGGAGGCTTCACATTACCCAACTTCCAACTATATTATAAGGCTACGGTAACCAAAACAGCATTGCACTGCTACAAAACCCAGTGAAACAGAACAGAGAACCCAGAAATAAAGCTGCACACCTATAGCCATGTGACCTTTGACAAAGTTGATAGAAATAAGGAATGTGGAAAGGACTCCCTATTCAATAAATGGTGCTGGTATAGCTGATTAGCCACATGCAAAAGAATGAAACTGGACCTCTACCTTGCACTGTATTAACTCAAGACGGACTCAAGATTTAAAGGTAAGACCTCAAACTATAAGAATCCTAGAAGAAAACCTGGGAAACACCATTTTGGACATTGGCCTTGGGAAAAAATTTATGACTAAGTCCTCAAAAGCCATTGCAACAAAGACAAAATTAACAAGTGAGACCTAATTAAACTAAAGAGCTTCTGCACAGCAAAACAAACAAACAAAACAAAACAATACCATCAACAGAGTAAACAGACAACCCACAGAATGGTAGAAAATATTTGCAAACTATGCATCCCACAAAGATCTGATATTCAGAATCTATAAGAAACTTAAACAATTGAACAAACAAAAACCAAACAACCCCATTAAAGGGCAAAAGACATGAGCAGACACTTCTCAAAAGAAGACATACAAGCAGCCAACAAATATATGAAAAAAATGTTCAGTATCACTAACAATCAGAGAAGTGTGAATCAAAACCACAAAGACATATCATTTCACACCAGTCAGAATGGCTGTTATTAAAAAGTCAAAAAGACAACAGATGCTGGTGAGGCTGCAGAGAAAAGGAACCACATACACTGCTGGTGGGAAGGTAAATTAGTTCAGCCACTGTGGAAAGCAGTTTGAAGATTTCTCAGAAAACATAAAACAGAACTACCATTTGACCCAGAAATCCCATTACTAGGTATATATCCAAAAGAAAATAAATCGTTCTTCCAAAAATGCACATGCACTTCGCAAGTTCATTGCAGCGCTATTCACAATAGCAAGGGCATGGAATTAACCTAGGTGTCCATTAATGGTGAACTGGATAAAGAACTGGTACATATACACCATGGAAACTATGCAGCCATAAAAAGAACAAAATCATGTCCTATATGAATCCTAGAAGAAAACCTAGGAAATCCAATGGATGCAGCTGAAGGCCATCAACCTCAACGAATTAACTCAGGAACAGAAATCCAAATACTGCGTGTTCTTACTTATAAGTAGGAGCTAAACATTGTGTACTCATGGACATAAAGATGGCAATGATAGATACTGGGAACTAGTACAGGTGGGAGGGAGGGAGGGGAGAAAGTGTTTGAAAACAAACTATTGGGTACTATATTCACTACCTGGGTGATGATATCACAGATCAATCATATCCCAAACCTCGGCATCACGCGGTATACCCATGTCACAAATGTGCACATGTACCCCCTGAATCTAAAATAAAAGCTGAAATTGTAAAGTGGAAGGTGAAATTATTTTCTCCTCTAGGAGCTTGTTCATCGCTTTGTTTTCAACCAGACTAGAAAGCTCTGGAGGAAAGAACGATTTCAGAAAACATCTTCTGTGTCTTTATGCTCTAGCAGAGATAGGATCCCCCATACCAGAAACACTGACCTCAACGTGCTCTGACCTCTGGCTCCACAACATGACCTCCTGATTACCCCACCGCCTGGCTTCCTTTCGTATCTCTTGCCTTCTGCTCACCTGCTGTGAGCCTTCTTTGAGTGCCTCTCCAAGAGTAGAAAAGCCAGGCAAGGAGGAGAAACAGAAACGCGGAAGTATTAGTAGATTGAAACAGAGAGAAGAGGGAGAAAATACGAGGAGGGGAAGCAGCCGCCAACAGTGGGGCCCTCCTCCCTCAGAGCCGCTCTCAGCCTCCACTCCCCTCACCTGCCTCTGGCCCTTAGACACCAGACGCTATCCTGGCCAACCCATTGTGGAAGGACGTTCAGCCCTCACTGTCTATTTTCTGACCCACAGATGAAAGTGAAAAAGATGAATTTTGCTTTTTTTATGGGATAGCTATAATCCCACAGTTTCTCTTTCCTCTAAGCCAGGGGGCATCAGAAAGATTTCTGCTGGCCACAGACGGAGCTGCTGCCCTGGCTGTTCTTGATTAGTCAGGGCTCCCAGTGAGAAGAGCCTCGGCTTCACAGGCTCCTTATTTCACCACCCCACTCTCAGAAGAGGAGGCCTTCCCTCCACAGTCTCCTCCGGAATCGCAGATTCTAGAAAATAAAAAGAATTTCCTCCTCACAGAAGGCTTAGCCACCCCTGCTTCAGCTGGTTTCTACCACCAGTGCTAGGGCTTTTTCATGCTCAAGAGGTTGACTTTTTCACAGAGAACAATTCGACTCTTGTTTGGTGACCTGCAGGGTATCCCTTCTGGGACTGAGGGGTGACATCTAAAGCATGGCTCAGCCCCACTGCCTCTTGGTCTCTCAGGGATGGGTCACTCAGGGTAATGGCTCAGCCTCAGGACTGTAGCTCAGGCAAAGAGCGGCTGCCTCCAGCCAGGGACTGGGTGTGGATTCTGGAGTACGCCCGGTCTCAGGCTCTCAGCCCCTCGTTCCCCATCCAAGGAGAAAACTCTCCCAACCATAAAGACATGAGTTGCCTTGTTGCATTAAACCGCATTATAAAGAAATCCATTAGCCACTCTGAGCACTGCTCTCCTCTGGGGCCTCCCTTGCACAAAGATATTTTATCTTTTTAATGAATAAAACATGCTGATTTCCTAAAATTAAAAAGTGTGGTGGTAATGGAGAATTCTCAGGAAGGATTCTGAAACCTGTGCACTGTGGAGCAGAGGACTGAAAAACCCCGCTCTGCGGCTTCCTGTCTCTGCCGCTGAGTGATGCTCCTTCCCCAAAGGTCCTTGCCTCTTCCTTCCTAGAGTCCACTGCGCTTGCCTGCCTGACACGGCAGCCCACTAACGAGGGGACTGCGTTCACTGAAAACTCACTGACATGAGGCCAACCAAGTAATAGGAGAGAAAGCACACTAACTCATTCAATGTGTGTCCACGGAGGCTTCAGAATGAAGACCCCAAGACACGGGGGAGATTGTCTGTTTTTATGTTTAGGCTTAACAGAGTGTGGACAGCCAGGTAGAAGTCTGATTTGACAAAAGTGGGGATGGTCTAATATTAATAGACTGAGTCAGAAAACCCAGCAAGACCTGTCTAGATTCTTCTCGGCCTCTCTAAAGCATTCCTGCCTTCTGGGTGTGGGGCAGGGCCTCTCTGGAATGGGGGTCTTGTGACCCACAGTCAAACCAGGTAGGTCAGATACGTTCTTCATGGTCAGTTTTCACAGATAATATTTTCAGATTTTATGGCTGGCTTTGGGGAAAAGGGGTTCTGGTTTCTATAACCTGCCTCGAGAAAGAGGGATTCTAGTTTCAGTGGCTGACCTTAGGAGAAAACGGGACTGAGAGGAGGGCAGGAGAAGGTCAGAGAGAAACGTTTGCTTCTGAGGCTGCTGCTGAGGCCTTCCTTTTGGGGTACTGTTTTCTGAGCCCCAACAGAGCCATGCCCTACGCAGAAGGTGCTCAGGAAGTTTCTTCTTTTTTTTTTTTTTTTTTTTGAGACGGAGTCTCGCTCTGTCGCCCAGGCTGGAGTGCAGTGGCTGGATCTCAGCTCACTGCAAGCTCCGCCTCCCGGGTTCACGCCATTCTCCTGCCTCAGCCTCCCGAGTAGCTGGGACTACAGGCGCCGCCACCTCGCCCGGCTAGTTTTTTGTATTTTTTAGTAGAGACGGGGTTTCACCGTGTTAGCCAGGATGAGTCTTGATCTCCCGACCTCGTGATCTGCCCGTCTCGGCCTCCCAAAGTGCTGGGATTACAGGCTTGTGCCACCGCGCCCAGCCGGAAGTTTCTACTGTCCACATCAGGAGAGATGCAGAAGCACTGTGCCCTGTCTTCCTGCATTCTCCCTTCTGCATTCTTGTTGGCTCCAGCTTCTCCCTCTTTCCCAAAAGCCCCAACTAAGTGTGAACTGTAATAAATAGCTGTGGAGGCAGGCCAGCCCGAAAGCTAAGACCAGACTCTTACTACGTTCAGAAGACACGGCTCCCAGCTAGAGGCCACAGCCGTTTTCCCAGAAGTGTAAAGAGACAACTAAACCTGGCTGTCAATGCTTTGCCTTTGGAGGAGCTAGAAACACATGCTGGGAAGACACAAAGGGTTGTAGTTTTAGGAAAAAAGTAAAATAAAGTGCACAAAGCTGTGTAACTTTTGCCCTCCCTCCCCACCTCCTTGCATTTTGCTGGGTGTGGGAAAAGCAGGGAAGGAGCTCTACCCAACGTGTGGAGCTTGAGCAAGGCCAGCTACATCATTTGCAGGACATAGTGCAACGAAAACGTAAGGCTCCTTGTTCAAAAAGCAGGACAAAGCATAAAATTGAAAGCTTTTCACTTTCTTCTGCAGGCTTTCTCTCTCGCTCAACTTGTCATGGAGCTTTTTATTTGCTATTTAATGTTGTTCTAAGTAAAGAAAAATTAGAATTTAAAATTATTAGCCTGAATTTTACCATTCTATTTATATTGTGCAATGCCAGCTTTCAATGCAAATTTAAGAGCATTTAACTCATATGCAGAAGCCCTGACATTGCACAATTTGTATTTCATAGCTTGAGTGTGCATATGTATTTTGTCCTTTCCAGAACAGGGGAGATGCTGTCTTTATTTCCCTTTGTGACATATACACATTCTACTGACATTCTCTACCTTTGACTAACTGATGAGTTAAGGAAGGACTGAAGACAAAAGTCTCTCTCTTTCTCTTTCCTTCTATGTCACCATTTTCACTTAAGTGGTTGGTCAATACAAGGCATTAATACAAATGCTATGTGCAAACGGGACAGGAAGAAACGGCAACATGCATTATGCACACCTCTCCTCTGCTCAGGTGTGTGCACTACTTCACAAAAGACAAATTCAAAGATAAAATGATTATGAATTTCAAGATGGTGACAGTAGAGCATTAAACCAATCTGTCCCCTGGCTGCAGCTTGGGAGGGGAAGCACCAAAGACCCACCCTACACATGGGCACAGGACAAGCTGGAGGAACAGCAGCTGGCTGCCCTTGGTCGTGATGGGCCCTACCTTAAAAATGGCTTGGAGGGGACCAACAAGGGTTTCAGCATTCAGAAAGAGGCCCACATATAAGCAGGCACATTGGCATCCCAGTTTGAATAGGCTGCCTGGAGGGGTGAGGGAAGGAGCAGCCACGGGCCGCCTGTGACCCAACTACGAAGAGTGAGGGAATCATCCGTCTCTCTCTGAAGACTTAAACTGGCTACAGACAGAGCTTGCAAGAGCATGGGGATTGAATTTGACCAGAAGTCACTAGATTAAACTGATTTACCCAAACATCACTGTTTGATACTGTCCGCTTGGTGGATCTTGGAATCAAATATTAAAATCAGTTGTACAAAGAAAGCTCTATTTCCACACACCTCCATTTTGTGGATGGTTGTAATTTGTGAAATTTTCCTCCTATAAACATCAGTTGAGCACTCACCGTGTCGCCAAGAACTATTTTAAACACTAGATACACATTTATCGTCGCATTTAAGAACACTTCTAGCATCCCGAAGGTTTGCTTCAAAGCACTTCCCCATTTTGTCATCGTACATGTATTTGGATGATTATTTTGACTAATGTCTGTCTTCCCAGCTAGACTGAGCTGCCTGAGGGCAGGGACCTTATAAGCCAGCCAGCCTTCCCCAGCAGCTTGCTAAATGCTGCATCAGTGGTGGTGCCGGGTGCACAATTGTTTAGGCCATGTGGTACGCAAGAGCAATGCATCTAAAAAGATAGTCTTCGCATTGAAGACACTGTAGGTTTCAGTTTGTATAATGACAGCTTTCTGGCAGGTGGGAGTAAAGTGTCTTACTCTAACATATTCAATGTAGTATGACAATTTCCCAGAAAATAGAAGTAAAATGTCTTGAGCAAGGGTGCCTTTTCTAACTTTCACAAAGACATTATTGAGAGTAGTGCAGCATTGCCTGAGTGGCTAATCAAAACATCTCACTTCACCCTTAGTGACTGGCAGCTCTGTCCGATTAAGATGTTGCCACTAAAAACAAAAAAGTTTTTTATATATATGTATATATAAATGTATACATATGTATATATAAAAATGTGTCTATATATGTGTGTATATATACACACACACATATATATAATGTAGTATATACATGGTTTTTGTAGTATATACATGGTTTTTGTAATATATACATTTATGAAGGAAACGTGATATATATACACACATACATATAAATTCCTTCATAAATACGAAAGGAACAGGCCATCCTGCATCAGCCATTTGGCTGCTTTCAAATACTGAAGACTCAGAGTATTTGATTTGCTTCAAGCTGAAATATAACTACATGAGCTCTCTCTCTCTCTTCCTCTCTCCTCTAATAAATAAGGAAAAAAGAAAGTCTTTTCTCACCAATTCTAACAACTGGCCTTACAGATGGGATTCATGCCCCCAAATGAATAAGTTCCAGGGTGGCAACATGCAGATTAATTAGGCAGGAAATCATCTCCCTGCAGCAGCCCGCTCCGCATTCTCTAACAAGACTAAAAATGATTTGTGCCACCTGTTTATGGCTCCAAGCATTTGCCTTGCTCCTTCATTGACTCTATTAAAAACTTTTTGATTATCTTGGTCCAACGGTCAACCTTTCGTTTGTTTGTTTCTTCGGAGTAAATAAATAGAGGTTCCACATCCTTGTGCCTGGAGAGCCATCTGGGCGAATCAGCAGCAAGTAGTTAGGCTTGAAATACCAGGAGTGTAAACATCACTCTCGGGTCTGACGTTACCTGCGAGACTCAAAATTTGTCTGATTCATAAAAACTCCATTGCACAGGTGTGTGGAGTAAACTTTCTTTCCCCTTTATTTTAAGGACATTTTAGCTGTCAGGAGTCAGCAAGAAGGTGGCTTTGTTTTTTACAAGGCTGCAATATTTTTAATGGTTAGATGTTGAGAGGTCATTGCATGTGTGTGTATATACAGACACATTCCCCAGTTTGGACCTGAGTCATAATAAATTTATGTGCTATTTACACATGGCTCTAAATCATTTCACTAAGAGAAGCACACAGCACAGGAATTTAACTGTTCTTTCTGGTGCATAAATGACTACCTCTGTTAAAAAAAAAAAAGAAAGAAAGAAAGAAAAAGAAAAAAGAAGGTAGGGAAAGGAAGTAGCAGCTTTCCCTGTCACCAGCGAACTAACGATGATAGCTTGTTCTTGTCTAGCACCGAGTGGAGTGCTCTCCCAAGTATGAGCTCATTTGATTGTCATGAAATCCCTGTGAAGTAGGAAGAACAGAAATTATTGGGCTTTTTTTTTTTTTTTTTTAAATAAATGGAGAAACTGATGCTTAGGAAAGAAACTGACCTTCTCAAGTTCGTGCAGTTTGTGAGTGTTCCAAAAAACAAACAAACAAACAAACAAACCTAGACTCTGAGGATTATGCTATCCAGTAGTCCAGCAGTCTTTCTAATCTACACTGCATTTGGAAGCCACTAAGTCTTACCATCCACTACAGGTTCATGCTCCTGTGTTTTGGACATTTTAGTATAATACTTAATTTCCTAAGCCTCAGGCAGTTACTGAAAAGTTATGCCCCATTGTGGATTTGGGCCTGGATAGGACTAAGCACCATCACAGATGGACGCAAGCATACTTATTACTGGACTCATGGAAGACATCACCATTCAGTTGCCTTTCTCATTGGCAAATGGCTCAGATCAGATCAAAAAAGAAGTTAGGTGAAGTCCTTGTGTCCTCAGAAAACACAAGCATGATTTGCTTCAGAACATACTGTTCTTTGATTCCAAGGGTGCCAAAAGAATAATCACTTGCGGCTGGGCGCGGTGGCTCACGCCTGTAATCCCAGCACTTTGGGAGGCTGAGGCGGGCGGATCACCTGAGGTCAGGAGTTCAAGACCAGCCTGACCAATATGATGACACCCCGTCTCTACTAAAAATACAAAAATTAGCCAGGCGTGGTGGCATGTGCCTGTAATCCCAGCTACTTGGGAGGCTGAGGCAGGAGAATCGCTTGAACCTGGAAGGCAGAGGTTGCAGTGAGCTGAGATTGCACCATTGCACTCCAGCCTGGGCAACAAGAGTGAAACTCCATCTAAAAAAAAAAAAAAAAAAAAAAGAAGAATTACTCGCTTTTCTTTAGCTTGCTTCTAACTCCTTCTGAAATTGGAATTCCCATTGAAGAATTCTTCTCAAGACAGTGATTTAAACAGCCTCTACTAATTGACCAGTGAAGGAAACAAAAAATATTTATATTTCTTTTATTTTTTTAAGACAGAGTCTCACTCTTGCTCTATCTCCCAGGCTGGAATGCAATGGTATGATCTTGACTCACTGCAACCTCCACCTCCTGGGTTCAAGCGATTCTTCTGCCTCAGCCTCCCGAGTAGCTGGGATTACAGGTGCCCGCCACCACGCCCTCCTAATTTTTGTATTTTTAGTAGACAAGGGGTTTCACCATATTGGTCAGGCTGGTCTCGAACTCCTGACCTCAAGTGATCTACCCACCTTGACCTCCCAAAGTTCTGGAATTACAGGCATGAGCCACTGAGCCCAGCCAAATATACTTCTTTGGCATAATTTGATATGGCTATTCAGAGAGGCTGCAAGCACAAGAATAGCCTTGCAATTTCCTCCCTTTTGGGGGAAAAGGAGATTTGCATCTGTGGAGGAAATAAAGTGAAGTAACTAGGACATGTAAATAGGCCTTTTCTGAGGTAACCCCTTGTCCAGATCTAGGAAAGATTAACTGATGGGGAGAGAGAGAAAGAGAGAGAGTCAGACTCAGAGTCTGACACCTTTGAAGGTCTGACAGAGAAGCTGTTATTACAGGTTACTATCTATCTATTCTTTAAGGGTTGCTACCTGTGAGGTTTATCTGCATGACAAGACCATCCTCACTAGCCAGGCTAGTGGTCTTATGCTAGCCTTTTTCTCTTCTCTCCCTCTTGTAACCTGTCTTGCCATGCTCCAAGCCTCTATTTTTTCCGTAATCTCAGGATGGCATAAAAACTTCAATCATCAACCCCCGACCTTTAAGCCTCATATTTTGTGTATGATTCTCATGCCCATATGCATGTCAATAAATGTGTATGCCTTTTTTCTTTCATCTATTATCAATTTGTTTTATAGATTCAAATTATCGAAACTTCAGGGGAGAAATTTAAACTTTCCTACACCAGAATCAGCATGAGAGAAGAAGCTAGCTTCCACCCCAGCCAGGTATTTTTGAGGAAACTGTTTTTGATTACATTGGTTACTATATAGTCACTATATTATTTCATTCCTAATCAAGTCATGACAAGTGCTAACCACTACTCCTCATCACTAGAATCAGGACACTAACACGTGAAGCCTCTCAGGGCATAAAACTGGCCGAGCTCAGTGGTTCATACCTGTTATCCCAGCACTTTGGGAGGCCAAGGTGGGAGGATTTCTTGAGGCCAGGAGTTTGAGACTAGCCTTAGCAACATAGCAAGATCTCGTCTCTACAAAAAATAAAAATAAAAAATTAACCAGGTGTGGTGGTTCATGTGTGTAGTCCTAACTACTTGGGAGGCTGAGGATCACTTGAGCCCAGGAGGTCAAGGCTGCAGTGAACCATGACTGCACCACTGCACTCCAGAGCAAAGCCCTGTCTCAAAAAAAAAATTTTTTTTAATTAAAAAATAAACCCTATCCAGACCTGCCACACCCTCTGCTGGGTGTGATTAGAAATCTATGCTGAACCTGGACTATTGGTTTGCAAATGAATCTAAGACAGGCCATCTACCATCCCCCGGTAAGCCTCCACTGCTATAGCTGGAACTATAAAATGACGAAAGTAGCATACACTCTTCACATTATATGTAACTCAATATCTTAACCTCAAAATGTATTTTGAAGTTTCATTTTCTCTCTTCTTAATCTCAAGAAAACCTTTCTTCCTCTTTCTATTCCAGACACTCCCTTGCACCATATTTGCTTGTCTAATAATGCACTTGCTTAGAAGTTCCAGGGGCTAATCTTGAAATAAAGCAGGCATAGAGATCCAGTTGCGGAAGTCTCCCTCAACTAGAAATTGCCCCAAGGTGGTTAATCTACAACCCAACCATTGTCAAAATGGTTCCAGTCCACACTTCAGGTGGACAACAACTCAAGATAGCCATTGGAGCAAGATATGCCAGCCTCCATCCTGCACACTCCCACATGCTTTGCATACCAAGTTTCCCTTCTCAACCCCCTTCACTCAGTCTAAAAATTGGAGATGGTTCTTTGAGACCTAAGTCCAGCCATTCTTTTCAATGGCTAGCATTTGAATAAAACTGCTTTCCTCCATTCCATCTTGCTTCTCGTGTTTTGGCTTCCAAGCAGCAAGCAGCCAGGTCTGAGTTTGGTTAAACCTGGTCATTGCGTGTCAAGCTAAACTCTTTTAATTTTCTCATAGAACTATAGATATCTATTGTCTGTCTTCAAAAAAATAAGCTGCAAATCTCTACAATCTCTGTTAAAGGGAGGCTGGTGGACCTCTCCATGCCCGAAAGGGAAAGTGAGCATTCCCTGGTGGCTTCTTCCCTGGCTTGCTGCATATAACTCCAGGCCAGGATGCTCCCTCTGCAAGGAGGGTCTGAGACTTCTTCTTTCTTGAACAGGAGAGTGAGCACCTTCTGCACTTGCTTCCCCAGCTTGCTCCAGTGAAAATCCCAGCCCTGCTATCTCTCTGTAGAAAGAGGTTGGAGAACTGTACTGGCAAGAATGACAGCCCTCCCTGTGCCATCTTCCCTGGCTTACTCTAAAGTTGAAGTCTTGGAATCTGTCATTGGGAGGATGTTGGGGGACCTCTCCATGCCTGAAAGAGGGTGTGAGTACTCCCTGCACCTTCCTCTCTGGCTTGTTTCAGTGATAAGACCAGAAGTCTCCCCTTGCTAGGAAGGTGTGAAACTTCTGCTTGCTCAAACAGGAGAGTGGAAACTCCCCACACCTTCTTCCCTGGCTTGCTCCAGAAATGAATTCAAATCTGCAGACTCTCCCTGGAAGCAATTTCTGCATGCCCCAACTTTTACAGCTTTCACCTGAAAGACTAGCTCCTAAATCACCTCACTATGGGAGTTGACAGACTCTGCACTCCCGAGTCTCCTAGACCACTGAGAACAAAAAGGTGACTTTTAAACTTGTAAATGTTCAGCAGTCATCTCAAAGTGAGTAGTCTGATCAAGAGTACAAGCATCTGCTTCAGACTCTTTCCCTGATGTAGAGTAGAATGAGTGGAGATAAACTCTAGCTCTCAGTTTCTCTGCAAAGGAAGAAGGAACTAGAACACACATCTAACACCCAAATGTCTCCATCTGCATCTCAAAGGACTGGCTTCTATCCCACCTCTCTTAAGACAATAGCACAACTTGACACATTAATTCCCTTTTTTAAAAAAAAAAAAAAAAAAAAAACAGGGTCTCATGCTGTCACCCAAGCTGGAATGCAGTGGCATGATCATGATCATCGCCCACTGCAACCTCAACCTCCCGGGCTCAGATGATCCCCCCGCCTCAGCCCTGCAAGTAGCTAGGACTACAGGTGTGTGCCACCACGCCAACCTGACACTTTAATTTCTTGGAAGCCACTAAGAACAAAAACATTGGGTTGGGGACATGCACAAACAGTTTAGAGGCACCTGGAATGTCTGGCCAGGCAAATGGGGCAGGAGCAGCTCCCACAAGAGAGCAGTATAACAAGATTAGAGAAGGTAGTTTTTTAAATCTAATGTGCAGAGACCAATGCAGAGAGTGAAGGAAAATGAAAAAACAGGAAAATGAAGAAAACATGTTATGAATAAAACAACAAGATAAATCTCCAGAAACTGACTCAATGGAATGGAGATATGTGATTTACCTGACAGGGAATTCAAAAGGACAGTCATAAAGATGTTCACTAGGGTAAGAACAATGTGTGAAAAAACTGACAACTTCAACAGAGAGTTAGAAAAATGTTAAGGAAGAAGAAGAAGAAGAAGAAGAAGAAGAAGAAGAAGAAGAAGAAGAAGAAGAAGAAGAAGAAGAAGAAGCAAACAAACCGAAATCATCGAGCTGAAGAATAACTGAATTCAAAAATTCAATAGAAGGCTTTAACAATGACTAGATCAAGCAGAAGAAAGAAGTAGTGAACATAAAGATGGGTTATAGAAAATCATATAATATGAGGAGAAAAAAGAATGAAAACAAGTGAAGACGACCTAAGGGACTATGGGATATCATCAGGCGGAATGACATGTGCATTATCAGAGTATCAAAAGATGAGGAGAAAGAGAAAGGGACAGAGCACATATTCAAACAAATAATGGCAAAAACTTCCTACTTCTGGGGAAGGAAATAAAAACCTAAATCCAATAAACTCAACATACACCTAATAGAATGAGTCCAAAGAGACTCACATCAAGACACATAAAGACAAAGAGAGAATATTGAAAGCTGCAAGAGAAAAGTGACAGTTACTGTCAGGCTTCTGAGCCCAAGCCTGCATGTATACATCCAGATGGCCTGAAGTAACTGAAGAATCACAAAAGAAAGTGAAAATGGCCAATTCCTGCCTTAACTGATGACATTACCTTGTGAAATTCCTCCTGGCTCAGAAGCTCCCCCACTGAGCACCTTGTGACCTGCCCCTGCCCTAACCGCCAGAGAACAACCCCCTTTGACTGTAATTTTCCACTACCTACTCAAATCCTATAAAATGGCCCCACCCCTATCTCCCTTCCCTGACTCCTTTTTCGGACTCAGCCCACCTGCACCCAGGTGAAATACGAAGCCTTGTTGGAAGCCTTGTTGCTCACACAAAGCCTGTTTGGTGGTCTCTTCACACAGACACACATGACAGTTACATATAAGGAGACTCTAACAAGACTCTCTGAGGGTTTTCAGCAGAAATCCTGCAGGCCAGAAAGGAATGGGATTATATATTCAAAAAGCTGAAAGATTAGAAAACAAATAAGCCTGCCAACCAAGAATACTATACTTGGAAATCCCACTCTTCAAAAATGAAAAGGAGATAATCACTTTCTCAGACTTAAAAAGGGGGAGAGTTGCTAAGTAGTAACATAAAAATATATAAAAATATAAAACTCATTGGTAAAAGTAAATATATGGTCAAACTCAGAACACTCATACTGTAATAGTCATCTGAAAATCAATTATGTCTCTAGGATGAAGGTTAAAAGACAACTATTAAAAACAACTATAGCTACAGTAATTTGTTCAGGGACACAAATTATAAAAGACACAAAATATGTGACCAAAAACAAATTAGGAGGGAGTAAAAGTGTAAAATTTGTGCAAGTGATCAAAATTATTATCAGCTTAAAATAACCTGTTATTAGTATAAGATGTTTTATGTTAGTCTCATGGTAACCACAAAGCAAAACCTTTAGTAAATACACAAAAGTTAAAAAGAATTTAAGGCATACCACTACAGAAAATCGTCAAACCACAAGGAAAGAGAAAACAAAAGATCTACAAATCAACCAGAAAAAAATTTAACAAAATGGCAATCATAAGCTCTTACATGTCAATAACTACTTTGAATGTAAGTGGATTAAATTATCCAATCAAAAGATATTGAGTGGCTGAATGGATAAAAATATAAGGCCCAACTCTATGCTGCCCAGAAAAACTCATCTCACCTCTAGGGATACGAATAGACTGAAAGTGAAAGGATAGAAAAAGATATTCCATGAAGAAATAGAGTAGAAAGGTGGTTACCAGAGGCTAGGGGAGAGTGATAGAGATGGAAAAAGATGTTGATCAAAGGGTACAAAGTCTCAGGCTGGAGTAACAAGCTTTAGTGATCTATTGCACTGCATGGTGACCACAATTAATAATAATGTATTACATGTTTCAAAACTGCTAAAAGAATAGATTTTTAACATTTTCACCACAAAAAATAAGTTGGTGAGAAAATGGATATATTAATTGGCTTGACTGAGTCTTTCTAATACAGTGTATACATTGATCAAAACATCACATCATCACATTTTATCCCTTAAATATGCACAATTTTTTTGTCAATTAAAAATAAAAAGTAAAAAATAAACTATAAGCTCCTTGAAGGCAGTGAGAACTTTGTTATTTCCTGCACAAGAATAGTGCTAGACATGTGGCAGATGATAAATATTTGTTGATTGATTGGCAAGAGCAGAAGAGGGAAGAATGCCTATTTGTGCCATGCAGGCTGGGAAGTGGATTCATTTCTAGGCAGGGATTTTATAGGGAATCACTAAATCTGGGGCATTTGAGATAATATTATATATGCCTGGGTTTTCAGAAATATTCTATCCATCTATTTTTTTAAATTTATTTTTATTCAGTCAGCAAGTATTGCCGAAACACTTATAATGTGCCCAGACATGTATGGTAAACACCTCTGATAGCAATGACTTGCGCATACCCTGAGAATGATCCCGTATGGCTAACACACCTGAATGTGTGTTTGGAGGGGATTCATTCCATATCTATGAGGAATAGCTGAGCCCCCAGCCCATCCTGTGGAACATGGACTGTACAGAGAATCAAGGCTCTGAGTTTAGGGTTGGATGAAGATTGCCAGGTGGAGACTGTTAGGGGAAGGGTGCTAAGTGAAAATGCTATATAAACTGCATGCTTTTTGCAAGTGGTTGTGGTTCTTCTGCCCAGCTTTCTGTCACTGGGCCATGCAGTTCTCCAGGCTGCTGCCACTGGGCTGTGTGGTTCTTCAGTCCAGCCCACCACCACTGGACCAGCAGTTCTCCTGCCAGCCTGCCACCACTGGACTCTCTCCCCTGCATGTGAACCCCCAATAACCCCATATCTCAGTTGCTGTCTCTGGGTGTCTAATTTGTCCTCTTGAACCTGGTGCCATCCTCATTGGAGTTGATAGGGATTCAGCACAATTGGTGAGCTATCCAGAAGGCTGGAGAAAATCCTGTGAGCACCAACATGATGGGATCAGGGAAGGGGAATCCACAGCAGAAATTCTGAGCTGGCTGTCCACATCTATGTGGGACCTGAAAGCCACTATGCATGATGGATGGGGTCCAACATGTGAGCACAGGGATGCCCCAAAATTCTGAAGGATCTGGAAGAGTTGTTACAGGAGATGGATCTGACTAAACAAGGGTTAGATGCCCAAGTGGTGGCAGCTGCAATTGGCTGGTTGCTCTGCAGAGTAGCCACTGAAGCTCAGTTCACATTGCAGGCAAGTGTTTGTCAGTTACAGGATGAACCGCAATTGGAAAGAGATGCCAGGTTAGCTCAGGCTGAAACATTGGGGATCTTACTGTCCTGCAGGCACAGGATGACAAGATGGAGACCCTGGATTGTCAGGTAGCCCACTTGAACAGTCACCAGCTGCCACATCAATGAGTCTGAGCTATCATGACTAAATCCTCCTGAGACCCTAAGGCCTGAGACCCTGTGGAGAGCTCTAGTGGGGAGGAGAGTGAAGACTGCGATGAACTTTTAGAGGTTCCCATCCCCTCTGTGCATCTGATGGTCACCACCAAGATAAAAGCAAACCAAGTGTGCCCATAGCAGGTAGCCCTGCAGGACTTGCCTCTGCCTGGAAGACCACAGTGCACCACCATGTGGGACCACACAGCTGTGGAACTGGTGGAAATGGAAAATAGATTCAGGCAGAAAGGGAGACAGGTGACTGTGGAGTGGCTTCTTTGTCTCTGGGACATGGGGGCAGAGGGTGTTGTATACTCCGTGAGTGAAATGGCATCCATTATAGACCACTGGGTCTCAAGGCAGCACCTCTGTGGTGCTGGTAATGTGGATCAGGCTGTGCCGTTGGCTGGGTGATTGTAGGCTGCAAGGCAGCTTTGCCAAGTATGGGAGATGTTCCCACATCTCCTTTGCAATGACAAACTGTGGAAGAATTGCAGGACATCCTCTAGGAATTAGGGATGAAGCATGTTGTCTATGCTGGGCATTACAGAGGTCCCAATGATGAGCTTTTCAGTGCTGGCATGAAAGATACCATCTTATAGTTGGCACCAGTCAATGGTATGGCACACTAGTGTCTATCCTGAGCCCCTTGGTAGCACAGCCAGTGTCTCTTGTGGCCCAAGACACTGAGTTGGAGGAAATGGTGGCAGGGGTGGGGTGCTACATGGGTGAAGGGTACACACTGCTGGAATGAAAGGAAAGGAAACAGCAATGGGGCCCATCACAGTGACCCACCATCAAATGTGGCACAACCTCTTAGGGGCAGGGACATCTGCTGTGAAAACAGATAAAAAGTCTAATGCTGTTCTGGTCAGACTGGGGCAGAAGCTCAAGTTGGAACAGCTCCACTAAGGAGCCTCAGGTGCATCCCACTGCCCCTCCTACAGAGAGATGGCAAGCACCAACCTCTTTAACTAGGATGCAGGCCAAAGCCCCAGGATCCCAATAAGAGCAATAATGACCAGGCTGTCCAGGGACCAGAGGCCACATGTAGAGCTATATTTTGGTCACCTAAAACTAACAAACTGTGCATGCCTCATGGATACTGGTGCCAATGCACTCTCATATATGGTGATATAGTTTGGATCTATGTCCCCACCAAATCTCATGTTGAAATGTAATCCTCAAAGTTGTAGGTGGGGCCTGGGGGGAGGTTATTGGATCATGGAAGTGGATTTCTCATGAATGGTTTAGCACCATCCTCTTGGTACTGTCCTTGCCATCGTTGAGTTCTCATAGGATCTTGTTGTTTAAAAGTGTATGGCACCTGCCCCTCTCCTCTTGCTCCTGCTCCTGCCATGTGAGATATCTCACTCCCCGTTTGCCTTCTGCCATGATTGGAAGTTTCCTGAGGCCTCCTCAGAAGCAGAAGCTTCTATGCTTCCTATACTGCTTGCAGAACCATGAGCCAGTTAAACCTCTTTTCCTCATAAATTACCCAGTCTCAGGTATTTCTTTATAGCAATGTGAGAATGGACTAATACATATGGTAACATTCATGTGTTCCAAGGGCCTGTGATAACAATAGATGGTTATGGGGCCAGGGGGCCATGAAAGTCAAACAGGTTAAATTAGTATTACCAGTTGAGAGACTGCCACCAAAACCCTACTAATATACATAGCTCCAATCCCAGAATACATCTTGGGAATGGATATCTTATGAGCCCCCAGACAACTGCCAGGGAATTCTGACTGAGAGTTGGGGCAGTGAAGCATGTGATCAGGGGAACGTGAAATGGGCACCAGCACAGTTGCCAGCCCTGCAGCAAAAAGTAGTCCTGAAGCAATACCACCTGCCTTGGGGCAGAGGGATGTGATATAATCACAGGACTGTTGAGGAGTTGGCCTGGGTAGGCATTATAAGGCCAGTGCACAGCCCATACAGTATCACTGTATGGCTTGTGTGGAAGCCTGATGGACACGGAGAATGGCAGTGGATTACTGGAAACTAAATAAGGTGGTCTTCCCAGAGCGTATGCAGCTGTTCCTCCTCTGAGTATCATCTCCCTACAGATGAGGGTAGGAGAGGTACTTGGCCTGTACCATTTTGTTATCGATTTAGCCAGTGCCTTCTTAAGCATTCCCATTGCCCCAGAGCGTCAAGGCCAATTTGCATTCACCTGGGAAAGAGAATAATGGACCTTTACCATCTGCCCCAGAGATAGTTAACTTCTGAGTCTTTTTCCAGTTTACAAACTACAGCCCACACTCTGCTGTCTCAATCGGGTTGGTACAGACAAAGTCCAGGGTCTAGGCTTGGCAGTCAAATACTTGGATGTCATCTTGTTGGGTAAGACTAAAGTCATTCCATCTGCCGTTATGGATAGGGTGCAGGTCTACCCATGTCGTAGCACACCAAAGCAGCTGCAAATCTTCCTAGGCCTTCTATGGTCTTTTATTCCCCGTTTGGCCCAATGTCTTAGGCCCCCATACCACTTAGTCAAAAAGGGGGCCCACTGGGATGGGTCCACAAGGAAGGATGAGGCCTTTGAATAAACTAAAGTTGCAGTGAAACACAGGATGCGGGGACTCTTGTGCAGGTACAGCCTTGTGAATTGGATATAGCTGGTTACCCTGAGGGGTTTATGTAGGGCCTGTGGCAAGGGCAAGAAAATGAATATGTGCCTTTAGGATTCGGGTCCCAATTATGGCAGGAGGCTGAAGGTGGATGATAGCGTCATGGAGCAGTGGCTCTGCACTGCATATTGTGCCTTGCAACAGGTGGAGGACATTGCAGAGGGGGTCCCAGTGCTGGTGCTTGCCCAGTATCCCGTGGCAGGTTGGCTACAGGATACCTTCCAGAGACTGAGGTCTGGGAATCCCTGGATGCAGACTGTGGCCACATGGCATGCATGCCTCCAACAGGGGAGCACATTGACTGGTAGCCCCTTGAGCACTGAGCTCCATTCAGTGCTTGGCCCTGCCACCTGAGCTGAAGCAGTCTTTGACAGAGGCTGCTGGACCTCCATAGATTCCCACATACAGGAGGGACAGGACCCCATTCCTAACATGACTTTGCACTAGCCTGGAATTGGAGACAACCTGCTATTGCCCTTGCCTCAGGACCTACCATCTAGGGAGCACATCATTATGTGGCTCTAGAAATGACAAATTAGCCCATGATGGTTCACTTTTCCCACTCCATGGGGGAAGGGACTGGAACAGGATACACAGGTCACACCTATTTTGCACCCTATTCCCTCTTGTACTTCTAGAATAGTGAGTCCTGGTCCTTCCTTGGGCAAGGGGACGATTACCCTCTTACTGTGAAACATTGGGTCCCTGGTGTCTTGCTCCGGCCTCCCACCACATGTTGCAGAGGGGAGCCAATCCATTGATATTGTAAACCAGGTACCAGGTCCTTGCCAAGGGCAGTGCTCTTTCAATGACACGACTTCCTGTGTCTTGTTAAATGGTTATGACTTGCCCTTTTTTGTACCCACTAAACATCTCATCTTCTGCCCATAGATGATGTGCAGCAAACCTCTTCACCAACTGGGCACAGATGGTGGCCTCTCTCCAGAACAAAACAGATTGTTGGGTCTGTGGAGAGCCAGCCCCTCTCCTCCACAGTGGGACTGCTATGGGCATCCAGGATCAACTCTCAGCACACGGAAGGACTTTTTGTTTCTGTAGTTTGTATTGCAGTGTGGCATCTGGCCGCAATGTTCCTCTGCGTGCCTGGCCCCAGGGAAATTGCAGAAAAATAGATGATAAGAACATGAGGGTCATTCAAGGGCATTTTGGGGTGGAGCGTACAATAAATTCACCTGACAGCAGCGACTTCAGCATACCCTGAGAGTGACCCTGTATGGCAGATGCACCTGAATGTGTGTTAAGAAATTAATTCCTTATCTATGAAAAACATCTGAGCCCCCAGCCCAGCCTGTGAAACACTGGCCTTACAGGGGATTCAGGCCCTGAGTTTGGGGTTAAATGAAAATTGCCAGGTGGAGGTTTTTAGGGGGAGGGTCCAAAGTGAAAATACTGTATAAACTGCATGCTTTTTGCAAGTGGATGTGGTTCTTCTGCACAGATCTCCACCGCTGCACTCTCTCCCCTGTATGTAAGCTCCCAATAAAACGGCATGTCTCATTTGCTGGCTCTGGGTCCCTTCTTTGGCTTCTTAATCCTGGTGCAGTCCCCATTGAGGTTGATAGGGATTTAGCACAACAAGGCTTGGACTTTTTGGGGTGACCTCAGCCCATCTATCATAGATGGAAATGCCACCATAACATGAGAATGGACTCAGCCTCCCCAGGCTGATGTCTTGAATCGGGGGGAAAAAACTGAAGTCTTTGTGTCTTCGTAAACAACAAGTGTGCACTGGCCTCAAATGCTACTACCTTTTGGGTGAATATCTAGGGTGTCAAAAGAAGAATCACTTGCTTTGCTTCATTTTGTTTGTCCTTCCTT